>NC_087355.1:9375000-10000000 GCF_030014295.1 Loxodonta africana
AGTAATTAAAGAATCTTTTAAATAAAAAAAAAATTACTAATTTTAATGGCATTTTAGTAATGAATGTATTGTTTTACTTTCCTGAAAATACACATATCAGATTAAAGGTGGACAAAGGTTCTTTGAAACTCCTCCCACTGAGGGGGCAGGTCTTTGTGCCGTTATCTCAAACGCAGCTGAGTAAAAGTGGTATTGTGCCAGTTTGGGTGACCAGGTCTTAAGAGACAGCTCCTGGGCGCCAGCCACATGCAAAAAGTGAAACTGCTTTGAATCACTGCCCAAGTGTGTGGGGAGGCTCTGGAGGATAAATCACCACATGGAGAGAGAGAAGCTCAGAAGAAGCCATCTTGGTCTGCCTGGTTCAGCCACCCCAGGTGACACCAGGCAGACCAGAGATGAACCACTAAGCCAAACTCCTGACCCACAAAATCCTGTTACGTTATTGTTAGGTGCCGTCGAGTCAATTACGACTCATAGCTACTCCACGTGACAGAGCGTAACTGCCCATAGTGTTTTCTAGGCTGTGATCTTTATGGAGTAGATCACCAGGTCTTCCTCCCTCAGAGCCCTGAGTGGATTCGAACCACCAACCTTTCAGTTAGCAGCCGAGTGCTTAACCATTGCTCTGTCAGGGCTCCTTATATAAAATCGTAAGTAAACTAAAATGCTTGTTTTAAAACTATACTGAAGTCTTAGCATAGTTTACTGATCAACAATAGGTAACCAAAACAATCTGTATACATTATCAATTATTTTTAAACTCTTTCAAGGAAATGCTGTAAAGAGCAGAGGAAAAGAAAAGATAGCTCCGCAGCATGGTCTAAAAGAGCCCACTTCAAGCTCAAAAACTGCTTCACAATTCGCATTGTTTTTGTTTTTTTTTTTTTCTTTAATTTATCCAAATCTTGCTTTCTGTCCCACAACATATGCATTTGTTTCAGAATAAAGAATTGGGAACAGTCCCAACCTTAGATAATGTTAACACTTTGGGAAGATGTGTCACATTATATCCAAAGGTTTCCATTTTCCTCCAGCATACCCCTATACCTTCAGTTGTGATACAAGAAAAAGATACAAGACTGCAGGATAATTCTTCCTTAAATGGAATATTTAATTAGCCAAAATACATTTTTCTTCATCCAAGCCAAAAATCATGATTTCCTATCAGTCGCCCTATGACCCTTAACCTTTTGAAGCCTCTGATTTCTCCTGCGTTAAACAAGAGCTTTGACTGGTAATCGCTTAAGTTTTGTTTAAGCCTAAAATTTTTTCTAAGTCTTACATGTCTAATCCGCATCATGTCATCCTATTACATTTCCTTGGAAAGTCACTGGAGGTCCAGATATTAGAAGAGACGCACAATCAAGCTGCAGGTGAGATAGATGTTCACACCGAAGATCATCAATATTAGCTGCAAACTCTTTCCAGGATTGACTCAGATTAGGAAAACAAGCAAACAAAAATAAATGCCTTGCTGTCTGGTAAATATGAATGACCTGGGAGGCAGAGACCCTAACGATCAGGTCATTTTTACTGAGAGAACATCCTAACAGTAGACACGACCATTTGTCTGAACAGAAAAAGAAGAAATGTAGCATACCTGGAGAACTGGGACAGTTTTCGCAGACAAATGTGATATTCAGGACTTGGACTACATTATGAGATACAGTCTTCATAATATTTTTGTTGGCCTATTTTGCAACCAAGCCTCTAGACTCTTCACAATTCAAGAATCCTGCTCTTTACAAAGAAACTCACATTTTCCCTCTATTTACCCAATGCACTTGACTTTGTATAAGCTGGTATGTGGCTCAGTTATCAGGGAGTCCTTTCAAAGTACATAGGGCAGCAGGTGCTCTTTAAATACATTCTAAGTAAAGATAAAAGCATGACCCGCAATGTGGCTGTGCCTCGTTCTTAACAATTCGCTCTCATATTACAGACTTTTAGACTCTAAGAGTAGGAAAGTCAGACCCACCACACATGAAATTCTGAAGACGCTGCTCCCAAAGGTTAGTCTGTCGGTGGGCTCCGTGAAATGAGAGAAACAACGTAGTGAGTTTTTTCATCAAAGCTGAATCTGTTCTGTTTATAGGTCCATGTTTTATTCTGAAATTATAGCCTTCCTACCTTTGAGGGCAAAAGATCCTCTCTATGAAATAATGTTGGCAGCAGGGAATAATGTCCTTATTTAGAAAAAATTAGAACTTGGCCACTCTGGTGGTATTCTCATTCCCTTATTGATATATATATGCATATATATAATTTATATATTATATATAAATCTAAATATATACATATTTAGATTTCATGCTAGGTCAGTAAAATAATATATATATATATTTTACTGATCCAGCATGAAATTTAAATGCCTGGGAAGCACTCTCTCATAAACTGTGAAAGTAACTATTCCTATGTAAGGATTAATCATAATTTGCTAAGAATTATAGAAACCATAGAGTTAGGCTACTCTGAAGCAGCAGAGTTCTATTAAAAACAAAACAAAAAGTGAAAGGAAATCATGTACCCAAAAGGGTACCTGGTCCCCTCACTCTCCACTGTCCCACTAACCATGCCCTTGGGGTCTGGGTCCCGGTGGCAACTCAGGACCAGAAGCCTGTGGCAAGGTATCTGCTTCCCTCTGCATGGGCCAACTCACTCCCACTCCTGACTGTTCCGTCACATGGAGGTACCGCCTCCTCTTCATCATCCGAAGCCTTCTCCTTAACACCCAACTCAGTAATCACAGCCTCCAGGGAGAACGCCTGGCTTGCAGAAACCTCCCTCTGAGTCTGCATAGCCACAACGTTCGTGGATTCATTAGGGTGCGGCAATAAGCAATCGTCAGACCACTGCTGTGAGTATCTCCTCTAGGACTGAATGGAGCATGATCCGGGATAACTGAGAATGTAAATATTATTGGTCATCTATTCTGGAAAAATTACAGTCAATAATTCCATTATTCTAAATATAAATATTTCTGCACAAAGTCTCTCTACCAGAATTTAATCTTCACTCAAAACAAACCATTACCTGTGCTTAACAAACTGGAGCAGTGAAAACGTCAAGTAGCTGAACCAGTTTGAACGTTCGGTCTGGAAATTCTATTCACCCGCTGAGCACAGATCCTGGACTCACCTCATCAAATAAAACTTTGCCAAGACTGTAAATTCTGAAATCCCAACCAGAAACTGTTGCCTGTCCATCTGTCCCCCATCTCTCCCTAAAAAGGTCTGTTATACCACAGTATGTCTTTGAGGACTGATTGGGACTAAATAATGAAATGGCCTTTCAAACGCAAAACAAGAGAGCAGGGCTGAGATCCTGATATCCCAGATGTGTCCCCCTACCCCTCAACTACCCAACCCCTTTGCTTGGGTTTAAGTGTTTGGGTTGTTAGTTTTGTCTCCTCTCCCCTCTTTGAGGCATTCAGGTGCCATCTGTTTCCTTCTCAGACTGGGTAGGGACAGTGCAACAGCCACAGGGAACACAAGACAAGGGCAGCAATAGAAACGGGAGAATGTCTACGGCATGGAGGGGAAAAGCTCTTAGAAAGGTCAAGTTTGAAGGCCAATTTTCTCCATCAGGGGTATTTGTGAAGCAGTCTTCCCTTAACTGCTCTCATTATCTCATACTTGATATACTCTTCAACCTAGTGCAATGTCCCCCCGCCCCTCAATCAATCTCCTTGTCTTTAGAATACCAGCTTTTACACTTGGCTTACTGAATGTCTCTGGCATACCGATCCTGAGGACCACTTCCTCTTTAAAACTCTCAGCTTCCTCAGCCTCTCTGACAGTGCCTCTCCTAGGTCTTATTCTCTGTTCTTCCCCTGCCGCCTTCACGGGTAGTCCTCCCTTTGCTCGCCTCTGAAATGTTGATGTCTCACACAGTTGTCCTCTGTTCTCACCCTCAACTCTTCTCCCTCTGGAAATATCAACCTCTGCCCCAGCTACTCTAGAACCTCTGTCTCCAGACCACTCTCCTCCTGAACTCCTGGCCCACCTGTCCAGCTGCTACTCTACAGCTCCACCTGGATGGTTCCCAGACACCTCCACTCTCACATTTCTAAATGGAATTTATCCTTTCCCCTTCAAAGTTGCTTACTGTCCTGTTTTCTCGATCTTAACAAACGTTCCACCCCTTAACCAGCTGTCTAAGGCAGCAACCTGGCAGGTTCCTTTGCCTTCTTCCTCTTTCTTTTTCGGGGCTAAGTTAGCCTGGCTCCTTACTAACTCCCTAGCCACAGCTCCAAAAACTTGGGAATAGCAGCCACTCCCACAGCTCAAGTGACTAAGCCCAAGGCTCCATTTGGAAGCTTTCTGATCCAGTCTAATGTCTTTTGGATTGTGCCTCTGTGACTGGCTCCTTCAAATTGAAATCCTGGCTAAACAATTTGCCATATTTCAATTTTGGCCTAACCTTGAGATAATAGACTCAGGTCACCTCAGCTCTACTGAGATCAGTCCCAAGCCAGTCCCAGACTGTAATGCAGGAATCTTCTTATCCAGGAAAAAAGGTTAAACATTGACTGTTTCCTAGATTTTGTTTACCTCCTTCCATGGCTCCTTGGCTGAGCCTCCATCTGCCCCATTCAGCCCCTCTGACCGAGGAACTCCCTCCACCCCAGGACAGTTCTAAGCCCTCTGCATTCCAGACAGAGGTTTCTTGTAGTGTCAAGGGCTCTGGGCTCCTGCCCTCCCACCCTTTAGCTTCCTCACACAAAGAAGCTTCTCCTCAAGGGGAGCTTCCAAGTTTGGCCAATTGCTGCTTCCCAGGGTCCTAAAGAGCCCCTCATTCACCAATGAATCTGAGATCTCAGCTCAGTGCCCCAGTACCCAAGTGCCTACAGTATTACCTCTTCACCTACCACTGTCCCCATCAACAAATCTGCTGGGAAAAGTCATTGGAGCCTGCAACTCCGCTCTGATTTCTCCTTCAAGAGCAGGTGGAAAATGACATTCTAATAACAGCAGTAACAATAATATTATTTGCAGAGCACCTACTATACATGCCAATTACTATGTGCATGATTAAACTGAGACCTTACAACAACCCTATAGGGTAAGGAAAGCAAGCTTCAGAAATGTTAGGAACAGTACCCAATGCCTCACTGCTAGCATGCAGTGGGGAGGCAGGACATTAACATAGGTCTTTTTCTGAAAACAAAAGATGTGGTCTTAACCACTGCTCTCTCCTGGTGCAATGAGGAAAGTCTGGAAGGAAGTGGGGTGGGAAGGGGTAGCCACACTGTATGCCCAGTCTGTAGCTTGGCAGAAAAGGATAAGGCAGACAAGGGGGTGGGTCTCTCAGGCCTCACCCACCAAGAATAACCAATAATACCAACGTATACCATCTTTAAAAGTTATAAAAATTTCCTAGCCCTATCCACTGGAAGAGGTCTAAAACACTGCCCAACCTTACTGACCAGATTGTGATATTGTAAAACCATTTCCCAGAGCTCTTCGGCAAAATGGCTATTTTTAGGCTTAGGGAAGAAAATGTAAAAGATGAGGCTAGAACTTTTGCACATTAAGATCCTCTTAAAGACTCATAGTCATGTCAAGTAACTCAGGAAAATTTCAAGAAGCTCCCACTAGTCAACAAAGGGATAACTGGAGATTCAATAAAGACAACAACTGCAATGGATTAAAACCTATCAAATTTGTTTAAATTTGTACGTTCATAATGACATTAAAAACTTAATTAGTCATCATTAGCAGATTCTAGAAAATCAACTTAACTATATAAAAATCCATTGCCGTCAAGTCAATTATGACTTAGAGTGATCTTATAGGACAGAGCAGAAGTGCCCTCCAAGTCTGTAATCTTTACAGATGCAGGCTGCCACATCTTCCTCCCAAAGAGCAGCTGGTGGGTTCGAATCTCTCCGTTAGCAGCCAAGCACTTAACCACTGTGCCACCAGGGCTCCTTAACTCTACTATAAAAACCAGTAAATAAAGGAAAAGAATCAAGCATTTATCCAGCTTTTCCCTACATCCAGGAAACCAAATAGTGGATGTAGGGAAGTTAGCATTTATGGATGTATTCAGGCTATTAAATTAAGAAAGCTTAAGAATATCACCAATTTGCAATCACTAATGAATTCATGGACCCAGCATTCATTAGCATTGACTGCTAATGGCACGACAAGAGAGAGGTAACTAGACATTACGTCTCTCCTAGAAAGAAATCCTGCAAAAAACTGAACCTGAACGTGAGGATGCTTTAGATCAAATTACCAACTCAACAAGTTATAGGAAAAACAGCAGACAGGTGTTTAAGGATGGAATTAGAAAAACTGAAATTGTGGAAAATTCAGCAGGACAAATGACTAAATTTCTTTTTTTTCTTAATTTTTACTGTGCTTTAAGTGAAACTTCATAACTCGTCAGTCTCTCATACAAAAATTTACATACACCTTGCTATACACTCCTAACTGCTCTGCCTCTAATGAGACAGCCCGCTCCTTCCCTCCACTCTCTCTTTTCGTGTCCATTCAGCCAGCTTCCGACTCGCTCCGCCCTCTTACCTCCCCTCCAGGCAGGAGATGCCAGTGATAGTCTAACGTGTCTACTTGATCCAAGAAGCTCATTCTTCATTAGTATCATTTTCTATCCCATAGTCCAGTCCAATCCCTGTCTGAAGAGTTGCCTTTGGGAGTGGTTCCTGTCTTGGGCTAACAGAAGGTCCGGGGACCATAACCTCCAGGGTCCTTCTAGTCTTAGTCAGACCATTAAGTCTGGCCTTTTTATAAGAATTTGGGGTCTGCATCCCACTGCTGTCCTGCTCCCTCAGGGGTTCTCTCTTGTGTTCCCTGTCAGGACAGTCATCGGCTGTAGCCAGGCACCATCTAGTTCTTCTGGCCTCAGGCTGATGTAGTCCCTGGTTTATGTGGTCCTTTCTGTCTCCTGGGCTCATAATTACCTTGTGTTTTTGGTGTTCTTCATTCTCCTCTGCTCCAGGTGGGTTGTGACCCACTGATGCATCTTATATGGCCGCTTGCTAGCGTTTAAGACCCCAAAAGCCACTCTCCAAAGTGGGATGGAGAATGTTTTCTTAATAAATTTTATTATGTCAATTGACTTAGATGTCCCCTGAAACCATGGTCCCCAAACCCCCTCCCCCACTACACTGGCCTTCAAAGCGTTCAGTTTATTCATGAAACCTCTTTCCTTTTGGTTTAGTCCGCTTGTGCTGACCTCTCCTGTACTGTGTTTTGTCTTTCCTTTCACCTAAAATAGTTCTTACCTACTATCACGATGGCACTGGGTTTTTTTTTTTTTTTACTATCTAATTAGTGAAAATCCCTCTCCCTCCCTCCCTCCTTCCCCCTCTCATAACCATCAAAGAATATTTTCTTTTCTGTTTAAACTATTTCTCCAGTCAAATGACTAAATTTCTTTAACAAATAAATTGCACAGGAGAGAAAGACAAAGAAATGGACAGAAAATACATAAATCAAAAGAAGTTTCAGAAACACATCAACCAATCACAACACGTGGACCTTAACTGGCTCCTGACTCAAACAAACTGCTAAAAAAATTAAGATATTTATGAGGCAATTGGGAATTTGGAAACTGGGTAAGAAGGAATAATTGATAAAAGAAAAAAAATTTAAGTGTAATAATGTCATTATGTTAAAAAAAACAAAGTCTTTCTTTTGGACAGACACATACTAAAAGATTTACAGATGAAATACCATGAATGTATTTGCTTAAAATGGTATGATAACAGGGAATTTGAGGGGTACAGATAAAGCAAGATGGTCATGAGTGGATAACTTCTGAAGCTAGAAGATAAGTTCATGGGGTTCATTATTCTCTTCTGTCTACTTTTACATACATTTAGATTCACCACATAAGAAAAAGGTTTTTAAAAGAGGAAGAACGGCCAGTGATCCTGATGCTCACTTCCCAAGGAAGACAGGTGGACAGCCCCAAGGCTAGGAGCTAGGTGAGATGCCTTGGATACGTGGGCTCCATTCTCAGAAAGGCCTTAGAAAGCCCTATGTAAAAAAGACCCAATCAGCATACCCCAGTTTTTGGAGATCAGAGACCTGATGAGCAGCTCAGAGCTCCTCACTGTCATTGCCTTTGCTTTCCCTCCACCCTCCACAGCCAGGGCATAGGAGGGCAACTGCTGCCTGCTGCCTACATGCACTAACTCCTGAAAAATGCAGACCAGACACATCGTGACCATGCTGTGACTTATGTCTCTTCTGCAGCAAGAAAGGGTCCTTTGTCCAAGGAAAACCAATCGTGGTGATGCCATCCACACCAACCTAGAACTAACTGGCTCCTACACCAGGCAATGCCTCTGTTCAGGCACAGGAAAACGTTTATTTTCTGTTCCCGTAGAGCTCCAGGTAATAGCCTCTGGCTCCCAAATGAGAAAAAAGGGTGCAGGGGATACTGACCACTGATATCAGATGATTGTCAAGGGTGCCCCAGCACACAATGGTAGTACACTAAGGGTTAAGGCGAGAGTGAGGGTGAGGGTGACGGTTATAGTTGGGTTAGGGTAAGAATGAAGTGTAGAATTAGGGTGAGAGTAACAGTGGAAGTTAGGGTTAGGGTGAGGAGAGGGTGGGGGTAAGGCTGAGTTAGGGTTAGGATGAGGGTTGGGGTGAAGGTTAGGTAAGACTGCGGTGTTCGAGGGTGAAGTGAGGGTTAGGATGAGGTTTAGGGTGAAGGTTAGGTTAGAGCTAGGGTGAGGTGAGGACGAGGTTGAGGGTAAATGTCAGGGTGAGGTAAGGGTGCAGGTCAAGGTGAAATGAGGGCACGAGTCAGGGTGAGCTGAGGGTAAGGGTGAGGATTAGGGTACGGGTCAGGGTTAGGTAAGGGTGTGGGTCAGGGTGAGGTGAGGGTGCAAATTAGGGAGACATCACACAACAAGTCAGATGGACAATCTTTGTCAGCTGCTCGTATTTCCATCTTGTGCAGGTCACACATCTCTCTCAGAAATGTCTCCTGAGGTGAAGGCAGGGGCTCTTTTACTGGAGGTTATCAGGCCTAAAAACTTAAAGACCATTAAGCTTAGATTGATGGCAGGATCTGACAGAGATCAGAGACAGCCTGAAAGTTTCATGGTTCCCTGAGGTGTCCTGAGACCCTCTAATACCCAAAAAGGACTTCCTCTATGAGAACATGAGTGGGAAGGATCTGCCTCCTAGTCTGACCACCTGTGCCATGACACTCCCCAACCCACTGGCCAAGAATCCACTTAAAATATCAGAAGCAGTCTGCATGGGCTTCTGAGACAAACCCTGGGAAGGCTTCCATCTTTGACACCTGTACCTAAGTGAAGGATGCCTCTGGGCTCTAACATCCTACAGCTTCTACTTCAGCAGGTCTGGGTGGGGTCAGACATCCACAGACTTTTAAAACTCCACAGTCAATTATGATCATGACCACAAATTGAGAATCACTACACCAGGCTGTAAACTGGTACAGACCTTGAGGGAAGAGACCACATTTTATTGGTCCTTCTGTTCTCAGAACCAAGCATAACACCTGCCACATGGTAGCTTAATAAATGTTGCTTTGAATAAACAAAGGACTAAAAGATTTCTGCCTATGAGGTAACAAATCTCCCGTAAGACACTTAAGTGTTGGATGGACAACAGTCTCATTTGACATTTCTTATGTCCTTAAAACACTGAATATTTCAATTTTAAGACCAAAGTCTTTTTTAATGAAATAGATATCCTGAGCTTTCAGAGATTTTTTTTAAAAATGGTTAAGCAGTTTTGAGAAACACTTTATGTAACTTCATCCTTTAAAAGATGCATACCGTTTATATAAGATTATTTAGTACTGACTCGGTCACTGAGTAGGGACTGGATGCAGTGTCTGACCCAGAGCGATTTCATGCTTAATGAAGCACATATACAACTAGGAGCAAAGACTGGCATTCCATCAGTCCCTGAAATACGCCTCCCAGCCCGCACTGCTCTCGTACACCCCACCAAAGGGCTAGTTCCTCGGGAGAAGTGCCAATTTCAGTTCTTTGTAATGAGACTTGAGCCAAAGGGACATCCCCTTCATTTCAGAAACACAGACTGTCTACAACATGCAAAGCAATGGACTAGATGATGGGAGGAAAAAGGCGAGTGAGAGAGAGACCATGTGTTAAGGAGCTCACAGTCAAGGAAGCAAAGACATACTGCTCAATGTGATGGTTAATTTTATGTGTCAGTTTGGCCGGGCTATGGTTCCCAGTTGTTTGGACAAACACCAGTCTTTTTGCTGTTATGGAGTTACACGATTAAATCAGTTGGCTGTGGGTAGACCAGATTACCTTCCATAATGTAATGTAATATAATGCAATGTAATTAATTACCTTACAGGTAGCATAATGTAATCACCTTCCATAATGCAATCTAATGTGATGTAATCAATCAATCAGTTGAGGTCACACCAGTGTAGGGTGGTTCCTAAATCTAATCATTTGTAAGTTATAAAAACGTCAGGACAGAGACAGATGCAAAAGAAGACAGACAACATGTTAGAACCCATCTACAAGCAAAGGACCACCAGCAGACACCAGAAACTAGAAGAGAGGCTCACAGATGGAATCAACACAGCCAAGACCTTGATTTGGATTTTTAGCCTCTAGAACTGTGAGAAAATAAATTTTTTTAGAACTGTGAGAAAATAAGTTTGTGTTATTTAAAGCCACCCACTTACGGTATTTCTGTTACATAGCACTAGGTGACTAAGATACTCAACAAATGTTACTGTACATGGGGCCAGTGCTATGCCAGTGACATATCAAGTATATTGGGGGCACAGAAGAAGGAGAAATTAATTCTGCCTAAGGAGCTAAGAGGAGTCCCTGGGTAGCACAAATAACGATTTTGTGCTCGGCTACTCACTGAAAGGTTGGTGGTTCGAACCCATTCAGAAGCGACTGGGAAGTAAGGCCTGACGATCTGCTTCCAAAAGGTCACAACCTTGAAAACTCTATGGAGCAGTTCTACTTTGCACACTGGGGGTCGCCACTGAGGTAGAATCAACTCAACGGAAACTAACAAGGAGAGCAAAGGAGATCAGAAAAGTCCCATACAAGAAATGATACATCAACTGGACACGGAAGAAAAAGCAGGGGTTGACCAAGAAGATTAAGTGGGGGTAGGACTTCGTCAGACAAAAGAATGACTCTACAGACTCTTCTCTGTCTCCGTCTCTCTCATGACTTGGGGTAAATAAAAGCAACCTACCAATTTTAAACAGAGCTAAACTAGACTTTTAATCACTGTTGTGGTTTCTCCAAATTTATTTGTTTTTCAGCTCGTCGCCTATTCATACCCAGAGCAGCATCTACAGAAGTGGCCTGCTGAATTTGCAGAGGCAGCAGAATTTTTACAACAGTAATAATATCGAAGGAAACTGACACTGTAGATTACCTTTACGACCAACTGCTCATGCGAGACCGTGCATACCCCAAGCCCATTAAAGCAAATATGAAGCTTTGTGTGCCACCCCAAGCTTGCACTTCACAAAGCACTTCTTTATTTTAATACCAGCCGATATAATTCAGGATCCCTGCATCTCCTTTCAAACTAAGCCATTTTCCATAAACCGCTGAACATTTTATATAAACAACAAGAGTTTTACTATAGGATTCTTCATTCTTACCTCCATGGGAAAGGCTTTGAAGTTAACGGTGTGCTCAGAGCCACGCTGGTTTTCTCTACCCCAGTGAAATCTAACTTCATGCAGTTCAAACTCATGTCCTTGAGGCAATGGTCCTCCTGAGAGAACTGAAAAAGAAAATAAATTCTATTTAATTATATCTCAAACGTATTGATTAGAATAGCATTGTAAACACTGCGGATATTTTTTGCCAAAAGTTCTCCAGAGCTCCTACAGATTAAATTCATATAGCAAAAAAGAGAAACGTATATCATGACCGTGAGGTGAATTTAAACTCTCCAGGTCTGACTGAAATTCCTGTACTGGTCGTTAAGATACATCAGAAGTTCAAAAACTCTGAAGTACCTGGTAAATGATAGGTATATTTTTGCTCCTTGTGTGTTTTAGATATGAGTACACAAAGAAAACACAGTAGCTTTATCTACCCTCTCTGAGACTTAAAGTTACCACTGACCGTTAAACCCACTGCCATGGAGTCAATTCCGACTCAAAGCGACCCTAGTACGACACAGGAGGACTGCCCCATAGGGTTTCTGAGGAGCACCTGGTGGATTTGAACTGCCGACTTTCTGGACAGCAGCCAAGCTGTTCACCACTGTGCCACCAGGGCTCCTAGCACCAACCAGGAGCTAAGAATATAGTCTGAGTCTCGGACTGGTCAATAATTGACTCTATACCAATTAATAATAAACCATGTTTACAGGTCATCCATTTGTCCTAGGGGGCTTTCAAGTTAGAGAACAGGTGTAGGTGAACAAATTTATCTATAAAGAAAACTACTATTTAAAAAAGAGAGAGAACTACTATTAACCGATCTGATTTTTCAACAACAAAATCACACTTAAAAATCAGATTACCATTCAGGATCACATGCAGCGGAAATAAAAGAACATTGTGATAAAAATTATTAAAAAAAAAACACAGTTGCCATTGAGTCAATTCTGACTCACGGCAACCCCATGTATGTCAGAGTAGAACTATTCCATAGAGTTTTCAGAGGCTGATTTTTTTAGAAGTAGGTCACCAGGCACCTCTGGGTGGGCTCAAACCTCCAACCTTTCAGTTAGCAGCCGAACACATTAACTGTTTGTACCACTCAGGGGCTCCTATAAAATAGACAGGACTCAAAGTCTTAACACCAGTATGACAAAGTTCTGTCTTTATTCTGATTTCTGGATATGATTCAGAACTCTGCCCCCAACAGGGCACACTGAAGGGGGTGAAAAACGTACTTGTTCAAGTACTTGGCATGAAGCAGTAAAACCTTTTCTTTAGTTAAACACTTCTAAGTAGAAACTTGAAATTTATTTCAAAAAATGGTCAGTTTCAACACAAATAAAGGTTATCTCAATTCAGGGCACTTTTCCTCTAGAAACTCTCTACTCTAAAAGGTCTCATCTAAGAATTGTGTGTTATTTTTAGTGAAGGAGCTGACAAAATTCCACTTCTCCCCCCTCAGCCCTAAAAGTGGGTGCTTTGGAAGATTATCATCCACACTTTGCCTTTGTGGACGCAAAAATAGGACCCAAACCACTCTCATCAGGAAAAATGTCACTATCCAGCCTGACTCTGAAACTCTAAGGAAAACAAAGCTACTGAGGGTAGCAGTATTTATTTGTTCGGTTGGCTCTTCATCTAATAAGTTGTTCCAAAAACTACTGAAGGCTACTTACATCAAGGTACATATACTGCAGCAAGATGGCAAAAATTAAAAGAGAAAAGGCAAAACAAAGACAGAGACAGAACACAGACTGAGAAATGAGGCTATCACACAAGATCCACGCCGCTGAGCCCTCACAAAAGGTGCCCTACAGAGCTCAAACCTATAAGAAAAAGAGTATGGGTAGTAAAAGAGATCAATTTTCTAGTGGCTATGTCTTGCACGGAGGAGAAAAGAGACAAGACGCATGGCTTGATTTTAAGGTTCTCCCACATACATGGATTATTTAAGCCTCACAGCAAAAACATGGGGCCGACACCATCAACCCCACCGAGAGAGAAGAACAATGAAGCTGAGGGGGCTGAGAAGCCAGTGCCAGCACGCAGCCAAAAACTCGAATCTTCTGACCCACGTCCCAGCCGTGAGGTAAGAATGGGAAACCCAGATTTCAGTACCTGTGAGCATGAACTACAAAATGAGGAATTTTAGCCTGAAATCCCTCTTTGGAGTATTATATCTCATCCTATTTCCTCCCCCTTCCACCCCACCCCCCCCAAAAAATGTAAATACATGGATCAAAAGGTTTATGGGTATTCACAGCTTCTCCACGGGCTCATTCTCTCTTCTTCTTCCCTAACAATCCATTCTGTGGATTTCAGAATGTAAAAAATGTTTTTATTTCAACCAGACTACCACAGTTTCTGGGTAAACTCACAACTCATCCTTCCCTGGGGCTGTCCAAACTTGGTCTTAAGGAAAACCAAGAAGGAGACCTTGCATCTGCCCACTGGGTACCTCACCTACCTCCCACGCCAAAAGGAAAAAAAGAGAAAAAGCTTCCACTGGGTCTGGTGCCGCACCCTGCCTGCACCCTCCGAGCCACAGGGCACGCCCCTCACTGTCTGCACAGACTTCGGTGTGAGTTCTGTAGCGCTCTGCTTTTAGAAGACGGGGATAAAATGGTCTCACAGGAGGCACTAGCACCACTTTATCAAAAAAAAAAAGAAAATCTCGTTGCCTCAAGTCAATGCTGACTCATAGCAGCCCTATAGGAGAGAGTAGAAACGTCCCACACAGTTTCCAGGGAGCAGCTGATGGATTCGAACTGCCGACCCTTTGGTTAGCAGCCAACCTCTTAGCCACTACATTACCAGGGCTCTGCACTGCTAAGGAAAGAAGTAAGAGGAATACAGCGAAAGGAAGCACATGTAAAACGGAAAAGATCTTCCCCCAAAATCCCTTCATCATGTATACTAAGAACACACAGAGACGTTCTGAACAGCATAAAACAGTCTACTGGTTTTTCTTAGGGAAATGGGTGATAGGGCTGGTCTTGACAGTGACTTCAGGGGACCACAAAGAGACCCATCCTTCAAAAATATATCCCCCACCTGACAGATGCCCAATATTTTTTTTTTAATATTTTATTGTTTGGGGTGGAGATTTACACAGAAGTTTAGGTTCCCATTCAATGATTTCTATAGAAATTGTCCAATGACATTGGTTACATTCTTCACAATGTATGAACATTCCCATTATTGCCATTCTGGTTGGTCTGTTTCCATTAATATAGTTTCCCCGCCTGCTTACATTCTTTTTTTTTTTTTTTGTATTTTAGATGGGGTTTAATGGGCAAATTAGCTTCTTGCTAAACAATTAACACATACTGTTTTGTGACATTGGTTGCCACTCCCACGACATGTCAACACTCTCCTCTTTTCAACCTTGGGTTCCCCTTTACCAGCTTTCCTGTCCCCTCCTGCCTTCTCGTCCTTGCCCCTGGGCTGCTGTTCTACGGGCCTGTGTAATCTTTGGCTGAAGGGTAAACCTCAGGAGCAACTTCAGTACCGAATTATAACGGGGTCCGGGGGCCATATTCTCAGGGTTTCTCCAGTCTTCAAGTCTTCTTTAGCAGAAATGAAGCCTTTAATTTAAAATTCTTGATAAGGCTTGTATTTTAAATGCCCCTGAAAATTCAAACTGTTTGGACAGGAAGAAGTTCAAGGCTCATGGTGTTGATTTATTCCCACCTTCAACAAGCACTTTTCCAGCACCTACATTGTACCAGGCACTGTATTAAGTGCTTGGGATACACTGATTTTGAAAGAAAAGACAAAAAGCCCTGGTCTCGTGCATCTTTCATTCTGTCAGGCTGAGAGTGAACCCAAAGAAGGGAGGCATTCTCTCAGGGCTGGCCCTCTAAGAAACGAGGACAAAAGGTGTCGCACAGCCAGGAATCAGCTCAGGCACCTTTCGTTTTTGCTGCAGACACATAATCCAAAATCAAACCACACTAGAATCATGTGGTTGTACAAAGCCATAAACAAAATGGCAAAATACTGAGCTCGGTGTTTTAGGAGATGCCAGGTGAGAGTATTAATCCCCAAGAATGACTGTGTTTACAGACTAAAATAGCAGCTGTTTTATCCACTTGGCAACATCCTCTTAAGGCATCATTCTGTTTTTACAGCTTATCTTTTTTTATACAAGGAAATCAGTCATACCAAAATGAGTATTGCCTTTACATATGTATGAATATCAAATTTTGCAGTGATATTTGGCCACTACATGGCAGGTTTATTCGTTATGATGGCATTACATTCAATAAAATGACAAGCATGAAACTCATACTGATGTCAGGCTGCATTTCCTTGGAAGAGCAAACTTGTAAATGAATATAGAACAAACGGATTCCACTGTTACTGCCTTTATTTTATTTTATGCTATTTAATAGGCTCGGTCATTATGCTTATGAGACAGATAAAGTGCTTGCCTGCAGAAGCTTCTACAAAATTTGGCAACCCCACAAAAAGTTGATGTATATACCTTCCACGTGGGAGACCCAGGTTCGATTCCCAGTCAGTGCACCTCAAGCTCAGCACCTCCCATCTGTCAGTGGAGGCTTGTGTTCTGATGCTCAACAGTTTCGGTGGAGCTTCCAGCTTAAGACAGACTAGGAAGAAAGGACGGTTATCTACATCCAAAAATCAACCAGTGAAAACCCTATGGGCCACAAAGGTCAGATCCACAACCACTCATGCGGATTGTGCGGGTCCGGGCAGTGTCTCCTTCCACTATTCATGGGGTCACCATGAGTCAGGGCTGACTCCACGGCAGCTAACAGCAAAAACACCAAACTTACCTGAACTACCTACAATCTTCTGCTCAAGTGGCATTTTCCTGTTCAAATGCTATCGGCTAAGGTCTGGTTCCTCTCATTTCTCTGAATGCAGTAAACAAGCTTCAAAATTCATTCCAGCAACGTCCATCAAATACAAAAGGTGAGAAGGATAGTCTCTGTGCTGGGCGCTCAGTGCCTGAAGGACTAAAACCTAACCCTCTAAATGGAGGGCTTCAGGGGCAGCAGCGGGTGTACACACAAAAGGAGCACACAGAAAGGGCCAAGCTGGAGACCTGGGGGGTCAGAGGTCAGGGAGGAATTTCCCAAGTAGATGATAGCTGAGTTTCCCAGAGTGAGCTAAGAGAAAATGTGGAAAAAAACTCACTGCAGGCAGAGGGAACAGCCAGAAGAAGATAGTGAAGTCAGAGGTCACCAATGGCCAAACGCAGGCCTCGAGATGTGAGCGTCGTAGCTTGGAGCCCATGCCTGAAAGCTGGAATGGGTCCTCCAGGGAACACTGAAGGCTTTTAAGGAAGAGGGTAACATGATCACAGGAGTCCCTGGCTGCTACCCAAAAAGTCAGGGATTCAAGTCCACTCAGAGACCTCAGAAGAAAGGCCTGGTGATCTACTTCTGAAAAATTAACCACTGACAACCCTACAGAGCACAGTTCTATTCCAACACACTTGGGGTCACCATGAGCCAGAATCAACTGGATGGAAGCTGGTTAAACATGATCATATTTGCATTTTAAAATGTTATTCCATCATCTGCATAGATGGTAGACAAGGAAAGGACAAAACTAACCGGTTAGAAAGTGGCTGTAATGGTCCAGGTAAGAGATGGAGAGGCCAGGGGGCAGAGCCTTCCAGAGCCTGCCTCCCACATGGATGAAGACCAAGGCTAACAGGTCCCTGAAATGTCCCCTAAGGGATCCAAAAGAACCCAAATGGCCCACCCTTAGTAGGTCCAATGAGTTTATAAGCTCAGATTAACTTTTAAAGAATCCCAAATGGTTCATAAAACGTAAATTAGTTCTTGCTGAACAACTGATGCCTTAAAAGCAAAGATCAATATTTCTCACCACCTTTGGCTTTTAATCTACTGCTTTATTTCTTATTTAAGAGTAAACATATTGAGCTCTTAAGAGTTATGGATAACATCAACACAGCCAACCAGTTAAGCTGGGGCTACCTAAGCAAAGTGAAACAAGACTAAAGCAACTGTCTGGGTAATTCAAGCCCCCCAAGGTCAGCAAACAATAAATATGATTATAAAGAAATTCAACCCTGACGTGTCATGCAAATAAACGATATGGAGTCTCTTTTTTAGTGAAAATAATTTTTTAAAGGTGTTTTTGATAATTTTCTCTTTAAATCAGCAAGGTTGCTAAGAAACATCATTTAAAAAATGGCATTTTTTTTTAATTACTAATGACAATAATATAATCTACCCTAAAATTAAGAGTGAGAATTACAGAAGACCCAGAGGTAAAAATTTCTAATTAAAGTTCCTATAATAAGTTACAGTGAAGGGCACAAATGACCTAACCTGATTAGAAATTCGTCCCATCCCAGTGAACCATTCACCATGTCATCACCCTAGATGTGCTGCTTGCAGAAGATGGGGTAACAATGACATCTGACTGCACAGGCCTGGGGCGGGGGGGTGGGGGGACAGTCCTACATTATTCACTACCGAAGTATCAAACCGCTCAGCCTAGAAACCTAAAATTGTATTTTCCCACATAAGCTACTCTTTATGTTCAATTTTAATTTGTCTGTGTACATCAAAGATGTGAAGATACCTGCGGCACAGTCATTCATTTGTTCTACAAAGAAATTAAATGATACACGTGGCAGCCTTAATAAAATTCTCCATCCTCCAGGAGATAAAAAGGCCCAGCAGTCTCCACCCTGGTCAAGTCTCACCCAGAATGCTACACTTGGCTCGACTCCACGTTAGGAGGGACTCTACCAACTGGAAACAGGCCCGGAGCAGGGGAGAAGCATGGTGACGAAACCCAAAATGGGACCCAGCACAGAGGCTTGAAACTGGCAGTTCCTTCAACAATCCCTCTCCCGTCTCTTGTTCCACACAACCAATCACTTAAGTACCATGGACTTAATTTAAATATCTTGTGTGTCATCCCTTCCTTTCCATTGCCATTGCTGCAGTCTTTGTTAATCCAGTTTCTTGCAATAACCATCTAACTGGCTTCTAACCTCCCCCAGATTTCATCTTATTCAGTGCCATCGGGTTAATTCTCTCAAAGCAACACGATATAATTATTACTTTGGATCAACAACCAATGTCCACAGAAGCACAGTCAATAAATCAAATGACTATCGCATTGAAAGAAAACCTGCCGCAAAAAAAATAATCAACCCATTGCCACTGGAGTCAATGCTGACTCATGGTGACCCCGTGTGTTACAGAGGTGAACTATTCCATTGGGTTTTCATCTTTATGGAAGCAGATCAGGAGGCATTACTTCTGCTGGGTGGGTTCACACCAACTTTTAGGTTAGCAGAGGAGCACAAACCATTTCTGTTGCAAAAGACCTCTTTAAAGTTTTAAAAAGCAAAAATGTCACTTCGGTTACTAAGGTGCAACTGACCTGAGCCATGGCCTTTCCCATTGTCTCATATACATGCTAAAGGTAGAAAATGAAAAAGGAAGAAGAAGTGATGCACTCAAACTGTGATGCTGGTGAAGACTATTGAATATATCATGGACTACTAGAAGAGAAAGAAGGAACAAATCAGTCTTAGAAGAAATACAACCAGAATGCTCCTCAGAAGCAAGGATGGGTGAGGCTTAGGCTCACTTACTTTGGACACATCATCAGGAAAGAGCAATCACCAGAAAAGGACATCATATTTACTAAAGTAGAAGGTCACTGAAAATGAGGGAAATCCTCCATGAGATGGACAGATACAACAGCCACAACAATGAACTCAAACAAAGCAACCATCAAGAAGATGGCGCAGGATGGGGCGACACTTCATTCTGTTATATGTAAGGTTGCCGTGAGTCAACGCAGACTCAGCGGCAACGAACAACAACAACAATTATTACTCTATCCTACAGGAACAGAAATTTATACTCTTTAGACTCAGTTCAAGGTTCATCATGAATGAGCTCCAACATACCTTCTCTACTGTATTTTCCATTAGCTGCCCCCACCATGAATCTTCTCTTCCAGATGTGCTAAAGGATTTGCCTCTTCTAGTATGAGCTCTACTTTGTCCCAAGTCCATGTCTTTTTGCATGTTGCCCCCTCTTCCCCACCTCCCCCGTTCTCCCCATATACAGTGTTACCCGCCTTCAAGGATCACCCCAAATACTACTTCTACACGTATCTTTCACCACCTATCATTTTAACCTCCTTGAAGGTAAACTGTGGATATGATTTATATTACTTTATCCAAAGCATATAGCACCTTGCATGAGGTAAAACAAACATTGCCAACTGTACCTGTGAGCTTGATGAAGCCAAAGAACGTATCTGTTTGGTACAGAGGTCCACATCTCCAGATTCTCCAGATACATTAAACACCTGGCAAGCTAAGAGTGCTCTCTCTAGTTTGCCGATTTGCCACAGTCCCCACCAGTTCCTACTACTCCCAATACTACAGATAAAGTTGAGGATCAGCAGCTATTTGTACTGCTTCGCTCTTCTGGCTGCCCTCATTTATAGTACCTGCCCGGCTCTCGGAAACAAGTACGCTCATAACTCCTGTAGCAAATGATCAATAAACAACTGTTGGTAGATGAATAATTATCACATGAGGAACAGGTGAAGGACCTAAATATGTCTGGCAAGAAAAATGGCAACTGTGTGCGGTGCTAACTGTATGCAATGCTTTGAAGGATGTCATGTACAAGTACAGTTATATTTGTTCTGTGGAGATCCAGAGTTCCAAAACAGAAACAATGGAGATTACACAACTTTTTGACTTTTGGAATTGCTCAAAATGTACTTCTTCAGTGAGGGACGTATTTCCTGGCCCTGAGCTGTTCAGGCTGGGGCTGCCCAGCCACAGGGTCTGGGATAGGAGGCCAGACTAGCTGCCCTCCAGGCACTTGTTCCACCCAGGACTCTATGCCTCTTCCCAAAACTCATTTGCTGTCTTATTGAAAAACACATCATGGAACATGGTAACACATATTCTGTATCGGAGTGCTGCTTATAGGGCGTTTGCAGTACAGGAGGAGAAGAGCTGAAAGAGGAAACCCTGAGAAACTCCGTTAATTAAGGATGGCGGCAGCACATAGGAACAACTGGCAGAAAAAAGGTAGTCAGAAGAGACCAAAGGAAGAAAGTTTCCGGAAAGTTTCATTTCAAATGCAACAGAGTTAAATTGCTGTCAGAATTTAAAAGTGTCCACTGGATTTGGGGGATGAGTAGATCATCGTGGACCTTGGTCTGAGAAGTTCCAGGAGAGGCCGGGGTTGTTGGGGGGGACTTATGAAATGCCTCTAATTTAAATTTAAGGAAATAGCTCCAAATGAAATTATATATATGAACTATAGCCTTTGGATTATGTTCCGAACATCAATTTGATAAATATAAGCATTTAAATTATACTACAACTGTTGTAACCCTTGTTGGAAATTCTTTTTCAATATAAATAATATAAAGGAATCAAAAAAGAAAGAAGCCAAGGCCACTGGCAGCGTCAGTAAGACCTCAAGTATAGTGGAGTGGTGGGTGTAGAAGTCAGCTCTAAATTCGAAAACATTGTGCTTATTCTATGATTTTTTTTTAATTTAAATATATAGTATCCTGCATTTGAGGGGGTACTTGCAGTCAGACAAGGAGGGTTACACTCAAACATTTATCTCTTCTCCTTTCTGAATCATCACTGAAGAAAGAAAGGCGCACAAATTTACAAGGACAAAACGAACAGCAGTGGAGATAACAGAAGAGAGATGCCAAAAAAAAAAAAAACGCCGGGAGCTGGAAAGCTGACCAAGAGTGGTAGCTGACTCAGCAAAACAGTCAGCTGGAAGCTAAGAAACTAGAGGAAGGGGCGGGCAGCAGCAACAAGCAGCAGGCCAGCCCCCACCACAGAACTAGGGGAAGGCGAGCAGGTGGAGACTTCAGATGCTTCTGAATGTGGAGGTAAACAGCGGGAACCTGAGAGCAAGAAAACCGCCTTAAAGTCTTTAAAAGGAGTGATTATGGCTCTCAGTCTCATCACCTGCAGCCAGGCTCCTGCCTTTCATGCATTCTGGCAGAAGGTTAAATGAAAGTAGACAATTCAAATGGTGAAATCCTCCTGCCTGTGTCAGCGACCTGAAAGCTGGTAACTCCGAATGAACCACCAGGCACCAACCCCACACCCCAGGGAAAAAAAAAAAAACAGATGGGCAAATTTTAAAGAATTTGATAAAGCCTACAGACTCCTCCAACAAAATGGCCAGGCCATAGCCTGATCACATTACTGTGAAGGCAACCAGACCTCAAAACCTGCCCATGCACACAGAGCTTCTAATCTGCTTTTTAGATCCATTTGTAAATATGAAGAGCCAAAGTTCACCAAACACCTGAGGAGAACTTCCATTACAAAAGAGAGAGGCCAAAACAAAAAGAAGGAACCCAGAACGGAGATGATGAAGAGAATAACAACAACAAGACAAAACCAATAAAGAAATATACCACATTCAAGAAACAAATAATGGATGTGGATTTTTAAATTAAAAAAATTCCTAGAGTAAGCACAATTAAAGAAACTAAAATATGGGAGACAGAAGTTAAAAATTTAGTAAGAAGACTGCAAGATGTAAGTTGCAGAAATTTATCAGAAAGTATAAGAAAAAAAATAAAGAAAGCGTAGGGGTTTCTGAAAGAGTTAAAAAAAAAAAAAACACAGAAAACTTATCAGTGAAATAATACAAGAAAACTTCTAAGAAACAAAAGACATGATTATCCTGATTAAACAGGCCCACTAAATCCCCAGCAAAAAAAAAAATGAAAAAAGAACCACACCAATGCATACGGCTGCGAAATTTCAAAACAGCAGCAGTAAAGAGAAAATTCTAAAAGCTCCCAAAGAGGGAAAAAGGAAAAGGTCACCCAAAAGGGGCTGAGAAGTTGAATGGCACTAGATCTTTCAACCCTAACACTGGAAGCTAGAAGGCAATGCAACAATGACATCAAGTTTCAGAGGGAAAATACTTCCAACCTGGACGGCTATTTCCAGGCAAATTTATAATAAAAAAAAAAAAATTTATAGTAAAGTATCTTTATTATAATTGCAGACACACAGGGTTTCATCACATTTATCTATCATGTGTCCCTTCTTTCAGGAAGTTACTGGAAGAGAATAAACTAAGAAACTGAAACTCCCTGAAATGAGGGAGCAACCATCACAAGGATGGCATGGCATCCGAGAAACATGGGATTCAACACAGGAGAAGAGCAAATGATGTCCCAGGCTTACAGCGAAGGGATCCCGGGAGGATGCTGAGTAGGCCTAAAGGGTAAGCAGAACAGTGGGCGAGAGGTCTCCAAGGGGAACAAGGATGGACTAGAAGGAAGAACTACTTCATATGCTTGAGAGAAGATCCGCCATCTGTTACAGGGTGTAGAAATGAACTCATGATAGATAATATAATCTAAAATCACAAAACTACATGTTCATCATGTATGAAATACCAAAACCCACTACTCTTGAGTGGATTTCAACTCAGAGCAACCCTACAGGACTGGGGAGAACTGCCCCACAGGGTTTCCAAGGCTGTAAATCTTGACAGAAGCAGACTGCCACATCTTTCTCCTGTGAAGCAACTGGTGGGTTCGAACCGCTGACCTTTCAGTTAGCAGCGAAGTGCTTTAACCACTGTGCCTCAAGGGCTCCTTTAAGTGAAATAAGCCAGACACAAAAGGACAACTATTGTATGACTCCACTTACGTGAAATATCTAGAACAGGCAGATGCATGGAGACACAGGGTAGATTAGTGGTTACCCGTGGCTGGGGGCAGGGGAATGAGGAGTTACTGCTTAATTGCTAGAGTGTCTGTTTGGGATTATAAAAAAAGATTTGGAAATTGATAGTAGCAATGGCTACACATTATGAACGTACTTACCGCTGATGACGGTAATGTGCACACTCAAAAACGGTTAAAATGGTAAATTTTTTGTTATGTCTATTTTACCATAATAAAAGAAAGGAAAAGATACATGGCAATTATTTACTCAAAAAAAAAAGTTCAAAAACAGAAATAGGATATTCATCTGGAAACAATATTCATAGTCATAGTAATAAAACACTGAATATTAATTCAAATCAAAATTATAATTTAAGTGGATGGAGACGACGGTGGAGCAACACTGGAGCATGAGAGCGTAACAGGAGAACGAGCCTCATCTTCCACAGCAGGGAGTTCAGAGACACCTTAAATATCACGGAACGACAGTATAAACATTTTATTAAGAAACAGGGAGGTGGCAACAGAACAAGCAGCTAGACGAGTTGAAAGCAGTCCTCACTAGGGAACAGAAGTTGTAGGTGGGAAGGGGTGGGATACAACCAGAGACAGGACAAAAACAGTACTTTTAAACTCTTTAAACCATGTTTATATTCTATTTTGATAAAGATAGAATTTTAATTAACTAAATAAATTAATGATAGGGTATTAAGGTTTGCAGGCTCTTCCTTTGAGAAGCTTAAACATCTCCCAAAATAAAGTGGTAAAGACAGGGTATTTTTGTTACATTTTTAAAAAAAAAAATATGAAGAAATGTTGAGAGGGAGGAAACAATGAAGAAGAAATCATTACAGTGCCAGAAAGGAGATGGGCCATTCCAAGGAGCAAGGTCTCCCAGGAGGCAGGGAGTCTGGGGTTCAGATCATGTGCATCCAAATTAGATCTAAAAGAAAGAGACAGTTCTTCCCAGTGGTCAGGGCTGGAGAATGGAGGAGAGTAAAAGGGCACAAAATAGCTAGATGAGAAAGAAACATACTGCACAGTTAGTGGGTCGAGGCCTTGCAAGAGTACATGTTTGATGGTCTCAATACTGGGTGGAGGTAGGAAACAAGGAAAACTGTGAAGTTTGGAAAGGCACCAGAAGAAAATGTAAAATTCAATTTGATGAAGTATATTTGATCTTAGAGCAGGACGGGACATACACTATTTTAATTGACAGTAGTTTACTTAACATCATTCCTCTCTGTTTCCATTAATACTGTATTTATTACGTCCTTGTTAACTGCTCTTGAGTGAGCTGCAACCCATGGCCACCTTATGTACAACAGAACAAAATGTTGCACGTTCCTTCGCCACCTTCACGACTATTGGTATGCTTGAGTCCACTGTCGGGGACTGTGTATCCTGGATGCCTTCCAACCTACGGAGCTCACCTTCCAGCACTATATAGGACAATATTCTCTTGTGATACATGGGGTTTTTTCGGCTACTTTTCAGAATCAGATCACCATGCCTTTCTTCTTAGTCTGACTGAGTCTGGAAGCTCCGCTGAAACTTGTCCCCCATGGGTGACCCTGCTGATACTTGAAATACTGGTAGCATATCTTCTAGCAACACAGCAACATGCAAGCCACCACGGCACAACAAACTGACAGATCAATTCTTTAAAGACTTGTTTTTTCACTAGATTATGACTCTTCAAGAACCATCTTATCCATTCGTATGTAACCAACACTCACAGAGCCTGGCATGAAATGCATTTTTGTTGTATGGCTATACAAACACTTATTTCCAGAAGGACAAAAGCATGTCAACATACTAATACACATGGATTATCTTAAAATATTTTTATATAGATGCAGACATATATACATAACACAGAAAAACAAAAAACCTCTGATTGAAGGTCACATTTATATCTGAAGCTGTCCCCTTTGACCAAGTGAGTACCAAAGCCAGAATCAGTTCTGGGCAATGCCCATACCCTGACATAACAACAGGGAATACTACGTGACTCTGCAACTATCCCACGGATTCTAAATTAAGGCTCAGAAACATCCATGATGAAGAAAAAAGCCATAGCTGGAAATCAATACCTGCACTAATAATAAACCTAAAGATTTTATGATTTGAAAAATCGACTTTATCGATTCAAAATTAATTTGAGTACATTCAGTTTCTGTTTACCAAGCGCTTCCTAATATTTCAACATGCTCTAATTCTATATTTTTTTCCAAGAGGGAGTTATTATTCATTATGAAAAGCATGACATTAATGCTAATTTAAAAATTTTGCTTTTCTCTCCCCTACATTTAAACCAACAACCTATTTCCATAATCATTACCCAGCACCTTTTCCTTAAAATATTCTAGATCCATCTCAAATAGATTAAGAAAGGCTTTTTTGTTGTTGTTGTTGTTTGCTTTTTAGTAATAAAAGCAAGGGCTCTTCCACTTAAATCTTTTGCTGAGATGCCAGGTGTTCTTGATTGCTGCTTGCTAAAATCCTCCTCATTAATACAGCAGAAAAAAATAATTCGAAGGGTTTAACTTGGATGCCAGGTTATGTCGATAAATCCTAAAATTTAGTTTTACAAATTAAGTAGTAAATCAGAGAATTGTAATTACTTAAATAACTTAAGCTAGCAAAAACTTTAGGACAAAATGCAGTTAGGTACTCCTGGATATACCTTCCTCAGATTTCATAAAGTGTAAATTAACCAAACTAAGGTTGTTCCAGTAATGTCATACAAGAACCAAGCTGACATCTTCACAATTTCATCCTTTTACCCTTTTAAAAATATTTCTGAAAATAATTTAAAAAATGCATTTTATAATACATACAAACCAAAAACCCTCTGCCATCCAGTCAATTTCGATTCATAACAACCTTATAGGAAAGAGCAGAACTGTCCCATAGGGCTTCCAAGGAGCGGCTGGTGGGTTCAAACTGTCCATCTTTTGGTTAGCAGTTGAGTTCTTAACCTCTGCACCACCAGGGGTCCTTGTAATATATAAACGTATTGATATAAAACAGAGCTATGTTACTTTGACCTTTTAGATCATACAGGCTAAACAATGAGAGTTCAATAGCTCCACCATGACTTCTAGTTTAGAAGAGCATGCAAGAGCATCTTTTCAAATACCTGATTTTGATTTCAGGATCACTTGAATGGTATGTCCATCATTGGTGACTTCACAGTCTCGGCAAACCACGTAATTTGGAGAGAGGCGGACATCGAGCAGTGAGGGGTCGTATCTGGCTTCTCTTGAGTTCAGGTTAATAGGAGACTGATATTCACCATTAGCATCGGGAAACACCAAGCCCCACTCAACACCTATGGGCAAAATTAAGAACAGACTAAAGTAAAATAAGTTACAGCAAAACTTACCATAAAAATAGGACACTGCCAAATAAAATCTGCCTGCCTACGTAGAAGGTCTATGATCCAGTCAGTGTCCCTTGGCTTTAAGAGGGTCATGACTACCAGCTCTATGAAGATGGCATATGCAAGGTGTACGTGTATTTTTGCATTCATATTTCAAATGCAATAATATTATGAAACATCACATACGAAACCCTGGATGAACAAAATAGCATATTTTTTACTTGCCCACACAGATGTAATAACTTATGACTCAACGAAATATGTCATTTTTAAATGATTAAAACCAAAAACCAAGCCAAACCCATTGTTGTTGAGCTGATTCCGATTCATAGCCACCCTACAGCACAGAGTTGAACTGCCCAACAAGGTTTCCACGGAGCTGCTGATGGATTTGAACTGCCGACCTTTACTGGTCAGCAGCCAAGCTCTTAACCACTGCTCCACCAGGGCTCCTTTCAATGATGAGAAACAAGTAACACCATAAAAGTTTCCTCTGCTCATTAGTTTAACTGTGTTCAGTACTTGGGAAATACTTGAAACACTCTGGGTGAGAGCCAAAAACTACATCTCATGTCAGTGAATAAACTCTACTTTTCATAAATGCAAATAAGAATATTTTGAAGTGTCCATATTAAAATATACACATAAACTCCATACTTTTTATAATTAAAATTCTAAGTTCTATATTTGTTTCAATGATGTAGTTTTTTTATGTAGTTAACATCAGCCCTAATGGTCGGGAAACTAAATTTTTTAAAAGTCAACCTCTTTGCCAAGCCCACTGGTTCAGTCTGAAATCTACGGCATGTTTTAGAAAGAGCTGAGCGTTACTACTGTCCTTCAGGACAAGAGCAGAGTCAGAAATACTGTGTCCTCAGAGTCCTCACGGCAAGCAGAAACGAAGAGTTTCACTCCACCACCCACTGCTAGCACTGTACTATCAAGATGTTGAGTAAAATTAAGTAAAATGCTTTCCCCGGCTACTCAGAGGACAGAGCTCGGGGTCGTCCTGCATCTGAAACGGCAGAGCCCCTGCATTAAGGCTCGCCCTCCGGAAGGCGGCAGGTGCGACCCGCTGCCCCGAGGGAAGCCAGCCCCGCACCGGAGTCGCGGCGGCGGCGGGGACGCCCGCCCTCCCCGGAAAGCCTTCCGCGCCAGAACGGACCGGGAGAGTCGGAAAGCTGTGGAGAAACACGTGGAAAAGAAGGGACCCGGGGGTGCTCCGAGCGCGCCACGCGGGCAGAGCGCAGAGCCCACGCTCGCGGGGAGACCCACGCGGCGCACAGCCTCTGGGGCCCCGGACAGCCGACCCACGGCCGGTTACCTTCCTCGTAGCCCCACTCCACACCCTCCTCCTCTTCCTCCTCATCCTCTTCCTTCTCGGGGAAGGCGACGGAATCTTCGATGAAGCTCAGGTCAGCCATGGGAAGCTCGGCGGGTCCCCTCGGCGTCCTCGCCGGCGCCGTCTCCGCCTCCGCAGGGCGAGCGAGGGAGCCTGCAGGCGAGCTGCGGAGGGAGCGTGAGCGCACGTGAGGGAGTGAGAGCGCGAGGGCGAGCGGGCCGGTCCGGCCGCAGTGCCGAGCGTCCTGGCGCGGAGGGCGCACCCCGACTCTCCGCCGGGCGAGGGAGCGGCCGCAGCTCTGGCAGCGCGCGCCGGGCCAATTATAAACCCGGCTGGGGCGTGTCTGGCACGCGAGGACCCGCCCCCTCCGCTCGGTGGCGGGGGACCCACCACGGGTGGACAGCAGGAATCGGCGCTTGGGGCGATGGGGCCGAGGCGAGAGAAAGAGCAGGACCCCACTGCTTCCTCCGCCCATCCTGCTGTCCCACAGGGGCTCCTAACCTGTCTTCCGCGCGAACTTCCAGAACCGCCCACCCCAGTACCCCGAGGTCAGCCCTCACGCCCCCCGGTGGGGGAGCAGGGAAGGAGCATTTACTGAGCACCTGCTATGTGCAGGGACTGGACCAAGGGCTTTTGCCCATATTATTGTTCATTCCTAAACCAGGAATCATCAAAAAGAAAGAAAAAGCAGGAGATGGGGGAGGAGGGAGATAGGTGGCCACAGGTAGGAGAAAACGGGGTGGGGGGTAGGAGAAAACAGGGCTAGGATACACTCCCCCCCCCCCCAAATAAAAGAGTGTTTCCGGCTCGGAAACTTTATTACAGAGTACTCGACGGCAATGGGTGGTTTGGGTTATCATTTATATTTCAACACTTACTTAGAGCACAGTGTAAACTTGAGTAAGGAGAATTTTCCAAGAAACTTGTAGTCCCTAAAAAGTAAACTTCTTAAATAAGAAAAAGTGTTTTAACTAGAGAAGTGGATATAATTTAGGGAGCTTTCTCTATGGAAAAATATTATTTCAAAGGCATGGGCGGTAAAAGGGAATAAAGAAAGGGTGTATGGTTGTAGTTTCAGAGTCTGGGGTGCTGTTACAGGCAAGCTTGCTGTGTACACAACTCCCAAGGGCCCGGTGAAATCGTGTCAACAATGAAACGCACACATTGCATCACAAACAGGAACGTTCTGGATCCGGAGATCGTACTGTAAAAATACCTCCAATGCGGTGTCAGTGGCGTCTGTCCCCTGTTCCAACGCCTTTTAAAAGTCCTAGCCAATAACCCCGAACCAGGTGATCTTATATTTTTAGGAGGTATATGTGCATAATGGAAACCCTGGTGGCATAGTGGTTAAGAGCTCGGCTGCCAGGCGCTCCGTGGAGACTCTATGGGATAGTTGTGCTGTGTTCTTTGGGGTCACTATGAGTCGGACCGGTCAGAAACGAGTTTGGGATTTTTTGTTGTTTGTTTTCGATTCGTATGTGCATAATATGCACAGATTTGGGCCTTAAGGACAGTGTGTGTTTTATTTGCTCTGCTCATGCACCTGGTGTCTGTTAGCAGTTTCAGCAGCCCATCCCTAAATCATATGGTCCTTCTGCAGGCCAAGTTCTTCAGGCAAGGACACAGCTTATCTGCGTGGGGATTTCCAGGTTCTGTGCTGCTGT
Organism: Loxodonta africana; assembly: GCF_030014295.1. NCBI lineage: Eukaryota > Metazoa > Chordata > Mammalia > Proboscidea > Elephantidae > Loxodonta > Loxodonta africana. The sequence continues at coordinate 9,404,780 of NC_087355.1, forward strand.
CCTTCACTGCCTGCTCAAGTCTCTCCACTTTTTTTAAAAGCCGCTTCACAAGTTCTCTGGAAAGTGGGTAAAAGGAGGGAAAAAAAAAAGCTCAAATCAATTAATTCTGCCATTTTCTAGAAGGTTCAGCAAAATAGGTGAAAACTATTGCCCAGTTTTAGCTTTGAGGATTATCTGTGGTTTTCAAGCAGTCCTGTCATTCCTCTTTCCCCAAAAGGGAAAGCTGGCCACTGCACTGAGGAGGGACCCAGTCTGAGAGGGAGGCTGAATTCACCCCTCACTCACTGCCTTCTGGGTGTTCTTTAGTGGACGTCCTTTCTCCTCTGCGCCTTAGTTAGCCTGAGATTGGCAGAAGCAGAAGTCTACCCTAAAGGTATCAGCAAACGAAAAACAAATCAACCCTTTGCAGTGTAGCCAATACCAACTCATGGTGACTGCGTGCGTTACAGAGTAAAACTCCTCCTTGGGGCTTTCTTGGCTATAATTTTTATGGAAGCAGATCTCCAGGCCTTTCTTCCATGACACCACTGGGTGGGTTTGAACTGACAACCTTTAGGTTAGTAGTCCAGTGCAAACCATTTGCACTACCCAGGAACTTGCGCTAAAGCTGTAGCTATTTAAAAAGAAAAAAAATCACTACCCAAAACATTAATCACTTCCCACAAAGGTTCTTCTAACATTTCATTTCTCTTTCATTTGCTGCAAACTTGCTTACAATCTTGAAAAGTTTATTACAGTTTCTTCTTAGAAATCTATTCATGCATTAATCAGATGCTACAGCTAATGTACCCCATGAAAGGCAGTGGAGGACCTCAATAATAAAATCACTTTGCCACTCTGAGCTCATTGCTGTGCCCCCAGATGTGCACAGATGCTACGCTGTAGCCATGGTGTGACCAGCATTGTATTTATAATATCACAGGAGTGATAGAGACAACAAAATCACCATGGCAATAAACCTTCTTGTACACTTTTCTATAAGTGTGCCATATTGACAGCAAGAAAGGATCAAAGATTGAATTTTGCAGTTAATAGACGATGTTGCATATATCCAACACTCTACCGCCATTCATAAATGCAATTAACTACCAGACAAACATATTTGGACGCATATTTGTTCTTTCTGAATTTTTTCGACATCATTTGTAGGGTGTCACTTCTCTATATAAACCCGGGGTAACCTGTCCAGCAACATAGAAGCCCTCCCACTGTGCATCCACATATTCAATTAACAGCCTTAATTGCTTTGAGACTATGTGCTTTGAATTTCTGCTCATTAACAACACCTTAAGACCTTCTCTTCTCACATTCCTCTATTATATTATCCTAAAGATGGAATTTCTATTTCTAGTCATTATAAGGTTTCTGTCACTATAAAACCTAAACACTCAGATAAAAGATTTAGGCCAATCCTTTGACTTACAAAATAGAAAAAGCACATTTAAATCCAATATCAGAGAATCTAAAAATAAGTATGCTCTACATTGTAAACATAGCTACTCTACATATTCCTCTATGTAAAATTTTTAATCCATTTCAACCTAATGTCATATTAAATTCTTTAACTTCATGTCGCTCATTTACAGTGTCCGTGTAACTAACAGAGGTCAAACCACATCGGTAGAACAGCCTGTTAATACCGAACGAAATCAAACCCATTGCCATCAAGTCGATTCAGACTCACAGCTACCTACAGGACAGACCCTACAGGACTACCCCGTAGGGCTTCCACGGAGCAGCTGGTGGATTTGAACTGCCAAACTTTTGGTAAACAGCTGCCCTCTTAACCACCAAGCCACCAAGGCTCCTTGTTAAAACTAAGACCTATATAAAAAACCATACAAGCCGCTGTCGAGTCTATTCCGGCGCGTAGCAACCATATAGGACAGTAGAAGTGCCCCATAGGGTTCCCAAGGCCGTAAATCTTCCTGGAAGCAGACTGTCACGTCTTTCTCCCACTGAGTGACTGGTGGATTCTAACCGCTGACCTTTCAGTTAGCATCCAAATGCTTAACCACTGAGCCACCAGGACTCCTAAGGCCCATATAACTAATTACTATTTAACACTACATTTTTTTTTTTACCTTCCTACCTCAAAGGCAGTGGGTTTGGTTTGGTTTTGGGTACCTTCCTACCACTTGCAATCGAGTTGATTCCTACTCATAGCCACCCTATGTGTGTCAAAGTAGAACTGGGCTCCATAGGATTTACAATGGCTGATTTTTCAGAAGTAGATTGCCAGTCCTTTCTTCTGAGGTGCCTCTGGGTGGACTTGAACTTCCAATCTTTCAATTAGCAGCTGAACACATTAACCATTTGCACCACCCAGGGATTCCATTTAATACTAAGAGAATATAAATAAAAAATGCCTAAAAGGGACAAACTAATCCAAGTGTCCGAGGAACAAAGAGGTACTAAGATCGCTTGGCAGCACCCCATACCTACACGACTCTCTTCCGCCATCCTTCCTCACTCTTTAACGTACCCTACCAAGACTTTCTTAAGGTATTGGTGAGTTTGGGCCCTAGATTAGTCATAAACAATTATCACTTTCTTCTCCTTCTGTGTACCATATGACTGGGGACAACTCAGGGGTAGAACTAAGACGCAGATCAAATGGTTTCTGTCCAGATCTTTAAGTCATGAATTTCAACAACAATCAATTGTTGTTTTCCTTACTGTGCACTGCCCTGCACTAGGCTTTCTGGGGGACCCCAGAATGGATAAAACACTGTTTGTGCCCTCAGGGAACGTACAGTCATCCTCAGGAGAAAGGTAAAGCATTAACTACAGTACAACACAAAATGAAACACAAATAGAGGTGCAAGTACCATTCCATCTAAGAAAGATGCAATTCATTCTGATGGGAATGATCATAGAAGTTTTCTTGGAAAAGATGGTATTCAAGGCGAACCAGATGTTCCGTGGGGGAAAGGTGGCAGTCTGCTTCCGTAAAGATTCCAAACCAAAAAAACCAAACCCACTGCCATCAAGTCGATTCCGACTCATAGCGACCCTACGAGACAGAGTAGAACTGCCCCAGGAGGGTTTCCAAGGCTGTAAATCTTTAGAGAAGCAGATTGCCACATCTTCTGAGGAACAGCTACTGTGTTCAAACGGCGGACCTTTCAGTTAGCAGCCGAGCGCTTTAACCACTGCGCCACCAGGGCTCCTCCTACAGGGTCACTTTGAATCAGAACCGAGTTGACAGCAATGGGTTTGGTTTAGATTTTTATGGATTGAATTGTGTCCCCCCAAAATATGTGTTGCAAATCCTAACCCCTATACCTGTGGCTACAATCCCAGTTGGGAATAGAGTGTTCTTTGTTGTGTTAATGAGGCCGTATCAATGTAGGGCGTGTCTTAAGCCAACCACTTTTGAGATATGAAAGAACAGATTAAGCACAGAAGCAAGCAAGCACAGAGGGGCGAAGATATATGTCATACCACATCAAAATCCCCAAGGAACAGAGGAACAGAAACTGAAAAGAGACAAAGATCTTCCTCCAGAGCCAACAGAGAGAGCCTTGCCCTGGAGCTGGTGCCCTGTATTTGGTCTTCTAGCCTCCTAAACTGTTAGAAAAGAAATTTCCATTCATTAAAGGAGCCCTGGTGGCTTAGTGGTTAAGAGCTACGGCTGCTAATCAAAAGGTTAGCGGTTCTAATCCACCAGCTGCTCCTTGGAAACCCTATGGGGCAGTTCTACTCCATCCTGTAGGGTTGCTGTGAGTTGGAATCGACTCAGCAGCAATGGGTTTTGTTTTGGTTTTTTATTCATTAAAGCTACCCACTTGTGGTGTTTCTGTTATAGCAGCACTAGATACATAACATGGGAGGCTGTGGTGCAACGAGTAGGCACAGAGCATCCCAGGCAGGAGCGACGACACTGAATCATGGCAGTGCTCCTCGGGGAACGATTTTCATCTCTGAGCACCGCCCATGACCTGCCAAAACCAAGCCAGATTACACTACACATGTGTTAGCTCACATCTGAAGTAAAACACTTCTCTGGTTGTTTGTTTTGTCAATGAGATGTCAGCATTTTCCATATTATGTACATTTTGATGTCTGACCATTTCAAGCTTTGTTCATAAGGCAAGATGTTCTGATTCCTCCTTTTAAATTTCCTTCTTTAACAGATTAATCGTATATTTCACCTGCTTAGAGTTGCGTTTATAAACCTTTTGTTTAATCTCTTCTTGGTCTTTTGTCTTCAAAACCGTCAGCTTTTAGTCTTAGCGTTTGATGTACCAGTGGTCGAATACATTATCGTTCCTATCAGTCATTGCCCCTCCAGTGAGGTTATACTTCAGTGCTTTGCCATGTGACTTCTTTTACCTAACTAAATGTTGAGTGGAAGTGGCATGTGCCACTTCCCAACAGAACCTTTAAGAGTTATCATGTGGTTCTATCGTTATTTTTGTCTCCCTGCGCCTAAAATTACTGAGTTCAAGAAAGGCACTACTCCTTCAATATGGATCCTGGAATGAAGAAGACCCATAGGCCAGAGCCACAGCCAACCAGAAGTTGACCAGTAATGTCAGTGAGAAATAAACCAGTTTTATAAGGCAGTGAGATTTGGGAATTGTTTGTTACAGCAGCATAACCTAGCAAAAACTGACTGCTACAGTAACCCATCAGGTAAAGGTGAGTTCAAGAGCTTTTTTTTTTTTTTTTGCTCAAATGCTTTATTGCATTTTTTTTCTGGTCTACAAGGAAATAGATGAAACCCTAGTCTAAAACAGTGTTCTTATTTCCACCTTGGAAATTTCTTAGGAGCCCTGGCCCTAACTAGAGTCCTCACAGCCCCACGACACAGTGAAAAAGCCCTTATCCGTAGAAAATCCTTGTCTCATCTATGTAATCACGGACCACAGCTCTCTTCACTTCTCTGAGACCTCACCAGTTACGTCTCGGACCCTATGCCTACACAAGCACCAAAATGACTTGAGACAAAGTTGGAATGCTTGAGACCAGTATACTGATGACTCCTAAATCTACCTTTAAGGCATGCAAAACCTTCTGTAGGGAGCCTTCCTGGTCTCCTGCCAAATGAAACCCGCTACCCAAATGATTATAGTGCTTCTTCCTAGTGCTTCCGTGGAGTCCATGGGTGGCGCATATGTTTAAGCACTGAATTACTAACAGAAAGGTTGGTGGTTCAAACCCACCCAGAGGCACCTTGGAAATAAGGTTGGGCTTTCTGCTTCCAATTAATCAGCGTTGAAAACCCTATGGATCACAGTTCTACTCTGCATACATGGGGTCACTATGAATCAGAATCAACTCTATGGCAACTGTCAACAACGACAGTGCTTCCATAGTACCCTACACAGACCACTATCCCTAAAATCAAGATTATATTTTCGGTACGTATTTTATGATTTTCTCCAATAGACGATGCGATTCCCCCAAGAGCTCTTATTCCTCTTCGTATTTTTTTTTATACCCTGTAGCACATGGCAGGTCCTTAGGCCTTCATTTCCCAGTACCCTACGTATCTCCGTCTAGCCCACCAGCCAGCCAGTGACCCAGTCGGCCTTTCTACGTACATTAGTGCCATAAAGGTTATGACTGCAAAGGCGGAAGTACTCTGGGTGCAGTGGGGCCACAAAGAAGAGGATGATCACGTTTACCTCACGGCACGTGTGTCAGTAGGGGCTTCATAAAGGAAGTGACCTGTGAGCTGGGTCTCAAAAGATGAATAAAGGCTTTTTTGACTACAGGAGGGAGGAGGAAGGGAAGCAAGAAGGACATCCCTGACAAAAGAAAAAGCAAACAAACAACAAAAGCTATAATATAGAAACCAATGTGGCTTCACTTTTTGATCAAGTTTTTCTTTTTCCATGATGTTAATAGACTGATGAAGGGCAGGATGACAAATTTAAATAGTATGCCTGTACTTATTTTAGTGAATTTTTTAAAAGTCTCAAAATAACATTGCAATGTGAGATAAAATACAAAACAGATGATAATTTTAATTAAGTACAGAGTTGAGTGAACCAACCAACCAAACAAAAACCCATACCCGTTGCTGTCTAGTCAGTTCCAACTCATGGCAACCCCATGCGTTATAGAGTAGAAATGCGCTCCATAGGGCTTTTTTGGTTGTAATCTTTACAGAAGCAGATCTCCAGGCCTTTCCTCCATGGCACTGCTAGGTGGGTTTGAACTGCCAACCTTTTAGTAGACAAGTACAAACTGTTTACAACACTCAGGGACCTAGTGGACTGAACAGCAATACTAAAAATTGACCCCTTTTGGATCTTAAGAGAGGATGTAATGGCCAAGTTAGAGTAGCCCCTTGGCCACACCTACACTCAGTTCCCACAGCAACTGGGATGCCTCACTCTGCTCTACAACGTGCTACAGGAGGCGTAGCTATGACAGGTGCAGCTAGACCTGTTACACAAGCTGGCACACCAGTTCACAGGGGTACCACTGCTGTGGTGGTCTCCAAAAATGGCTGCCACAATTCCTGGCCTCCCTGAAGACACGCTCTGCTCTTCCCATCAAGAGTGGAGGTCTGTTTCCTCTCCCCGGGAATCAGGCTGGAATCAGCCTTATGATTTGCTTTGCCCCGTAGGCTGTGGCAGAGTGATGCTATGCCAGCTTTGGGCTAAGCCTTTAAGACACCTGGCTTATTTTTCTTTTGCTCTCAGAAACCAGTCCTCAGGAAAGAAAGCCTACCACCAAGACCGCCATGCTGTGAGATAGCCCAAGCTGCCACATGGAGAGAGAGAGGACACCCGGAGGAGCATGGAGGCTCAGGCGTGCACATGAGCCCTCTGGGACCATCTACCCAGCCTAGCCACCAGCTGACTGCAGTCAACTGAGTGACCCCAGCTGACACCATGTGGAGCAGAAAAACTACCCACCTGAGTCTGCCTGAATTCCTGGCCCACAGAGTTGTGAGAAAGAGTAAATCATTGTTTTAAGCCACTTAGCTTTCGGTTGATTTATTATGCAGCAGAGAAAATGGAAATAAGCCTTACAACACAGGAACTAGATACTCTGCTAAACACTTGCCATAGGTGACTTCTTCACCTTCCTGAGAGCCTCATTAATATCATTCCCATTTTTAGATGAGAAAACAAAGACTGAGACTTGTCTGCGGGCACACACAGAGGCAGTGTGGCCTGAGGCCTCTCTCACTCCAGAACTTGTGCTCTGGATACCAAATCCTTCTGCCTTCTGAGTGGGAGACCTGGTGAGTGCACTCTGTCTCCATCACCAGGAGGAACGTGGGGTTTAGGAATGGCCTTAGGAGCCAAACACAAACTTAGATGCACGCTCCACCCCTCCTGTCACTTCCCCCTGGACAAACTGGGTGATATGCTGAACCAGCCTTGGCAGCTGGAGTCAGAAAGGCCAAAAAGGGAAGGGTAAAGGAAGCAAAGGTCTCTGGGTGGCGCAAATGGTTTGCACTCAGCTGCTAATTGAGAAGTCGATCATTTGAATCCACCCAGTTGCACCACAGAAGAAAGGCCTGGTGACCTACTTCCTTAAAATCACAGTCTTTAAAAACCTTATGGAGCGCAGGTCTACGCTGACACAAGTGGAATCACTATGCTTCAGAATCAACTTCAACAGCAGCGGGTTTTTAAAGGAAGCAGAGTTCAAAGGAAAAATAGCACAAGAACTGAAACTTGCCCCTTTAAGACCCTGCTTAAACGCAGGAAAAGGAACAGTGGCTGGAATCCCACGTTGAAGAGACTTGATCCTAACCCAGTCCTGCTCTGTAGTGATGGCTTGGGCTGTCTCTGTTCCGTGTCTGGCCTTTCCTCTCTCTGTCCTTCTGTTCTTAGTTTGTTTTATCCCCTGCTCTAGCTTCAGTGCCTTGGTCCACCCCCTTTCCAGTGTCACACTGCTCTTAGTCTACCTTATCTTCCACCCCTGGTTTGCCTTGCCCAGACTGACAGCCCAGAAGCTCATGTCTCTTGATACGCTGTGGAAGTCCCCAGGTAAACGTGCTTGGCTGCTAACCCAAAAGTCGGAGGTTCAAGTCCACCCAGAGGATCTGCTTTTGAAAAATCAGCCATCAGAAGCCCCTGTTGAGCAGTTCTACTCTGACACACATGGGATTGCTAGGAGTTGGAACTGACCTGAGAACAACTGGTTTGGATTTTCTGTTTTTGTTTTTGTTTCTTGGGGGGAGGGTTTGGCTGAGCGGCTGAGTAGTCCTCACTCACTGGCTGGTGATTTATTAAGCACTTATAATGTGTTATGTGTGTAGCATGACTCAGTTCACTATTTCATAATAAAATGATGCAAGGTGTTTTCTTTTAGATGAAGCAACTGAGACTCAGGAAAATAAGTATTTTGCCCACAATTACACAGCTACAAGTGGAGGAGTTAAGATTTGTACACAGGTCTAACTAGCTCTAAAGCTGGTATCCATTCCATCACACCTCCCCAGAGTCAGGTTTTAGGCACTATGTACGAAAAAGCTTCTCCAAAGTGTCATTAGTCAATCATCTATTACATTTGCAACTAACTCTTGATAGGATATGAATTAAGTGCCCACTTGGCAATCGAAACTACTACTCCTCAAAACAAAGCTTTCAAGATGTTTTACATTAAATATTTCTATTCCATAAAGAGTTTGTGTAATGAGGAGGAGCAATAAACCTTTCTAATGTTAAGGGAGCCCGGCGTGTTGGCATTATGATTGGAAGCCCATTGATTAGGCTTTACTGAATATTACTCTTAGCACAGCTACCAGTCATGGAAGAGAAAGTCTAGCTTGGTGCTTGGTAAGTACTAAGCACTAAACAAAGACTTAGTGCACTGGTTTCAAGTGGACTTTAATTATTTAAGGGGCAGAAACATAAACATTATAACTTGATATTCCCTACCTTGGCAGAGAAGATAGCAGCAGAAAAATAGACTAAAACTACAGCGTGAAAGATTTAGGTGAGACACAGTAATTATCAGACATTCAGAATTATTTAAAGGAATTCTGGGAAGATGGCAGTGTAAAAAGACCATCATCCTGACCCTCTCCCACAAATGCAACAGGAAACAGCATTTGGCTTTGAGAGACTGGTTGGGGAGCGGAGGAAAGCAGCGGGGAACTGCAAACAGGCAAGAATCAATGAATCAACCAGAGTCACATGGAGTAGGAAAACCGCTTCTCCCAACATCCCGCATCCCTGCCCCTCCCTCCGCCCATGTGAGCTACCCTGTAGGCTGCTGCGACCTGGGGAAGTGGCCCCAGAAAAAGAGCCTGTTTCCCCAACCACCACACTCCCTGCCTGTATAAAGAGACGGCCCCCCAAGCATCTGCTCTAAAATCAACAAGGCAGATCTTCCCAGGGGTCTGTTTGGAGTGTGCCAGGACTCCCCACCTAGACACTGTCAGCTGCAAGCCTACTGTGAATTGCTACAGGAGGCCCCCTGCAGTGCAGCCTGCTCTCATAGCCAACATTCTACCTGCCTCCCTGCACAGCCCACAGCTCAGGCCTCTGAAACCAACAGGACAGACCTCCCAGGGAGTCAGTTTGGGTCTTCCTGCTCCCCCTTCTGGTTGGCGCTGAGGACTGCTGACTGAGGCTGCTGTATACTAGGAAGCAGGCATCTTGAGTAGAGGCCACAGCCATAGCCAAGATACTATGGGAGGGAGATTCTGAAAGCAACAAGGAAGTCCTCCCTGGGGGTCCGTTAGGAGCATGACAACCCTTCCCTGACCCAGGCACCGTCACCTGCAAACCTGCACTGCGTTGCTACAGAAGGCTCCTGGAGTGGAGTATGCTCCCATAGTCAGCACTCTACCTGCCTCTCTGAGTACCCCATAGCTCAGGCTTCTGAAACCAACAGGACAAACCTCCCTGGGGGTCAATTTGGGTTAGTTTGCCCTCAATCCCAGCTGGCACTGGAGAATGCTGTCTGAAGCTGCTGTGTGCTAGGAAGCAGGCATCTTGAGTGGAGGCTGCATTCATAGCCAACAATATACCAGGAGGGTACTGACAGCAACAAAGAAGACCTCTGTGAGGATCTGGCCAGAGCATGACACCCCCTCCTACACCTGGTAACTATTGGTTGCCAGGGTGTTAAAAACTGCTACAGAAGGCCACTGTGGTGGAGTCTGCTCCTGTAGTCAGAACTCTACCTACCTTTCTGTGCACCCCATAGCTCAGGCCTCTGAAACCAACAGGACAGTCCTCCCTGGGGATCAACATGGTCTGTCTGCTTCCCCTTCTGGATGGAGCTGAATACTACTGACTAAGGCTGCTGTGTGCTAGGAAGCAGGCATCCTGAATGGAAGCTACACCCACAGCCAACATACCGGGGGGTGGGCTCTGATAGCAAAAAGGCAGACGTCCCTGGGGGTCCATTCAGAGTGTGACAATCCCTCCGCCATCCAGTGATTGTTGGCTGCTGGACTGATATGAACTCCTACAGAAGGTCCCCTACGGTGGAGCCAGAAGGGAAATAACCTAAGAGGAGACTGCCCCACCCCCCTGACCACCACACAGCACTGGGGCTCTGAAACCAACAAGACAGATCTCTTGGAGGTTCTGCTGGCGAGTGCCAGCCCTTCTCCTCTTGAAACAGAGGAAAGTTAGCTAGTGCTTCCCCTTAGAGCCAGGTCAGAAAGAAGAAGCCCCCACAGATCGGAGAAGGAACCTTCAGACAAAACTGGAGGGTAACACCCAGTCCTGAAGGGGGTTTTCCATGTGTGGGTTCTTGGACTGAAAATGTGGACACAGAAACAGAAGGTAAGAGAGTAATAACCGGAGAGAGAGGACTGAGCCTCCTAGTGTAGAGATTGATTAGTGCACAATATCTTGGCTGAGTGGCAGTGCTGGCTGGTAGACAGATTGATCACAGCATGTTTTCTGGTGTGTTGGGGAGAAATTGAAAGTTGAAAACCTAGATCTGGAACTTTTGGATCCTAATTAAACCAGGGAAGGAAAAGGAGCTATCACAGAGAGGGAGAGGAAACAGTAAGCAAAAGCTGAAGACTCAGCCCACCTAAGAGTTTTTTGCAGAAGGTAGTGCAGGCAAAACCACCTAATACTGGGGAGAACTGAGAAAATTAACACCCTCAAAAATTTTGATGCCCCAACAAAAAAACCGCAAAACACACAAAGAACAGAGAAACAATGACTCATCCAAATAAACATGACAAAGGGAATGAAAGTGCATATGGGAATAAGCAAATAATGAGGAAAATGGAAGAATATAAAACGAGATTAAACATAATTAAAGACCTAAGGAAAAACATAGATAAAGACCTAGAAGAAGTAAGGAAAACAATGCAAGAACAAAGTGAGGATCTAAAATAAGAGAGATTGCAACTGAAAGGGACAATAACTGAAATGAGAAATACAACAGATTTAATCAGGCAGAAGAAAGAATCAGTGAATTAGAGAATAAGATACGTAAAATTACAAATGTTGAGGAACAACAAGAAAGGAGGCTGAAGAAAGCTAAGCACATTTTAATGAAATGGGACACAAGAAACCTAATATATGCATCATGGGAATTCCAGAAGGAGAAGAGAGAGAGGCTCAGAAAGAGTATTTGAAGAAATACTGACAGAAAATTTCCCCAGTCTAATGAAGGACATGAATCTACAAATCCAAGAAGCTCAAAGAACTCCAAGCAGGATGTCTTAGGCTGGGTTCTGTAGAGAAGCAAAACCAATGAAATACATATACATACACATACACATACACATACACATACACATACACATACACATACACATACACATACACATACACATACACATACACATATATATATATATATATATATATATATATATATATATGGAAACCCTGGTGGCGTAGTTGTTAAGTGCTACGGCTGCTAACCAAAAGGTCGGCAATTTGAATCTGCCAGGCACTCCTTGGAAACTCTATGGGGCAGTTCTACTCTGTCCTGTAGGGTTGCTATGAGTCAGAATCAACTCAACAGCACTGGTTTTATATATATATATATATGTGTGTATGTGTATGTGTATGTATATGTACATGTATATGTATATATACAAAGGAAATGGCTCACACAGTTGTAGAGGCTGGAAAGCCCCAAGTTTGTTGGTCAGGTATCAGGCTGGGGGCTTCTCCTGACTCACGTAACTGCAGGGGCTGAAGAACCCAAGATCGGCAGGTCATATGGCAAGCTACTGGCTCAAGTCCCAAGAACCAGAGTTCAGATGATGACAAAATGAATACAGAATCCAGAACAGAGCAAAAGCAGTGAGCTTCGCCAGAGAGTCCATATATATTAGATGCAGGCCGTATCCCCAAGGAAACTCCCTTTCATGTGATTGACTGCTCATAGGAGATATCTTGGAGGAGATTACATTACATCAGATCTCATCCCATGGAGGTGATTACATGATTACATAACTGCCAAACTACATCATAACTGCCAAATCACTGAGAATCATGGCCCAGCCAAGTTGACACACAACCCTAACCGTCACACAGGTTAAACCCAAAGAGATCTACACCAAGACACATCATAGTTAGGCTCTCAAAAATTAAAGATAAAGAGAGAATTCTGGAAGCAGTGAGAGAGAAGTATAACAGTCACATACAAAGGATCCCCAATAAGATTAAGTGCCAATTTCTCCTCAGAAATATTGGACACCAGTAGCAATGGAATGATATATTTAAAGTGCTGAAAGAAAAAAAACTGTCAACCAAGAATACTATACCCAGCAAAACTATCCTTCCAGAGCGAGGGTGAAATTAAAACATTCCCAGATAAACAGAAGCTGAGAGAGTTCATATCTACCAGACTGGCCCTAAAAATATACTAATGGGAGTTCTGTAGATGGAAGGGAAAAGACACTAGAAAGTAATTCAAAGTTATACATAAAAAGAAAGATTTCTAACAAAGTGAAATGCATGGACAATTGTAAGGGCTAGTAATAAGGTATTCATGCTTGATAATTCTAATTGTGTTGTCCTTCATTTTCCTTAATGACAAATACACAAATAATATAAATTTTATGTAACATAAATAATATAAAATAATAACAAAAGAAAAACAAGGATAAAATTATATTACAGGGCACATGAAATATGAGGATGTAATTAGTGATAACAAAAAGAAAAGGATGGGAGAGGAATGATATATAGAACTTCTTGTATGTTACTGAAATTAAGTTGGTACCAACTTACCCTAGAATGTTATAAATATAAGCTGTTAAGTGTAATATCCATGGTAACAACTAAGAAAATATCTTAAAAATACGTGCAAAAAAAAAGGAGAACGGAACCAAAATGGCTCAACAACACACAAAAGCAAGCAGTAATAAAAGACAAAGACAAAGAAGGCTTAAAACGTGCAAAACACAAATAGGAAAAGGGTTAAAGAAAGCCACCTCTCATCACTAATTACAGTGAATATAAATGTACTAAGTGCTCCAATCAAAATGCAGAGGGTGGCAGAGTGGATGAAAATACGTGATCCAACTATATGCTATTTACAAGAGACCCACCTTAGACCCAAGGACATAAATGGGTTGAATGTGAAAGGGTGGAAAAAAATATTCCATGCAAATAATCAAAAGAGAGCTGGGGTGGTAATATTAATATCAAAGTAGACTTTAAGACAAAATCTGTTAGAAGAGGTAAAGATGACCATTATATAGTGATAATAGGGTTAATTACTCAAAAAGATTTAATAATCACAAATATATATGCACCCAACATTGGAGCACCTAAATATATAAAGCAAATACATATAGAATTGAAAGGAGAAATAGATGGCACTACAATAATAGTTGAAGACTTCAAAACACCACTTTCAATATTGGACAGAACATCTAGAAAAAGATTAACAAGGAAACATATTGCCTGAATGACACTATAAACCAACTGGACTTAACAGACATGTATAGAACACTCTACCCAACAACAGCCAGCAGCAACAATATGCATTCTACTGCACTGTATATAGAACATTCTCCGGAATAGACCACATGTTAGGTCACAAAGCAAGTCTCAATAAATTTAAAAAGATTGAAATCAAAGTATTTTCTCTGGCCACAGTAGAGTGAAGTTAGAAATCAGCAACAGAAAAAAAAAAAACTAAAGAAATACACAAACATGGAAATGAAACAACACACTGTTAAACTACCAATGGGTCAAGGAAGAAATCACAAACTTTTTAGAGTCAAACGAAAATGAAAGCACAAAATACCAAAAATTATGAGATGCAGCAAAAGCAGTACTCAGTAACTTATAGCAATAAATGCCTATATGAAAAAAGAAGAAAAACCTCAAATTAACAGCCTAACTCAACAACCCCAGGAACTTGAAAGAGAAGAGCAAACTAAGCCTAACTCTACCAGAAGAAAGGAAATAACAAAAATCAGAGCAGAAATAAATAAAGCCAAAAACAGAAAAACAATGAGAGAATCAATAAAACCAGAAGTTGGTCCTTCAAAAAGATCAATAAAATTAACAAACCTTTAGTTAGACTGACAAAGAGAAAAGGTGAAAATAACCAAACTAAGAAATGAAAGAGGGGACATTACAACTGACCTGATGAAAAAGAGAATTATGACAGCCTATTGTGAACAACTTGTGTGTTGTATTGTGAACAACTGTACAGCAACAAACTGGACAACCTAGATGAAAAAGTACACAACCTACACAAACTAAATTAATAGGAAATAGAAAGTCTCAACAGTCCCTTAACAAGTGAAGACATCAAATCAGTGATCAAAAACCTCCCAACAACAACAACAAAAAACCATGGACCAGATAGCTTCAATGGAGAATTCTATGAAACATTTAGAGAAGAATTGACACCAATATTGCTTAAACTCTTCCAAAAGGTAGAGAAGGAAGGAATGCTCCTAAATTCATTCTATGAAGCAAACATAATCCTGATACCAAAATCTGATAAAGACACCGGAAAAAAAGAAAACTACAAACCAATATTTCTTATGAATACAGATGCAAAAATCTTCAACAAAATACTAGTGAACATAACCCAACAACATGTTAAAAGAGTCATACACCACGTCCAAGTGGGCTTTATTCCAGGAATGCAGGGATGGTTCAGCACTAGAAAATCAATGTAATACACCACTTCAATATAACAAAGGAAAAGAACCACATGATCATCTCTATGGATGCAGAAAAAGCATTTGATGAAATCAAACACCCTTTCTTGGTGAAAACCTTAAAGAAAATTGGAATAGAAGGGAAAGTCCTCAGTATGATTCAGGGCATATATGAAAAGCCAACAGCCAACATTATACTTAATGGTGAAAAACAGAGCTTTCCCTTTTAAATCGGAAACAAGGCAAGGGTGCCCAGTCTCACCACTTCTATTCAATATGGTATTAGAATCCTAGCCAGAGCAATACGACAAGAAAAAGAAATAAAAGGTATCCAGATTGGAAAAGAAGAAGTAGAATAATCTCTATTTGTAAATGACATGATCCTATATACAGAAAATTCCAAAGAGTCCACAAGAAAACTAGAGCTAATAGAGAAATTTAGCAAAGCTGCTGGGTGCAGGTTCAACAAACAAAAATCAGTTGGGTTTCTATACACCAGGAATGAGAAATCTGAATAGGGAATTAGGGAAGCAATTCCATTTTCAATAGCACCTAAGAGAATAAAATACCTAGGAATAATTCTAACCAGGGACGTGAAGGACTTACACAATGAAAACTATAAAAGACTGCTGAAAGAGATTAATGAAGACTTAAGTAAACGGAAAGATGTTCAATGTTCATGGACTGGAACACTTAATAATGTTAAGATGTCAATACCACCTACTGCAATCTGCACATTCAGTGCAATCTCAATCAAAATTCCAACAGCCTCCTCCATAGAAATAGAAAAACCAGTCCTCAACTCAATATAGAAAGGCAAGAGACCGCTGAATAGCTAAAGCAATGTTGAAAGAGAAGAACAAAGTAGGAGGACTCACACCTCCTGACTTTAAAACATACTGTACAGCTACAGTAATCAGAACAGCCTGGTACTGGTATAACAACAGACACATAGACCAAGGAAATAAAATTGAGAGTCCAGAAATAAACCCACATATATATGGTCAACTGATTTTTGACAAGGGTGCTAAGTCCATTCAGTGAGGAAAGAAGATCTTTTCAGTAACTGGTGCTGGGAATATTGGATTTCCACATGCAGAAAAATGAATCAGGATCCATGCCTCACACCACACACAAAAACAAATTCGGAATGGATTATGGACCCAAATGTGCAAACTAAAGCCATGAAAATCTTAGAAGAAAATGCAAGGGCAATGCTGTCAGGCCTAGCTTTTAACAATGGATTATCTAATATAACAAAAGCACAAACAGCAAATGACAAAATAAATAAATTGGACCTCATAAAAATTAAGAACTTTTATTCATCAAAACACTTTACCAAAAAATTGAAAATACAAGCTACAAACTGGGAGAATATCTCTGAAAGTCTTACATCCGGTAAGAACCTAATAACCAAAATATTTATAAAACTTTGACAGCTTAGCAACAAAAGACAAATCACCCAATCATAAAATGGGCAAAGGACTTGAATAGACATTTCACCAAAGAGGACATTCTAATGGCCACCAGATACATAAAAAGATGTTCGGCGTCATTAGCCAACAGAGACATGCAAATGAAAACCACAATACGACACTATTTCACTCCAACTAGGACGACTCAGATAAGAAAAACAGAAAATAACAAATATTGGTGAGTATGTGGGGAAATTTGAACACTTATCCATTGCTAGTGGGAATGCAAAATGGTATAGCCATTGCGGAAAACAATATGGCAGCTCCTAAAAAAATTAAAACAGAACTACCATCACACACACACAAAAAAAATGTAGTCATCAAGTCAATTCTGACTTATAGCACCCCTATAAGTGTAGAACAGCCCCATAGGGTTTCCAAGGAGTGGCTGGTGGATTTGAACTGCTGACCTTTTGGTGAGCAGCCATAGCTCTTAACCACTATGTCACCAGGGTTTCCATACTCAGAAAAGTAGATCTTATATACCATAGGCAGCAGGAAGTCCACAGAGATTTTTAAGCAGGAGAGAGACATGATGTTACCCCTAGCATTGATGTTGGGGGTGAGTAATAGAGGAGAGACTGTGGTGGCAGAGAAGGTTGGAGAGTCCTGTCATTGTTTAGGTGAGAGTTGTCAAGTTCTTTTTTTTTTTTTGATTGTGCTTTGGGTGAAAGTTTACAGCTCAAGTTAATTTCTCATACAAAAATTTATACACATATTGTTATGTGAGCTTAGTTGCAATCCCTACAATGTAACAGCACATTCCTCCTTTCCACCCCAGATTTCCTGTAGCCATTCAACCAGCTCCCTATCTCTTTCTGTCTTGTCATCCTGCCTCCAGATATTAGCTGCCCATTTAGTCTCACGTATCTGCTTGAACTAAGAGGCATGCTCCTCACCAGTATTATTTTATGTCTTATAGCCCAGTCTAATCTTTGTTTGAAGAGTTGGCTCAGGGAATGGTTTTAGTTCCTGGTTAACAGAGTGTCCGGGCTCCATGTCTTTGAGGGTTCCTCCAGTCTCAGTCAGACCATTAAGTCTGGTCTTTTTACGTGAATTTGAGTTCTGCACCACACTTTTCTCCTGCTCCTTCAGGGACTCTCTGTTGTATTCCCTGTCAGGGCAGTCATTGGTGGTAGCTGGGCAACATCTAGTTTTTCTGGTCTCAGGCTGAAGGAGTCTCTGGTTTATGTGGCCCTTTCTGTATCTTGGACTAATATTTTCTTTGTGACTTTGGTCTTCTTCATTCTCTTTTGCTCCACGTGGGTTGGAAACAATTGATGCATCTTAGGTGGCCTCTTGAAAGCTTTTAAGACCCCAGATGCCACTCCACAAAGTGGGATGCAGAACATTTTAATAAACTTTGTTATGCCAATTGACCTAAATGTCCCCTGAAACCATGGTCCCCAGACCCCCAGTCCTGTTACTCTGTCCCTTGAAGTGTTTGGTTGTATTCAAGAAACTTCTTAGCTTTTGGTTTAGTCCAGTTGTGCTGACTACCCCAGTATTGTGTGTTGTCCTTCCCTTTACCTAAGGTAATTCTTGTCTACTATCTAGTTAGTGAATTCCCCCTCCATCCCCCTTCACTCTCATAACCATCAAAGAATGTTTTCTTCTGTGTTTAAACCTTTTCTTGAGTTCTTATCATAATGGTCTCATACAATATTTATCCTTTTGCAATTGACTAATTTCACTCAGTGTAATGCTTCCAGATTCATCCACGTTGTGAGATGTTTCTCGGATTCATCATTGTTCTTTTGTCTTTGCGTAGTATTCCATTGTGTGTATGTACCATAATTTGTTTATCCATTCCTCCACTGATAGGCACCTAGGTTGTTTTCATTTTCTGCTATTGTGAACAGTGCTGCAATGAACATCGTTGCGTATACATCTATGTGCGTGACGGCCCTTATTTCTCTAGGATATATTCCAAGGAGTGAGATTGCTGGATCATACGGTACTTCTATTTCTGGCATTTTAAGGAAGCACCAAATTGATTTCCACAGTGGTTGTACCATTTTACATTCCCACCAGCAGTGTGTAAGTGTTCGAGTCTCTCCACAACCTCTCCAGCATTTATTATTTTGTGTTTTTTGGATTGATGCTAGCCTTCTGTTCCATTGGTCTATGTATTTGTTGTTTTACCAGTACCAGGCTGTTTTAGGTTCTAAAATCAGGTAGTGTGAGGCCTCCCACTTTGTTCTTCTTCTTCAGTAATGCTTTACTTATCTGGGGCCTCTTCCCTTTTCATATGAAGTTGGTGATTTGTTTCTCCATCTTGTTAAAAAATGTGACAGATTTTTGAACTATGGCAGAAGGTGTGGGGATGAAAAGGAAGGCAGGGGTTGAGACACATGTTTTGAAATAGAACTAACATGGTTCAGTTAGAGAGTAATACTGGTGTTGAAGGAGAAAATAGTCTAGGTTGATTCCAAACTCTCTGCCTTGAATGAATGGAGGCTTCACTAGATGCAAAAAAGAAACATAAAAGTGGGGTGGTGTGATCAGGGTGGGGCAAGCTGGGAAAGAATTTCATTTTAGACATGTGACTTGAGGAGCAATTTAACAATGGTTAGGAAGGTAATTTACATTTGTATAATTATTTACAATTTTTAAGAGCTTTCATGTGTATAGCGATTATATCTTTTACAATTGTGAATTGATTTTTTTTATATTATATTTTTGCCTTTCACATGGAAGAGAATACTAGCCTCATTAACACCATAATGCATGAATGTGGACGAAGCAACGTGTGTGCTTTTTCTCACTAGGAATGCACACACTGGGTCCTGTGATTTACAGTCACAGCATCTACACATCAGGCTTACCCTTTTTATGGTGGCTCTGTGTCAACCAAATGTTCTCAAGCTTGAAGACTTTTTCCAATGGTCATACTATGATTTGTAAAGCCTATTTCTCATGATCATCACTCAGGCATTCTGAGTGCGGGTAGATTATTTCAAAGGCTGTGAGCTCCTTGAAGACAGAGGCTGATCCTATTCATAGTGGTATCCCAAACATTTCAGGGGTAGAATTCTTGCCCTCCATGTGAGAGACCAGGGTTCGATTCCTAGCCAATGCACCTCAAGCACAGCCACCACCTTGCCTGTCGATGGGGGCTTGTGTGTTGCTACAATGCTGAATAGGTTTCAGTGGAGTTGCCAAACTAAGACAGATAAGAAGAAAGGCCTGGTGATTTACCTCTGAAAATCAGTCAATGAAAACTCTATGAATCACAGTTGTCCACTTTGCAACCTATCATAGGGATACATACTGAAGTATGTACAAAGACTTCATTTCTCCTACTGGCTGAGTAGTATTCCATTGTATGTATATACCACATTTTGTTTATCCATTCATCTGTTGATGGGCATTTAGGTTGTTTCCACCTTTTGGCTATTGTGAATAGTGCTGCATTCAACGCTGATGTACAAGTCTCCTGTGAGTCTCTGCTTTCAAATCTTTTGTGTATATACCTAGGAGTGGAATTGTGGGTCGTATTGTAGTTCTGGTAGCACAGTGGTTAAGAGCTATGGCTGCTAACCAAAAGGTCAGCAGTTCAAATCCACCAGCCACTCCTTGGAAACCCTATGGGGCAGTTCTACACTCATAGGGTTGCTATGAGTTGGAATCGACTTGATGACTACAGTTTTTTTTTGTTTGTTTGTTTTGTTTTTTTTTTGGTGATGGTAGTTCTGTTTTAATTTTTTTTAGGAGCTGCCATATTGTTTTCCACAATGGCTATACCATTTTGCATTCCCACTAGCTACGACTGCTAACCAAAATGTTGGCAGTTTGAATCTACCAGGAACTCCTTGGAGACTCTATGGGGCTATTCTACTCTATTCTGTAGGGTTGCTATGAGTGAGAAGCTACTCAATGGCAAGAGGTTTTTGGGTTCCTTAGTATGGAATGCAAGGGCCTTAAAAAGCTGGTGATTCCTACCATCTAAAAAATAAAAAAAAATTATTATTATTATTTTTTGTAATTCACTCCCCTCCATTAACCCAAACTAACCATAGAAAACTTATTACTAACAACAAAATGCCCACGTTCTCTCCATGCCTTTCATACCTTTTTGCATAACGTTCCTTCTTTAATGCATTTCCTATTCCTGGGTGGGTTTGAAGAAAGGGGGGCTTGCAGGAGCAAGGCTGAAGGAAGACTTAATGAATGTGTGTTTCATCTTCTAGGCTAGAAATGGGATTGAAAACCTGTATTTGCAGAATCTAGTAAGCTTCCAGTGTATAGGAGAAGGCCAATAAATTTGTAATCAAATGACACTAAGGTGCCCTTTCCCCCATCTCGACAGAGTTGTAAAAAAGATCCAAGCCAATCAAATACTCAGAGCCCCCAAAGAATTTGACTATCCTGGGAGGGTCTGTTAGTCAAAGCCCAGCATTCCATTGAAAGGACTCCCAATAAGCTCTTTTGCCCATCTCAAATGTCTTTCACAACTTCCCTGACAGAAGAGATCTTGAAGATTCCTTAATTTTAACGACAAAGCTTAGAGAAGTCATGTTATCCCCCAAGTTTATACCCCTTCGTGATGGAAAACCAAGAATAGAATGAAGTTTCAAATCTCTTTTCAATGCTTGACATTCTTTCCACCCTCCATAGTCCTTTAGCAGTTCTCTGCTGCTGGAAATCCCCAACCTAGAATTTTTTCTCTTCTAATTGATGTCTCTGGGTTCCCAAGCTTTTTCTTCTACTGTACACTTTCTTGGATACTCAGGTGGGGCTCATAAGAGTTCTCTCGTAATTGGTAGTTATCCAAGATATTCATGATGCAGTGACAAATCTCAACACTTCTGGTAATGACTCTAGTCATTTCGCCATCCGTTTTTTCTACCAATTTTATGTTTTATTAGCACCTATAGAACTTTATCTTCTCCTGCAGAAAAAATTACAAGTGAGCGACATTAAATAATCTTAGGACGTTATTTCTATCAGGAAAAAAAAATCCTAACTCATTTTGTGACCCAGAAAAGGAGGAATCTCTCACAGTGAAGTTGACTTAACAAAAACGTATTTGGGGAACAGCCATATGACAGCTTGAGCGCTGTTCTACGTTATCAACAACCCAGTGCCGTCGAGTCGATTCTAACTCATAGACAAGCTTCTGCAAATTCAACACAGACTTTGAGCAAGCACCTTATAAGCTTCGTTCAGAATATCTGAAACCAGTGACTGTAGTCTATCTGGAAAAACTAAAAGAGTGGCCCATAATCACTTTGACCTTCAGAAGAAGAATTCTTATAAATGAAGTAAACCATAGAAGACAGTGGGACCCAAGAAGCATATTTTTTAGAAATTCTCTCAAGTGATATCAATATACACCAGGGCTAAGGCACTGAACTAGAGGAAAGTTCAACTACACCATCCCAGAAGTATCTCCAGTTTTCTCCAGGAATGCCACCAAATTCTAAAGATTATTTAAATAAATTCAATATTAAACCTATACACAGACATGGTAAAACCACACTTTGCACAAAGACAGGGGAAACGGTTAGGGCAGGAGCAGAGAGAGGCACATTTTGAATACTAGCTATGAATCAAGTGCAGTTCGGCTTCTGATTTACTCATTTGATCCTCACAACAACTCTGTGATGGAAGTATTATTATCTCTACATTACAATGAAGACTCTGAAACTCAGCTTCTTGCAACTACCCAGCGTGACAGAAATAACAAGAGGTGAAGTTAGAATATGCATGATATCTTCTAACTTGAAAGATGATATGGCTTCCATTACTGTCATAATAGGATATTGGACAACCAATAAATAGTTATTGATTGATAGTTCAGAAGTTAAAATCTGTTTTTTAAAAAGTGTGTTTGGTATTAAAAATGTATTATTATATTAAAAATGTATTAAATACCTATTAGTATACACAGAAGAGTTTCAGGACCTCATCATTTCTTACTCTGACTACTGCAATAGCCTACTAGCTGGTATCCCTCCCTCTAGATTCTCTCCGTCTTCAATGTCTCATGCTCTCCAAACAGTATCTCAGTTGGGTTGAACCTACTTCTATTCTGTAATTGCTGCAATACCTGATTACTTGCTCATCCCCAAATATACCATGCATTTCCAATTAATTGTATTGTGTATCCTGTTCCCTTAGCCCAAATGGAGAACATCTTTCACTGTTTTTCCTGTTCCCCCTCCTCTTCAGACCACCTTAGCCCCTTATTGCCTACAAAACTCTGTTCAAACTCTTTATTCCTGGGAGCTAGCAAAACCAGTTGCCATCGAGTTGATTCATGACCCAATCTGTGTCAGAGTACAACTGTGTTCCATAGGATTTCAATGACTGGTTTTTCAGAAGTAGATTGCCAGGCCTTTCTTTTAAGGCATCTCTGAGTGGACCTGAACTTCCACATTTTCAGTTAGAAGCCGAGCTCCTTAATCATTTGCACCACCCAGAGACCCCTCTGCCTGTGAAGTCTTCCCCACTCCCACAGTGATTCAGCTTTGAATCCCTGAGACCAACTAAGAGTGAGGCTCATACAGTGTTGACTAATTTACATGACCATATCTTAATCTTTTAAAAAATAACCTATAAAATTTTTTTGGAAAACCCTAGATCTGCTGGGAATTATTTAGAAAACTTCCAAGCCCAAATATCTGAAGCGTATTGTCTCATATAGTATATGTTTTGAAGTTCAAAGTCCTATTCTTACATGACGTGTCTGAGCCACGATACATCTGAATTAATTCGTTTTTATGGAAAGCATCATCGTAAAATTTTAATTTACATTTTGAAACCGTTTATATTTTATTTTTTTAAACCATTGGTTTCTGTTCTATCTGGTAATATTTCAACTTGAATAGCCTTTACCTTGTGACGAGAACATTGTGTTCCTGACTCACCCATACCTCCAAGCCCGTCTATATTGGGAGTTGATGGAAAACTTTTGTCTTTGTGATGACTGGAAGAAAAACCTCCTCCCTGTGTTCTGGGCCTTCCTAAGAAGAAAAAGAAACTTTGTTTCTTAGTTACATGAAAATAAAGATCTATTTTTCTTTGGATCTCCTGAGAAGAACCTTTTGTCTTCTTGGCTACTAGAATTCCCAGGCTTGTCTTCTTTTCCAGTAGACTAAAAGGTAATCCCTCTCCCTTTTTTCTTTCTTTTCATAACTGCTTTGGTACTAACATGATTTTTTAAAGTACGAAACCAAAATAACTTGTGTAAAAAATGCCGATTTTGATAGCATAAATTGGAAATTAGCACCAGTAGATTAAAAAAAAAAAGAAAGAACAGTTGGTGTAGAGTTGATTCTGACTCATGGTGACCCAATGTGTGTCAGAGTAGAGCTGTGCTCCTTGGGGTTTTCAGTGGCTGTCATCATTTGGAAGCTGACCACCAGGCCTTTCATCTGAGGCATCTCTGGGTGGACTCAGTTAACAGCTGATCGTTTAACTATTTGTGCCACCCAGGGGCCCCTACCAGTGGATAAACCAAACCAAACCAAACCTGTTGCTGTCGAGTCAATTCCAACTCATAGCAACCCTATAGGACAGAGTAGAGCTGCCCCATAGGGCTTCCAAGGAGCACTGGTGGATTCGAACTGATTGATGACTTTTGGTTAGCAGCTGTAGCTCTTAACCACTATACCACCAGGGTTTCCACCAATGGATAAGACCCTAGTTAAAGTTCCCAAAGAAGCCCTGGGGGCACAACGGGTTAAATGCTTGGGTGCTAACCAAAATGTTGTCTGTTCAAATTCACCCAGCTGCTCTACAGAAGAAAGACCTGGCATTCAGCTCCTGTAAAAAAAAAAAAAAAAAAGAGCCTTGAAAATCCTATGGGGCAGTTCTGCTCTGTTACATGGGGTCGCTATGAGTCACCATCAATTCTACAGCACCTATTTAACAACACCAAGTTCCCAAAGAGATATCTAGACACATTCTAGCTGGGAAATTATATGATTTCAGTAAGGTAAATATAGATGTGTTTGCTATTTTCTGGGATAATAAACTTAAGAAAGCACCTCTTGAAGATTTAAAAATGTAATCTTATGGAATAATAAAAAAAAAGAGCTGACTCCTGGCCCCTTCCTCTGAACTTTGGAGTGGATCATGCCACAAAACCACTTCAGGCATCAGCAAACAGCTTTGAGTGGTACCACTGGTGTAGAACCTTGGGTCTATGTGGATATCACCAGTAATAAAATTTGAAGGGAAAAAATGATGTAATTTTAGGGAAAAAGAAAATTATTTTTAAATTGACATCTATTAATACACTTCTAAAAAGTATTACTTAGTTTGATAGATTCATATTTTCAAGAAATATTTAGATAAATTCATAAGTTAATAGACAAAAGATACATTAAACAAGAAAAACTGGGATATTTATGCCTCTGGAGTCCAACAATTGGGAAATCACGTCCCATCACCAAATCACCTTCACAAGAAATCGAAGCTCCACTTTTGACTTACTTTTACATGAATGCTCATGTATTCTCAGTGAAGTTTGTAAACATGTAACTATGACATTAGGAGCTTAAGAATGAGTCAGGAAGTAGAGAAGACATTCAATAAAGTCAGAGAAATTCTGGATTCTTTGGAATCAATCCAGAATGTCTCAGTTTCATGGCACAGAGGCCATCTGATCCAATAAAAATAAGTGACAAATCCCCAAAATGTACATCCATTGCCAAGAGAAGCATTTGTCACTCAAGATGTAAAGACCTTAGGTTTATCTAGACCAGCTGTTGTTACAGCGTGGTCCCTGACCTAGCAGGATCAGCATCACATGAAAATTGTCGGAAGTGTTAATTATTGATCTCTACCCCAGACTGCATCAGGAATACAGCAACCTGTGTTTAACAAGCCCTCCATGTGGTTGTGGTGCGTGCTCAAGTTTGGGGACCAGCGCTTCAAGCCTGTGTTGTCTGATAAGACAGTCACTAGCCATGTGTCACTACTGAGCTTCTGAAATGTGGCGAGTCCAAAATGAGCCATGCTGTGCTCCCTTCAGCAGCACATATACCAAACTGAGATGTGCTGTAAGTGTAAAATACACACGGAATTTCAGCAACTTAGCACAAAAACAGAGAGTGTAAAAATATTTCATTAATGTTTTTATATTGATGACATGTTGAAATGATATCCTTTTAGATATATTGGTTTAAATAAAATATATTAAGATCCATTTCAGCAGTGTCTTTTTACTTTTTTGATCTGGCTAGGAGAAAATTTAAAAATTACATGTGAGTGGCATTATATTCCTATTGGCCAACGTGGGTCTTGACCAAACTTCCTAAACACATAAAAATTCTCTCTACAAAATTCCTGTGGGAAAGTATATAACTTCTGCTTGAACATTCTCAATGACAGAAAACCCACAAATCAGCACTTTCATTTCTCAACAGGTCTTTCAGATATTGACTCAAAAATCTGCTTTGCTGTAACTTCCTTGAAAAAAAAAAAAATCCTGATCTTGATCTCTGGAACTACACAGAGTAAAGTTAACCCATTCCTTCATGACCGTTCTCCAGTATTTTATAACTTGGATTACTGTCAACAATGTGCCTTGTCTTGGCTGAGATGAAACCATCCCCAGCCATAACGTGTGTCCACGTAATGCACCTGCTTTCATAGTGACCTTCCACTAAACACCCTCCTCTTCAGTAATATCCTTCGTGGAGGAAAGATGTCAAAGACTCGGAAACAGGCCACTGTGATGCCTGGTGGAGTGCAGGTCTAGGGGACCCTCCAGGGATTATCAGATTCTAGAGAAGTGTGCACTTCTTATTACCTCCAACTATCAAGGCTGTTTTACAGCTCTGTAGGGAGAGAATTTAAGCTCCAGAAAATTGACAGTAATGCAAATATTTTCTACCTATGACAATGCACATAATTCTTGTTCATGGCAATGCAGTTAATTTTGTCCGTAGAGAAAATTCATCTCTACAAGTAAAAATCTCATTTTAAGTGGGTTTTAATTAATGAGTTAAATAAAATATTTGATACATGTACATTTCATTTGTGATTTTACTTTTTTGAAAATTATACCTTAACACCCATAAAAATAGGATTCTCAGGGCATGGTACTGGATGTGGTCTGACCAGTGGTGAACACAGTGGACTGCTCTACCCTTGCCAGGTTACTCTACATCTCATAACTCTGTTGTTGTTGTTGTTGTTAGGTGCCGTTAAGTCAGCTCTGACTCATAGCAACCCCAAGTATAACAGAACAAAACATCGCCCAGTGCTGCACCGTCCTCACAATCATTGCTTGCTATGTTTGCTGTGGTTGTTGTTGCAGCCACTGTATCAATCCATCTCATTGAGGGTCTTCCTCTTTTTTGCTGACACTCTACCAAGCATGATGTCCTTCTCCAGGGACTGGTCCCTCCTAATAACATGTCCAAAGTAAGTGAGACATAGTCTCGCCATCCCCACTTCCGGGGAGCATCCTGGCTGTACTTCCTCCAAGACAGATTCGTTTGTTCTTCTGGCAGTCCATGGTATATTCGATATTCTTCACCAGCACCGTAATTCAAAGGTGCCGGTTCTTGGGTCTGCCTAATTCATTGCCCGGCTTTTGCATGCGTCTGAGGTGATTTAAGATAGGGCCAATAGCACCCCTGACTCGCTGAGCGTATGATGAAGCAAAACAATTCCTTTCTTCATGGATGAACCCAAGTTTCCCATGTCCTGTACCTTTTATTTTTTTAACCCAACTGCTAGATTTTTTTACATGTATGCCATTTGCATTTAGTACTGAAAGTTTGAGCTCATTATTCCAGTCTGAAAAAAACCATTTATGTCTTTATCAAAATACAAACCAGTATTCCAACACACCACTCAGAACTGAGAGAGACTTTTGGTAAGCAACATCTGCTTCCAAGGTTGGGATGATGGATAGAGACAGGAGTGAAAGAATTTCCTTTCTAGAAGCAAGGTCAAGTAGAGGCTGATGCAGTCTTTAGACAGATGTGCCTGAGGTTTATACAATTTGGGAGTAGGGAAAAAGAATACAAAATTGGATATAAATGTTGTACTTTAATAAAATTATTTTTTTGCCAAAGAATATAAAATTATGAATATAAAAATTGCTAGAACCCCTGCAAGGGCCTTACAAAGGACCTGCGAAAGTGAGAGATCCTGAGCCCAAGCTTCTTTGATTTTGTTGGCTTCTTTGGCTTCCCGCTAAGTCTGCCCTGAGGTCAGCGCTGAGCTCTGATTTCGTACACATGTCACAATTTTCATGGCATTCGTTTCTGTTACCCTCTATCTCTTTGCAAAGGATATATACAAGACTCCATGCTCCTATTTTTATTTTTAGAATCATTTAAAAGTTATTCTGAGTTTATTCTCTTTTCTGTTTTAAATTTCTCATAGATACCTATTTCTTTTTTTTTTTTAAAGCTTACTTTGGAGCCCTGGTGGTGAAGTGGTTAAGAGCTGGGCTGCTAACCGAAAGGTCAACAGTTTGAATCCACTAGGCGCTCCTTGGAAACCCTATGGGGCAGTTCTATTCTGTCCTGTAGGATCCCCATGAGTCAAATTGACTTGAGGGCAACTAGTTTTTTAAAGCTTGCTTCAGGAGCCCTGGTGGCACAGTGGTTAAGTACTCAGCTGCTAAAGGTTCGTGGTTGGAATCCACCAGCTGCTCCGAGGGAGCAAGTTGTGGTGATGTGCTTCCAGAAAGATTACAGCCTTGGCAACCCTACGGGGAAGTTCGACTCTGTCCTATAGCGTTGCCATGAGTCAGGATCACCTCAACGGCACACAAAAACAACAAAGCTTACTTGGGTTTTTTCCAGAGTGAAACAATGGACGAATTGCTCCTTAAGCAACAGATAACTGAAACTGAGAATCAAATTTATAAGATTCTTAGTTTTGTAATTAACAAATAATAGGAATTTTCAAAAGAAACCAATTCCATGCCCTCAGAGAGCCAACGATCACTTCCTACCTCTCTTGGAAGCCGCATGTTCATACGACCTTCCCAAGTGGCGATGGGCCCAGCAAAATCTGATTTCTCTCACTCGCCCTACCTGCTTTTGTCCTGTAGTTTCACATTTTGAAACATATTAATAGAAATGTCAGACGGCCCTGAAAATGAAGACAAGTTACAAAAGGGGGCCTGAAGGAGTAAACGTGAAAGCGTGAAGGAAGATCCCCCCCGCGCCACTGCCTCCGTGGAGGAGAAGAATGGAAGTCAGTGAAATGCGTTCATGGGCTCATTGACTCTTCTGTCCATTTTAGCACCCCATGGGACAACTTCCTCCCACATCCATTTCCCCCTTCTCCAAGGCCAACTCTCAGTGGGGCTGTTTGCTTTGTAGAGCAAGAACACAAAGCTACAAGTTCATCTCTTTGTGCTGTTTTCCCAGAAGCTAAGGGAAGAGAATGCTCTTACTGTTATACACGTATATGTTGATGATTATTTGGGTAAGATATTGTGATAATTGCTATAGGTTGACTAAAAGGGTGTATGGTCTCATCATACCTGAGTCAGTTTATCAGCTCAACCGACATCTGGAACATGTTATGACTCAGGTGAGATCTCCCCTCCTAGCCTAGTTCTCTATCTCATACCAAAGAAGTGGTCTTATATAAGTCTACAAAATTATGATCAGATAAATATAATCAGATAATCAGAGCATGTGTTCAATAAGAGGAGAATTTGGAGACCTTACCCCTTTGCTCTCATTGTACCTTGTAGCCTGATAATATTTAGGATCAAATTCCAGATTCACTGCTTTCTAGCTGCGTAACATTGGCAGATTAGTTAACCTTAGTTTCCTCATCTATAAAAGAGGCATAACAGAATTTACCTTATACACGATTATAAAGATAATGTAAGAGCTTAATGCACTGTCCAGTACATCCACAGTACTTATAAAAAGGTTAGTTGCCAAGATAACATTTGTTGCTTTATATTGTGATGACTTTTTAGTTTCTTTTTAATGGCTTTATTGAAATATGATTTACATAACATGAAATTCATTTGTTTAAAGTGAGCAATTCAGTGGTCTTTATTGTATTTGAAGAGTTGTGCAACCATCTCCATCATGTAACTAGAACATTTTCATCATCCCAAAAAGAAATCTTCTACCTATTAGGAGTCATTGTCACTACCCCCACACAGCAACAACACCATCACCACCACCACTACCGCTGCCCCCACAGCCCTCAACCAAAAACCAAGCCTTTTGCCGTCAAGTAGATTCTGACTCATGGTGACACAATAAGACGGAGTTGAACTGCCCCATGGAGGTTCCAAGGCTGTGAATTGTTACAGAAGCAGACTGCCACATCTTTCTCCTGCTGACCGGCTAGTGGGTTCAAACTGCCGACATATTGGTTAGCAGCCAACACCTTACCACTGCACTACCAGCCTCCTTCCCATAGCCCTGGGTGACCACTGATCTTCTGTTTCTCTGGAGCTGCCTGTTCTGGACATTTCATGTAAATGGAATCATAGAACATGTGACTTTTTTTGACCCCTTATTTCACTTACATAATGGTTTTCAAGGTTCATCCTTGTTGTAGCATGCAACAGTAGTTCATTGCTTTTTGTTTATCTACTCATCTGTTGATGGGCATTGGGTTTGTTTCCACTTTTTGGCTGTTGTGAATAGTAGTGCTATGAACATGCATGTACACGTACTTGTTTGAGTACTAGTTTTCAATTCTTTAAGGTATATACCTAGGTGTGGAATTGCTGGGTCATATGGTAATTTTTTTTATTATTGCTAAACAGTTTTCCAAAGTAGCTACATGTTTATATTCCCACCAGCAGTGTATGCGGGTTCCAATTTCTCCACACTCTCCCCAACACTTGTTATTTTCTGACCTTTTTTATAATAATAGCCATCCTAGTGGGTATAAAGTAGTATCTCATTGTGGTTTCGATTTGCATTTCCCTAATGACCAGTAGGAAACCGTGGTGGTGTGATGATAAAGAGCTACAGCAGCTAACCAAAAGGTCGGCAGTTCAAATCCACCAGGCGCTCTTTGGAAACTCTACGGGGCAAGTCTACTCTGTCCTGTAAGGTCACTATGAGTCGGAATCGATTAGACGGCAAAGGGTTTGGTCTGGTTTTTTTGGTGATGAACAGTGGTGCTGGGCATCTCTTCATGTGCTAATTAGTCATTCATTGGTCTTCACTGATAAATGTATATTAAATCCTTTCCCCTTTTTTAAAATTGGCTTATTTGTCTTTTTATTATTATTAAGCTGTAAGTGTTCTTTATGTACTCTGGATGCAAGTCCCTTATTAGACATGTTTGGAAATACTTTCTCCCATTATGTAGGTTGTATTTTCACTTTCTTGATGGTGTCCTTTGAAGCATAGAAGTTTTTAATATATTTTGACAGATATTAGCATAACCACTCCAGCCCCTTTATGGTTGTTTTTTACATGATATATCTTTTTCCATGCTTTTACTTTCAACCTATTTGCATCTTTGAGTCTAAAAGTGTGTTCCTGTAAATGACATAGAGTCGGATCCATTACTTCTTTACTGCCTTAACTGTTCAATACAGTATACAGCTTAACTTTATCAGATCAACTCCAGATTGATGTTAACTTAATTCCAGAAACTTTACTACTGTATATCTCTATTCTCTCCCCTTTTTAGTGCTATTATTGTTATATTGTATCAGTGTATAAATGTTAAACACCCAGCAATACATGTTATAATTGTCGCTTTATTTAATCTTATGTCTTTCAAAGAAGCTGAGGAAAGGAAGTGAGCACAAATATATAGTTTTGTTTTGTTTTGTTTTTAATGTTAACCCTCATATTTAGCATTTTTGGTTCTCTTCATTTCTTCCTATGGACTTAATTTACCATATGAAATAATTTTTCCTTACTGCAGTGTGGCTTTATTCCCACCACCTCCTTTGTACTGTTTTTGTCAAATATATTAAATTTCTATGTATTATAGACCCAACAATACAATTTTATAGATATTGTCTTATGCAATTGCTTTTTAGATCAGTTAAGAGAAGAAAGAAAAAACACTTCGTTGTGCTGTCTTTTATCATTACCTACATAATTACCTTCATAGGCGCTTTTGGTTTTTGCACATGGATTCAAATTACCGCTTGGTGAGCTAAAAGGACTTCCTTAAAGATTTCTTGTAAGGAAAGTGCTAGCATTAAATTCTCTCAGCTCTTGTTTATCTGGGCATGTCTTTATTTCACCTTAATTTTTTAAAGATAGCTTTGCTAGACATAGTATACTTGGTCGATGGTTTTTCTTTCAGCCCTTGAATATGTCATCCCACTGCTTCTGGCCATCATTGTTTCTGGTGAGACGTTAACTGTTAATCTTACTGGTGTTTCCTTTTATGTGCAGAGTCATTTTTTAATTCCTTCACATTTCCAGGTTATACATGCGTAAGTTCAGAGCTCATTTTTCATAAATAAACAACTTAATAAAGTCAGTGAAGCCCCCAAGCAGGATGTACAGCCTGAAGATGCTGTCAGTTTGCGTCTGCTAGAAGCTAGCCCAAGTCTGTGCAGAACGGGTCACTATAGCTTGGAATAAAAGGTGGGACCAAAAGAATTTTGAAGTGATTCACATGAGATATTGTATTAGTTTCCTGTTACTGTTAGGTACTGTTGAGTCAATTCAGACTTATAGTGATCCTGTGTACAACAGAATGAAACACTGCCTGGTCCTATGCCATCCTCACAATTTTTGCTGTGTTTGAGCCCATTTTTGCAGCCACTGTGGCAGTCCATCTTGTTGAGGGTTTTCCTCCCTTTCACTGACCCTCTACCTTACCAGTCAAGATGTCCTCTAGGGACTGGTCCCTCCTGATAACATGTCCAAAGTACATGAGACACGTCTCACCATCCTTGTGTCTAAGTAACATTCTGGCTACACTTCTTCCAAGACATATTTATTCCCTCTTCTGGCAGTCCATGGTATATTCAATATTCTTCTCCAACACCATAATTCAAAGGCATCCATTCTTCTTTGGTCTTCCTTAATTCTTGTCCAGTTTTCACACGCATATTAGGTAATTGAAAATACCATGGGCAGGGGCGGTCGCACCTAAGTCCTCAAAGTGACATCTTTGCTTTTTAACACTTTAAAGAGGTCTTTTGCTGCAGATTTGCCTGATACAGTATATCATTTGATTTCTTGACTGCTGCTTCCATGGGCTTTGATTGTGGATCCAAGTAAAATGAAATCCTTGACTACTTCAATATTTTCTCTATTTATCATGATGTTGCTTATTGGTCCAGTTGTGAGGATTTTTATTTTCTTTTTGTTAAGCTGTAATATGTACTAAAGGCTATGGTCTTTGATCTTCATCAGTGTCTTAGTCATCTAGTGCTGCTGTAACAGAAATACCACAAGTGGATGGCTTTAACAAACAAAAGTTTGTCCAAAAAAAAAGTCCAAATTCAAGGTACCAGCTCCAGAGGAAGGCTTTCTCGTTCTGTCAGCTCTGGAGGAAGGGCCTTGTCGTCAATCTTCCTGTGGTCTAGGAGCTTCTTCACTCAGGAACCCAGGATCCAAAGGACACACTCTGCTCCCGGCACTGCTTTCTTGGTGATATGAGGTCCTTATGTCTCTCTGCTCACTTCTCTCTTTTATGTCTCAAAAGAGATTGGCTTAACACATAATCTAATCTTGTAGATTGAGTCCTGCCTCATTGACATAACTTCCACTAATCTCATTTCATTAACATCATAGAAATAGGATTTGCAACACATAGGAAAATCATATCAGATGACAAAATGGTGAACAACCACCCAATACTGGGAATCACGGCCTAGCCGATTTGACAGATATTTTGGGGGGACACAATTCAATCCATAACCATCAGGAAGTTTCTTAAGGCTGCCATAGCAGAGTACCACAAAGTAGCTTTAAACAATCGAATTTTATTGTCTTATAATTCTGGAGGCTAGTAGGCCAAATTCAGGGTGTTGGCTGCACCATGTTCTCTCCAAAGGCTCTGTCAAAAGATCCTTTCTTCCCTCAGCTTCTTGTATATCCGGCTTTCCTAGGCTTGTAGATGCATCTTCACATGGCCATCTTCCCTTTGTGCCTGTCTCTGTGTCTCTTCTCCTCTTTTCTAAGAACAGTAGCTGTATAGGACTAGGACTCATCCTATTCCAGCATGACCTCATGGTAACCTAATTGATAACATTTTCAAAGACCCTATTTCCAAGTAAGGTCACTGTCTTAGTTATCTAGTCCTGTTGTAACACAAATACCACAAATAAATAGGTGGGTTTAAAGCACGTAAATTTATTTTCTCACAGTTCTGGAGGCTAAAAGTCCAAATCAGAGTCTCAGCCATCTTGGTTTCTTCCTTGTCAGTAGCCCCGGCCATTTTCTGGTTCCTTGGCACCCATTGGCTTGTAGGTGATCTTCACATAGGATCTGTCGTCCCCCATGTGTGTCTCTGTGTCTATTCCATTCTTTTTATAACTCAGAAATAACTAGGCATAGTATTCATCCTACTCTGATATAACCTAATTAACATAACAAAATAAAATTCCATTTCCAAACAAGATCACATCCACAGTGCAAGGATTAGAATTTCAACACATATTTTGGGAGATGTAATTCAATCCACGTAATCTGGTGTCAGAATACTAATAAATTCCCAAAGGATAAGAATCAGAATAAGCACAAAGCTAGTCAGCACAAAGCTCCACTCTCCAACTTCTCCACCATTTCTGACACCAGGAGTTCCCTCCACAGCACTCTACACTTCTCTGCTGGGTTCAGTAATTCTTTGCAATAGCCACACAGAATTCACAGACCATACTCACAGTTATGTGGTTTACTAGGGAAGTAACAGGCTGCAACTTGGGATCAACTTGAAAGTAATAGGATACAACTCAAGAAACACAATACAATTCATCAATCAAGACATCTTCCAGTCAGGGCAGCTCTCTTGGCTGCTCTTGGCCATGCATGCAAGCCATGAGAGCCAACAACCTCTCTCGGCTGTGCCAGCTGACCCTTCTTGGCCCTGCCCACAGGTAAGCTGACCTTCTCTGCCTTCAGCCTTCCCACCATCAGCCTCTCCACTGCTAACGAGCTCAACTCATGACCAGTTTAGTCGCCCACTTGGCTGCTGCACTCCTAGCGTCAGCCGTATGCTGTCACTGATGGCTCTGCCACTTAGCCCCTTTTCCAGGCCTCTCACCACCAGCTCTGCTACTAGGCCCCTTCTGGGGCCATTCTGCCACTGGGCCCCTCTAGGCTTCTGCCTCTGGACCTTGCTAGGTGTTTGCTTCCAGGCCCTTTGAGGCCTATGCCCTGCTCAGAAAAGTGTTAGAGCTCTTTTAATTCTACCAACAAGTGCCCAGAGGCACCCCACTCTGCCAGCAAGCTCCTGCCTGAAGGCTCTCAGCTCTTACTCTCCATGGGCTGGCAAACCAATGCAGCCTCCTCCCTCCATGAAGCAGCAAGCCCGCTGCAGCTGTCTGCCAGTCCCATAGTTCCCACTGCTCATACTGCTGCCACTGTTTTTCTGCCACTGAGCTCTGTGCTTGCCACTGTTTCTTGCCATCTCGTGCCATCTTCAGGGTCACAGCTCTCTCTTCTGGGTCTAGGAGGTTCTCAGCACAGGCACCCTGAGTCCAAAGAATATGCTTGGCTCCAAACTCTTCTTGATGGTAGTGAGGTCCCCCCAACTCTGTGGGCTTGGTCACTTAGGTAAGCAAATTCCTTTTCGATATCAAGATATGGCCCTCCCAGCAGGACCATAAACTGACCGATCCCCACCCATCCTGTTGGATGGGTTTTCAAGTCACTATTTGCATAACAAATTGACCAATCCCTGCAGGGTACATAAAATAGACCAATCACAGGGCACACTGCAGCCCAACCAGTCATTTTTTTGGCAGAATTACAAACCCAAGGCCAGAAAAGCTATATATAAGAGAAACCCTTTGCACTGCAATCCGTAACAGATATTGAACACAACATGCTTTTTTTTCTGCGTCTGTTTAGCATAGGTGGAATTTAGACTAAGCAAGCTTATCTTTTGGTATCCTCAATTTAGGATTAAAGGGGAAGGGTCTTGGTCAAACATTAGGGGAAGAAAGAGAGACTGGATCAGACCCATTCGTTACACTCAGTGTCTGGCCTTGAATGTTCTTGTAGTGAAACCATTTTCTGTGATCTCTGTGATACAAAGATAGGATTGTATGTCTTATCTGATTAGGTCAACATGACTAAATGGATAATATACATACTCTGTTTTGTGGTATAACATGCATCCAGAGAGGTTAAAACTCAGTGAGGTCATATTCTGATGTTAGTGAAAGGGCTAAGCTTCCTTAAAGGAGAAATTCCTTCCTGGAATAATTATCTTGTAGAAATCTGCTGAGTTTGCATTATCAAGACTACCAGGCATCACTTTCAATATGATATAAATGGTATAAATATGTATTTAATAAGCCAAAAAATATATATAGCAATATGTAATGGGTTCTATTTTTATATATATATATATATTGACTGATGGTGATGAAATGATATGAATAGAAAAATGCATGTGAAAAACAAGGAAATGTCTGGGCCTTGAGAACAATTAAACCCACTGCCGTCGAGTCGATTCCAACTCATAGCTACCCTACAGGACAGAGTAGAACTGCCCCATAGAGTTTCCAAGGAGCGCCTGGGGGGATCCAAACGTCCACCCTTTTGGTTAGCAGCCGTAGCTCTTAACCACTACGCCACCAGGGTTTCCTTGAGAGCAATTAGGAAATAATAATAAATCAAACATCTTCATTTTACAAGCACTTGTTGATCACTCACTTGCTATGTGCCAGACACTGGAGTGATGTTAGACTAAGGTATCATCCTTCTTCCCAAGGGCTCATTGTCTAGTGCAAAATGTACAGCAATAGACCTATAATTGCACTGCACAGCAAGCACAGAGTAGACATACTGAAAGTCTCAGAGGCAGCCCAGAAGAGGGAGTGAGAAAGTGACGGGTATGG
Source organism: Loxodonta africana (assembly GCF_030014295.1). NCBI lineage: Eukaryota > Metazoa > Chordata > Mammalia > Proboscidea > Elephantidae > Loxodonta > Loxodonta africana. Next base: position 9,441,252 of record NC_087355.1, read on the forward strand.
ATGTGGAGAAATGAGTCATCTTCCCGTAAATTTACTCTTCAAAGAAGCCTTAGAACTTCTTGGTCAAGTAAGACTGAGCTTTAGAAAAATGTATTCAACCAATGCTTGTTGTTGTTGTTGTTGTGAGCCACCCCACAGGGTGTATAGCACTTACTTGCTGTATGCCTGTCACTGTCCTAAGCATTCTACAATTATTCATTCAGCTAACTATACAATGGAGTAGTCCTGTTAGGATTCCCATTTTGTGGATGACAGAACTGAGTCTCAGAGAAATTGAGAAAGTTGTCTATGATTCAGACTGGAAGTGGTGGAGACGTAACTTGAATCCGGGCATTCTAGCTTCAGGCCCCATGCTTTTCCTGCTATGCCGTGCTATTATAATAGTTTCAGGTTTAACCTAAGATGTTTCTAGGAAAGCGCTTACAAAGCTTTATGTGCATACAAATCACCTGAGCTCTTATTTAAAGCAGATTTAGACTCAGTAAGTCTGGACTGGGGTCTGATATTCTGCTTCTCTAACAGACTCCCAGGGGATGCCAGTGCTGGTGGTCCAGGGATCTCGGATCTGCTGTGGTTTGTTTTCTTCTGTTTTACATACATATAATACACTCATTCATAGTTTTTTGGTTTTTTATTTTCCTTCATTTCTACTCCTTGTGCTGGTGGGAAGATTGTGTGCAGGCTTCACACCCTCATGATCACCACGAATGGTGTGGCTCCAACCAGTTCCCTCTGGGTATTTCTGTATATCCCCTGCATATTTCTGTATTAAGCATGCAGATGGAGCAAAAGAGTCAAATAAGGGAAAAATGGGTTAAGGTCAAGGAAGGCAGCAAGCAGGAAGTGAAGAGAGTGGGGGCAAAATCTGGGCTGTTGTTCCAAAACAGATAACCTATTTCCGCTCCTTATAAATAAAGCATTATATACTTACATGTTCCTTAGTCAACTGAAAATATTGCTGTTAATCACATCTGTGAAGTCATCGTGAATGGGTACACAGTCATCTGCTCTGTATGAACTACGGAAAGCTCAAGTGAATTCTCCTCTGACTAACAAAGCTGACCTTTTCTCAGGGCTTCGTTGATTTTACAAACTGCAGTTCTCTGAGAGCTTGAAAAATCATTCCTGTAGTATCACCTATTAAATAGGCAGTTTCTCTTCCTGGAATCTTTCACAGTCAACCCCCACTCTTTGAGTACAGCTGACTTCTAAAAGATTTTCAGAGAGAGGGCCTATTTCTTTGGAGGAATTTGAGTCATGGACCACTCTAGGAATCCAGCGTATGCCAGTGGGTTATTTCACAATTCATGGCAAATTCAAAAAATTTAGAGAGCATAATCTCAGCTCAAGAAAGCATTGGCATCTAAAAAATGATTGCCGAATGATATTGTGGGAATAATAGCCAGAGCTCACAGAGCACTCACTGCATGCTGGACAGGGCTCTAGGCACTCTGCACACATCGACTTCCTCATACCCAAGCACCCAGTGGGACTGTCCTCCACGTGTTCCTGATTATCGGGCATGCTAAAACAACTGACCATCTCTAGTCCTTACAAATAAAGGTTACCTGTCCCCGTGTTCACAATAACAATTATTAGTACCCATATTTTGAATGAGAAAGTTGAGGCACAGAGGGGTAAAGCAAATTGCCCAAGTTCACACAGCTGGTAATCTTCAGAGCAAGAACTCCTCACGAGTCAGGATCCAGAGTCAAACTCTTAACCACCATGTTTGTTGTCTCTCAAGAGTCAAGCCGTGAAACTGGAAAAGCACCTTTATCAAAAATAAAAATGGCTTCCTTATTAATAGGTAAGCTGAGCTTTAAAAACAAAAGTAAAATGCTAAATGAGTCAGCTAAAAGTTTTGCTAGTCATCAGCAGGAGGTGGAATCGTTTCTTCAAGCCTAGTAAAAAAAAAAATTTTTTTTTTTTTAGTAAAAGCAAGAGCAGCACATCCCGGTCCTCTGCCCTGATGAGAGCACTAGGAAAGGGATTAGGGTCTCAGGAGAAAATGCTAGGTGGATGCCCCCTCACTGAACAACAGCCCCATAAGAAATGTAAGTGTGTGCATTTGAATGAATCTAGATAAAGTCTTTATATAAAAAACATACACAAAGAGGGTTGGAGATTTTAGACAGTGAATAAGATAAGACCTGCCCCGGGTAAGCTTACCAGGATAAAGCCTCCTCTTCATATAAATCTCCTCTCACTGCAGGCCTTTCCCTCATAAATTGCTTTGAATCCCTACGGTCCTGCCCTCCTAGTAAACAGTAGGCACTCACTTAATGTTGTTCAGTGATAGCCAGTTGCGGGATTTTTGCTTTAGTCAAGTTTGGTAAGTGGGAGAGTGGAGGTGCCTTCGAGTTGGTTCCAACTCATAGCAACCCTGTGCACAACAGAACAAAACACTGCCCAGTCCTGTACCATCCTTACAATTGTTTTTTATACTTGAGCCCATTATTATAACTATTGTGTCAAGCCATCTCATTGAGGGTCTTCCTCTTTCTGGCTGATCCTCCACTTTACCAAGCATGATGTCCTTCTCCAGGGACTGGTCCCTCCTGATAACATGTCCAAAATATGTGAGGCAAAGCCTTGTCGTCTTTGCTTCTAAGGAGCATTCTGGCTGTACTTCTTCCAAGACAGATTTGTTTGTTTTTTTGGCAGTCCGTGGTGTGGTCAACATACTTCGCCAACACCATAATTCAAAGGCATCAACTTTTCTTCAATCTTTCTTATTCACTGTCTAGCTTTCACATGGATATGAAGCAGTCGAAAACACCATGACTTGGGTGAGGCACACCTTAGTCCTCAAAGTGACATCTTCGCTTTTTAACACTTTAGAGAGGTCTTTTGCTGTAAATTTGCCCAATGCAATGTGCCATTTGATTTCTTGACTGCTACTTCCATGGGTGTTGATCCAAGTAAAATGAAATCCTTGACAACTTGAGTCTTCTCTCCGTTTATCATGATGTTGCTTATTGGTCCAGTTGTAAGGCTATTTGTTTCCTTTATGTTGAAGTGGGAGAGTAAGGAGACCAATTTATGAACACTATAAAGGCACAAAAATGGTAGTTGTTTTAGTTATCTATAGCTGCACAATAAATTAGCCCCAATCTTAGTGGATTTATTACTTCGCAGTTTCTGTGGATCAGAAATCTGGGCATGCATTAACACCTCTAGCCCAGGGTCTCTCACAGGCTACAATCAAGGTGTCTGCTAGAGCTGGGTCATCTCAAGGCTAGACTTGAGGAGAATCTGCTTCCAAGCTCACTCAAGTGGCCGTTGGCATCTCAGGTCCTCACCAGCTGTAGGTGGCGGCATCAGTTCCTTTCCACCAGCCCTGTCCATGGGGCGGCTCACAACATGGTCGCTGGTTTCCCTGAGAGTGAGTGTGTCAGAGAATCCAGAGCCTTTTTATAACTTAATCTTGGACATGGGATCCCATCACCTGTTGCCCATGCTATTCCCTAGACGTGAATCTCTAAATCCATCCAATACTCCAGGAGAAGTGAATACCTGTAGAACTATTTTAAATGTGGCTAGTTTTATAGGGTCGCTATGAGTCAGAATCGACTTCCCGGCAAGGGGTTTGTTTGTTTGTTTTTGGTTTTTTCTGGTAAAGGCCATTAAACATAAACGTGAGAGACAATGATAGATTTGATGAGCCAAACGTTCTTTCCGACCTTGACATTATGATCCTTCATACAAAATCACTTCCCTCCATATCTAAGCTGCAAGAAATCTATCAATTAAATTACACAAATATAAAATAAGGACATCTGGCCAATAGGGCACCATAGACAGAAGCACCATGCCTTTCCTCCACAACAAAGACCCAAAAAACTAAGTAAAACAGAGACAAATGTCATTCCTGGAACCTGAAGTGTCAAATGAAGAGATAGAGAACTCAGCCAAGCACCGAATGGAAAAAGAAACTGAAAGATGACTGAGAGTGAGGAGAGATACGTGTGGAGGGCCCCATCAGCTAATGCAGCACGGATTCACCATCTTGGACTTCAGTCGGGGATCAGCAGACAGGGAGCAGGAGAACGCAGCTTCAAGGAACTCCCAGCAGGAGACAGAGCACCAGGTAACCAGCGATACATGCTTTCCCACTCCCCATTCTCTCCCCGCTGCTCTACCTCCGAGCTTCCTAGCTGGCTCTGTGTGCCGTCTGTGCTTCTTCTTGAAAGGCTATGAAGCCACGCTCAGCTGGGGAATTACTCCCCTGGCCTGTGACACCATGCTGGTGGGATCCCTGGGGCTTTTTTTTTTCCGCCTTGTTTTGCTTTGTTCTGTTTTGTTTGTTCTGTTTTTCTTTTCGCGGCTTGGGAGCCCTTTCTAGCCAGGCTGCACTGCACGACTGAGGAGCCACTCTCCCATTCTGCGTAGCCACATAGGTGGGATCCCTGGGACATTCCTTTTTTCCTTCTTTCTTTCTTATCTTTTTCTCTCTTTTTCCCTTTCTGTCTGTCTTCATTTCTCAGTTCTCATCTCTCTATACTTATCTTCTTGTCCTGTTTCCTGAATACCTGATGCTGTGTGACATCTATACCCCCTCTAGCCAGGCTATATTGTGCAGCACTGGAGCTACTTCCCCGGTCTTAGCATCCCCACTGGTGAGACTTTGGGACTCCTGGGGGCTTTTCTTTTCCAAATTTTTATCTAGTTACTTTTTTCTTTTTTTCCCATTCTCTCTCTTTTTTCTTTTCTCCATTTCTCAGTTTCTCACCTCTCCACTCCAAAAACAAGCTTCCTTAGCATATTTTTTTATTTGTTTGCTTGTTTGTTTTTGGCTCCAGTTTTTCTCTCCTCTCTCTCCTTTTTCCCATACCCCTATTAGCTCCACACATTAAAACCTGCCCCCCCTTTCCTGCCTACCTGCACCATGCACTGAGCCTCACACAGGCACAGCCTTCTGGAACCTGCCCAGCACTGATTCCTGGCCCACCCTGTCAGCCCTAGCACTGCCACAAACAACCCATCCCAGCCCCTCCCCTTCAGCTGGACCTGCCCTGCTGCACCATAGCTGAATGACTGGCCCTGCCCATTGGACAAGGAGATGAAAAGTACTGTGATTATAGATGAGCAAACAACAAAGAACGCACAGCCTGTCTGCTCAGACATAACCAAATAAAACAAAAAAGCAAGATGAAACAAACAAATCTACAATCAAGAAATGAGGACAATAATTACTGAATGTCCCGAAGACAGCAGACAATATCAAAACATATTAAAAAAAAAAAAAAAAAAAAGGATAGAATGGGTCTAGTAGGCATTCAAAATAAAACACCAGATGACTTTCTAGTAGAAGAAAATGCACTAGAACTACCTGACAGGGAATTCAAATCTCTAATATTCAGAGCAATCCATGAGTTGAAGCAAAAAGCAGACAAAAATGAGGAAAAAATAGACAAATTTTTGGAAAAGGCAGACAAATTCATGCAAAATACAAAGAAATGGAACAATTCAGGAAAATAATACAGAAACAAAATGCCAAAATAAATTCACAACTAGAAATCATACAAAAGCAACAATTAGAAATCCAGAAGATAAACAACAAGATTTCAGAAATGGACAGTGTCATAGAAGGGCTGAGGAGCAGGTTTGAAATGATAGAAGACAGAATCAGTAAAACTGAAGACAAACACTTGTATACAACTCTGAGGAAAAATCAGAAAAAAGAATGAAAATAAGGAAACCCTGAGAATTATGTGGGATGCAATCAAAGCAAAAATTTGGGAGTGATCGGAGTTCCAGAACAGGGAAAGAAACGGGAAACACAGAAAGGATCATTGAAGCATTGCTGACAGAAAACTTCCCTAATATTGTGAATGATGAAAAGCTGACCATCCCAAGAAGCTCAACTAACCCCATATAGGATAGACCCCAAAAGAGAAACACCAAGGCATATCATAATCACACTTGCTAAAACCAAAGACAAAAAATCCTGTGAGCAGCTCCGGAAAAACAAAAAGTCACATACAAAGAAGGAAAATAAGACTAAGCTCTGATTATTCAGCAGAAACCATGCAGGCAAGAAAGCAATGGGTTGGCACACATAGAACCTTGAAAGAAAAAAATTGCCAACCAAGAATAATATAGGACATTTCCAGGTAAACAGAAATTAAGGGAATATGTAAAAACCAAACCGAATTTACAAGAATTATTACAGGGAGTCCTTCCATCTGAGAACAAACATCAGACCACAGCCTGAATCTAGGACGCAAGATACCAACCTAGGAAATGAACTCTTAAGGACTCAAAACCAAAACAATTGCAACAGGGAACCAGAGAGGTTAATCTGTAAATGATAACAATGTCAGGACAATAAAAGAGGGAATAAACAGTGTAGGTATAGAAGGCAAGGCGATAGCAAGTCATAATAGACTGGTTCAAACCTAGGAAGGTAAGGGTAAATTTCAAGGTAAGCACAAAGAAAGTTAACAAACTTACTCATCAAAATAAAGAAGAAAAACAAAGTCTCAATAAAAACAAAATCTACAAAAAGAAATGAAAAAGAAATCCACAAACAAAAGGAACTCAGCACAGGAGAGTGAAAGGAACAAAGAAAATATTGCACCACAAAAAAAAAGCACTACGAAATGACAGCAATGAACTCACACCTATCAATAATTACATTGAATGTATATGGCCTAAATGCACCCATAAAGAGTGACCGAGTGGCAGCAACCTAGATGCCCATCAACAGATGAATGAATAAACAAACTGTGGTACATACGCACAATGGAGAATTATGCAACAATAAAGAACACGACTCTGGAACTCCAGGCTGGTGTCCTATCATGAGGCATTTACGTAGGGTGACAATTTGTCATGCACGTGGGACACTTTCAGAGGAAAGGACACTGTTTCTGGTTTTCCCAGCAAAGCAGGATGCATGCTCACCTCCTCTCATCCACTCCATGCTTCACGCCATCCCTTTCTTCACTCCCACATTCTTCTTCCTTTCCCTGCATTTTGTGTCTTTCCTTTTTTTCCTTCATTCACTCCCCACTCTCCCTCTATCCGGATCACCTTGTTGAAAAGAGACTTGCAGACAGAGGATCATCCAGGACCAGCCTGAGGATGCTCACCTGTTTTGTGTCCCTCTGTTCTCCACCCTGTCCAGGGGCCTTTTTCTATGGCTGCCTCTGAAGATGGAGAAGAGTGCACACTCTGTTCCTTTCCATGCCATGTTTTCCAAGCTCCATTCGGTCTTTCCACTGCTACTGGTTACCAAATACCCCTGCCACTGCAGGGCGTGTCCTCTTTTCCCACTGCAAACAATTCAAGGGGCGTGTGTGGGTGTGTGTGGGCATGTATGTGTGTGTGGAGTTCCAGGTCCAAAGTACCAGAAATTAAAAAGGATTGAAATAATACGTCCCCATCGATGAGTTTTTTGTTTTGTTTTTGTTTTCTTCCTTCAGGTCGCAACGTTCTTCACTTTTTTTTTTAATTGGTGTGAAATTCACATGACACAAAAATTAATCATCTTAAAGTGAATAATTCAGTGGCATTTAGCACAGTCACACTATGTGCTGCCACCACTTTTGTCTAGTTCCAAAACACATCATCACCCCAAAAGAAACCCCATGCCTATTAAGCAATTTCTCATCATTGTCCCGCCCCCCACCACCCACCCCCACTTCCAAGTCCCTGGACATTTCATATAAAATATAATCATGCAAGAAATGTCTTGTTTCTTTCACTTAACATACGGTTTTCAAGGTTCATCCCCTTTGTAGTGTGTATCAATACTTCATTCCTTTTTATGGCTGAATAATTGTCCATTTGATGTATGTATCACAGTTTGTTTATCCATGGATGAATATTTGGGTTGTTTCCACATTTTGGCTATTGTGAATAGTGCTCCTATGAACATGTGTGTACCAGCTTTCAATTCTTTTGGGTATATACCTAGGGATGGTATTGCCGGGTCATATGATAATTTTGTTTGACTATTTGAGGAACCACCAAACTGTTGTTTACAGTAGCTGCACCATTTCACATTCCCACCAGCAGGGGATGAAGGTTCTAATCTCTCCACATCCTCACCAAGACTTGCTGTTTTTCATTTGTCTGATAATAACCATCATAGTGGGTGTGAAGTGATATCTCATTGCCGTTTTTATTGCGTTTCCCTAATGACTAACGATGTTTTCATGTGCTTGTTGGACATTTGTATATTTGGAAAAGTGTCTGTGCAAGGTGCAAGGCTTTTGCCCATTTTTGGATGGGGTTGTTTGTCTTTTTTGTTCAGTTGTAGAATTTCTTTATATATTCTGGACATTGAACCCCATCAGATACAAGGTTCCCAGATATTTTCTCCCCATGTAGGTTGTCTTTTCACTTTGTTGATAAAGTCTTTAGATGCGCAAAAGTTTTTAATGTTGATGAAATCCAGTTCATCTATATTGTCTTTTGTTGTTCATGCTTTTGGTGTCATATCTAAGAATCTATTGCTAAATTCATGTCATGAAGATTTACTGTTATGTTTTTAAGTGTTTTATCTCTTATATTTAGGTCTTTAATCCATTTTAAGTTAATTTTTGTATTGGTGTTGATTTTTGTCTTTAAAAGCATTTCTTCCCTAAGGAAGAATTTTTTAAAAATCTTTTCTAACTACCACCTATTGTTAGACATTAGCCAGGTTGTTAGGTAGGTGGAATTTAGGAAGCTATGTATATCCATCAACTGAGCTATTCATTAAAACAGTGTGGTCTCCTGTTTATTCAGTTATTTCCCCATCTTTCCTAGGAAACATCTTTTAACTCATTCCAGGAAAGCATGTATATAAACAGAAGACAAAAGAATATTTTCTTAAAACTAAAAAATTAATTTCTTGTGATCTTAATGGCAGTCATTTCTGGATCCTAGATAGTCCACCTTGAAAGTGGCAGTTACAGCTTTCTAATGATCTGCAGAATCCACATGTCTTTTTCAACTGTTTAGTCATTCAGGACAGATGAGCACAAAAGTGAATTTTCTCCTTTTTCTTGACTCATCCAAATTGAATTGGTAACAAATATGAAATCCATTTTTTAGAGCTATTACAAAGTGCACGCACAGTATTATCAAATGTGGTCTGGACCGCTATTAGTTTTGCAGCAAAGAAATGTTTCTATCATACAGTCCTTATCAAGAAAATTAAATAGAAAGATTGATGACTGGTGGGTAATAGTCTCTCATGAGCCAGTTTTTAAATGGGTAACATTGTTCTTCTTTTCATTGGAAACTGAAATAGGTGCTATATCAGCAATGTTTGTGAAAAAATAGCACATTATCTGAAACTAACTGGGGAGGGGGTATATTTCTTTATAAATCAAGGCTCTAGCAGCGCCATAAAGTTTTTATCTGACAGAGGTTTTGTAGCTCATCTATTTCAACCCCCTCATTTTCTATCTGAGAAAGCAGGCATCCAGAAATATTAAGGAACCAGAATAAAGCAACTATGTAGTATAAGAATGCTAAGCTGCTGAGTTCACCAGTTGAAATTCCTATTTCAATTTAAATACATTTTACTTCTTTTTTTTTTTTTTTCTAGATAAAGATAGCGTGGAGAAGAAACAGAATTTACCCTTAATTTTTTTTTTTTGGTAATATCTTTTAAGATTGCAGAAGTTTCAAGATTTTCCCCATTGATGAGTCTTAACTGCAATAAAAGTCAATGGGTTGAAATGCCAAAACAAAGAACAGGAGCCTAATTTTCCCCCAAATAAAATGGAAATAACTCTTTTCTCCTGACTCTTCTGAATGCCGCAGTGTTAGGGTTCTGCCCTGCCCTGTGAGCATGGTCAAGGCCTGCTCACCTGCCCCACAGAGGATGCTTGCAGGCACCTCGGGCTTCAGGGCAACGACCCCTTCTGCGTGGACAGAGTGGAACTGTGACCATAGCTGCTGCCATGTCCATCTGCCTGAGTCAGACATTAAGAGAGAAAAAGGAATCTTCTCTCCCTGCACCAAAGGGGCCCATATTAACCTCGCTGTACCTGCCTTCCCGGAACTGAGGGGAAAATCAAGCACACCCTTTCTAAAACCAGCCTACAAAAGAGATTTCTGCAGCAGGAGCAGATATTTCCCTAGTGCCAGATGGCCTCTGACCTCTCGGCCACACCATTTACTAAATACATTACAAGCTGTATTTCAGGCTTGAAGAGGGCGGAAAGGAAAAGTTTTGTGTCCAAAACACATTAAATCGGGTTCTAATTTAGAGCAACCTTTTTCCTGTCTCCTGCCTGCTGCTGAGAGCCTTTTTGAAAAACAAGAAAGTGAACAGCTGGAAGGCTAAATAATTAGTGTTTCTTTTCCACGTACTTAGTCTCCTACATCTTAGCTCAAGGACATACAGGGAGACTCTGGGCTCTGCTATATTAGTAGCTAGTAGAAGTCCCTTGATAAATTAACACAAAATGAATTAGTACAGTGCTGGGAAGGTGAGGCCTGAAGCACCTCGCTGGCAGAGATAACTCAGGATGCCCCAGTTATAGTTATGGTGATAATGAAGGGCTGAGTAGGACGATATTCCCAACAGAGTTTTAAAAATTAGAAGACTGTGTAGTAACGGCAGCATAGGTATAAATAGCAGCTAACATTTATTGAGCACTAACTGTATGGCAGATCCCTGGGTGGTGCAAACAGTCGACACTCTCGACTGCTAACCAAGAGGTTGGAGGTTCAAGTTCACTAGAGACACCTTGGAAGAAAGGCTTGGCAAACTATTTCTGAAAAAACAGCCGTCGAAAACTTCTAGAGCACAGTTTTACTCTGATGCATATGGGGTCACCATGAATCAGAATCACCTCGAGAACAGCTGGTTTTTAACTGTATGTCAAATGCTATGCTAAGCTCTTTACAAATATTATCTCATGTATCCTCATAACAACCCTGTGAGATAGGTTTGATTGCTATCTCCATTGTAGAGGTGATGATACAGAAGCTTGGAGAGATAAAGTAACTTGCCACAGGTCACATAGCTAGTGAACAGTGGAATCAGGTTTTGAATCTATGCAGTCTGATTCAAGAAACTTCACGCTTAACTGCTATAACTATGCTGAGAAAGACATTTATCGAGTTATGATGTATTCAAGGACCTATGTGTATGTATGTGTATATATATATGTGCACAAAATTATTCAAAGACCAAAGCCAAAGGAATTATAATGGTCCTAAAATTGAAAAGAAGAAGGTGCACAAAAATGGACCAAGACAAAGAGAGATATGAGAGGGAAAGTAGGAAAGCCGATCCCAGAAGGCTGGAGAGAAGGGTATTGTCAGCATGTATAGGAGAGTAGGAAGCATGTACAATATTCTGTCCGTGTTTCCTTATCATTACTGGATGGAGCGTAAAGTGAGTTTTTTTTTTTTTTCTTTCCCCAAATGGCTCTAATCCTACGTAAGTAAATAGGTTAAATAAATTCATAAAGCCAGCCCTCATTGCGTTTCAACCTCATTGTTCGACTCTTGGAAAATGTAAAAAGTGGTTAAAAAGGAATTGGAAAGGGAGTCTGGGGGGCTCCCCTTCCAGAATTCAAGACATGTGCTTGGCTGTGGCAAAATCTCCACTCTGGGTTTGTATCTTTTCACTAGAAAAGAAGTCTGAATTGTTGGTTTCTAAGAAAGCTCCAGAGATGTGTTGCAGCTGGGAGAATGATAAACAAATATTAGGAATAAATAGCAACCTTCAATTAAAATGAGCCAAATTTTAACTTCCAAAAAAACAAAAAATTACTTTATTTCCGTGAAAGGTTCTATTTTAAAGGAAAAGGTTAACAGCCTTCCCCCCCCCCGCCCCGCCCCAATTTGTATCATTCTTGTTATTTAATCTTGGGTGTGTGCAGCTGCGTAGTTCCAGGATTTAGTGTCCTTTTACGTAAATAGTTTCTAAACCTGAATGATGGGGTTTCCCTCCAGCCAAGAAGATGGAACACCCCACACTGATACCATTCATTTCAACTATTCCCAAGTTCCATTTTCCTCTGCAGAACAGCTATTTTAGTTTACGCAGCAATGTTTGAACTCAAACATTTTGTCAACTCTTGCACCAAAAACTGACAGTTTTATTACAAATTACAAAATTAGAAAGCCACAGGAATATATTCTACACATTTCTAATCTGTATAATTTAGCCTATGACAGGTTTCAGCTTGCCACAGTTGCTTTTTTTTTTTTTTGGCAGGTTGAGAAGTTATAGAAATACACACTGGATTACAAATTGCTTTCCAGTGACTCCTTTGTTAAGGGAAAAGCCTCAACACTGGAAATGTACCCTGTGTTCATCTGTGTGTTCATCTGTGTACCTTCCTTTAATCATGCGTTGTGGCTTTTGCTGACTTAAGAGAGGCCATGTACCTGCAGAAGTTCAGTCTCTATAAACTATATAAACCGTGTGTTGATCTTTGAAAGCATTTCCTAAGCCATCTGTAACAGTGCCTGAACTATGCTTTAGAGGAGCTGAACTGGGCTTAGACAGCAATAATATTATTTTGTTTCCAAAAGAGTTCCACAGATTGGAAAACTTTATTAATAGAGTTTGACTCATACGAAAAATGCATTTTTAATTTCAGTGTACTGTGAAAGAAGTTATAGAAGGATAAAACAACAACAAGGATGTGTTATATTAAATGCCTCCTATAGGTCAGGCAACGGGTTTGGTTTTGGGTTTTTTTTGTGTGTTTTTAATAGGTCAAGCACTCTTCAAGTGATGTGGCCACTCAATCCAGTGGCTGTCGGGATAGTTCCAGACCAGCACTTCCTCCAGAGTTTGTAGTCTAGCTGGGAGGCAGATAGTTAAGCCCTTAGTGGCAGGGGTCTGAGTTAAGAATTGCCAAAGCAAACACAGCCTTTCCCAGTCTGCCTGCAGGGCAGGCAAACTCGCATAATGGGGCATAGGGGAGGTAGACGAACAGTCCCTAACTTAGCCTATGATGTGGAGACCCCAAAACCTGTTGCCATCAAGTTGATTCCGACTCACAGTGACCCTATAGGACAGAGTAGAACTGCCCCATAGGGTTTCCAAGGTGAATTCAAACTGCCAACCTTTTGGTTAGGGGCTGAGCTCTTAACCAGTGCGCCACCAGGGCTCTAAAGAAGTACGTACAAACCAAACCAAACCCGTTGCTGTCGAGTTAATTCTGACTTATAGCAACCCTCTAGGACAGAGTAGAACTGCAGGTAGGGTTCCCAAAGATAAGCTGGTGGCTTCCAACCGCCGATGTGAAAAAGCAGATGCTAAATAGGTTGTCAACAAAACCAAACTTGGGGAGCGCTGTGTGCTCATCCTTGCTGGGTGGTCTTAGCAAGGAGAGATGGTTCTGTTGTGGGATCAGAAACCGTTTCATTGAGGACCTAATATCTGGACTGGACCTTAAAGAATGGGTAGGATTTGAGGAGGCAGGGTTAACAGGAGAGGACTTCAGGTCCAGCGAAGGTTTGGAGACAGGAAGAACTGGGTACTCAGGGCACACCAGGTAGCCAGGCTAGACGGCAGCAAGCATGCTGAGAAAAAGGGCTGGCAAGGCGAGTGTGAATCAAGTTGTTGAGAAACTCCAAAGCCCAACCAAGGGGTTTACATGATTTTCAGAAGGGTCCCTGGGTGATGCAATTGGTTTGCAGTCAGCTGCTAACTTAAAGATTGGTGGTTCGAACCCGCACAGCTTTGTGGGAGAAAGACCTGGTGGTCTGCTTCTGTATAAGATTACAGCCACGAAAACCCTATGGAGCACTTCTACTCTGTAACACATGACGTTGCCATGAGTCAGAGTCGAATCGGTAGCAACAGGTTTGGGTTTGTTTTCTTTTTTTTAATTGAAACCCCAACCCGTAACCCATTGCCGTCAAGTCAATTCCAACTCATAGTGATTCTATAGGCCAGAGTAGAGCTACCCTATAGGGTTTCCAAGGCTGTAATCTTCACAGAAGTAGGCTGTCACATACTTCTCTCATGGAGCAGCTGATAGGTTCGAGGTGCCCACCTTTCGGTTAGCAGCCAACCACTGTGCAACCAGGGTTCCTGTTGAAACCCCAGGAAATATAAAATTAAGTTTTCCCTAGAGCACAGATGTAACTTCGTCATCTGACTTAGCTCAATTTTAAACCATTAATTCAATAGGGGGAAAATTGATTGTTTTGCTTCCAAAATCAGAGACCTCTCAAAGGCATGATTGTTGTTCTTGTTGTTTTCTTTTTTTAATTGAAATCTCAAGCCATAACCCATTGACGTCGAGTCGATTCCAACTCAGAGCCACCCTAAAGGACAGAGTAGAACTGCCGCATAGGGTTTCCAAGGAGCGACTGGTGAATTCAAACTGCCAACCTTTTAGTTAGTAGCTGTAGATCTTAGCCACTGCGCCACCAGGGTACAATTAATATATGGAAAATGCTGAAAGCCATTCCTGCTATCTTTAATGTTCCATTTGCCATTGGATTATTTATTAGGCATTCAGAGAGTTCGGTTATTCTATTCTAATTGCCTGGAGTAAAAGGATATAGATACATTTCCTGTCTTTAGAAGCTTACGGTATTACAAAGACAAACATTTTCCATCATAGAAAACAGTGAAGCATTTTTCATAAGTTATATTTGCAACACATCTCAAGGGGTCTCTATAAGATGCAGCCTCTAGGGCATTTGTATAGGGACATTTTGACGGTAAGTCATTTTAATAAAGTTCAGAATACAAGGCAGAACAAAGTTTTATAAATCTTAAAAGCCCAATGCAGGCTTATCCCAACAAGCAGTCTTTATCTGAATGCTGAATCTCCAAGTAATTTCTTAACTTGTTCAAGGATTGCTTTACGCAGTTGAAATTACACTGCTGCCAAGGATAGGTTTCTCAAAGACTAGACTTCTATATATTATTGTCTTGGCAGGCTGCAAACATTACAAATGTATGTTCTCGTATTTTCTCAGTTGTGGTATTGGTTCTTTCACACAACCAAGGGCTTTTGTGTAAGTTCATCTTATTTTTTCTTTCAAACATATTGGTCTTTTTAAAGTATCACCTAAAAGATTTTAACCCATTATTATGAGATACTGTGAGTTTGTAAAAGGTGATATTGATACTTTTTCACTTTTGTACAATAATTGGGATACACTCTATTTAAAAGATGGAGAAAGTGGAGTTTTAAAGAAAATCAACTTCTCACCCAGAGCACTTTGCATGAGCCCTCAACCCTCTCTGCTCTTCTGTCATGAGATTTCTGTGATTTCTTTTAGTGCTGTTAAAACTGACCTCTTCATTAAATGTTAATTTATTAACTGTCTAAAAACAACCAATGGAGTCCTTGGCTAGTGCATATGGTTAAGCACTCAACTAGTAGCCAAAATGCTGGTGGTTTGAACCCACGGAGAGGCACCTCAGAAGACAGGCATGGCAATCTACTTCCAAAACATCACAGCCTTGGAAACCATAGGAGCACAGCTCTACTCTGTGCACATGGAGTCGCCATGAGTTGGAACTGACTCGATGGCAACTAAAAACAGTGATGGCAAAGACAACCAAGATAATTTTAAGTGTAATCACTTTTCTATTAAGATTGAAATTGAATTTGTGCAGCTCAACAAGTGAAAAGTTTTCTTTATGAGCTCTAGGTACTATTTACAAAGAAGAATCCTGAGTGCTGTGGTAATACTTACAAAATGAATAACCTCTTGGATTTTTCCAGAAGCTGTTCTAAGAGTGGATTTGAGGATCTATTTTGTATAGACGGAAACCCTGGTAGTGTAGTGGTTAAGAGCTATGGCTACTAACCAAAAGGTCGGCAGTTCAAATCCACCCACCAGGCGCTCCTTGGAAACCCTATGGGGTAGTTCTACTCTGTCCTATAGGGTCACTGTGAGTCGTAGTCAACTGGATGGCAAGGGATTTTGCATTGATTAACAGAGCCTTAGTGGTGCAGCGATTAAGCCCTCAGCTGCTAACTGGAAAGTCAGTGGTTCGAACTCATGAGCCATTCCACCAGAGAAAGGTGTGGCAGTCTCCTTCCATAAAGATTTATGGAAACCCTATGGGGCAGTTCTACCTGTCTTATAGGGTGACTGTGAGTTGGAATCGACTCAGTGCCAATGAGTTTGATTTTGGTTTTTTGGTTTGGGTATAGACTGAAGCCAGCTTGGAAATGAAACAGCAGGGATGCTGAAGAAAGGGGAAGCAATAGGCAAGGAGGTGGTCAGGGGCTGGGGTTAAGAGTGTGAGACCTGTGGGTCAGAAGAGCTGGGTTCAGATTCTAACTTGGACAGGTACAAGCTGTGTCCCCTGGGACAAGCTAGTCTCTCAAAGCCTTGGTTTTCTAATTTGTAAAATTAGCGCCTTAATAGTGTCCAGATCTCATTTCTGCAGAAGCAGATTGTAAAATGGAGTTTGGGGTACAACCTGCTAGGGATCAACGCCTATGAAAAGAAGGTGGGAAAGCAGGATTGGGCAGAAAGAAAAGTTAGTGTAGACCTGACCAAGCATCAGACCAACCCGAGCAGGGAGCTCTGGGTGAATGCCACCTATCAGTGTCCTGCACCAGGCAACAATCGCCATGCTTTTACAGTCCACCTCACTCAGTCACTGATACAGGCTGCCCCAGGAACAGCATGAGCTTAGGCCAGGTCGACCCTGATGGATTGACAAAGAAGGCCTTCTGTGGATCATATTTGGCAGCAAAGGGCATCAGGAAGGCATATGTCCAAGTACACCACAGTCTGCCCCTGGACCCACTGGATTAACAGCTCCATGTACATTTGAGGAGCAGTTCCTCCAGGGTTCCAGGGGCTTGCCTTCCTCAAGGGAAACCCAGAAGAGGGAGGCCAGTGGGATGAAGTACAGCCCCCACTGCTGCAATTGCTCTCAGGACTACAGTTGATACTCATTGTCTCTCAACTCGACTCTCCATTCTAGGTTCCTCTCACCCTCAGCTATCCCTCTGCTGGCCTCAGTGGTTTACCTGCTGACATGATCCAGATCTTCATCCCCAAGGGGTCTGAGCCTTAAGTCACTATGCGCTCCTCAGTGTTACCTATACCTGTCCGGCTGGCGGGAGGGCATTGGAGACAGGCCCAAATGGAGGATCTGGCTTTTCACGCATACTCTTCTCTGAGCTGCGTGTAATGGCACCCCCAGCTCATCCTGATGCTCAGGGTCGGTTACCCAGGCCAAGACTGAACACAAGCAGCCCAAAGTTCCCAAACAGCATTCGTAGCTCACGATTCAGTGGGACTGCCACTGTACCCCTGGGGAAAGCATGTCCCTCAGCAGACCAGAACCTCCAACCCCAGAGAGCTCTTCATTGCAGAGACAGGAAACACAATGCCCCCACCCACTGGGGCACTGGGAGTGATGGCAAGTGGAGCCACTACTGCTTCCACACCTTGGTGCCCAGACCCATGTATTCCTCCTACTGGAGATAAAGCACCATACATAAGGCTTTTGATTCAGTACATGTACTGTGACCTGGAGGGTGGCACCTGTCCTCATAGATCATTGCCTAGAGCTAATGACTCAGCTTAGCCTTCAGCAGATCATTCCAGTACTCTAACAGACTGGCAGCTTCTAAGTGATGTGCTATATAGTACAACCAGTGGATCCTAAGACCACAAGCCTTCTCCTGCTCATCCTTCACGTAACGTAGTTCCCACAGTCAGATGCTATGTTGCATTGCATACCATGCCTGTGAATCAGCATCCTCTAAGCCCTCAGATGAAACCCTGATGGCATAGTGGTTAAGAGCTATGGCTGCTAACCAAAAGGCCAGAGGTTTAAATCCACCAGGCGTCCCTTGGAAACCCTATGGGGCAGTTCTACTCTGTCCTATAGGGTCACTGTGAGTTGGAATTGACTCGACGACAATGGGTTTGGCTTTTTTGGAAGCCCTCAGTAGTGGTACTGGCTGCAGCCCTAGAGACAGGAAATGTAAGCCCATACCCAGAACATGTGTCTGTTCCTGTGAGAATGAACTGCTATCCCTTCCAAGATAGAAAGGGCCCAATATAGTCAACTTGCTACCAAGTACCAGTTGTCTCCCAGAGGAACAGTGCCATACTGGGGGCTCTCATAATGTTGTTCTCCGAATCTGGTGGTTTAGACATTCAGTGGTGGCAATAGCTAGATCAGCTGTGGTAAGTGGGAGCCTATGCTGTTGGGCCCAGGAGTAGTCACCATGCCATCCACCATGGCAACTTCGTTCATGGGCTCATTTTGTCAGCTCTAGGGTGGTGGGTAATAAAAAAAAAAAAAAAAATTTTTTTTTTTTTTAATATCAACTGGCTGGGCCATTCTCTGTGCTTGGTTGTTTAGAGCATTTCCATGGATACTCTCTGATGGGTGTTAGCATGTGATACAAAGATTGTCACATTTCATGCCCATTCCAGATGTCCGTTCACATGCATCTGTGAGCTTCCAATCTTTTTCCTTTTAGCTCCCTTACCAGCTGGTCAGTTCATTGATCACTTTCAATGATTCTCATTATTTTCTAACCATGGGCCACTCTTCTTTCCTTATAAAGTGGAAGGCCAGGTGCACTGCCCAAATTTCTACCCACTGGGAAGGATTTTCCTCACTACTCTCTGTCAAGGTCACCTGTAAGTAAGACTGAAATGCAGTTGCCACCTATTTTCAGTTTGCACCCATATACCAAGTGCACCCTCTGTAAGTCAGGCTTGGGTTTTTTCCTCCTCCTTCAGGATCTCCTATATGGCCTATGATGGTTAAGGTTGTGTGTCAACTTGGCTGGGCCTTGATTCTCAGTGGTTTGGCAGTTGTATCATGTTGTGATCACTTCTATGATGAGATTTGATATAATGTGATCACCTCCATGATGCATTCTGCTGTGAGTAGCAAATCAGTTGAAAGGGAGTTTCCTTGGGTGTGTAGTGTGCGTCAAATATAAATGGACATTCTGGCAAGGCTTGTGGGCTTTTGCTCACTCCAAATCCTACATCTGGCTCCTGTTCGTCTGACCTCTGGTTCCTGGGACTTGAGCTAGCAGCTTACCTATGGTCTTACCTGCCAACCTTGGGATTCATCTATCTTTGCAGCTTGTGAGGAAGGGTGCTGTTCTCTGACCTGCCAATCTTGGTTTCACCAGCCCCTGCCGCTTCACGAGTTAGGAGAAGCTTGTATCCTGATCCACAACCCACAGAGTTGGGACATTCCAGCCTCTACAACTGCATGAGCCATTTCCTTGATATCAACTTCTATATATATTTATAGTGACCCTATAAGACAGGTAGAACTGCCCTATAGGGTTTCCATAAATCTTTATGGAAGGACACTCACACCTTTCTCTCATGGAGCAGCTCATGAGTTCTAACCACTGACTTTTCAGTTAGCAGCTGAGGGCTTAACCACTGCACCACTAGGGCTCCATTAGTCTATATGAAACCCCTTTCCATCCAGTCGATTCCACTGGTTTTGCTTCCTTAGAGAACCCAGCCTTATACATGGCCATATGTGTAAGCAGAGGGAGGACTATACAAAAGTGGTGGTGTTTGTGTTCACTACTGCTTCTCATTCTCAGTCCTGTGTGTTTCAGTTGGGTGTTATGATGGATTGTCACTGGGTCAGGTCAACCCTATGACTTAAAGGATTTGCCTATGGTGAACATATCCATCTGCATGGTCATTTGGTGTTTCATGGTCATTGTGTCTACCGGGGTCCAGTATCATGCCAGGAGTAGTTTCTCCAAAGGTATGTAATTATATGCTGTAGGTGAAACAGCCTTGCTCCAGAACTCCAGGGGCAGCTTTGTGATTCTCCCACTGGGGTTTACCACAAATTCCACACAGCACCTTTTCCCACCCCTGATACCTCCAATACCTGCTGCAAAGACTTTTGCTACTCTGGGCACATTCAAAGTTGGAAAGTAGCCTTTTGTGTTACTCAGTAATGGAGATGGAGCAGTATTCCCCGGTGTGAAATATGCTGCTTCTGGAACGTAAAGAGGCCCAACAGGCATTGTTATTTTTTCTGTGTGGTAGGGAGGAAAAGAAGTACTTTAAAGGGGATGTTCTGGCACATCCCTGACCACTGGACCCCTACAAGTTTTACAAATGTGGCAACCACTCAGTCTATTTCCTGAAGTCTCTGCAAAATCTCTGCTTTCCACAGTAGGGCTGATTTTTTTCAGGGAAAATCCAGAAATTCTTGTCATTCCTAAGAACTTTCATTTCTCCATGCCAATGGTTCTTAAATGTTAGAATACATAAGTGAATGCTTGCTGAAATATGGATTCTCAGAACCCACCCATAAAGATTCTGACTCCAAATATCTATATGGGGCCCATGAATCTATTTTTTTTTAAGCACCCTCTGGTGCTTCTGATAGACATGGAGAAGCTCTGCTTTATGCCTTTAAATGTGTTGTTCAGTCTGATTGTAATTTCTTCCCCTCTTCTCCGCCTGGCAAACTCCTACTCGTTCTTTAGGACTTAGTGCCAATAAATGTAGCTTCTTGTGTACAGCTTTTCTCAACTCTCTCCAGGCTGGATTTAGTCCATTATGATGCTATAGCAATTTTTCATGCCTCTTTCAATTTCCATAGTTATTTATGTAAAGGCTTGTCTTCCCACAAGGCTGTAAACTCCTCACACACAGAGATTTTCATTCTGCTTTTTATCTCCTATAGTTATTCCAATGCCAGGAACTTGGTAGGCAATCATTGTACACTCGTTGGGTTGATGGGTACATGAAACCTGGGGATATAAGTATGAAAACACATTGTAACTATGAGTTAATTGGTGTCCATATTATAAAAAGTTCATATATCAACATTCACTCCATTCACTTTCTTGCTAATTGGATAGCATTTGCTTTATCCAGAAATCTCACCATATACTTTCCTTGAGCAGCAAGGAGAAACCAGCTGCACCTTGAAGATTTTGCTTAGAAGCCCCCTTAGCCAAATATCCAAGTTCTACTTCCACAGAACATTGGCCATAATTTAGCCAAGTTCCTTGCCACTTTATAAAAAGGATTTCCCTTCCTCCAATGTTCAATAACATGTTTATCATTTCCTTATAAGGTCTCACTAAAAGCACATTTAACATCCACATTTCTAACAACATTCTGTTCATGACGATAGAAGCTTTCTCTACAGCTCTCCTCACTTCCTTCTTAGCTTTCATCAGACTTGCCTTATTTCATACCAATAATCTCTTCAAGGCAATCTAGGTTTTTACTATTAGGCACTTCAAAACTCTTCCAGCCTCACCATCTAAGATACAACTATTAGTCTTTATTTTTCTGGAACAAAAGAGAAAGAAGGAAACTCAAGAATCAGAGAAGAAACTGGACTACAGGACTACTTGCCTACATGAACCACTACCTCCTCCACCTTGAGACCAGAAGAACTAAATGGTGTTTGGCTACCATTACTGAATGGTCTGATCAGGAACACAGTTGATGAATCCTAACAAAAAAGGGAGAAAAATGTGGAACAGAACTTAAAATTCTTAAAGTAGACAGATTTACTGGACCTGTTGAGATTGAATGGTCTGTGAAACTATGGCCCTGAGTTGCTCTTCAAACCATGAATTGAAACTATCACTTGAAGACACCTTAAAACTAGGTAACAGTTTAGCCCAAAGAGTAAAGATTATCACCCTTGAATATTGTCTTTAAAAAAAAAAAAACTATATAAGACCAAAGGGTCAACAGCTATTTTAAAACATAGATAAAAAGGTCAGGGAGGCAGGGAGATTAAGTAAATGAAAGTAAATCAACTAGAATAGAAATAATGAGAACGTAGACACAATGTGAAGAATGTAACCAGTGACACTGATAATTATGTCTAGAAACTGTGGAATGAGAGCAAGTTTTGCTGTGTACATTTTCACCAAAAATAAAATTAAAAAGCAAACAAACAAATGAAATTCTTCCACCCTCTACTTATTATTTAGTTCCAAAGCCATTTCCACATGTTTAGGTCTTTGTCAGTGCAGCACCTCCACTCTCTGGTAGTGAAATTCTGTCTTAGTTTCCTGGGGTGCCATAACAAAATACCACAAAGTGAGTAGCTTTAAAGAACAAAAATTTATTTTCTTACACTCCTGGAGGCTAGAAGTCCAAATTCAAGCTGTTGGCAGGACTATGATCCCTCTGCTGGCTCTAGGGAAAGATTCTTCTTGTCTCCTTCAGCTTCTGGTGGCCCCAGGTATTTCTGGGCATTTCTTGGCTTGTAGATGAATCCTTACCTGCTGCCTTCCTTCGGTGTGTGACTATCTGTGTCTGTTCTCTCCTTTAAAACGACACCACTGACAAGGGAGTAAGATTAAGACCCACCCTACTCCAGTGGGACCTCGTTTAACTTAACTGATAAAAGAAAAAACCTATTTCCCTATATAAGGTCACATTCATAGGTACAAGGGTTAAGATTTCAACATATCTTTTTTCAGGGACACAATTCAATCCATAACAACGTGTCTCATAAATTTTTATTGAAAACTGGACATTTTAGGTAATATATTGTAGCAGCTCCGGATATTGATTACATCACCACCTCACCAGGTCTTGTTTTATTGTATATTGTTGTTTGTGACTTGGCTAAGCTCTTTTAGTGAAGTCTGTTTCTTTCACTGTTTGAAGCCTTTGGTGTCACTTTTCAGAAGCCATAGCTTTGGACATGTGCGTAGTCACCCTAGGATGACAGTTTTAGACTTTCTTTGTCACTTTCCTTGATATCTCTGTTAAGCTGTCTGCTTCATTTGATATTACACTCTATTGTTGTCAGGTACTAATGAGTCGGTTCTGACTCATAGCGACCCTATGGACAACAGAACGAAACACTGCCCAGACCTGTGCCATCCTCGTGGTTGTTATTATGTTTGAGCCCATTTTTGTAGCCACTGTGTCAATCCATCTCATTGAGGGTCTTCCTCTTTTTTGCTGACACTCTACCAAGCATAATGTCCTTCTTCAGGGACTGGTCCCTTCTGATAGCATGTTCAAAGTACATGAGATGAAGTTTCACCATCCTTGCTTCTAAGGGGCATTCTAACTGTACTTTTTCTGAACAGATTTGTTTGTTCTTCTACCAACCCAGGGTATATTCATTATCCTTCACCAACACCATAATTCAAAGGTGTCAATTCTTTGGTCTTCCTTATTCATTGTCCAGCTTTCGCATGCATATGAAACAAATGAAAATACCATGGCTTGGGTCATCTCTGCCTGTTAGGCTTTACTAATTACCTTTTGATTGCTCTATTGTTTTTGACAATGCCCTGGGGCATAAATTGCTCAATAGTTGAGCCAATTAAATTCTGGGAGAGGTAGTTTTTGCAGTCAGCCTGTTCTGACTCCAGAAGAGATCTTCTTAGCTGTCTTTTCCTCTGGTTTTCTCTGCTCAACTAGCTTGCTTATGGCTTAGCTTATTGATCTTAATTAAAAGGAGCAATTGTTTTGGGGAGTACCCTTAGTCTTGAACTTCCCCACGTTCTGTTTCAAACAGTTATTTCCTTCCAGCTCCTTCCAGGAGCTATCTTTTCTTAAGGACTGCCTTTCACCCTAAGCAAACTCTCTGAATCTCTACCCTGGATTCTGGATAGGTTGGTAGCCTCTGATCTTCTCTGAGAGTGGGCTGGGGAAAGGATGGTCAAGGCCCTAATATTCTTAGCTTATCATGCCTAGGGTAGAGCCTCTGTCCCATGGCTAGGAGGTTGCATGGAGCAAGGGAGCCTCTCATTTTTCAGCAACTCTTACCAGGAATTTAGCCTTTTCATCTTTCAGTTGCTGGGGGTGACAAATGCTGATGGTCTACCCCTCTGTGTGAGATACTGTACCTCTCGGTTGGGAGCTAAGGGCAGAAGAAGCCCCATTTTCTTTGCCATACATGTCCAGAGTGGAGCTTATGTCTACTGAGCTGGGAGAACGGGGGGTGGGGATAGATAATGGCTCAAATGCACAGACTTTCATTGTTCCTACAGAGTTTTAGGAAACCCTGGTGGTGTAGTGGTTAAGTGATACGACTGTTAACCAAAGGGCCGGCAGGCAGGTCAAATCTGCCAGGCATTCCTTGGAAACTCTGGGGCAGGTCTACTCTGTCCTATAGGGTTGCTATGAGTCAGAATCGACTGGACAGCACTGGGTTCTGGGACTGAGTTTTAGCTCATTTTCTTGAATAAAATTTTCTTCATTTGCTGTACGGATATAGGACAATTTCCAGAGACTTAAAAAAAAATTTTTTAATAGATTTTATGAACTTTGATTGTTTTGCTGGGGATTAGGTTCACAGAGCTGCTCAAGCTTTCATCCCAGAAGTTGAACTCCAGAGATGCTTTTTTTTAATTATTATTTAATTTTGTTTTATGATTATATAAAGTATTTACATGGTTCCAAAATCAAATCTGGAGTCAAATCACTCTGAAATTGATTGAACATGCAATCAGGATGCATTGATAATTACTGGTGATTGGAACATGAAAGTTGGAAACAAAGAAGAAGGATCAGTAGTTGGAAAATACGGCCTTGGTGATAGAAACAATGTCAGAGATCGAATGATAGAATTTTGCAAGACCAATGATGTCTTCATCGCAAATACCTTCTTTCACCAACATAAACGGCGACTATACACATGGACCTCACCGGATGGAACTCACAGGAATCAAATCGACTACATCTGTAGAAAGAGACAATGAAAAAGTTCAATATCATCAGTCAGGACAAGGCCGACTGTGGAACAGACCACCAATTGCTCATATGCAAGTTCAAGCTGAAACTGAAGAAAATCAGAGCAAGTCCACAAGAGCCGAAATATGACCTTGAGTATATCCCACCTGAATTTAGAGACCATCTCAAGAATAGATTTGACGCGTTGAACACTAGTGACCAAAGACCAGACGAGTTGTGGAATGACGTCAAGGACATCACACGTGAAGAAGGCAAGAGGTCATTGAAAAGACAGGAAGGAAAGAAAAGCCCAAGATGGATGTCAGAGGAGACTCTGAAACTTGCTCATGAACATCAAGCAGCTAAAGCAAAAGGAAGAAATGATAAAGTAAAAGAACTGCACAGAAGATTTCAAAGGATGGCTCGAGAAGACAAATTATTATAACGGCATGTGCAAAGAGCTGGAGATAGAAAACCAAAAGAGAAGAACACACTCGGGGTTTCTCAAGCTGAAAGAACTGAAGAAAAAATTATTCAAGCCTCGAGTTGCAATAGTGAAGGATTCTATGGGGAAAATATGAAAGGACACAGGAAGCATCAAAAGAAGATGGAAGGAGTACTCAGAGTCATTATACCAAGAAGAACTAGTCAAAGTTCAACCATTTCAAGAGGTAGCGTATGATCAGGAACTGATGGTACTGAAGGAACAGGTCCAAGCTGCACTGAAGGCATTGGCAAAAAAACAAGGCTCCAGGAATTGACAGAATTTCAATTTAGATGTTTCAACAAACAGATGCAGTGCTAGAGGTGCTCACTCGTCTATGCCAAGAAATATGGAAGACAGCTTCCTGGCCAACTGACTGGAAGGGATCCATATTTATGGCTATTCCCAAGAAAGGTGATCCAACTGAATGCGGAAATCATAGAACAATATCATTAATATCACGTGCAAGCAAAATTTTGCTGAAGATCACTCAAAAACAGCTGCAGCAGTGTATCGATAGGGAACTGACAGAAATTCAGGCTGGTTTCAGAAGAAATGGAACCAGGGATATCACTGCTGATGTCAGATAGATCCTGGCTGAAAGCAGAAAATACCAGAAGGATGTTTACCTGTGTTTTATTGACTATGCAAAAGCATTCGACTCTGTGGATCATAACAAATTATGGATAACATTGCAAAGAATGGGAATTTCAGAACACTTAATTGTGCTCATGAGGTACCTGTACATAGATCAAGAGGCAGTTGTTTGGACAGAACAAGGGAATAATGAGTTGTCTAAAGTCAGGAAAAGTGTGCATCAGGGTTGTATCCTTTCACCGCACATATTCAATCTGTACACTGAGCAAATAATCCGAGAAGCTGGACTATATGAAGAAGAACAGAGCATAAGGATGGGAGGAAGACTCATTAACAACCTGCATTATGCAGATGAAACCTTGATTGCTGAAAGTGAAAAGGACTTGAAACACTTACTAATGAAGATCAAAGACCACAGCCTTCAGTATGGATTGCACCTCAACATAAAGAAAACAAAAATCCTCACAACTGGACCAGTGAACAACATCATGATAAAGGGAGAAAAGATTGAAGTTGTCAAGGATTTCATTTTACTTGGATCCACAATCAACACCCATGGAAGCAGCAGTCAAGAAATCAAAAGACGCATTGCATTGGGCAAATCTGCTGGAAAGGACCTCTTCAAAGTGTTGAAAAGCAAAGATATCACCTTGAAGACTAAGGTGCACCTGACCCAAGCCATGGTATTTTCAACCGCATCACGTGAATGTGAAACCTGGACAGGGCATAAGGAAGACTGAAGAGGAATTGACACCTTTGAATTGGGGTGTTGGTAAAGAATATTG
The DNA here is from genome assembly GCF_030014295.1 of Loxodonta africana. NCBI lineage: Eukaryota > Metazoa > Chordata > Mammalia > Proboscidea > Elephantidae > Loxodonta > Loxodonta africana. The sequence continues at coordinate 9,467,709 of NC_087355.1, forward strand.
AATATACCATGGACTGCCAAAAGAATGAACAAATCTGTCTTGGAAGAAGTACAACCAGAATGCTCCTTAGAAGCAAGGATGGCGAGACTTCATCTTAGATACTTTGGACATGTTGTCAGGAGGGATCAGTCCCTGGAGAAGGGCATCATGCTTGGCAGAGTACAGGGTCAGCGGAAAAGAGGAAGACCCTCAACGAGGTAGATTGACGCAGTGGCTGCAACAATGAGCTCAAGCATAACACCGATTGTGAGGATGGCTCAGGACCGGGCAGTGTTTCATTCTGTTGTGCATAGGGTTGCTATGAGTCGGAGCTGACTCTATGGCCTCTAATGACAACAAAACCAAATCTACAAAACAAGACATATTCAACAAAGGACTCACTTCTGGTCCTACCCTCCTCCACCCCCTATTTCACCCTTTACCGCATAGGTAAACTTTTTAACGTTTTTCTTCATTTCTTCCTTAAAGTGAGATACATATGTAATTTAAACTTAGGAAGGCTTATATTTTTGTTTTCAGGGTCATCTTGATGCTAATGCCTTTATATGACATCTTGCTTTTTTTGGAGGCTATTTTCTATTTTTTCCTCCATTACAAACATTATTGAAATTAACTGATACCTTCTTCTTTTCCCATCTATTCAGCTCCCCATCGTCTAATTTGACATGATACCTTTTACTACCAGTTAATGCCTTAAAAGAACTAATGAGATTATTCTACATCTATATACTCTTACCAGTCTTCCAAGTTTTGATATTTGTACTATAACATACATTATTAGATCATATTATTAAGTACTATACTCCACCTTATAGCTATCATTATCTCTTCTTTCGTTTTGTCTAAATTTCATTTTCTATGGGAACAATATTACCAGAATTCATAGCCATTAGCCTGTAGTCCTTAAACTTAATGGTCAGTTTGGCTGGATACAAAAATTCTTGTCTGGCATTTTCTATTCTTATAGAAACCTTGATGGCATAGTGGTTAAGAGCTACAGCTGCTAACCAGAAGGTCAGCAGTTCGAATCCACCAGGCACTCTTTGGATATTGTATGGGGCAGTTCTACTCTGCCCTGTAGGGTCACTGTGAGTTGGAATCAACTCGAAGGCAACAGGTATCCCGGTAAGTATTTTAAATATATTCTTCCATTATCTTCTGACATATAGTGTTGCTCTTGAAAAGTCTGGTGACAGTTTTATTTTTTGCCTTGTTAGTGACTTGGTCTCTTTTGCTGGATGCCCAAAGGGTTTTTTCCCACTTCTTGAGGATTGGAAGTCTCTGGAAATTGTCCTAAAGCCATACAGCAAATGAAGAAAAATTTATTCAAGAGTGTTTCTGGAATATATCTCAGTATTGGCAGTTCTGGGTCAGTTTTTCTCAAGTACACAAGGTACCTTTTCAATTTGTAGGGTCAAATCTTTTTGTTTCCTGAAGGTTTTCTTAAATTACAGATTTTATTATTCTGTTCCATTACATTGCTTATTTCTTTGATGACTTCTGTATGTGTGTTGGACCTTGTTTTTGCTTATCTTCAGTATCTCTCAAAAATTATATTAATCTTTTTGGTTTTAAAAATATTTCTATCCATCTCATAACTTTTTTAAGGCATTCTGTATTGTGTTTATTCAATTGTGCATGATTTTTAAATTTTTTAGTTATATCACTTTTTTTAATATTTGTTTTCTGCAATCACTTCATTTTCAAGTTTTCCTAATTACGATTTATGTTATTCTTTAAGATTTCTACAGTTTTGCAATTTATTTTACTATTTATTGAAATATTAGGAAACTGTTTTTATTTACTCACTGGACACACTTTTCTGGTGTGCTTTCTATTGTTTTAAGGACATTGGTTTGCTCCTTTCTTTCTTTATAATAATAACATAATAACAATAAAAGCATTGTATAGAAATTGACTGCAGAGGTAGGCAGAGTGCCTTTTCTAGCTTCATAGAGTTTCTTTGTCTGCAATTTTTATAAAATGATGAAGATTAATGGCATATTTTCTGAGTTCCATCTCCTCTACTCCCCTCTCCCATGTTTACTTGGCCTTCCCTTTTCTTTGCTTCATGTGTGCTTGTCCTCCTCAGCGTAGGTTCTACTCTCAGCAATTTCTCCCCAGTGTGGGGTTTGCTCTAGAAGTGAGCTCAGGACTTCAAGTTTTGATAATTCATAGGATCAAGATAATTTCAGCACCAACTGACCTTTTCACTCACCTTTCTCCCTTTCTCTCATCTGTGAGTCAGTATTTGCAGAATCTGCCACCAATTGTTTTGCTTTTCTAAGGGAATTGCTGTTTCTGATTTTGGGTTCTCTTGTTCTCAGGTCACTTAGATGCCCCATTTTCCACTTTCTCCCACATGAATGTGGATACCAAGTGGGTATTGTCACTGTTGCTGGTTCATCACAACTTCTCATATTTTATGGCTCTTGTCAGCTAATTTTGTTGTAGATCCTTATATTCTTTTGATGGCATGATTTTACCCTAGAGATCACCACATGAATAAATATGTGACATCTTGGGCTTTATAGACACAACTGTAAATCATCCTGTCCTTTTAATGCTTGTTGTGAAATAAAGAATACCACTTCTGAAACAGAGGAAAATAACAGAACAGACTGTGTAGGGTCTTTCTCAGAGTGGAGAGGCCTCTCAATTTGCTTCAATTTATCTAAATGTTATCATATTTGAACTTTATCTCTGAGTCAGTTCTAATGAGCTGTGGAAGATAGAAACGGGAGTTTGAGGTCATTCCATTTCTGTGTTAAAACATGTATTCTCCAACCTAGAAGAATATGTGCCTGTGCCTTATGGATTTCTTAACTTCTTGAAAGCACTTAGTTTTTAAATAACCAGTACTCAATCCTCTATTAGGACTAAATTTTAGAAAGTCCTCAAATGTAAATGTATCTGGTGATCATCTACTCTCAAAATAAGCCTAAAGTTATGTTACTCATATATATGAAGAAAGAAATCACAATTGAATAATGATCAATTTTTCATTTTCAGAGAAGAGGCATACTGAGTTTCAGTATGTCTGAATTCAGAATTTACACTGAGCTTCAAAAGTTATTTTATGTGTGTATGGATTTAAAAACAATGAACACTTCTTCCCTGAACCACTACGTATAAATCTGGGGCATATCCTACTTTAGGAAGCTGTTTTGTAATAAAATATAAAGCTTGGAGTTATGAAAAAAAATGCCCTAGAATCATTGAAAGTTTCACTTGCTCAGGGACAGAATAACTAATGGGATTTTTAAAAAATCACAATTATGACTTTGACATTCTTACTGCTTTTGGTCCAATTATCAGTTATTTTAATATCATTTAGATTTCTTTCAAATTTTATTGTACTTTAGGTGAAAGTTTACAGCACAGATTAGTTTCTCATTCAAAAATTTATATGCAAATTGTTTTGTGATATTGGTTGCAATCCCCACAATGTGTCAGCTATTTCCCCCTTTCCCTTTACACCCGGGGTTCTCCATGTCCAATCATCCATTTTCCCTGTCCCTTCCTGCCTTCTCCTCTTTGCTTTTCAGCAGGTGCGGCCCATTTGGTCTCATATACTTGATGGCACTAAGAAGCACGTTCCTCAAGTGTGTTATTGTTTATTTTATATGCCTGTCTAATCTTTGGCTGACAGGTGGACTTCGGGAGTGGCTTCATTTCTGAGTTAGCAGGGTGTCTGGTGGCCATAGTATTGGGGGTTCCTCCAATCTCTGTCAGACCAGTATGTCTGGTCTTTTTTGTGAATTTGAAGCGTGTTCTACATTTTTCTCCTGCTCTGTCCAGGATCCCCTATTGTGATCCCTATCAGAGTGGTTGGTGGTGGCAGCTGGGGGCACCTAATTCTTCTGGGCTCGGGCTGGTGGAGGCTGTGGTTCATGTGGTCCGTCAGTCCTTTGGACTAATCTTTGCCTTGTGTGTTTGGTTTTCTTCATTCTCTTTTGCTCCTATGAGATGGGACCAATAGATGTATCTTAGATGGCTGCTTGCAAGCTCCTAAGACCTCAGATGCTCCTCACTAAAATGAATTGTCCTGAGAATTACCACTTTCCCTGGACCCACTAAAGCCATCTTTAAAACCTTTGCTATGATCATTGATAAACTGGAAGAGGATATTAGCAGCTCTGTAACCAATAGCACAGCTGCTGGTAGACCCCCAGTCACCCTAAGGCTGGTGATCCCTGCTAGTCAGTGTGGCTTTCTCATTGGGAAAGGTGATTGCAAGATCAACAAAACATGTGAGAATACAAGAACTCAGGTCCAGGTGGAAGGGGATATGCTCCCCAACTCAAATGAGCAAGCCATCACTGTTGCTGGCGTTCCACATTCCATCATTGAGTGTGTCAGATAGATCATGTTGGGCCTTCTTGCTCTCCTTCCAGTTCACTCTTCCCCTACTCCGCTGCCCCTCCCTGGGGAGTTGGTGCTTTTTACTTTTTCTTTCTGGGGCAGGGAGGAGAGAAAGGAGGGGAACCAAAGGATCCATCCCAGATGAACCAAGGCAAGTTTTAAGAAGGGGCAGAAACAGGAAACGCAAAGGTTGTAACTTCATAAGGTGGAGTTTGGAGTCAGGCCTTGTTACATCACCCCTACTTAGAATCTGTCAGGGAAACAAAAAAAAAGTCTAGGAAAGCAAAGGAAGGAGCCACTAGAGCCACAGGCAGAACAAAAGATGGGATCTTAAGGGGGGCAGCGTAAATGGGGGAGATCCAGGGACTAGAGGTGCTTCTTGGGGGTGGGGGAATACAGGTACAGTGGCTCCACCTTCCCTCTCCCACCCCAGCTCCATCCCTGGCCTCTTTTTGTTTTGTTTTGTTTTGTTTTGTTTTGTTTTGTTTTGTTTTTATCCCTCCTTCCCACTTCAAAGCTGTGTCCCTGGACATGTCATCATGTTCCTGTGTCCCCTGCATGTTCCCTACCCTCCTTTTGTACAGACCTCATTAAAATAAATTTTAAAATAAAAACCTGAAGAAAATTTTTTCTTTATTAACTATGTTATGCCGATTGAGCTAGCTGTCCCTTGAGACCATGGTTGCCAGCTCTCAGCCCATTAACTTGGTCCCTTAAGGTGTTTGAGTGTGCATAGGGAGCTTCTGTGACCTTGTTTTGGTCAGGTTGTGCTGACTTTCCCTATATTGTGTGTTGTCTTTCCCTTCACCGAAGTTAACACTTGTCTACTATCTAGTTAGCGATTTCCCCTCCCCACCATTGTAAGCATCAAACATTGTTTTTCTCTGTGTGATAACCTTTTCTTGGGATTTATAATAGTGGTCTCATAAATATTTGTCCTTCTGTGATTGGCTTATTTCACTCGGCATAATATCCTACAGATTCATCCATGTTGTGAGATGGTTCGAGAATTCATCATTGCTCTTTATTGATGTGTATTGTTCCATTGTGTGTGTGCACCACAGTTTGTTCATCCATTCATCTGTTGATGGACGCCTAGGTTGTTTCCATCTTTTTTGCTTTTTGTGAATAATGCTGCAGTGAACATGGGTGTTCCTATGTCTATTCATGTGATTACTCTTATTTCTTAAGGCTATAGTCCCAGGAGTGGGATTGCTGGATCATATGGTATTTGTATTTCTAGCTTTTAAAGGAGGCACTGTATCATTTTTCATAATAATTATATCATTTTACATTCCCATCGGCAATGCATGAGTGCCAATCTCCCTGAAGCCTCTCCAACATTTGTTAGTTTCTGGGTTTTTTTTATTAATGCCAACTATTTCAGAGTGAGATGGTTTCTCATTGTAGTTTTGATTTGCATTTCTCTAATGATTTTTTTTAATGATTAGAACATTTTCTCATGTGTCTGTTAGCTGCCCAAATGTCTTCTTTGGTGAAGTGTCTATCATATCTTTTGCCCATTTTATAACTGGATTATTTGTCTTTTTGTTGTTGAGGTGTTGAAGTAGTCTTTGGATTTTTGAAATTAGACCTTTGTCAGATACGTTTTAGCCAAAAAATTTTTTCCCAGTCTATAGGTTCTCTTTTTACTCTTTCAGTGAGGTCTTTTGATGAGCATAAGTGTTTAATTTTTAGGAGCGTCCAGTTATTGAGTTTATCTTCTGGTTTTTGTTCATTGTTAGTTATGGTTTGTATTGTATTTGTGCCATGTATTAGGGCCCCTAATGTTGTCCTTATTTTTAATTCCTTGTTCTTTATTGTTTTAGATTCTGTATTTAGGTCTTTGGTCCATTTTGACTTAGCTTTTGTGTCATTTAGATTTTCATGTCTCCTCATCGACAAGTAAATGTTTTTGATCTGGGCTCTGTGTGAAATCACATGGGGAAGGAGAGATAAAGAATGGGATAGAATGAAATAAAATAAAATGGAGATGATAAATATACTTGCTTCTACATATTTTAAATACTTGAATTCACATGTCACAATAATTTTGGCTTCATTGAAGATTTAAAAAATAATAACTCAGTGGCCTACAGACTGTTGTTTTATCCCATTCAGTGTGCTTTATAGAATTTTTCTCCCATCATATCAAAATACAGTTTCTAACATGGCCCCCAAGTTGCTTAGTGAATCCTGTTATTTGCTGGAGCAGAGATAAAAGGGAAGTCAGGAAAGTCAGGTTCAGGATCATATACAGTACTGTAGGCTTTCAGCCTGTTAGTGACCAATAACAGTGAGAGGTGTAACCAGAATGCTCCTTGGAAGTGAGGATGGTGAGACTTTAGCTCACTTACTTTGGACACATCATCAGGAAAGACCAATCACTAAAAACAGACATCATGTTTGGTAGAGGGTCAGCAAAAATGAAGAGAGCCCTCAGTGAAATGGATTGACACACTAGCCACAACGGACTCAAACATACCAATGGTCATGAAGATGGTGCAGGACTGGACAATGTTTTGTTCTGTTTGTACATAAGGTCACCATGAGGAGCCGATTCAACAGCAACTAACAACAACTGTAAAAGAAGAGAACCAAGAGGGCTAGTGAGTAGTATAATCCCCTGGAGGAAGTCCTGAGCTCCTGTCTCTACCAGCATGTGCCTTTGGAAATAGAATTTTCTCTTGTGTACTCCATTTAGTATACCACCATCCATATACCAAGTAGGCACTCAGTAAATAAATGAATCAAAATCCTGCTCCATCAGGATAAAACTCAAATACTGCCTTCTCCATGAAGCCTACCTTGATTCTTCAGCCAAGAACAATCTCTGATGATGTGAGACATCTTTTCTGGCATTGACGAAATCCAGGTGCTCATCATAAGGTCTTTACCAGAGTGTAAGGTTGTAGTAAATCGTATTTCCCAATGATGTTTGCACCTATGTAGTTATCCCATGTCACGTGGTCTTACAATTTGACTGGCACTTCTTGTCCCATTGAGTTGGGGTCTATGTTCCCTCCCCTTGAATCAGGAAAGGATCTTGTGACTGTTCCAGCTGGCCCAGTGAAGTATGGAGAAAGGCACCCTATGTCATTTATGAGGCTAGGTCATAGAAAGGAGACAGCTTTTCTCCCTCTCTGTTTTAATGCTTACCCTTGGAATGCAGCCACCATGTTGTGAGGAAGCCCAGGCCTATGTCAGATACATAGCCTAAAGCCAGCACCAACGACCAGACTTGTGTGAATAAACCTTGTAGTGACTCAGCCCCTAGGCTTCGAGTCTTCCATCCAAGGCCGCAGACAGTGGAGGAGAAATAAGCAGCCATCCCTGTTGTGCTCTGTCTGAATTCTTGATCCATAGACACTGATCATTGTTGTGTTAAGTCACTAAGTTTTGAATTAATTCATTATGCAGCAATAAATAGGTAGCTAATACAAAGTTATAGTTATCTATTTGTCTAGTGGCTGCAACAATGAGCTCAAACATACCAACGATCATAAAGATGATACCAGACTGGGCAATGTTTTGTTGTGTTATACATAAGGTCTCTACGAGTCAGAACTGACTCAGCAGCAACTATCAACAACAATACAAAGGTATATTCAGGTCTGTGTGTAAATGGCTTTTATCTTTCATCCTTTCTCTCACCCCTAACCACTAACACCTCTGTAGCAATTAGCATAATGGTTACACATGAAACAGAAATCATATTTCTTCAAATGGAATATAAGAATTAAATAAGATCACACGCACGAAAGGGCTCAGCAGAGTGCTCAGTAATATAATGCAATCAAACCAAAAAACTAAACCCATTGCTGTTGAGTCGATTCCGACTCATAGTGACCCTATAGGACGGAGTAGAACTGCCCCACAGAGTTCCCAAGGAGCACCTGGTGGATTCGAACTGCTGACCTTTTGGTCAGCAGCCATAGCACTTAGCCACTACGCCACCAGGGTTTCCATGAAGCAGTTGATAAATGTTAAACTAAACGTGAATTTCCTGAATGGATTTTTCCTGTATTGAATTGTGACCGTGCTTCTTTTGTAGATCATATCTACGTGACACAAAAGGAAGCAGAGGCAAGTCCCAGCAGTTAGTAAATAAGTTAGTTTAACTAATTGCAACCACACAAACAAAACCTTGATTAAATTTTCCACCTCTTATCTGGCAGTTCTCTATCAGAGCCCCATTCCCATTCTGCACTGTCTCCCGTCCCTTTTCCTTGCTTTTAAATTCTCAGATGAAGTTTTTAAATACCCACTGCATTTATTTATGTGGCTAAAGTCTGTGGAAAAAGGCCGTGCTGGCATTTCTTAAACAGCCAGATAAAATTGCATCCCCAATCTATTTTTGCACCCTGGTGTAAGAAGTGGTCTCAAATACCGCAGGGCGGGTGGAGATATGTGGGCCCTCTGGGCAAGCTCATAATTTGGTGTGTCCTCAAACGGATATTCATGAAATATTTGTTAAATATTTACTTAGAGGAGAGGCTAGAGAGGGCTAGCAGACTGGGCGACTGAGGACAGGAGACCAGCTGGGCTGTGACGTCTGTTAGGTACTGGCTGCTACAGCAGTCCTCTCTAGGCTGCCTTCATAGTGAGAGTTCAGCCTTCCCAAGGAGAGAAACGTCTTCATTCTGTCAAAGATGTGTAGACTGTAGTCTGTACTGATGCTTTTTTTTTCCCCCTCAGAACCTATGATCTTTAAGAAGATTTGCAAGCCCCACTATGAATAATACAATAGAAAGGATTTTAGAGCTGGTGGCAGGAAAGCTGGACACTTAGTTTCTGTGGACCCCTTTCAACTGCTTTACAACGGAGAGTGTTGGATAAAATTCCTCCTGGAGTTCTTGCCTGCTGTGTTATTCCATCTCTTTGGCATATAGAGCTGCATGATAAATCACTGTAGAAAAAAGAAAAAGAAACATGAGTTACAAGGGAAATTTCAAATGAGTTCATCTTTATACCCTTTTAGGTGAACTAAAATTGAATTCTGGCTGTAAAAATTCCCTTTCTTTCAGAGCTAATACTTCAAAGAGCTTTATAAAATCTTGGTGAACCAAAACCAGTGAGCAATGTATCACAAACCATAGGATCCATGGAAAAAATGGAAATCTAGTGAATCATTGACAAATTGATCAAATCACTGTATAATTTTTAGAAATAATAAAACACGAATATTGATAATGTCACTGTTCAAATGCATACCTGTGCTTTGCTCTGAGAAATTCGCAGTCTGGAGATTTCTTCCAGAAAATATTATTTATGATTATGAATTTCAGTGTTTACATGGAAGAAAAGTTTACTTGTTGGTTGAACTATATTTACTGAGAAGTAACAAAATAAATGCTAATAGAATGGGTACTATAGTCACAAAATAACTGAAAGACGAACAGCTCAACTACTAAACTAAAAAAAAACTAGCAGCTGGAAATCAGACAATGGAGAAAGAAGGGATGAATCTAATAAGATGAAACTGTTTGATGGGGCTCGGTTTTTGTTTTGTTTTGTTTGATGGGGAAAATTGGGTGACAAAGATATTCATAGTTTGGCTTTGCAAATGCTTCAGGCAATACAATATACAAAGATGAAGCTACAATTTCATGTCTGGACAGAAACATCAGATACCTAGATACATTAGACTGTTACTAGGGTGGCCTGTTTACACACAGCCAGCAATTCTGCTTTTTGAATTTTACCTAGGATTTAAAATTTCTGAGATTTTTATGAGTTAAAGAAAAAGGTTGTGGCTATGGAAAAGTGAGTTGTCCTAAAAATCTCGTTGATTTAATTTTCTCTTACCTTCCCTCCCTCTTTTTATTTCTGCCCTCTGTCTCATTCTCTCCCAGAGGTGCAAGGGGGGTATTTTTTTCTCACTTAAACTGTGTCACTGAGGTGACAGATATAGGACAGGAGACTGCTGATTAATTTATATTATTTTGAAATTCCTTTCTGCTGTTAATTTTTTTAAATTATAATCAAATCAATCAAAATTAAAGACTACTCTGTAAAATAACTGGTCTGCACTCAGCAAAAACGTCAAATTCAAGGAAGGCAAGGAAAGACTGAGGAACTTCTTCAAGTCGCAGGAGACTGAAGGGTTGACAAACGAAAGGAGCACATAATCCCGGATGCAATCCTGGACCCATGGAACATGTTTTCTGTCAGTGGAGTTACTGAGAAGATTGGCAAAATGTAAATGGGGCCTGTGGATCAGATGGCAGTGATGTATCAATGTCAATTTCATGATATAAACGGTGGTGCTCTGATTACCTGGAATAGTAACCTTGTATTTTCTATGAGTCAGAATTGACTCAACTGCAGTGGGTTTGGTTTTGTTTTTTGGGTTTTTTTTTTGTTTTAAGAAATATTCACCAGAATATTTAGGCCATTGTGTTTGTAATTTATTCTCGATAGATTCAAGAAAGAAAACTACAGAAATGTAATATGTGTGTATGTATTTTTGTGTCTATGAAATAATCTCTTACAGAGACACAGAGACCAAGTGACAGAGACACAGACAGAGAGAGAATGAGAAAGCAAATTTTCCAAACTATTTACAACTGGGAAAATTTAGTAAAAGGTGTACAGGAACCCTTATACTAGCTAATGGACTGAATTGTGTCCCCCTGAAAGATATATACTAAGCCCTGTACCAGTTACTGTGACCTTACTTGGGGGAATAGGATTTTTCTTTTCAGATGTTGTCAGTGAAGTAATGAAGTTATATTAAATTAGGGTGGGTCCTAATTCTAATCCTTTCTGAGTGGCACCTTATAAAAGAGAAGGGCTGTCTTAGGCTGGGTTCTCTAGAGAAGCAAAACAGTGAAGCATATAGAAAGAGAAAGAGAGATAAATCTCAAGGAAATTGCTCAACTTGGGGCTGGCAAGTCCCAAGTCCGTGGGTCAGGCATCAAGCTGGAGGCTTCTCCTGACTCACATAGCTGCATGGGCTGACGAACCAAAAATTAGCAGGTCAGATGGCAGGCTGCTGGCTCACAGGCTGCAGAGGCTGAGGAATCACAAGATCAGCAGGTAGGCTGCTAGTTCAAGTCCCAAGAACTGAAAGTCAGATGATGATGAGCCAGACTCAGGATCCAGAATAAGAGCCTTGCTGGAACATCCATTTATATACTGGAGACAGGCCACACCCCAAGGAAATTCCCTTTCAACTGATTGGCTGCTCATAGCAGATCTCATTCTGGAGTTGATTACATCATTACATAACTGTGAAACCACTGAGAATCATGGCCCATCCAAGTTGACATACAACCTTAGCCATCACAAGGACAAACATATAAACAGAATCACATATAGGGGGAAGACACCATGTGAGGATCTGTCTACAAGCCAAAGAATGCCAAGAAATGCCCAGGAATACCAGGAACTAAAGGAAACAAGAAAAAATCTTCCCCTAGAGCCAACAGGGAGAGTGTGCATGGCCCTGCCTACTCCCTGAATTCAGATTTTCTAACCTCCAGAACTCTGAGAAAATAAATTTCTGTTCTTTAAAGCCACCATATTGTGATATTTGTTATGGCAGCCCTAGGAGTGTAAGACATACTATTCTTGTAGTTGTTCTTTACATTTGAATTCATCTTAAAATAAGTAGTTAAACTTAAAAAAAAAAAAGGTACTCCACTGTATTCTCGACTACTTTTAATTTTTTGTTGGAAAAAAAAGTTAACTTTGATCATTGCTACTATTATTTTTGGTGCTGTCGAGTCAGTTCCAACTCATTGCAACCTATGCACAACAGAACAAAACACTGCCTGGTCCTACACCATCCTCACAATTGATGTTATTCTTGGGCCCATTGTTGCATCCACTTTGTCAATCCATCTCGTCAAGGGTCTTCCTCCTTTCCTTGACCCTCTACTTTGCCAGCCATGATGTCCTTCTCCAGGGACTGGTCCCTCCTGATAACACATCCAAAGTACGTGAGATGAAGTCCCACCATCCTCCGTTCTAAGGAGCATTCTGGCTGTACTTCTTCCAAGACACATTTGTTTGTTCTTCGGTGGCAGTCCATGGTATTTTCAAGATTCTTTGCCAACACCGTAAGTCAAAGGCGTCAATTCTTCTTTGGTCTTTCTTATTCATTGTCCAGCTTTCCCATGCATATGAGGCGATTAAAAACACCATGGCTTGGGTGAGGCACACCTTAGTCCTCAAAATGACATCTTTGCTTTTGAACACTTTAAAGAGGGCTTTTGCAGCAGATTTGTCCAATGCAACATGTCATTTGATTTCTTGACTGCTGCTTTCATGGGCAACTTGACAACTTCAGTATTTTCTCCATTTATCATGATGTTGCTTATTGGTCCAGGTGTGAGTTTTGTTTTATGTTGAGGTGTAATCCATACTGAAGGCTGTAGTCAGTGATCTTCATCAGTAAGTGCCTCCAAATCTCTTCACTTTCATCAAGCAAAGTTATGTCATCTGCATATCACTGATTGTTAACGAGTCTTTCTCCAATCCTGAAGCCATGTTGTTCTTCATATAGTCCAGCTTCTCAGATTATTTGCTCAGCATACAGATTAAATAAATATGGTGAAAAGATACAACCCTGACACACACCTTCACTGATTTTAAACTTCACACTATCCTCTTGTTCTGTTCAAATGACTGTCTCTTGGATTGATTAATAAAAACTAAAAATAAATGACCTAACTTCTGTAAACATTGTTTATAATTTTAAAAAATTATTTTTATATGACTTATCTCATTTTTAATGACACCTTTCCAAGGCAGTTTATGGATTTTAGCTCATTACTCTTGTCCTGAACTGTATAGATTTATGAACCTTTTTTTTAAATAGCAGTCTTGCAGCATAATATAAATATTTCTAATTTTGAGTTACCTTAAGCTTACTACCATTGAAATTAAGTATCCTAATAAAGGGGCTTTTAAAACTTTAAGCAAAATATTGAGTTTCTAGGTTATGACTCTAATTTTGGTATCAACAGTGTTAAGCAAATGAGATATGGTCCATAAATTTATTTATATGATATATGTGATTTTATATATATATATATAACAGATCCAAACTTGAACCCAGATTTATCTTAGATCTTTAACGATGGTATGTGTATGCACACTTGTGCTTTTATTTACTTTTATTTTGTACCATTAATATTACACAGGTTTTGAAGATTGACATTTTTTTCTATTTCTTTTCATGCCTACCCTCCACCACCAAATTTAGCTGTAAACATTAGACACATCTAACATTTTATATCCTTTTCCTATCTCTCTATACACTATCAGAATATAATTTATCCCCAATGAGTGAGATGCTAAAAACAAAAAGAATAAAACAACTCAATTACAAATTAAGAGTTCCTTAGGGGAAAAAAAAATAAAACTTTGATGTACACAGTTATAAAACTAAAGTACTAAATTCCAAAAAAAGTTAAATATTTTCTAGTGTTATTTTTATTCTACATGTAATTGAACTTCTTAGATGAGTGGATTGATGTTTTTCGTCTCATTTGGGAAGTTTTCATCCATTATTTCTTCAAACGGTATTTCTGCCCTTTCTCTCTCCTCTCCATCTGGGACTCCCATTATATATATATTGGTGTCCCACAGATACCTGAGGCCCTGCTCATTTTTCTTCTTTCATTTTTCTTTCTGTTCTTCAGACTGAATAATCTCAATTGACCTGTCCTCAAGTTACTTGATTTTTTTTTTTTCTGCCTACCCAAATCTATTGTTGAGTCCCTGTCATGGAATGAATTGTGTCCCCTCAAAAATATGTATCAACTCGATTAGGCCATGATTCCCAGTATTGTGTAGTTGTCCTCCATTTTGTGATGGTAATTTTATGTTGAGAGGATTAGGGCGAGATTGAAACACCACCCTTACTCATGTCACCTCCCTGATCCAGGGTAAAGGGAGTTTCCCGAGGGTATGGCGTGCCCCACCTTTTATCTCTCAAAAGATAAAAGGAAAGGGAAGCAAACAGAGAGTGGGGGACCTCATACCACCAAGAAAGCAGCAACAGGAAGAGAGTGAGTCCTTTGAACCCGGGGTCTTTGTGCCTGAGAAGCTCTTCAACCATGGTAAGACTGAGGACAAGGACCTTCTTCCGGGGCCGACAAAGAAAGAAAGCCTTCCATTGGAGCTGATGCCTTGAATTTGGGCTTTTAGCCTACTTTATTGTGAGGAAATAAATTTCTCTTTGTTAAAGCCATCCACTTGTGGTATTTCTGTTATGGCAGCAGTAGATGACTAAGAGAGTCCCCCTAGTGAATTTTTCAACTCTAGAATTTCTAGTACATATATAATTTCTATCTCTCCTTATTTATTTTTTTTAATTTGGTGAGACATCATTTTCACACTTTTCATTAGTTCTTTAGATGTGGTTTCCTTTAGTTCTTTAAACATATTTAAAATAGCTGATTTAAGGCCTTTGTCTAGTAACTCCAACATCTATACTTCTTCAGGAACAATTTCTGTTGACTGCTCTTTTTCCTGCATATACATCATATTTTCTTGTTTCTTTGCACTTCTCATAATTTTTGTTGTTAAGTCCTGGACACTTAAAATAATATAATGTGGTACCTCTCCAAATCAGATTCTCCTTTTTCCGCAGGGTTTGTTTTTGTTGTTGTTGGTTGTTGGTTTAGTGACTTTTTTGAGCCAATTCTGTAAAGTTTGTTTCTTTGTCATGTATGGTCACTGTAGTCTCTGCTTCATTAGCTTTTTGTTGTTGTTGTGTGCTATCAAGTCAGTTCCAACTCATAGCAACCACAACCAATAATTCTCCAAGTCTTCGCCAAGGGATTCTGTGTGCGTTGAACAAGCCTTCAACACTAAGCCAGGCTGTTGACAACTCTGTCTTAGCCTTCGCCTCCTGCTTGCGTTTCCTTCTCTGTCAGAGGTGAGAGCTTAATACCTCCTCAGGTCATTCCTGAGCATGCACACAGTCCCAGGGATGCACAAACACCTACATGTACATATTTTTGTAGATTCTTAGAAGTATATTGGAGCTGGCCAAAGCCCCTGTGGAACCGCCATTGCCAGGCTTTTCTTTTCAAGCCTTTTGGTTAGCCTTCTGTTTACCCTCAAAAGTTATTTACCACCTCAGGCAGCTGAAATCATCAACAATTGCCTCTAATTGTTTTTGACAAAGTGAGAGAAACGGCTTTTCACACTAGGCTAGTTATGAGTCATGAGGTTAAATAAAGACAGCCTTACAAGTGGGATCTTCCAGAGAACTACCAGACAGGCCAAGTAATAACAGTTTTCTAATAATGAGATTTTGATGGTGCTCCAACCCTGCTCTGTTCCCTTGGGTGGTTGCCAGGCTATTGGTTTTCAAGGCTGCTGCAAAGTTGAGTAGGACAAGGTAGAAATAGAGCAAGTTAAGCTGCCACAAAGTTTGCTTTTCTTATTGAGATTCAGCTGTTTCTTGAATAAATGCGACTGGATTGCTGCAGGCCTTTGGTTAATTTCCAGAGTTCTGAAAAAGTTGACTCTGACAACCTTTTTTTTTTTTTTTTAATGGAGGACATAATTTTCAGAAGTCCTTATTCTGTTATTTTTGCTGATGTCACTCTGCCAATGTTATTTTTAAATACTTGTGGAGCTTCTGCCATTACCGTTGGTGTCAATCAAATAAGTAAACCATAGTTCAAGAAATGACTTACGGCTTAATAATAAAGCAAAAGAAAATGTAAGAAAAGGTGATATTCTTTTTTAAGATTCTAATTTAGAACAAAAACATTTTTTAAGATGTAGGACTGAGTATTCAGGCACAAATCTATCAATGCTTAACAATAGACATTCATTTTTTGTAGGTATTATGATATAGCAATTTATATTTTCTGTGTCATATTTGCCTTATTAAAAAAACAGAAGAGAAAATAAACTAAAAAGATTCTTTTTATTTATCACTGATAAAATATATTAGAAATTGTTCCAACAGTATTTCAAACAGGATCATTTAATAGTTAATGAGTTGTAGCTGGACTATGAATTTACTCAAAGAAAATAAGATTAAATTTACCTTGATCTAAAATTGAGATATAAAGCATTGTTTATTTCTTCAGATAGAGATCCAGCCTCTTTCAGTATTGTATACCAGAATCTACACTATACTTCCCTTTCTTAGTTTTATTCATATGATATGGCAGCATACGAACAAAAAAATAAAAGATTAATTAAGCTTTGTAAGCTTTAATTCTCAAAGAGCAGTTTGTATGAAATGAATATGCTAATGATTTTTGAATCCTTAGAAAAATGGATGGATTTGCCTGTCAATAGTGAAATATTGTAGAGACTAACAAAATATCAGATATTAATGATACTTAGTTTTAAAAGTACTCTCATGTGTGCATTTATTTGTACTTTTGAGGGCTACAATAATCTTGTAGGATTTGTAGGAAGGGAGCATTGACCCATTTTGTAGGTGTTTAAAAAGATGAACTAACTTGTCCCAAATCAAATGATAGTAAGTGTGTTGGGACAGAACCAGAGAATCAGGAATCGATATCAAAATTTTTTAATGCTCACTATAGCACTAATAAAAGTACCACCCACAAGTACCTGATATGTGTTAGTTGACTTTAGTTCTCATAACAATTTTTTGAAATAGAAATTAACCTCCCTATATTTCCAGTGAACTGTCCCTGAGTGGCGCAAATGGTTCGAGCTGAACTCCTAACCTAAAAGTTGGTGATTCAAATCCACACAGTAGCATAGCAGAAGAAAGGCCTGGTGAACTTCTTCCATAAAGATTACAGCCAAGATAGCCCTATGGTCACCGTGAGTCGGAACTGACTCAATGGCAGTGGTTTGGTTTTCTGTTTTATTTTTCCAATAAGGTAGCTGAGGTTTAGAAAGGGTAAGCAATTTGCCAGGATCAAAGGCCTAGGAAGAAGTGAAAGCTTAATTAGGACTGAATTCTCCCTGACTTCAAGGCACAGGTAGTTCACATTGTTCTAGATGCAATACTGAAATGGGACTGATATAGAGGTGCAAACCCTGACCCCTTTGTGTTAAAGGCAGGACAACTCTGCAGTGCAATCTATGTTCCAAGGGCTCCCATCCTCACATTGATTCAGGTCAAGTTTAGACTTTACCTGACACCACAGCCTTGCTCAGCTGTTTCCTTTGCCTTATCCTGCTTCTCTCCTACCCCCTCCAGGTCTTCCCTGAAGTGTACTTCTTTAATAAATCACATGGGCCCAAATTTTGTTTCTAGTTCTGCTTATAGGAAAGCCAACCTAAGGCAGCTGGTACCAGGAGTGTCCTAGGAAGTGGACGGTAAGAGCTGGTCACTGGAGATGGGTGAGCCTGGTCTCGTGGCAATGAGGATGCATCCCTGTTGGCCAGGAAGATATCAGTGATCCCCCGAGAAGGTAAAGCACTCACATGCAGGGAGCTGGAATGGAATGCAGGTAGAAGGGGTACACCACAGGGCGGTATCTCTGGCATCTGAAAGGTGTGAAGGGAAACAGAATATACAAGCAGAATGGAATCATGTACCTGTTGCTCAGTGCGATCGATATACTGAAGAAAGAAAATGGCAGGGACAGGTTGGTTAATCACAATTTAAAGTGAACGTGAGAATCACATTAAAGAGACCCTCCAACCCCTATGACCTCAATCACTTCCATACACAGGGCAGAAAAGCTGAAGATCAGGGACAGGACTTCATTGTAAGAGTGACAGACCTTCAAAGAAGGCCAAGCCCTCAGCAAGAGGCAGGTTTCCTACAAGGTCAAGTCCCTGATAGGGAAGGAGTGGGGCTCTGAAACTTGAGATGCAGCATCTGGGTGGATTCCCCTGAACCCTCTTGCCCTTTGCCTTTTGTTGGAAGATAGAAGGTTCTTTCATCCCCATCCTACCCCACCCCCCCACCCCACCCCCCCGCCCCCCCCCCGCCTTGTTTGAAGCTATGCAAAATCCTGGAATGAGGCAGATGCCTTGGAAGACAATGCCTGCCCTCCTCAAGATCTACGCCCTCCTCACCTCCAGACAACAGACCAATAACTAAGGTCAAATCTCAGCTTGACCCAACTGTGGAAGTGCACGCCTGCTAAGGGAGGAAAGGAATTATATGCCACAATAGCTACAGGGCCTGGCAACGTGTACCAAGAGGAACCAGAGAGCTTTCCTGGGAGTGAACCAAACAAGACAGAATGGAACGCTGGACAAGGGAGAGTTTGTCAGTACAGAGATGCCCTTCAGGAGCACAGTAGATAACACTCCAACAAGAGTTGGATATTTGTTGGATATCCAGAGGATATTTTAATATACTGCTAGGATGGCTTTTGGAGATCTTCATTAGAAGAATTGGAGATGGGATCAGAGACAGAGGACGGGTGCTAACGGCTCAGCCAGATAGAGTCACTGTTAGCCCAGAGCCTTAACCTGGTGGAATGGGGTAAAACACTCATTTCTTCAGAGCAGGGACCAGAATTCCTCTGAGAGAGAGAACGATCTTTAAGGGAACACCTTGATTAAGCTACTTTAAGTGGAAGGCAAGCATGGTGTGAGTAGAGGCATGGAGCCAAGGAGGCAAAAGAGATGGTTAAATTTCTCAGTGGGAGAACTGAATAGATAGCACTTGGAAGATGGGCTGGGAGAAGGGAGAGAGAAAGAAAGGAGAGGGATGGCCATGTGGCTCGGGGCTGGAGCCTGGCTCCCAGCACGGGCCAGGGCTTGTTTCAGGTCCACCCAACAGGTGATTTTGTCAAAGCTGCCAAATAAATCCCTCTCTCTTTCCAAACTGTCAATTTACATTTTTTATCACATAAATGTCTTGAGTGGAGCTGTGTTTGTTTAGTGGAAACTGAGGAAGAAATCTGAGTCCCATGAGTCGACACAGTGCTGAGCGACACAAGCTTAGGGAGACCACCCCTCAACTGAGCTAATGTAACCTACTGGGTTAAAAAGTAAATTTTGATCCCTCAGGAATACGAAGGCACTTGGTGATTAATAATCACACCTTAGAAGCAGTATAATGGACTAAAGAGAGCCCAGGAAGAACTCAAAGAAGTGAGTTCCAGCACTAGCGAGCCGTTCCTAACCACGTGGCCCCAGCGTAATCGTAATCTCTGTAACCTCAGTCTGCTCATCTGTTTAATGGGGAGAATGACAACACCTGAAGATCAACCACAGTTATTTACATTGTAAACGGCAAATACAAGGTTCATGATTATGAATTTTTTTAAAAAACGTAAACATGCACAAACACCACACTTTGTTTTATAAATGGACAAGTGAGACACGTAGAGGTGAAGTAATTTTCCCCTCAGGAGTAGGTAACAAAAGACATTTCCTAAAACCGAGTCTATAGTTTTATTCAACTTATTTTACTTGCTTGGATATCTGCCTTGTTTGGGCTGTGATTTTTCTTTTTTTTCTTTCATTGACTTATTTAATTTTCAGAGGATTAAAGTATACAGATGAATTAAATCATAAAACACACAGTTACTTCCTGATTGACGAGACCATGGCAACTGAGAGAACAAGAAAAGCGACTGAGTCAGGGAAGAGATAAGAAAAGGGAGGAAATGAAGAGCGAGCAGGAACAATGCTGGTCTTAATTTTCTGCAGTTCTTTCAACATGTGTTGCTGAATATATCAAATGCATGAATGGAAAAAGTAGTTAGCCATAATTTTCCCAAGAAGCAACAGTGAGAAGAATGTGACATTGAATTTCGGTTAAGAAATCAAGAGTACAAAAAGGGATATGCATACTCAGACAAATTGAGAAAGTTTTATCATTTTAATGTGATTTGGAAATTATCATGTTCTTGATTTTATCCCCTGCAACAAAATGTTAGTGACAAATGACATCTCTTATGTGTTCCCCACCCATCCCACATTCCCTAAACACATTTTGTGATAAAATCTTCCCCTGACTCCAACTCTTGCTTACTTTTTTCTAATTATTTTAAAAAAATTATTTTGTTGTTGTTGAGAATATGCATAGCAAAACAGACACCAATTGAATCATTTCTACATGAACAATTCAATGACATCGACTACATTCTTCGAGTTGCCCCACCACGCTCACTCTCCTTTTCTGAGTTGTTTCTCCCCCATTAACATAAACTCACTGGTTCCTAAGGTTCCCGTCTATTCTTTCGAGTTGCTGTTGTCACTTTGATCCCTATATGCATAGTTCTTAAAAGAACATAATGCTCAAGGCAGGCATTTTTTACTAGTAAACTAAGCTATTATTCAGTTTTAAGAAGATTTCAGGGGATATTTCTGGTTTAAGGTTTAAAGATTATCTCAGGACAATAGCTTCGGGGCTTCATCCACCCTCCATGGATCCAGAAAGGCTAGAGTGCATGAGAATTTGAAATTCTGTTCTGTGCTTTCCTCCTTGTGATCAAATTCTTCTATAGAATCTTTAATCAAAGTATTTAGTAATGGTAGCTGGGCACCATCCAATTCTTCTGGCCTCATAGCCAAGGAGGCAGTTTTTCATGGAGGCAATTAGCCACACATTGTATATCCTCCTCCTAGTCTTGACTCTCCTTCTAACTCTGTTGCTCCAGGTGAATACAGACCACTTGTCATGCCTTAGATGACCACTTGCAAGACCCCACCTCTCACTTTACTTTTTATTATCAGCTTGTGTCAACAACAGCCGTTTCACCTTAGAATGCTTTACCTATGCCACATAACTCAGAGGGAAATGAAAAACCATACTTTACATAGCTTTATCCTGTTTAGACTTCTCCTTATGGCACTGAAAACTCTGCCCTTTTTCCTCTCCACTTGGAGATAACATAAAGCATTCTGATTATTGTCCTATTGCTTATGTTAGTAGTCACATCAATTGTTGTTGTTAGTTGTTGTCCAGTCAGTCCCCAACTCATGGCAACCCCATGCACAATGGAACAAAACACTGCCGGGCTCTGTGCCATCCCCATGATAAGTTGCAGATCAGACCATTGTGAGCCACAAGGTTTTCACTGGCTGATTTTCAGAAGTAGATCATCAGGCCTTTCTTTTCAGTCTCTTAGTCTGGAAGCTCCACTCAAACCTGTTCAGCAACACTGACAAATGGGTGGTGGCTGTACATGAGGTGCCTTGGCCAGGATTTGAACCTGGATCTCCATCACGGAAGGCGAGGATTCTACCACTGAACCACCGATGGCTCTCGAGTAACATCAATAAGCAGCAAATGTGGTGACTGTCAATATCTGATCTTGGAGACAAACAGAAACTAGTAGATTTAAGAGACACTTTATTGAGTGTTATACACACCAAATGCATTGGACCATTGAGGATACATCTTGCATTATAAATTATTTAATAAAATAACTACAAGGGATTATTACATACTATGCAAATGTTGGAGAAAAATCAGTGTAAAAGTTCTGTCAATAATTACATATATGTGGGAGCTGGCAAGAAAAAGATGCAGCAGTTGTCAGCTGGTGTATGGAGATTTTACAGTATAATGTTATGTTTTCTCCCCCACACTGAAGAAGGGAAGCACAAGACTTGTTAAGAAGCATGCTTTGTCTTAAAAGTTTCAATGGATAAAGATAATTCCGTACTGGCTACAAAAATATTTTGATTTCCACTATTGGCAAGTCTTTTCTTCCCAAGTGTGTAGGGAGGCATCCTGCCTTAGGGGAAGCTCTTCTTGTTCTGGCCAACAGTGGTTGGTGGTGTGGCGGGGGGCATGGGGGCGGGAGGAAGCACTGTAAGAAAACTGGGCTGAGGTCAGGAGATAGGACTCTGTTATTGCACTTCTGACTTGCTGAGATCCTGAGATCCTATTAAATGCTAAAACTTTCTCCAAAGTACAGTTAAGCAACTAAATAAGGGGCCCATGAGCAACCCACTCAAGAAGAGAGAATGACCATAACTTCCTATGCATTTTCAACCACATCCATACCAAGAAGGAAGCCTCAGGTCATAGAACTCCTTTATTTGGGGACCTGTAAGTCTTTTCAGTTGCCTCATATGCATGCGAAAGCTGGACAACGAAAAAAGAAGACAGAATAAGAATCGATGCATTTGAACTGTAGTATTGGCAATGAATATTGAACATACTATGGACGGCCAGAAGAATGAACAAGTCAGTCTTAGATGAAATGCAACCAGAATGCTCCTCACAAGCAAGGATAGCAAGACTTTGGCTCTCTTACTGTGGCTGCACCATCAGGTAAGACCAATTGCTAGAAAAAGACATCATGTTTAGTAAAGTAGAGGGTCAGCAAAAAGGAAGGAACCCTTCAATGAGATGGACGGACACAATGGCCACAACAGTGGACTTGAACATACCGAGGATCATAAAGATCGCAGAGGATAGGACAACATTTCTTTCTGTTACACATAAGGTCGCCATGAGTCAGAGCTGACTCGATGGCAGCTCAGAACAACAGCAGCAGGAGATTGGAGGAGAGGCAGTTCCCCTTTTGTCTCTTTGCCCTGACAGTCAAACAAATCCCTTTTTTCTTCTTTTTCTGTACCTAGTAATAAAGTGAAGATATTTTGATTAAGCCATGACATTGGAAAATTGAGAATTAAAATAGTCTGAGTAAAATTTTCAAGTTAGCTCAAGAGTCAAGTTAGGTATACTTTTATTTTTGAGAGATATATCTTGCAGGTGATGAAAAGTATCATATTTCATTTCTACTTACCAAATGATTTAATATTCTTAATATCACTTTTCAAAGAGGACTTGAATCAGGGACAAATTTTGCTATTTTTCTCTTCTTGTATCTTGGGAAATTTGAAAGAAGAGACAGTTGAACAGAACAAAAGGATACTGCATGGTTTAAAATCAGGAGAAGTGTGCATCAGGGTTGTATCCTTTCACCATACTTACTTAATCTGAGGTGACTGAAAACACCACGGCTTGGGTCAAGCGCACCTCAGTCCATAAAGTGACATCTTTGTTAACACTGTGAAGAGGTCGCTGTAATGCCTACCAGATAGTTAATGACAGGACAGGTGGTAGAGCATGGGGGGAAAACAAACAGCATTTCTCTTCTCTACATCCAGTCACCCAAGCAGCCAAATGGGCTCAATGAAAGATCATGGGGTCACACTATGAGGTTCACTAAAGGCAACCGCCATACAGTATACCCCTGAGACGGGGTGGATTAGAAGATAGGGAGGATGGAGGAGAAGAAACTCATTACTTACCAGATTTCTGGGAGAAGGTAAAGATTTTTCATCAGTTGCTTCCTAAAACAAAGATCCAAAATTTAAAGTAGTAAACACATTAAAAAGAAGAGGCAGAAACTTCAGGCCTTCAAGTAATTTCACATTCTCAGCCTCCACCTCCATCTAAGCTTCCTCAGATGTAAATGTGAAGGTGTGGGTGAGGGGTGGTGAGGGAGGAGTGGGAGGGAAAGAGAGACACCATAGTTTTAGATTCATGCTGCTGAAACAGTGAAAGTGGCCAGACATCATTTCCTTTGTTGCAGTGTTTCATGATAGTTGAGGTATTTTATAAATTTTGCACTTGAGAAAAGCAATCTAGGATATGGGTATGAAGCGCTTGTATTTGTTTAGGACAAATATCTGTTAGAATTTTATTATAGAATTTTGGGCCTTTAGTATCAAAAGAGCGGTAGTTGGTTCAGTGTTCGGGTTGTGTTTAAATGACAGGCTCTGCCTTCTATAGAGTCATTACTTTCGAGACAATTATTTGCGAGCTCAGAGCTTGAGTTTTTCTTGTATGTAATATTTGTTACATACATGACTATTTGTTAGCTGCTGTCAAGTCGGCCTCAGCTCAGGCGACCCCCATGCACAATGGAATGAAATGCTGTCCAGCCCTGCTCCATCCGCATGATCAGTTACAGATTGGACCATTGTGATCCACAGGATTGTTACCGGCTGGTTTTTGGAGGTGATCACCAGCCCTTTCTTCCTACTCCATCTTAGTCTGGAAGCTCTGCTGAAACCTGTTCAGCATGATAACAACATGCAAGTCTCCACTGACAGAGGGGCGGTGACTGTACAGGAGGTACTTTGACCACCTTCTGACTAAAACACATCTTCCTACCCCCTTGTTATCCCATTTTTCATGCTCCTTGGCTCATGGGCACCGATTCCACCCCTCAGCACTGAAACTTCTCTTCACTCCCGCAGTGGGATGCACCATCTGTTTCTTTGTATAGCATCTTCATTAAATCTATCTAATTGAAAAATTGCCAAGTGAACTACAGACCAGCAATAGCCAGTAGGTAGCAGATTTCCCTGGGTTTCTGGCTGGATAACTCAAATGAGCAGCATTAATCACTCCCTTAATGTGCAGCGGTGGTGCAGCTGTTAAAAGCTCAGCTGCTAACCAAAAGATCAGCAGTTCGAACCCACCAGCCACTCCATAGAAACCCTACAGGGCAGTTCTGGTCTGACCTATAGGGTCACTATGAGTTGGATTCAACTCAAAGGCAATGGGTTTGCTTTTTTTATTAAATGAGTAGTAATTCTCTTTTACCTTGAAAGTATGTTTTTATTGTATAAGCAATACGGGCTTAATTGGGTTGATAACAGATGGTACGTGAGTAAGGTACACGAATATCTGACTATTTTCCTTCTAAGTTTACTGAGAGAAACGTAATCCCAGGCAAGAAAGGATATATCAAGGTATAAATTTAAGGCTTTCCCTTTGATTAAGGCTTTAGCTCCAAACACCAGTACTGAACGATGGGAAGCTGGGGTGGACTTCTTGGCAGTCTCTCCTTCCCTCTGGCTGGTTACTATGACTGTCCTGGAACCGAAGCAAACTGAAGGCTTGCCCCGTTTGACTTGCACCATTGAACAGATATACATCTGGGAACTTGTACCTCAATGGGGCAAAAATCCATCAAGCCAGCCAGAGGAACAAGAGTGGGGAGAATGTTTGTTCTTTATGGGTTTATTTAAACATTCTCGTCTCCATTTCTAGAAAATGCAGCCTTATCAGGTTCCTGGAATCTGAGTGATCTTCCTTCTTAGGCTAGAGTAAAGAAGGTGGGATGGGGAGAAAAAGGCCTCTGGGCGCATGGGGTGTCACCCCAGCCTGCTTGTTGCTGTCGTTGTTACCTGCCCTGGGGTCACTTTCCCCCCTCTCACCACTTCTGGTGTCCCCACGCGTGACAAAATGCGCCCAGTCCTGTGCATCTCCAGGATTGGCTGAGGACCAGACCATGGCGATCCACAGGGTTTTCATCGGCTGATTTTGAGAAGTCGGTCACCAGGCCTTTCTTCTACTTCCTCTTAGTCTGGAAGCTTTGCTGAAACCTGCCCAGTGTCATAGCAACACACAAGCCTCTAGTGACAGGTGTGTGGTGGCTACGCATGAGGTGCATCCGCCAGAAACCCAACCCAGGTCTCATGCCTGGAAGGCAAAACTTCTACCACTGAACTACCACACTGCCCCCTAGCCTTCAAGTTAGAGGAGTTTTAAAAAATATCAGTACCTGGATCCTATCTCAGACCAGTCAGAGTCCCTGGGGGTGGTGTCAGGGCATTTTTTAAAAAGCTTCCCAGGTGATTACAGAGTGTAGCCAGGACTAAGAACCACTGTCTGGAAGGCTAATATTATTTGACAAAATGAAAAGATACAGCCAGACAAAAACAGCGGTCTTACTATCCAAAAATAATGGCCACTACCATCGTGACCATATGTGTATCTAGATCTGGGTATAAATCTAAGGAGCCCTTGTGGCACAACATTTAAGCCCTGGTCTTCTAACTGAAAGATTGGCGGTTTGAACTCACCCAGCAGCTCCAGGGGAGAAAGACGCAGCGATCTGCTTCTGTAAAGATTACAGCCAAGAAAACCACAGCGGGTAGTCTATTCTGTCTCATAGGGTTGACTAGAACTCAAAATTGACTCACCGGCACCCAAAGACAACAGCAAAGAAATATCTAAATCTAAAACCACATGAAGAATTTATTTCATAATACTGAATGTGGTAAATTTTAAAAAGTTTCACTTTTATAATGTGTTCTGTTTCTTAATATGATTCTTTCCTGGAGCCATTAGCCAAAAATGGAAAACACACCCTTCAAAGATATTGCTCCCTATTTAAATCCTTTCCCCATCTTGTCCTTTTCTCTAGGGCATGTTCACCACCCAGGCAATAACTAGTTTCAGCTCTTCAATACACGCACAGGACCACCTGGCCTTGAGGCGTTTCGGGCATGCACGTTGCAGCAAGGGAATCCCCTCTGGAACACAGATGCTGTTTTTAATCACATGACGTCCTACCCATGAACCTTTTAGCAGAAATGCTCTATCTTTGTACCTACGATGCTTTTAGAGCCAAAACACAGCCTTCTATCTTACCTAAAATATTAGACGAAAATAGATTCTCCCTCCTATGGGTAAAAGAGATGTCTTTTAAAAGAATGGGGCACTGTTCTTTAGTTTCTTATAGATAGTGATTGCCTAAGAGAAGAAAAAAAAAAAAAAAGATTTGAAGGTGGGATTTCAAGAAAAGGCTCTCTGTTTTTCCTCTCCAGAACCCTCTTGGGACATATTTGGTATTTCTCCACCTCCAGTTCCATTCCTTTTAACGTCTCAGCTCCATTTCTCTCCTACAGCAGAGACAGAACCCTCCATTCATCCCGCTGAAGAATCGTGTTCTAAAATACCTACAGTACAACAAAGCAGGGCTGCAAACATGGTTCAGAGACTGCAGTGTGGGCCCCAGGAGGAAAGTTGCTGCAATAGTGTGAGTTAGGAATAGGGTCAGGGTGAAGGTGGCATTTGACTTGAGCCAGAACTTTAGTGCTTGAGCACCCAAGAGCCAGGCGAAGGGAAAACGTAAGCAAGAGGATGCTGGCGGAGCGGAACAGGTCAGGAGCTCTGGGTGCAGGACAGAGAGCTGCTAGAGGTTCATCTGGCCTGGCCCAGGCTTCATACCCATCAGTTGTGAGAAATACAGTTGTAAAGGAGAATCAAAGACAGGCCCCTGAAGATTCCTACTGCCAAGCAGAGTTAGTTAGCACTTTATTATGTGGGTCCCAGGGAGCCATTGAAGAACTCTGAGCAAAGGTCTGATAATAAATAGTTCTTTAGAAAAATGAATTTGGTAGCCATGTGTAAGATGATTTAGGGGAAGAGAAGGAACAAAGCCATTATTGCCTTGGTTCAAACAATGAGAATTGAGGGCCTCTACTAGGATAAGGGCAATGGGAATGGAGAGACGGGGTGTATGTGACAAACATTGAAAATACAGAATCATCAGGATAAAGTAATTGGGAGCATTTGGCACGTTGCGATGAAGGGGAAGAAAAAGATGAATTCAAGGTTACGAGCCTGGGAGACCAGAAGAATGTTGATCCTGTAAGCAGAAATCGGCGGCGCTGGGGGGGCAGATTGGAAAGTTAAGAAACAATGGAGAGAGACATTATAGATACTATAAATAGAACATTACTTGTATCTTAGGTAATTTTTTAAAAGTTCAGTAAAATTTTGAATGCCAAATCCTAAATAGAAGCAAGGTTTCAGATACCACTGAGAGTGTGAAGAATAAGTTAGAAGAAAATACCCACCTTGCCCCATTTAGAAAGAAGTTAATTATTAAGTGATCCCAGTCCATTTGGCTCTTGGAGGTAAGCTTCTTCCTAGAAAATCTCTCAGGAAATTATGTTTATAGCTTCTTACATAATCATCAAATATTTACTTTCTGGTAATGAAAGTCTATGCCAAATAAAAAGGCTTCTTAGAGTTTACTGTAACAAAGAAGTAAAAATAAATGCCGAACAAGGTGGGTCTTAAAGTTAACAACAACAAAAAAAATTACACCAAAACCCGCTTTACTGAGTTCTATGAATATTTTATAAATATTTTAAGGAGCCCTGGTGGTGCAGTTGTTAACTGGAAATGTTGCTAACGGGAAAGCCTGGCAGTTCGAACCCAACAGCTTCTCCGCGGGGGGAAAGATGTAGTGGTCTGCTTCCTAAAAATTACAGCTTCAGAAACCTTATGGGGCATTTCTGTTCTGTCCTGTAGGGTCGCTATGAGCTGGAATAGACTCGACAGCAATGCGGTTTTTTGTTTGTTTTTTTGTTTTTTATTAATATATTACTGAAAAAAGAGCAGTATTTACTTCTGAGTAAGGCTTGTGTTTGTCAGGGATTGGAGGATGAGAGCAGTTTTTATTGCAAATCCATTAATTTGCTCCCCCTTCCCCCACCACCACTTCCAAGACTCCTAGAGGCCATAACTGATTATAACTCAACAAACCTTCTATAGAAAACACAGTTCTCTTCCTTTTTCATGTTTTTTAAGTTCATTTGGAAAAAATGGGAAAAAATTGCTCCTGTTTATCACGTAGTTTGTGCGTGTGTGTGTGTATGTTTTCAGTGAAAGTTTACAGTTCAAGTTTCTCATACAAAAATTTATACACACATTGTTATGTGACCCTACTGGCTCTCCCTATAATATTACAGCACACTCCTCCTTTCCACCGAGATTTCCCATGTCCGTTCAACCAGTTCCTGTCCCTTTTTGTCTTCTCATCTTTCCTCTGGACAGGAGCTGCCCACTTAGTCTTGTGTATCTACTTGAGCTAAGAATCACTCTCTTCATGAGTATCATTTTATGACTCTAATCTTTGAAGAGTGGGCTTTGGGAATGGTTTCAGTTCTGGGCTAACAGAAAGTCTGGGCTCCATGTCTTCCAGGATCCCTCCAGTCTCAGTCAGACCATTAAGTCTGGTCTTTTTAATAGAATTTGAGATCTGCACCCCACTTTTCTCCTGCTCTGTCAGGAACTCTCTGTTGTGTTCCCTGTCAGGACAGTCATAGATGGTAGCCAGCACCGTCTAGTTCTGCCGGTCTCAGGCTGATGGAGTCTCTGGTTTATGTAGCCCTTTCTATCTCTTGGGCTCATGTTTTCCTTGTGTCTTTGGTGTTCTTCATTCTCCTTTGCTCCAGGTGGGTTGGGACCAATTAATGCATCTTACATGGACGCTTGCTATCTTTTAAGACTCCAGACGCCACTTACCAAAGTGGAATGCAGAATATTTTTTTAATAAACTTTGTTATGCCAATTGACCTAGATGTCCCCTGAATCCGTGGTCCCCAGAAACCCACCCCTGCTACTCTGTCCCTCAAAGTGTTTGGTTGTATTCAGGAAAGTTCTTAGCATTTGGTTTAGTCCAGCTGTGCTGGCTTCCCCTGTATTGTGTGTTGTCCTTCCCTTCACCTAAGATAATTCTTCTCTACTATCTAGTTATCTAGTTAGTGAATTCCCCTCTCCCTTCGTCCACCCCTTTAACCATCAATGATGTTTTCTTCTGTGTTTAAACCTTTTCTTGAGTTCTTATAATAGTGGTCTCATACAATATTTGTCCTTTTGTGACTGACTAATTTCCCCGAGCATAATGCCTTCCAGATTCCTTCATTGTTGTTCTTTGTTGTTGCGTAGTACTCCGTTGTGTGAATACACCATAATTTGCTTATCTGTTTGTACATTTACGTGCACCCACTGGGTAGGTTGTTTCCATCTTTTTGTTACCATGAACAGTGCTGCAATGAACATGGGTATGCATATATCTATTCATGTGATAGCTCTTATTTCTCTAGGATATACTCCAAAGAGTGAGATTGTTGGATAGTATGGTACTTCTATTTCTAGCTTTTTAAGGAAGCACCAAGTCGATTTCCAAAGTGGTTTTACCGTTTTACTTTGCCACCCAACGGTGTACAAATGTTCCAGTCTCTCTACAACTTCTCCAACATTTATTATTTTGTTTTTTTTAGATTAATGTTAGCCTTGTTGGGATGAGATGGTATCTCACTGTAGTTTTGATTTGCATTTCTCTAACGGCTCCTAATCATGAGCATTTATTTCCTCATGTATCTGTTAGCTACCTGAATGTCTTCTTTAGTGTAGTGCCTGCTCGTATGCTTTGCCCATTTTTTAATTGGGTCATTTATATTTTTGTTGTTGAGGTTTTGCAGTATTATGTAGATTTTAGAGATTAGATGCTGATCAGATTTGTTGTAGCCAAAAATTTTTTCCCAGTCTATAGGCTGTCTTTTTACTCTTTTGATGAAGTCTTTTGATGAGCACGAGAGTTTGATTTTTAGAGCTCCCAGTTATCTAGTTTCCCTCTGGTGCTTGTGCACTGTTAGTAATGTTTTGTATTCTGTTTACGCCGTGTATCAGGGCTCCTACTATTGTCCCTATTTTTTCTTCTATGATCTGTACCATTTTAGATTTTATATTTAGGTCTTTGGTATATTATGAGTTAGTTTTTCTACATGGTGTGAGGTACGGGTCTTGTTTCATTTTTTTGCAGATGGGTATCCAGTTACGTCAGCACAATTTGTTAAAGAGACTCTCTTTTCCCCTGCTGACGGATTTTGGGCATTTGTCAAATATCACCTGCTGATAGGTGGATGAATTTACGTCTGGATTCACAATTCCGTTCCACTGGTCTAAGTATCTATTGTTGTACCAGTACCAGGCTGCTTTGGCTACTATGGCAGTATAATAGATTCTAAAATCAGGTAGTGGAAGCACTCCCACTTTGTTCTTCTTCTTCAGTAATGCTTTACTTATCTGAGGCCTCTTCCCTTTCCATATGAATTTGGTAATTTGTTTCTCCATCTCATTAAAAAATGCCATTGGAATTTCATCAGTATTGCATTGTATCTGTAGATGGCTTTGGGTAGAATAGATATTTTCACAATGTTTAGTCTTCCTATCCATGAGCAAGGCTATGTTTTTCCACTTGTAGGTGTCTTTTGGTTTTTTGCAGTAGTTTCTTGTAGTTTTCTGTGTATAGGTCTTTTACATCTCTGGTTAGATTTCTTCCTAAGTATTTTATCTTCTTTGGGGCTATCGTAACTGGTATTGATTTGGTGATTTCCTCTTCAAAGTTCTCTTTGTTGGTGTAGAGGAATACAGCTGATTTATGTATGTTTATCTCTTATCCTGATACTTCACTGAAATCTGTTAGTTTTCTTGTGGATTCTTTCAGGTTTTCTGTGTATAAGATCATATATCACCTGCAAATAGAGATACTTTTACTTCTTCCCTACCAATTTAAATGCCCTTTCTTTCTTTCTTTCTCTTTTTTTCTCTCTCTCTGTTTTTTTATTTTTTCTTGCCTAATTACTCTGGCTAGGACCTCCGGCACAATGGTGAATAAGAGTGGTGATAAAGGACATCCTTGTCTGGTTCCTGTTCTCAAGGGGAATGCTTTCAGACTCTCTCCATTTAGGATGATGTTGGCTGTTGGCTGCTGAGGAGTTTCCCTTCTATTCCTATTTTGCTGAGAGTTTTTATCATGAATTGGTGTTGGACTTTGTCAAATGCATTTTCTGCATCAATTGATAATATCATGTGGTTCTTGTCTGTTTTTGTGGTGGATTACATTGATGGCGTTTCTAATGGTGAAACATCCCTGCATACCTGGGTCATGGTGAATTATTTTTTTCATATGTTGTTGAATTCTACTGGCTAGAATTTTGTTGAGAATTTTTGCATCTAAGTTCCTGAGGGATATTGGTCTTTATCTTCAATCTCACTAGTTCTGACTTCCATTACATCAATTCTGCTGCTCTCACTTTCTATTGAGTTGTCTAATTCTGAAATTTTATTGTTAATTGTCTCAGTCGTCTAGTGCTGCTATAATAGAGATACCACAAGCAATTGGCTTTAACAAAGAGAAATTTATTCTTCACAGTAAAGTAAGCTAAAAGTCTAAATTTGGGGTGTCAGCTCTAAGGGAAGGCTTTCTCTCTCTGTCAGCCTTCTCATCAATCTTCCCCTGGACTAGGAGCTTCTTCGCACAGGGACCCTGGGTCCAAAGAACGTGCTCTGCTCCTGGCACTGCTTTTTGGTGGTATGAGTTCCCCCTGCCTCTCTGCTCATGTCTTTATTTTATATCTCAAGAGATTGCCTCAAGAGACAATCCAATCTTGTAGACTGGGCCCTGCCTCACTAACACAACTGTCACCCATCCTCCCTCATTAACATCATAGAGGCAGGATTTACAACATATAGGAAAATCACACTATACCAGGAATCATGGCCCAGCCAATTAGATACACACATTTTGGGTAGGACATAATTCAATCCATGACATTAATCTTCTGGATTTCTGTTGGCTGTATCTCTATGGATTCTTGCAACCTATTAAATTTGTCATTATGCTCCTCTACAATCTTCTTAAGTTCCTCTATTGCTTTATCTGTGTGTTCCTTGGCTTGTTCTGCATTTTGTCTGATCTCTTTCCTGATCTCTTGAAGAGTTCTGTATATTGATCTTTTGTATTCGCCCTCCAGTAATTCCAGGGAAGTTCTTTTCCTCTGGCAGATTTCCTGATTCTTTGTTTTGGAAGCTTACTGAAGCCATCATGGTCTGGCTTTTTATGTGATTTGATATTGACTGTATTCTCCAAGCCATCAATAAGTTATTATATTTATGTTCGCTTACTGTGTCCTAGCTTCTTGTTTTGTTTCATTTTGATATGCCCAAATAGGCTGCTCCTGTGAGCTAGTTTGATTATTGGTGCCTTTGAAGCTCTCACATCCTGCCACCAGGTGGTTAGATCTGTTACTAGGTATCTGAGCCCAGGAGTCCATTTACTTTTCTTGTTGGATTCAGTTCAGGTGTCCAGATAGTCGGTCACCAAGCATATGGTGCCAGCTCTTACCTACAATCCTAGATGGGTAGGGGTGATTGATGTAGCACAGGTATCTGGCTGCAATAGGGGGTCATGTGCTGAGCAAGGTAGAGGGCTGACAGCTGCCCCTGAGTGTCTGGGAGGAAAGCATGTCCCTGTTCCCTAGAGTATGTAGGTTGGTGAGTTTTGCAGCTGGACTATGGGTACCCAGTGCTGTTGGCTGTAAGGACTGAGAGGCACCATTTGTTCTTGGAAGTCTGTTGCAGGTGGCTAAGTGGCATGGGGTGGAGCCACCAGCCCTCAGACCCCTGAAGTGGGTAGGTGAGGACCCTGCTTAACAGGCAGAGCATTGTCTCAAATGTCACAAACCTGCCACTTCACCATATAGCCAATAGCATGAAATTATGCTTCAGATATATACCCTGTTGTACTGTGCTAATGAGGAACTATGATGTTGAAATGGGCCCACATGGGTCTATGGTGGGGTGAAATGTATTCAAAATCCACAGACCCCTTATGCCTGTGCCTTGGCAAAGGAAGTGTACCTGCCCTGAGTTCCCAGCTTAGGGGAGCTGGCAGGTTTTTTTTTTTTAGCCTGTTTGTTAATTTGTTTCCTCTCCCAGGCCGGGAGAATGGCTCAGGGAACATGATGAGCCCCACTTCCTGCCCAGGGAAGCAGCAATTGGCAATCTGAAGCCAGCCTAGGACCTGGTGCAGAGCAGGGAGAGAGCAGGGAGAAAGGTTCTTCCCAAATGGGATGTACTTTGATCCACATAGGAGGTTATCTTTTGTCAATTGAGGGCCACTTCTTGCTGGTTCTGGAGGGTTGAGCAGACTCTCCACCACTCAGACCCTCCTGATGTGGAAAACAAGTCCCGAATGCCACTGCTTGCCTCACCACGCTCATCAGCTGATCCAGCCTGCAGGTTGCCAGTTCCTGCCAGGTCAAGTCTGGAAGCTCCTTGCTGCTTCTGAACCATCTTTCCCTTCCCCTTCTCTCAGTCTGATTCCTCAGGTTTACCTTTGATGTTCCGGGCTCATAAATTGTTATGTATAATCGATTCACTTGTTTTTCAGGTCTTTCTTGTAAGAGGGACTACAAGAAGCGTCTGACTACTCTGCTGTCTTGGCCCTGCCTCCTCAGGTAGTTTTTAAAGTTAGGTTGGTTTTATATTCCTCTTTCTAAAGTATGCATTTACACAGGGTATGCATAATTATATAGTTAACACCTTGACATGGGCTTGAAATATTTGAAAAAAAGAATGAATATTATTGAGTACTTAGTATGCACCAAATGCTGTGATAAGTGCTTTCCATAGTTATTTTTTTAGGTAGATAATATTTTTATCTCCATATTATAGAGGAGGAAGCTGAGGCCTAGGGAGGTTAAGTCCAGTGCCCAAGGGCCCTCTGGAGGGAAGTGGCATAGCTGGGATCCACCTGGGTTCCAGTTCCTTCTAATGCTGTCAGTGCTATGCCTGCTGCCAAAAATCTCCACTAAAATTGTTCTTTGCTCCTTCCCGTATCTCTTGTTATTCATATTTTCTACTGCAGACACTCGCATTCACAGGGACATTTCTTCCACTTAGAGTTTGAAATGTCTCATTCATGACTGCCCCTGGCCCTGAGGAATTGGGTCTGGCCCTTGGTAATAGATGACTGCTAGGTGTTCTGAACTGGTGGCTGCCATGTTGCCCACTCTCCTCAGCCATTGGGGTTAGTGCACATGGTGCCAGGAAGTGTGGACGAAGAGATGGTGGGGCAGAGGCAAAGTTGGTCAGTATATCAGGTTAGAGGACTTATCAACCTTTGTTCTTACTAATTCCCAGGAATTCTGAGTGCACCTCCTTCATGGAGCCTGGTGCTATTGCCTACATTTAATTCCTTGGCCAACACTTTATTCCTTGGCTCTTTGCTTCAACCCCCCAGCAACATTAAATACTCATCCAAATTTCCTGAAAAGGTGTCTGTTTTCAGCCTCTCAAGGGAATTGAAGCATTATAATTTGGTAACAGCACACATTTCCACTTAACGAGTTACAAAGTTGGCACATACACCTTAATTTCAAGCCTTTGCTCTCCCAATGCCCTGAGCTTCCAACGACCGACGTGTGCACCCCAAGTTTATTTTTTAGAAATTAGTTTTTTTCTGAACACAAACTTAATAAGTGTTCATTATAGACTATTTGGAAAATATAGAAAAGCAAAAAGAAGATTATAAAAAGTCATTTTTAGTCCCATCTCTCACATGTAATTACTCTCAATTTTTAGTGTGCTTCGTTTCAGTTTTCCTCCTATGGTTTATACAGTCATACTGTTTCATTCTAGGCTTTCTCACTTAATGTTATACTGTAAGTATGTCCCCATTTTATTAGGTATAGTTACCACTATTTTAAAGAAGGGAAAATATTCTAGTGTATGGGTTCATCAAAGTTTATTTAAAATTTTCATATCGCTGTATAATCAAGTTCATTATGTTTGATATCATAAAGCAACTCTACAATAAGAACCCTTGTAGCTAAATCTGTGTAAAAATCTCTGGTTATTTTCCTTGGAAAAATTACTAGAAATGAAATTGGTAGATCAGCTATATGCACATTTTTTAATCCAGAATACTTATACCCAGATGCAAACCAAATATTGGTTAGCATCCAAACATCTTTTATTCTTTAATTGCATTCCAGCAAACATATTGATGGTATGGCAGCAGGCAGGGCGAGGCCTGTACTTCATGGACAGTATTTCAGAAGAGAGATCACTACCTTTTTAATCTCCTAAGTGTTGATGGCAGAAAAACAAGGGGAAGTTAGAACAAAATTGAGTAGGGGGAACTCTGTCTGTTTGGATGGCTGGCATTTTCTTGTTGTGTGCTGATGAGTTGATTCTAACTCATAGCAACCCTATAGGACAGAGTAGAACTGTCCCATAGGGTTTCCAAGGCTGTAATCTCTACTGGAGCAGATTGCCAGACTATCCTGATTTAGGGTATACTTCAACCTGGAATACCTACTGGAATGGGGTAGTGACTTGTGAACATCTTATACTGATTTTCTATTCAGAATCTGCCACCTCTCCTTTAACTGGCCAAATTCCCAAAGAAAACTCAATCTGGAGCTCATGGAACAATTATGAAAAAAGTAACTTTTGCAGGTGTGGTTGCTTCAGGGCAGAGCTCCACTGGGTAAGTTCTCCTTAGTGATTAACTGGAGTCATTTAGTACAGCACGTCTCCATCTGCAGCTGCAAGGATCTGTTTTTATCTCAGAAGGATAGTCATTGTGTCACCAGTGCATAATATCACTGACTAGCTTGTGCCCATTATTCCTGAATAAAACCCCGCTTAGAGCATAACTAATGATCAGCCCTTCGGGTGGGATACATACTTGCCTACATCTAGAAATAAGGAAACGGCCAGCCCCACTCAACACCCTCACTCTCACTCCACAGTGAGTGCAACGTGAATCAGATCTGAGAAAGCATTCTGCATGGTTTGTACGTCAGACCAGAATTTCTTTTTTTAGGATTTGAACAAGACAGGTGGCAGACAGCAATAGCATTCTTCCTTTCACCA
Source organism: Loxodonta africana (assembly GCF_030014295.1). NCBI lineage: Eukaryota > Metazoa > Chordata > Mammalia > Proboscidea > Elephantidae > Loxodonta > Loxodonta africana. The sequence continues at coordinate 9,504,226 of NC_087355.1, forward strand.
AGGAAACTTTGTGCACGTTTTTAATTTGTGCACGCCCAAATTTGTACAAGGACAAGAACTTGTTCCTTCCTTTGTCTTCTCAAGAGCCGGTGGTGGCAACGAGTGGTGTTTACTCTGGGAACTGTGCTTGTGCTGAAGCCATTCACGCATTGGCAAGCAGTTCAAATACTGGTTTCAAGGCTGGCCAAATTGTGCAGTAGGCTGTTTGTCTCTGAGGTGCCTTCTTTCTCTTCTTGTACACTTTCTCTACTTCCTGATTTTCCCGGTTCCTGTCTTTCAACCTGGGTCACGGAAAAATTATCTGATGAATAATTCTCAGTAAAATGTTAGTAATGCATGTTACCCCCTCCTAGGAATATTTTAATTTTAAAGTAGGACCACAAGGAAGAGACTACCCTTAACAAAAAAGTAATTAATTTCCAAGTGTGCTTCTATGCCATTGCACTACATATGCATATGTTTGTAAAGATGTGTATTTATTTTGGTGGTAAGAGGCATGTCAGATATGTCAGAGTCAAAAGAAGAATATGTCTCTATAATGCAGTTGTTTTTATTTGGCCAAAGGAAGTGTTGATTAATCTGACAAATTGTCAATGTAAACAGCCTTGTAGATGGTGGAAGATTCATTCCTTTTTATTTATGGTTCCAATATTCCATCCGTTCTCTTACTAGTACAGAAGCAGGATTTAGAACCTGTAAAGGTTTAACTACTAATAAAATCACTGTTTTCTTACATTGTTAAAAAAAAAAAACTCTTCATTGTTCATTTCAGCAAGTTTATGCCTGCTTATACTGGAACTGTTTTCATAGCTCATTGTTTTCTTTTTGAGCTAGGAAAAAAAATGTAGATTTTAATTTAATTTGCTACAATTCCTAGGCAGTAGTGAAGCATACAGAATTGTAGAAGTGATAAAACAAGATAAATGTAACTGATCATCTATTTCTATCCCAGCACTTACTGTTCTTTGAGAATTCAGATTTCTTTTTAGGTAAAAGGCATAGAAAAATGGAAGAGACGGTATTCAAGTAAACAGAAGCTTTCCAGTTGATTTCATGGTACATAGCTTTGAAATTATTTCACATGTTTTTGTTAAGTAAGAAAAATCTTCCTTAATCCTTTTGGTAGTGAGCAGCATGCATTCGGATCTACCAGGTAACATTTATGTATTTTTTCTTTAATTTTGTTTAGGGTTGTCACCTCTCAAATAGCAACTAAAATGAACTCTTTTGTCCTTTTAGGACAGTTGTCAGTGCATATTGTAGAGAAAAAGCTCCAAGCATGTTTTCATTTCATTTATCATTAATTTTTAGCATGTGATTACTGTGGTAAAATACATATACCATAAAATTTCTCATTAGTGACATATAGTACGTGCGCACAGTTGTGCAGTTATCACTGCTATCTAGTTCCGGAATATTTTAATGACCCCAAAAGGATACTTCCATTTTTAATGACTTTATTTTATTTCAAAGTACCAGGAGCCCTTCTTCAGGTGGATCCCCATGGGAAAATAGTTACAATGCCACAAAAGAGAATGAGCCTTACTGCTTTTGTTGTGTTAACCCTGTACAATTCAGTACTTAAAAATTATGATAAGGTGATAAACATCATGCACCAAGACAAAGATTCTGGTCAGAGTTTCTTACTTTCTTAGGCTATTTCTGAAAATTTCATTTATTTTCTCAACTTTCCTCAAATGTTGCTCTGATGTTTTGGTTTGTTTGATTCATTTCTGTCCAAAGCCCAACAGCGCTCACCTTAGTGAGTTCCATTAACATTCTGGGACTCTGTTGTTTTCTAAAATGAATATTAGTATTTCAAAATGCATTGAAAGTCACCACCACCACTGCTTGATCCTGACTTGATGTGAAGGGTATGTAAATTTATCTTTGTGGGATTTCACAAAGGAAAGGTGGGGTAAAGATGCACCTCACAGTTATGCTCTGGTCTGTTAAAGACATTTTTCATAGCACCACAGAGAACTGAATTTGTATCACTTCAAAAATGGTACAGGCCGAGCAAATTAGTAAAATAAGTGGATCATTGAAATGGATTGGAAATCCCCTGGAAATTTTTCCTGGAATTGTCCAGGTAAAAAACTATGCTATGTTTAGAAAGAAACTTTAAGTATTTATCAAATACCAATCCTTGATGGAGTAGAGCTGTTTGTCAGCACCATATGCTTTCCTTAACCTCCTTAAAAAAAAAAAAAAAAAAAAACTCCTTACTCCTTATAAAAGCATAATGTTATACTCTTATAAGGGGATTAAAGTAAACAGGAGGAAAGAGATAAATTAAGAAACAAACTGCAAAAAGAAATCAGAACTTGAAACTTCTATTGCAAAATTAAGAACACATGCTATAAAGGGGACACCAAAGGTATGACTAGAAAACCATTTGCTAAAGAGATTACCATATTTTTACACAAATAACGAGCATATTCTATGTTTCTACTTTTTTTGCCAACCCCACCCTTTCCCCTCCCCCCCCCAGGTATTTTCATAAGTGCTGTACACTAATTATTTTACTTGTTGCTGTAAAAAAAAAAAAAAAATAGCATAGCACACTTAAAAAAAACAAAGAACATGTGTTATTTGTGTAAAAATATGATAGGTGTGTGGATCTAATCAATCATCTCAACAGAAATCCTGTCAGCTTAGACCTAAAGGGACAGAGACAGGACCAAAAGAAGAAAAGTTGTTTGCCTCCTGGAATTCTACAGGCAGGAAATGGGCCAATGGAACTACCTGACTACAAACATCTATGGTTCCTCAAGAAAAGGAAAAGACAACCCCGGGAGCAGTTTAGAGACCAAAAGGACCACCAGCATGGGCTAGGAGGCTTCATTTCAGAGGTTGGAGCCATCACCTACGTTCCAAAGGGTGGAGCGGCAACCTTGGTTCAGAAAGTTGGGCCAGTCATTGAAAAACCAGACTTAATGGTCTGACTGAGACTAGAAGAATCCCAGTGGTCATGGTCCCCAAACCTTCTGTTGGCCCAGGACAAGAACCATTCCCGAAGACAACTCATCAGACATGGAAGGGACTGGATAATGGGTTGGAGAGAGATGCTGATGAAGAGTGAGCTACTTGTATCGGGTGGACACTTGAGACTGTGTTGGCGTCTCCTGTCTGGAGGGGAGATGGGAGGGTAGAGAGGGTTAGAAACTGGCAAAATGGTCACGAAAGGAGAGACTGGAGGGAGGGAGTGGGCTGACTCATTAGGGGGAGAGTAAATGGGAGTATGTAGTAAGTTGTATATAGGCTTACGTGTGACAGACTGACTTGATTTGTAAACTTTCACTTAAAGCACAATAAAAATTATTTAAAAAAAAAAAAAATTGGGCCAGGAGGCAGGGCCAAGATAGTGGAGTAGTCAGACGCTTCCTGTGGTCCCTCTTACAACAAAGACATGGAAAAACAAGTGAATTGATTACATATGACAATCTAGGAACCCTGAACATCAAAGGCAAAATTGAAGAATCAGACTGAGTGGCAGGGGGAGGGAGAGACTGTTCAGAAGTGAGGAGTTTCCAGACCTGGCACTGCAGACACCGGCAACCTGCAGGCTGGGTTGGCTAGCACAAGTGGTGAGGCAAGCAGTGGCGTTCCAGATGCATTTTCCATATCAGGAAAGACCTAGTGGTGGAGAGTCTACTCAAGGCTCTAGAACCAGTGAAATGCAGCGCTCAGTCAGCAAAAGATAAGCATATGTGTCCAACCTACCACACAGATTAAAAAACACACCTTTGGGAAAAACCTGTCTCCATTTACCTGCCCCCTCCCCACTCTGCACCGGGTCCCAGGTTGGCTTCAGAGATTGCCACTTCTTCTGGGCCAGAAGTAGGACCCGTCACACACTCTGAGCCTTTCTCCCAGCCTTGGAGTGGGAACGAATTAACAGACAGGAAAAAATAATCTGCTAGCTCCCCTAAGCCAGGAACTCAGGGCAAGCACATCACCTTTGCTGAGGCACAGGCATAAGGGCTCCACAGACTATGAATGCCTTTCACTCCTGCATAGACTTGTGTGGGCCCATTTCAACAACATAGGCCCTCATTAGCACAGTACAACAGGGTATATACCTGAAACTTAACTTTGACTGTATCAGCTATATGGTGGAGTGGCAGGTTCATGATATATGACACCGCTCTGCCTATTAACAGGGTCCTCACCTACCGATATCAGGAGCCTGAGGACTGGCAGCCCCACCTATGCCACCTAGCCACCTACGACAGGTGTCCAAGAATAAGTGATGCCTCCCAGTCCTCACAGCCAACAGCATTGGGTGCCCATAGTCCAGGTGCAAAACCCACCCACCTGTCTAGGGAACAGGGACACACTTTCTTCCCAGACACTAAGAGGCAGCTGTCAGCCCCCTGGCTTGCTCAGCACGTGACCCCCTACTGCAGCCAGATAACTATGCCTACACCAATCACCTCTGCCCATCTAGGACTGTAGGTAAGAGCCTACACCACACATTTGGTGACCAACTACCTGGACACCTGAGCTGAATCCCTACAAGAAAAGTAAATGGACTCCTGGGCTCACATACCTAGTAACAGACCTAACCACCTGGTGACAGGATGTGGGAGCTTCAATGGTGCCAAAAAATCAAACTAGCTCACATGAGCAGCTCATTTGGGCAAATCAAAATGAAACAAGAAGCTAAGCCACAGTAAGCAAACATAAATCAATATAATAACTTATTGATGGCTTAGAGACAACAGCCAATATCAAATCACATAAAGAGGCAGACCATGATGGCTCCAGTAAGTTCCCAAAACAAAGAATCAAGAAATCTTCCAGAGGAAGATAACTTCCTGGAATTACCAGAGGTAGAATACAAGAGATTATTATACAGAACTCTTCAAGAGATCAGGCAAAATGCAGAACAAGCCAAGGAACACACAGGCAAAGCAATAGAGGAATTTAAGAAAATTATAGAAGAGCATAATGACAAATTTAACAGGCTGCAAGAATCCATAGAAAGACAGCAAACAGAAATCCAGAAAATTAACAATAAAATTTCAGAATTAGCAACTCAATAGAAAGCCTTAGGACCAGAGTTGAGGCAATGGAAGTTAGAATTAGTGAGATTGAAGGTAAAGCATTTGACACCAACATATTTAAGGGAAAATCAGATAGAAGAATTTTAAAAAGCGAAGAAACCCTAAGAATTATGTGGGACTCTATCAAGATGAATAACCTATGAATGATTGGCATACCAGAATGGGGGGCATAACAGAAAACACAAGAGAATTGTTGAAGATCTGTTGGCAGAAAACTTCCCTGATACCGTGAAAGATGAGAAGATATCTATCCAAGATGCTCATCAAACCCCACACAAGGTAGATCCCAAAAGAAAGCCTCCAAGACATATTATAATCAAACTTGCCAAAATCAAATATAAAGAGAGAATTTTAAGAGCAGCTAGGGATAAATGAAAGTCATCTACAAAGGAGAGTTAATAAGACTAAACTCAGACTACTCAGCAGGCAAGAAGTCAATGAGATATATAAATCCTTGAAGGAAAAAAATTGCCAGCCAAGAATGATATATCCAGCAAAACTGTCTCTCAATTACGAAGGCAAAATTAGGACATTTCCAGATAAACAGAAGTTTAGGGAATTTGCAAAACCCAAACCAAAATTACAAGAAATACTAAAGGACATTCTCCGGTTAGAAAATCAAGAGTTGGGGCCAGCTCCATAGTGGGCAAGGAGAATGAGGCTGCCCAAAGCTGAGAGAGAAGGGTCAATGACCCAGTGGGCCAGGAGAACAGCTCCCCAGGGCCAAGAAATCAGGGCCACTGATCCAATGGGTTGGAACAACAGGGCCACTACCCAAAGCTCAAGGGGAGGGGGCGCTGACATCTCAGTGATTCAGAAAAGCAGGGCTGACTCCTAGGGCCAAGAATGTGGAGCCAACCACTTCACCCCCACTTAAAAAAAAAAGTTACCCTTGTGTCAATTTGGACTCATAGTGACCCTATAGGACAGAGTGGTACTGCCCCATAGGGTTTTTAAGGCTGTAATCTTTACGGTAGCAGATCATCAGGTCTCTTCTGCTCCAGAAGGGCTAGTGGATTTGAACCACTGACCTTTCGGTTAGTAGCCAAATGCTTTAACCACTGCACCACCAGGGATGGCTTTAATCAGAAAAATGGAAAATAACATTTAACAGGTGTTGGCAAGGAAGTGGAGAAATTGGAACCTCATCCATTGTTAATGGGATTGTAAAATGGTGCAGTTGCTGTGGCAAACAATTCAGCAGTTCCTCAAAAAGTTAAACAGCAAAAGCCTGTTGCTGTCCAGTGGATTCTGATGCATAGCGATCCTATAGGACAAAGTAGAACTTCCCCATAGGGTTTCCAAGGCTGTAATCTCTACAGAAGCAGACTGTCACATCTTTCTCCCAAGGAGCAGAAGGTAGATTGGAACTGCCGACCTTTTGATTAGCAGCCAAGTGCTTAACCACTTCAACACCAGAACTCAGAACTACCATATTACCCAGCAATTCCACTCCTAGGTGTAATACCCAAGAGACTTGAAAGCAGGGATTCAGATATCTGTAAAGCAATGTTTATCACAGCATTGTTCACAATAGCCAAAAGTGGAAACAACACCAATGTCCATCAACTGATGAATGGATAAATACGATTGAATATCATTCTACGATAGGAAAAATGAAGTACTAATACACGCTACTTCCAGGTTCAGACCCAGCGCCACTGGGGCCTCCTCTTCACTGGTCGGAGTTTCGGCTCCTCAGGGGCCTCCTCCTTTGGTTTCTAAGTGTTAATACATTTAAGGTATTTCTTTTTATGCTCTCAGTCTTAGGGGTGTAGCTTCTTCCTGAAATTGCTACTCCGCGATAGCTGAAAGTTCTCTGTTTACCTTTCCCTTACCTGTTAACAACTTTCATAGCCACCCTATAGGGGGCAGTTCTACTCTTACCCCTATAGGGGTCACTATGAGTCGAAAATGACTCAAGAGCAGTGGGTTTGGTTTGTTTTTTGGTTGGTTAACCACTTTATACCCATTAACAATTGTTTTTATTAAATTATCTGTGTGCTTCTGCCTCCTGACTAGTCTCTAATTCACTCACTGCCAAGAAATCATCTTGCCAAATATATTAACCTAAATCTGATGGAAGTACACAATACTATCCATTAATGTCTTGCCAAAATACCAATTTACAAGAAATACAGGGGGCAGAAGAACATGTAACTCATATCACAGGAATGTGATCAGCAAAACCCAGACAGTGGAAAATTTACAGAAAGGATCCGATGTCTTCAGCAACAAAAACAACACATTCCAAAACAAAAGGAACTTTTTACAAACACGTATCTATAGGTCAGTCTGGGAGATGTGAATCCTGACTAGATAATTGGTACTATTAAAGAAAATAGTTACTTTTTTAAAAAGGGTTACGGACACTGAAAATAGGAAGTAGGATTTATAGGAAATAGTGCTGTGGTCAGCAGAATTATGGCCCCCAAAGATGTCCTTCACCTAACCCTCAGAACCTATGAGTATGTCCTGTTGCAGATGGAATCAAGGTTACTACTACTCAACTAATCTTGAGATGGATTATCAGGGTGGGCCCCATTTGATCACAGGGGTCCTTGTAAGTGAAGTAGGGAGGCAGAAAGGTCAGAGTTAGAGAAGGAGAAGAAGCCTAGGTCAGAGTGATGTGATGACTGGCTTTGAAGATGGAGGAAGGGGCCACAAGGAGCGGGGTAAAAAAACCTAAGGAAATTGGAAAAGGCAAGGAAATGGATTATCCCCTGGAGCCTCCAGAAGGAACGCAGATCTGCCAATACCTTGATTTTAGCCCAGTTCAACCCATTTGGGACTCCTGATCTCCAGGCCTGTAAGATCATACGTTCACATTGTTTTAAGCCACTAAGTTTTCAGTAATTTGTCATGGCAACAATAGAAAATTAACACAAGCCCAAAGGGACAAAGAAGAATCAGGAGTCGGAAAGGAGTGACAAATCAAAGCAACATCTTAGGGACTGAGCAGCATTATTCTACAATGCTCCACACAAATCTCTGTAAGAGTTTTTCTCTCCATGGTATCACTTTGTTTATACGTCTTTCTCCCACCTGACCGGGAAACCCTTGAAGCCTGGAAATGAAACTTACTGATCTTTTTATCCTCAAGGCCTTATCATAGCACTTTGCACCCCAATAAATAATTGTGAAAAGGAGTGAGGGAGGGAATTGAAAAGATCCAGAATCCAAACTGTAATCAGATATTTCACAGACTCCACAGAATACAGTTCTAAAAAACAGTGCACAGTATTTAATGGAGTCATCTAAATGCAATAAACTTTTACTATAGACGAACGTTATCTACACACACATACATATACCCACACTAAACAATTTACTGTCCTTCAGATGCTAATTCACTTTTAACCCGTGGCTACAGCTGTGCTAAACTGTGAATTGGAAGCCCCTGATAGACCAAAATGCTGCATGATGGCATTTAAGGGCAAAACACAAAAAGTCTTTAAGAAACCTCTCTACTTTAACTGGCCAGATGAGATTTTGAAGACAATCATCTGATATTACTAACATGCTTTTATCTTCAGATAATAGCCCAGTAAGCTGAATTATGTAATTTAAGACACAGATTACATCTTTAAAATAAATAAATAAATAAAAGCATAGAGCCCACTGAAATCCTAGGAGTGACACTTGAAAAGCAGAGAATCAAGGAAGCAAAACTTGTTGCCAGATTTGGACATTTGGCTGTCAAGCAGACATTAGCAGATGACAGGCAAATAATTACCCAACACAATTAAGTAAAACATGCTTCAACATGTTCAAACTCTAGTCAAAGATACAACTTGTGAGATTTGATAGCTGGAACAAATTCCCAACATAACATACTGCCAGAATAGCAGAGTAACGAGACCCACTTTTTATTTTTACTGTACCAAGGTTATGCTTGGTTCAGGAACAGGAAGACAATATGTTTTAATACAGAAAACAGATATAGAATCAACCAAAGAAACGTGAAGAAGACTTGCAGCACTGCAGGACTTTCAGGCAGTGTAGCGTGGGAGACGTTCTACCTGAAGAAACTAAGTCGGAACAAGAAATCACTTCCTGTTTTAAATATGATGATCGGAGAGTCAGAGGCATAGCCTGGAGTTAAGCTTCTTCATCATGGCATTCATTCCTGCATCCATGCTGTGACTTTTTGGGGGGAGTTGGAAATAGAAATTCTTGGAGGTCTGACTAGCCAGTATACGAAAACTAGAGAAGTGCCTTCATGCGGTGCTCCCAGAGCCCTGGGAGTCCTAAAAGGGTCCTGGATTTGGAGGAATGCAGGAAGCAGAGAGACAGTACTGGGGACAGAGAGTGAAGTTGCAGAGCCAGGGCCCTAGGCTATGAGAACCACTGATAACACTGCCCCCAGAGATAAGCCACTTTCATCTAGTTTATGAATTTGAGTTCTGCTAAGACTTCATTTGAAAAAAAGCTTTTCCTTACTTCTAGAAAGAGAGGAAGCTTAAAAACCACTGACCTAAAGAATGGGTAGTTTCATTACAGAAGTCGAGGCAATGAGTAATTTGTTGTACACTGATGTTAAGGAAGAAAACTAAACCCCAAACTGTCTCTGTGGACTGAGTTCCATTCTCTTTGAGCCATCCTGGTGCCTCCTGCTTATTATAACCCCCCTCGTCTTACACCATCCAACAAACACACAGACCACACAAACAGAATCATATGATTCCTGCAATAGATCCAGGGTTCCAGTTTAGTACCTATTGCATACGCTGGGAACATCTAGGATACCACTTCAGCGTGCACCTTGTTCCTTTTGACTCCAGATTTAGATGGCTCCTCGTCACTTCCTATGCTTGTCAGTAGGAGAAAATGCAGTCAATCTGACAAGCGAAGACCTCTTGACTATAATATAGCTCCATGTGAAAACTAGCTCAGCCTCCAGGTCCCTAACAAACCAAACATTACAGTAACTGTGTCTCCCTATCAACTCTGGCTTTCTACATGGACCGTGCCTCTGGTTTGACCAACCCCAATCTGAAAACTGTATCTGTCCATTCTGGCCTTGAATGTGTCCTAGAATACATGTCAATCTTTCTCCATCTCTCCCTGCTCATGTGCTTGGTCCTCTCTTGAGTGTTCTTTTTATGATCCCTGCCACACACCACAAGCCATGCTGCCAATCCTTCAGTTTCTGTGCTTGGTTCTATCTGTGGTGGGAAGATAAGTCCACTGCCAGCTACCCCGATACCGCCACATCACCTGTTTTGCTTTGTGCCAACCTCATTTCTGGACTTACCACTCTTTACATGCCCAAAAAATTGTATCACACTGAAAACTTGAGTTAGCAGTAAAGAATTTTCTGAAAACTTCACAGGCAGCATAGAAAAGAAATATCACATCTCTCACTGCAACATAAGCTACTTACAAAATCTTCATTAAGCGGGTCTACTCTCCAAAGTTCAAAGCTCCCCATCAGGCCACCCATGAGGGTATTTTCTCCACTGTTCCCCTAGTTGAGCCCAACTTCAGCAGTTCCTGTTGCCATCCCCCAACCTCAAATGCCTCCCCACTTCATCCTTGCCCATCTTCTGGCTTCAGACATAACCATCGCTATGCTCAGCAAACAAAGGGCTTTCCAGAATCTAGGGGGCACCTGACCCAGCCCTTACCCATAAACAGTGGAGATTATAAATGGTTTTCTTAAAGTCAGCTACTGGGGTAGGATATAGCTTTACCTACCAATATTATGTTTTTAGGGACATGATATGAATAGTGATATATATAAATCCCATGTGACAGTAAGCATAATTGTAATAAGTTTGCACTATTTCAAATACAGAAAAGTATTCTTATCAAAGATAACGTTATTCAGGTGCCTGCAGAGAACTCCTGACAAATCCCAATGATAAAAGAACTGTTAACTGTGCAGTAACTGTCTAAATGAAATTTTGAAACCGATACATGACTGATTAATATTCCACAGATTTTTTTTCCAGATAAGGCTCAAAGATTTCCATTTTTTTTAAAGAAGTTCCATTATTAAAGTAACAGTGATACATCAGGATCAGAGGATTGAAAGAAGCCCAGAGGGTTACTGAATGGTCCAAACAGGTGTCAATGACTTTTTCAAGATGTCCCAAGGATGAGATTCCATAGTTTCCCTCAGTGTCCCAGAGTCAGTGCTTTGGCATGTCATATGGTGTCGTATGGTAAAAGTTAGGTGCCCCTCTTATAGGGGACGCCTGGCTTCCTGGAGCTCCCAGCAATATTGACAACCCATGCTGAAATTCAGAAGAGCAACTCCCCAGTCTCTGAATACTCCAGACATCAGTGGGAACGGTCAGCTGGACAGGGCCAACATTACAGAGATTTGGCCCCCAAAAGAGTAAAAATAAAGCCATGAGCATTAACTGCTAATTATAACTTAATTACCTTCTCTGAGGGGAGAAACAATTGAGACTATCAGAAAGCAGGTGCGATAATATCTCAGCAATGATTTTTATCATACTTGAATGTTAAGAATATATAGCATATGTGTTCAACCATTATCTATTGTCTCTAAAACTAAAAATAATGTGCCCAAGTCTTTTACGTGGCATATGGGATTCATTTACAGGTGATCACACATAAAGAGATTCCTTCTCTGAAAAGGAATCTCGGACTTCTGGCACTGCTTACAGAACGTCTACGTGAACTACACGTCAGATTGTTAGAACTATAAGGAGTCTCTCCAGCTTAAGTATCACATGGGATTAGTTGCAATAATTTGGTACTCTGATCTGCAAAACACAAAAGCCAGAAGGAGGAGTGACCACATATTGAAGAACACTGTGGCCAGTATATCTGCCCAATTTCCTTCCTAGAATGTAGGGCCAGAAATTCATCTCAATCCCCCCTGAGCACTTCAGCTGGCGCAGCAGCATGCCATTTTGACTCATGGCTCACTCAGGTCCTCTCAGCAGAGATGGGCTCATATGCCTACAGTTGAGTCAGTGGTGGTTCAGTGGTCGAATTCCCACTTCCCAGGAAGGAGACCCGGGCTTGATTCCCAGTGAATGCATCTCAAGAGCAGCCACCATCCGTCTGTCATTGGAGGCTGGTGTGTTGCCATGATGCTGAACCGGTTTCAGCAGAACTTCCAGACTAAGACAGGCTAGGAAGAAAGGCTGGTAATCTACTTCAAACATCTGCCGATGAAAATCTAATGGATCACAACGGTCCAATCCTCAGTCAATCATGGAGATGGCACAGGACCAGGCAGCATTTCATTCCATTGTGCATGAGATTGCAATGAGTCAGGGCCTGACTTGATGGCAACTCAGAAAAACAACAACAAAGCTTCAAGGTGAAACGCACATTTTGTATCAGGGAGAAAGGATTGTGGAGCTCAAGCAGTTATTTGAAAAAAGATCTATGTCTGTCCTGACTTGGATCCTCCGGCCAGATTTCATGGAGTAGTGTCTGAGTCCCAGGGAAAAAGGACTGGAAGAAGAAAAGGCAAAAGGTTGTGTGACCCCAAAGCTCTGTGGGACCTGGGAGGTGCTCTTCAGAACCGTAATTGCAAGGGCAGATCCAGGGGTGGGGCTGGGGTGGGAGCTCAGTGCATGGGATAGCGGTGCAGTGTGATTTCAGGGAACCTCCACAGAACTGAGCCAGTGGCAGAAGGCGAAACCAGTGGCAGAAGAGGTGGCAGGTGCCTCCCTCAGCTTCACAGGCCTGGAAGCCTGGATCTTGGCTCCCTGCACTGGTGGCTGCATAGTAGGAGCAAACCTAGGAAATACTGTTCTCACAGCCAGGGCACAGGCTAGTGAGGAAAACCCCTCTTGAGAAGAACTTGAACTAGGACAAAAAGGTGGTCCCCAGGAGAGAGGCAGGATATATGGCTTTGGCTTTGGCTATGTTTATGTGTAAGCCAATAGTGTAGTGGAAAAAATTAACCATGAGATGTCAGAAAAGATTTTTTTAAAGGCAGGGGAAAGTGAAAGAAGGAGAGAGAAGGTAAAGAGTCGAGCTTAGTGAGAATCACTGTCAACAAAAGCTATGTTAGGGCCCACGCTATTGAAGATATGAGAAGTCAAAACTGAGGACTACCTCCCCTAGTGTAGGAAGTCCAGCCTCCTCCCTTCTAGAACAATTTTTTAAAGCATAGTAATAAAAATCATGTGCTCTTTTTTCATGGTATTTCTTCTTTTCTTCCAATACCAGACTACCTCCCTCCTCCCCAACCTACACGTCATGCCCCCAAATCAGGGAAGAGTCACACTTTCCTCTGCACACACTCTTTGTTTCCTATTCCTCTCAGACATAAAGCAGCATGATAAGCTAGTTACCATATATTGTCAGTGATAGCCAAATCTAGTTGTGTTACCTTCCAGTTTGTTTGTGTTTTATCCTGAAAAGGCAAAACTTTCATTCTCAGGGATAAGTTTTAATTATGGCATTTCAGCCTTTGTCTCCGTAAAGGTAGTGTTTTCCTCAAAAATTCACCGTCAAGAATTGCTTCCTCCATTTGTATGTAACTTATGCCTCCTTGTCGTGGTGGTTGGTTGCCATCCAGTCAGCTCCTGACTCATGGCAACTCTATGTACAACAGAGCAAAATGTTGCCTGATCCTGCGCTATCTTCATGACCCATTTGTATGCTAGAGTCCATTGTTGTAGCGATTGTGTATTTGAGTGCCTTGAATCTAGGGGACTCATCTTCCAGTGCTGCATATATCAGACAATGTTCTGTTGTCATCTGTAGAATTTTCACTGGCTAATTTTCAGAAGTAGATTGCCAGGCCTTTCTTCTTAGTCTAGAAGCTCCACTGAAACCTGTCTACCATGGGTGATCCTGCTGTTATTTGAAATACCAGTGACACAGCAACACACAAACCAACACAGTACAACAAACTGAAAGACAGGTGGTGAGATATCTCTTTGTTGTTGTTAGGTATCTTCAAGTCAGCTCCGATTCACAGTGACACTAAGAACAAAACACTACCTGGTCCTGCCACATCCTCACAGTCGTTGCTATATTTGAGCCCATCGTTCCAGCCACTATGTCAATCCATCTCACCAAGGATCTTCCTCTTTTTTGCTGACCCTCTACTTCACCAAGCATGATGTCCTCCAGGAAGTGGTCTCTCCTGATAACATGTCCAAAGTATATGAGATGGAGTCTCATCATCTTTGCTTCTAAGGAGCATTCTGGCTGTACTTCTAAGACAGACTTGTTCGTTCCTCTGGCAGTCCATGGTATATTCAATATTCTTTGCCAACACGATAATTCAAAGACATCAATTCTTCTTCAGTCTTCCTTACTTACTGTCCAGCTTTCACATGCATAGGAGGAGACTGAAAATACCATGGCTTGGGTCAGGTACAATTTAGTCCTCAAAGTGACATCTTTGCTTTTCAATTAAAGAGGTCTTTTTTTTTTTTTTTTTTTTGCAGCAAATTTGCCCAGTGAAATATATTGTTTGATTTCTTGACTCCTGCTTCCATGGGCGTTGATTGTGGATCCAAGTAAAATGAAATCCTTGACAACTTCGATTTTTTCTCTGTTTATCATGATGTGACTTATTGGTCCAGTAGTGAGGATTTTTGTTTTTTTTATGTTGAGGTGTGATTCATACTGAAGGCTGTAGCCTTGACCTTCATCAGTAAGTGCTTCAAGTCTTCTTTGCTTTCAGCAAGCAAGGTTGTGTCATCTGCACATTGCAGGTTGTTAATGAGTCTTCCTCCAGTCCTGACGTTGTGTTCTTCCTATGATCCAGCTTCTCAGATTATTTGCTCAGCATGCAGACTGAATAAGTATGGTGAAATGATATTACCCTGACACACACCCTTCCTGATTTTGAACCACAAAGTATCCTGTTGTTCTGTTTGAATGACTGCCTCTTGATCTATATACAGGTTCTTCATGAGCACAATCAAGCATTCTGGTACCATTCTTTGAAATGTCATCTGTAATTTGTTATGGTCCACACAGTTCAATGCCTTTGCATAGTCAATAAAACACAGGTAAGCATCTTTCTGGTGTTCTCTGCTTTTAGCCAAGATTCATCTGACATCAGCAATGATATCCCTCGTTCCACATCCTCCACTGAATCTGGCAGTTTCTTGTCAATGTACTATTGCAACCATTTTTTAATTATGTTCAGCATAATTTTACTTGCATGTGATATTAATGACAAATTGTTTGATAATTTCCACATTCTTTGGAATGGGTATAATATGGACCTCTTCCAGTCGGTTGGTCAGGCAGCTGTCTTCCCAATTTCTTGGCATAGACAAGTGAGCACCTGCAGTGCTGCATTCATTTGTTGAAACGTCTCAATTGTCACTTGTTTGTTGAAATATCTCAATTGTCAATTTCTGGAGCCTTGTTTTTCACCAATACTTTCAGGGCAGCTTGGACTTCTTCCTTCACTACCATCATATGCTACCCCTGAAATGGTTGAACATCAACCAATTCTTTTTGGTACAGTGACTCTGCATATTCCTTCCATCTTCTTTTGATGCTTCCTGCGTTGTTCAATATTTTGCCCATAGAATCATTCAGTATTGCAATTCAAGCCTTGAATTTTTATTTCAGTTCTTGCAGCTTGAAAAATGCCTAGTGTGTTCTTACCTTTTGGTTTTCTAATGCCGGGTCTTTGCACATTGCATTATAATACCTTACTTTGTCTTCTAGAGTCACCCTTTGAAATCTTCTGTTCAGCTGTTTTACATCCCCATTTCTTCCTTTTGCTTTAGCTACTCGACATGCAAGAGTAAGTTTCAGAGTCTTTTCTGACATCCATTTTGGTCTTTTCTTTCTTTCCTGTCTTTTTAATGATCTTTTGCTTTCTTCATGTATGATGTCCTTGATGTCATCCCACAACTCATCTGGTCTTCAGTCTTATTAGAGAGTTCCTTAGGCTAGCCTAATTTGAGATTTAAAATAGAGCCGTCTGAAGAGTAGTTATGTATATGCTCTCAACCTTTCCATTCATCTGAGACTATGACACCTCTGGTTAGAAACACCCCCATTATTTCTGGGAGATCCTTCCCCCTTCAGTGGGGGCTGCAGTATGCTACCCACCAGGCTTTGGATTTTGGACTTGCCAGCCCCAACTTCTGGTACCAAAAGCCAGCAGGGTTCTGTTTCTCTAGAGAACGCTAATACAAGTACAGTTAACAGGCTCTTATAAGAGTTGAGACCCCCCCCAAAGAGGTCACATATGTACAAATGAAAGGCTACCACACACCCTTCACTGAGGAGAGCTAAGAGTACCTGGGGACACAGACAAGATTTTCTACTCCAATACACAGAAAAATGAACAGTTGAGTCTCAAAGTTGTTTAGAACATGGAGACAGTAATCTTTGTAGGGGAAGTTATTTACTAAAATTTCAAAGTACCTACTGAGCACCCAACTTTAAGCAACATAACTACCCGTTGACCTCCCTAAGATAATTCACTGAATTGACCCCAATGTAATTGAGTGGATTTACCTCTTTATAAGGCTGTTAACTAATGACCAGTTATAGACTGGGGGAGTTGTTATGGACCGAATTGTATCCCCCCACAATATGTATTGAAATCCTAACCCCTATACCTGTAAACAGGAGTCCTGATGGTACAGTGGTTAAGCACTCAGCTGCTAACCCAAAGGTCAGCAGTTCGAATCCACCAGCATCTCCATGGGAGAAAGATGTGGCAATCTACTCCTGTAAAAATTACAGCCTTGGAAATTCTATGAGGTAGTTCTGCTCTGTCCTGTAGGATCAGTATGAGTCCAAATCGACTCAACAGCAATGAGTTATACCTGTAAATATGGTCTTACTTGGAAATAGGGTTTTCTTTGTTATGTTAATTAGGCTAGAAGCTAGTAAGGTGGGTTCCGAATCTAATCACTTCTGAGATATAAAAAGATCAGAATGGATACAAAGACATACACAGGGGAAGACAGACAACACGTGAGGACCACCTACAAGCAAAAAAACGCCAAGGTTCACCAGCAAACACCAGAAACCAGAAGAGAGGTTCACAGAAGGAATGGACACAGCTGAGACCCTGATTTGGACTTTTAGCCTCCGGAATTATGAGAAAATACATTTCAGGTTTTTAAAGCCACTCACTTCTGATGTTTGTGTTACAACAACATTAAGTAACTACGATTGTTGTTCTTATGTGCTGTTAAGTCGGTTCCAACTCATAGCGACCCTATGTACCACAGAACAAAGCACTGCCTGGTCCTGCACCATCCTCACAATCGTTGTTATACCTGAACCCATTGTTGTAGGCACTGTGTCAATTCATCTTGTTGAAGGTCTTCCTCTCTTCCGCTGACCCTGTACTTTACCAAACATGATGTCGATTAAAAATTAAGAGCTTTTGGTTTCTGAAGTCCTTCTTTCTGGAAAATTTACAAGGAAGGTCAGTTGTCAATTAAACTCACCCATTGCTCATATAAGTAAAACAAGTAATCTGCATATAATAAAACACTTGTATCTATTTCAGGGACTCAGGATGCAGGTGCTACTGAGTCCATTTAAATTTAGGCATATTCAACTGAAAAGTAAGCATATCATTTCCATCCAAACATTCAAAAAACAATGTAGAACACTTCAAATCCAATAAAAAGTCAGCACTTTTTAAAAAGAAGCATATTAAAAATTCAAATGTAAAAATTCCACATAAATAAAAAAGTAATTAATAATAAACCCTGTTAGAGGGTGCTGGTCAGATACTGTGGCTTGACTCTGAGTTTAAGAAAACAAAAGGGGAACAGACAGTTCCACAGAGGAAGGGGCTGTTTATTCTGTGTGTGTGAAGTCAGAGTCAGACTCTAATAGTCTAAGCAGACTAGAATGCTTGCTTCTTTAGTAAAGAGCTTATGCTCATGCCAACCTGTAATTAGGCCAACCCCCTCCCACCCCAAATTTCATCAAACCAGTGCCCCAAAATTAGAGTCTTGACAAGGCCCACTGTGAAGAGTTAACCTTCAATCTATAAACCTGCTAACCTGTCTGGAAACAAGTTATGTCAAGCTTTCCATTATTTGGCCCCATTTCACCATCTGTTCACTTAACCATCTTTACCATTACAAAAACTAGAGAAATGCCTATTTATTTTAAAGGAAAAGGGTCTCAAATACAACGTCCTGGGAAGATGTAAAATAGAGAAGCACATGGCCTGTGCTGCATACCTGCAAACTCCCTTACATGATGGTATCAATTCTGCAGCCAAATTTCTATTCATCCCACACAGCCCTACCATTCTCTCAGTATCATTTATTTTGTGACTATTAAAGTTAGGTATTTTGGATTATGAAATCTTGTTTCCATAACAAATCATTTCGACATCAGTTATGGCTTGTGGCTTAGGAGAAGGAAATCACATAATTGAGTTCCACTCCCTGGATGTCCGAGTACCCTAGATAATGCCAACTCTTACCAGTAAAGACCTTGAGGAAAATTTCAGGCCCTTTCTCCAGATCCCCAGAAAGTTCCATAACAATCAGGGAAAAACAAAATTAGAATCGTTTCCAAAAACATTACAGTCACAGTGACAAAGTAGAAAATAGTGTTGTTCCTTCATCTAGCTCAACTGGCATAACAGAGTTTATAGAGAAAATGTTATGCATTCTACTTCATTAAGTAGCACCTGGGGTCTTAAAAGCCTGTGAGTGGCCATCTAGGACACTCCACTGGTCTCACCCCATCAGGAGCAAGGAAAACTGAAGAAAACTAAAGATACAAGGGAAAGATTAGTCCAAAGGACTAATAGACCACATCTACCACGGCCTGTACCAGACTGAGTCCAGTACAACGACATGATGCCTGGCTACCATCACTGACTGCTCTGACAGGGATCACAATAGAGGGTCCCAGGCACAGCTGGAGAAAAATGTAGAACAAAATTCTAACTCAAAAAGAAAGATCAGACTTGCCGGCCTGACAGAGACTGGAGAAACCCTGAAAGTATGGCCCCTGGACAGCCTTTCAGCTCGGTAATGAGACCACTCCTGAGGTTCACCCTTCAGCCAAAGATTGAACAGGCCCATGAAACAAAACAAGACTGAAGGTGCGCACCAGCCCTGGGGCAGGGACTGGAAGGCAGGAGGGAACAGGAAAGCTGGCAATAGGGAAACCAGGGTTGAGAAGGGAGAGTGTTTACATGTCATGGAGTTGTTAACCAATGTCATAGAACAATGTGTGTACTGTTTGATGAGAAACTTGTTTGTTCTGTAAACTTTCATCTAAAGTTCAATTAAAAAAAAAAAAAGAAAGATAATAGTGTTGTTCTTCAGTATTATAGATTGAATGTTGGCTCCCAATATATGTGTTGAAATCCTAACTCCCGTACCTACAAATATGACTCTATTTGGAAATAGGAGCCTGGGTGGCACAAGTGGATTGTGATTGGCTGCTGATCCCAGTAGCTTCACAGAAAAAAAGCCTGACAACATGCTTCTGTGAAGATTACAACCAAGAAAACCCTATGGAGCAGTTCTAGTCTAACTCACGGGGTTACCATGATTTGGAATTGACTAGACAGTAATGAGTTTGGTTTTGAGGGGGGGTTTGGAAATAGGGGTTTTCTTTTGTTATGTTAATGAAGTCATGGCAGTGTCGGGTGGATCCTAAATCTAATCACTTCTGAGTTATAAAAAGACCAGAATAGAGGGCAGTCCAAGATGGTGGGTAGTCAGATAGTTCATGGCATTCCTCTTACAACAAAGACACAAGAGAACAAGTGAATTGGATATAGATGGCAACTATAGAACCCTGAAGGAGCCCTGGTGGCGTAGTAGTTAAGAGCTCAGCTGGTAAAGGTTGACAGTTCAAATCCACCTGCTGCTCCTTGGGAACCCTATGGGGCAGTTCTATTCTGTCCTATGGGGTCGCTATGAGTTGGAACCAATTTGACAGCACCTAGCAATAACAACAACAACATAGAACCCGGAACACAAACACAAAGCTGAATAGTTGGACCAATTGCCAGGTAGAAAAAAAGACAATGTGGAAGCAGCAGACACGGAGAATTGCAAATCGCCAGCACCCTGCTAGCCAAATGTGCACAGCACAACGATACAGAGACAAAGCAAGCAACGTTCCCAGCCAAAACCCCCATCACCTGGTACAGTCAAGCAGGAGTGACTGCACTCACAACTAGAGCCAGGCAGCAGTACTTCCCACTCTGCAAAAGTTAAGTGCATGCACCCCACCCACCATGACCACCCTAATCCCTGTGCCAGAGGCCCTCAGGCCTGGGGCCCCACACCCTCGTTGCCCATTCCCCTCCCTACACATGATCACAGTCAGGTGGTAGCTACCACCATCCCACCCCCTAGGCCAGGAGCCTACAGACTGGAGGTGCCTATCCTTTTGCTCAGCCACTTGTGCCAGGAACTCATCATCCTACAGGGCCTCCTACAGCACTGAAGGAGCCTGCCATCCCCTCTAGCCACTCACACTGTGAGCCCATGGTCTGGCAGTGCCTCCTACAGTGCCAGAGGAGCCTGCCATTCCCTCAAGCCACTAGCCCTGGGGGCATGAGGACCAGAGACACAATCTCCCCACAACACGACCTAGCAGATAGGGGATGTGCTCCAACTAGGCACCTGTGGACGGGCAACATCTCCTCTGCCTCTCTCCATGCGTTGACCCCCACCCCACAACTGGAAGGTTGTGCTTTCTCTGAATACCCCAAACAGCCCTGCTTGCCAGGACCATTGCTGAGACTTCCTACACCACTCACCCAGTAAGTGATGACCTGGGCATCCCTGCTCCAACCACCTGGAAACCAGCAAAGCACACACAACAGCCAGCCCAGCAACCAGGAAGAATGCCCCCTGCACCCACAGCCAGGTGACCACTCAGACAGACACATCACCTCACCAAAAACACCAGCTATAACCTCGGCAGCCCTGCAAGACTAGCGAACGGACAACTGTGCTCACACAACCAGTTGCTTCCCCACCCGCCCACCTGGAGACAGGAGGTGAGAGCTTCAAGGCAGCCAGATTAGTGGCCAGAGTAGCACACACGCCCAGCCTCTCAGATATATCAAAAAAAAAAAAAACCAAAATTCAGGATGCAGCAAACAAGCATACAATGAATAAATATAATAACTTCTTGATGCCTCGGAGACAACAGGCAATATCAAACCACATAAAGACACAGCACAAGATGGTTCCGGCAGGCAGCCAAAATAAAGAACCAGATAGTCAAAACGACCTGGTACTGGTACAACGACAGATACATTGACCTATGGGACAGAATTGAGAATCCAGATGTAAATCCATCCACCTACAGTCACTCGATCTTCCACAAGGGCCCAAAGTCCATCAAATGGGGAAAGAGTCTTTTTAATAGATTGTGCTTGCAAAACTGGATGTCCATCTGCAAAAAAAGAAACAGAACCCATACCTCACACCATACACAAAAACTAACTCAAAATGGATCAAAGACCTACATATAAAATGAAAAAGTATAAAGATCATAGAAGAAAAAATAGGATCAATGTTAGAGGCCCTAACACATGGGCTTTAATATAATACAAACCATAACTAACAACACACAAACTCCAGAAGTTAAGCTAGATAACTGGAATCTTCTAAAAATTAGACACTTATGCTCATAAAAAGACTTCACCAAAAGAGTAAAAAGAGAACCTACAGACTAGGAAAAAACTTTTGGCTGTTACAAATCCAACAAAGGTCTAATCTCTAAAATCTACAGGAAAACCAACACCTCTACAACAAAAAGACAAATAATCCAATTAAAAAATGGGCAAAGGAAATGAACAGGCATTTCACCAAAGAAGACATTCAAGCAGCCAACAGACACATGAGGAAATGCTCGGGATCACTAGCCATTAGAGAAATGCGAATCAAAACCACAATGAGATAACATTCTCACCCGGGCATTACTGGCATGAATCAAAAAAACAGAAAATAACAAATGTTGGAGAGGCTGTGGGGAGACTGGAACTCTCATGCACTGCTGGTGGGAATGCAAAATGATACAACCATTTTGGAAAACAATACGATGCTTCCTTAGAAAGCTAGAAATAGAAATACCATATGATCCAGCAATCCCACCCCTAGGAATAAGAGCCATCACGTGAATAGATATATGAATACCCAGGTTCATTGCAGCATTGTTCACAATAGCAAAAAGAAACAACCTAGATGCCCATCAACAGATGAATGGACAAACAAACCATGGTACATACTCACGATGCAGTACTACACAATGATAAAGAACAATGATGAATCTGTGAAGTATCTCACAACATGGATGAACCCAGAGGGCATCCTGCTGAGTGAAATAAGTCAATCACAAAAAGGACAAATATTGTATGAGACCACTAGTATAAAAATTCATGAAAAGGTTTACACACAAAAAGAAACAATCTTTGATGGTTACAGGGGGGTGGGGTGGGGCAGGGATTGAAAAACACTAAATAGACAATAGATAAGTGGTAACTTTGGTAAAGGGTAAGACAGTACGCAATACTGGGGAAACCACCACAACTTGTCCAATGTAAGGTCATGGAAGCTCCATAGACACATCCAAACTCCCTGAGTGACCCAATTACTGGGCTGAGGGCTATGGGGACCATGGCTTCAGGGAACATCTAGCTCAACTGGCATAGCAGAGGTTATAAACAAAGTGTTCTACATTGCACTTCAGTGAGTAGTGTCCGGGGTCTTAAAAGCCTGTGAGCAGCCATCTAAGATACTCCACTGATCTCACCCCTGTGGGAACAAGTGAGAAAGAAGAAAACTAAAGACACAAGGGAAAGATTAGTCCAAAGGACTAATGGGCCACAACTACCACAGCCTCCACCAGATTGAGTCCAGTTCAACTAGGTGGTGCCCAGCTACAACCACTGACTGCTCTGACAGGGATCACAGTAGAGGGTCCTGTGCAGAGCTAGAAAGAAATGTAGAACAAAATTCTAACTCAAAAAGGACCAGACTTGCTGACCTGACAGAGACGGGAGAAATTCCAAGAGTATGGTCCCTGGACAACCTTTTAGCTCAACAATGAAGTCACTCCTGAGGTTCACCCTTCAGCCAAAGATTAGACAGGCAACTTCTGGACAACGTGGCATCATAGATAGAAGCACCACACCATCCCTCCACAGCAAAGACTCGAAAAACTAAGTAAAACAGAAAAACATCATTCTTTAACCTGAAGTGTCAAATGAAGAGATAAAGAACTCAGCCAAGCACTGAGTGCAATAAGAAACTGACAGAGTACAGAGAAAGAGGAGAGATGCATGCTGAAGGCCCCACCAGCTAATGCAGCACTGATCCACCACCTTGGACTCCTGCAGGGGATCGGCAGACAAGGAGCATGGGAAAGCAGCTTTGTGGAACTCCCAGCAGGAAACAGAGCACCTGGTAACCAGTGATACATGCTTTTCCACCCCCTATTCTCTCTCCTCTGCTGTACCTCCAAGCTTCCTGGCTGGCTCCAGTGCCTCAGCTGGCTGGGAAGTGCAGCATCCATGCTGATTGGATTCACCCTGCCCACGTCGG
The DNA here is from genome assembly GCF_030014295.1 of Loxodonta africana. Classification (NCBI taxonomy): domain Eukaryota; kingdom Metazoa; phylum Chordata; class Mammalia; order Proboscidea; family Elephantidae; genus Loxodonta; species Loxodonta africana. The sequence goes on from NC_087355.1 coordinate 9,527,786, forward strand.
AGACTGGTGGACAGGGAGTCCCAGAAAGCAGCTTCACAAAGTTCCCAGCGGAAGACAGAGCACCTGGTAACGAGCAATATACACTTTCCTAACACCTTCCTTTCTCTCCCCTCCTCACAGCGCCCCCCGCCCCCACTTCCTCTGCTTCAGACCATACACTCTTGACCAGAAGGCAACTGCTTTGGCCTCAGACTGCTTGGATTCACCCTACCCACACTGGCCAGGCCCTTGAGCTGGTGTTGGTTCTTGTCTGTTTTGGTTTCTTCTGTGCCTCCTACTACCTCCCACTCCTTTCTCTGGATCTCCTGGCTCCATGTGCCATTTTTGCTTCTTCCTGAAGCCACGCTTAACTGGGAAACCACTCCCCCAGCTCATGACACCACACTGGTGGGATCCTTGGGGCTTTTGTTCCCTCGTTTTGCTTTGTTCAGTTTTGTTTTGCTTTGATTGTTTGTTTTCTTTTTCTTTTTGCAGCTTGGGTGCCCCTTCTAGCCTGGGTGCACTGCACAGCTTAGGAGCCACTCCCCTAATCTGTGCAGTGCCTAGGTGGGATCCCTGGGGGGGCATTTCTTTCTTTCTTTTCTCTCTCTCTTTTTCTCTTTCTCCATTTCTCAATTCTCATCTCTCTACACTTCTTTTCCTGTCTCCTGAATACCTGGTGTGATGTCTATACCCCCTCTAACCAGGCTATACTGCACAGCCTGGGAGCCACTTCCTCAGTCTTAGCAGCCCAACAGTGGGACTCTGGGACTCCTGGGGGGTTTTCTTTTTTTTTTTCCAAATTTTTATATAGTTATTTTTTTCTTTCTTTTTCCCTTTTTCTTTCTGTCTCTTTTTCATTTTGCTTTTCTCCATTTCTTGGTTTCTCATCTATCCACTCCAATGGCAAGCTCCCTTAGCATTTTTTTCTTTATTCCTTTGCTTATTTGTTTTTGGGTCCTGTTTCTCTCCTCTCTCTCTCCTCTTTCTCATACCCCATTAGCTTCACACATCACAACCTCCCCCCCTTTCCTGCCTACCTACACTGTGCACTGAGCATCACACCCCTAAGCAGCACAGGCATGGTCAACTGGAAACCCACCCAGCACTGATTTCTGGCCCACCCTGTTGGCCCTAGTGTGCGCCACAAAGAAGCTACCCCAGCCACGCCCCTTCAGCTGCATCTGCTTTGCTGCACAATAGCTGAATGGCTGGCCCTGCCCATTGGACAAGGAGGTGTAAAGTACCATGACTACAGACAAGCAAACAACAAAGAACGCACAGCCTGCTTGCTCAGATATAACCAAATAAAACAAAAAAGGAGGACAAAACACACAGATCTACAATCAATAAATGAAAATAACTACTGAATGTCCTGAAGACAGCAGACAATATCAAAAAAAAAAAAAGACAGGATGGATCCAGTAGGTGTTGAAAATAAAATACCAGATGAGTTTTCAGTAGAAGAAAAGGCATTAGAACTACCTGATAGGGAATTCAAATCTCTAATATTCAGAGAAATCCGAGTTGAAGCAAAAAGCAGTCAAAAATGAGGAAAAAATGTACAAATTTACGGAAAAGGCAGACAAATTCATGGAAAATACAGACCAAAAAAAAAAGGGGGGGGGGACAATTCAGGAAAATAATACAGGAAAAAAATGCCAAAATAAATTCAAGACTAGAAATCATTCAAAAACAACTATTAGAAATCCAAAAGACAAACAACAAGATTTCAGAAACGGACAGTGTCATAGAAGGGCTGAGGAGCAGGTCTGAAATGATGGAAGACAGACACTTGGATACAACTCTGTTTGAGAAAAAAATCAGAAAAAAAGAACAAAGAAAAATGAAGAAACCCTGAGAATTATATAGGATACAATCAAAAGCAAAAATTTGTGAGTGACTGGAGTTCCAGAACAGGGAGAGAAAATGGAAAACACAGAGAGGATCATCAAAGAATTGCTGACAGAAAACTTCCCTAATATCGTGAATGATGAAAAGCTGGCCATCCAAGAAGCTTAAAGAACTCCATATAGGATAGACCCCAAAAGAAAAACACCATTTCCAGATAAACAGAAATTAAGGGAATATGTAAAAACCAAACCAAGCTTGCAAGAATTATTGAAGGGAGATCTTCGGTCTGAGAACAAACAACATCAGACCACAGCCTGAATCTAGGACGTAAGATTGTTCCAGCCAGATACCAACCTAGGAAATGAACTCTCAAGGACTATCCAAAACCAAAACAATTGCAACAGGGAACCAGAGAGGTTAATCTCTACATGACAACAACATCAGAACAATAAAAGAGGGAATAAATAGTATAGGTATAGAACTTTCTAATGGAGAGAAAGGCAAGGTGATACCAAATAATAATAGACTGGTTCAAACCTAGGAAGATAAGGGTAAATTTCAAGGTAACCACAAAGAAAGTTAACAAACCTACTCATCAAGATAAAGAAGAAAAACATAATGTCTCAATACAAACAAAATCTACGAAAAAAGAAATCCACAAACAAAAGGAACTCAGCACAGGAGAGTAGGAGAAACAAAGAAAAGGTTAGCACCACAATAAAAGCACTACAAAATGACAGCAATAAACACACACCTATCAATAATTACACTGAATGTAAACAGCCTAAATGCACCCTCCTCATAAAGAGACACAGAGTGACAGAATGGACAAAGAAATTGGATCCATCAATATGCTGTCTATAAGACACACATCTTAGAAACAAGGATGTAAATTTATTAAAAATCAAAGGATGGAAAAAATATATCAAGCAAATAACTACCAAAAAAGAGCAGGAGTGGCAATACTAACCTCAGATAAGATAGGCTTTAAAACAAAATCCACCATAAAAGACAAAGAAGGGCACTATATAATGATTAAAGGGACTATCCATCATGAAGACTTAACCATAATAAACGTCTACACACCCAATGACAGGGCTCCAAAATACACAAAACAAACTCTAACAGCACTGAAAACAGAAATTGACAGTTCCACAATAACAGTAGGAAACTTCAGCACACCACTCTCAGTAAAGGACAGAATATCTAGAGAGAAACTCAACAAAGATACAGAAGAGCTAAAGAAAACAATCAGCCAACTTGATCTCATAGACATATATAGAACACTCCATCCAACAGCTGCAAAATACACATTCTTTTCCAATGCACATGGAACATTCTCCAAATAGACCGCAGAGCAACCCTCAACAAAATCCAGAACACTGAGATAATTACAAAGTATCTTCTCTGACCACAATGCCATCAAAGTAGAAATTAACAATAGGAAGAGTAAGGAAAAAAAGTCAATTACATGGAAACTGAATAACACCCTACTTAAAAACCACTGGATAATAGAATCAAAACCTCCTAGAATCACACAAGAATGAAAACACATCATACCAAAACCTTTGGGACACAGTAAAGGCAGTCCTCACAGGTCCGTTTATAGCACTAGATGCACACATCAAAAAAGAAAGGGACAAAATCAAAACATTAGTTACACAACTTGAACAAATAGAAAGAGAACAGCAAAAGAAGTCCACAGCCACCAGAAGAAAGGAAATAATAAAGATCAGAGCAGAAATAAATAGAGAATAGAAAAACAATATAAAGAATCAACAAAACCAAAAGTTGGTTCTTTGAAAGGATCAACAAAATTGACAAACCACTGGCCAAATTAACAAAACAGAAGCAGGAGAGAATGCAAATAAATAACACAAATAAGGAATGAAATGGGGGACATTACAACAGACCCAACTGAAATAAAAGAGGATCATAACAGAGTATTATGAAAAACTATACTCCAACAAATTTGGAAACCTAGAGGAAATGGACAAATTTCTAGAAACACACTACCTACCCAAACTAACACAAAATGATGTTGAAAATCTGAACAGAACCATAACAAGAGAAGAGATTGACATGGTAATAAAAAAAAAAACTCCCAACAACAACAACAAAAGCCCTGGCCCAGACTGCTTTACTGAAGGATTCTACCAAACATTTAGAGAAGAGCTTACACCAGTACTACTTAAACTATTTCAGAATGTAGAAAAGGAAGCGATACTTCCAAGTTCATTCTATGAAGCCAGCATAAGCCTAATACCAAAACCAGGCAAAGATACCACAAAAAAAAAAAAAAAAAAAAATTACAGACCAACATCTCTCATAAATACAGAAGCAAAAATTCTGAATAAAATTCTAGCCAATAGAATTCAGCATCATATCAAAAAAATAATTCACCACGACCAAGGAGGATTCATACCAGGTATGCAAGGATGGTTCAACATTAAAAAATCAATCAGTGTAATCCACCACATAAATGAAAGGAAAGAAAAGAATCACATGAGCATCTCAATCGACACAGAAAAGGCATTCAACAAAGTCCAACACACATTCCTGGTAAAAACTCTCAAAAAAATAGGTACAGAAGGGAAATTTCTCAACATAATAAAGAGCATCTATGCAAAACCAATGGCCAACATCGTTTTCAATGGAGAGAGGCTAAAAACATTCCCCTTGAGAACAGGAACAAGACAGGATGCCCTTTATCACCACTCCTATTTAACATTGTATTGGAAGTCTTAGCTAGAGCAATAAGGCAAGAAACAGAAATAAAGGGCATCCAAACTGGTAATGAAGAAGTTAAACTGTCCCTATTTGCAGATGATATGATACTAAGAAAATCCAAAAGACTCCAGAAGAAAACTATTGGAACTAATAGAAAGATTCAGCAGAGTTGCACGATACAAGATAAACATACAAAAATCATTTGGATTCCTATACACCAGTAAATAGAATGATGAAATGGAAATCAGGAAAACAATACCATTTATAGTCGCCCCTAAAAAATAAAATACTTGGGAATAAATCTAACCAGGGGTGTAAAAGACCTATACAAAGAAAACTACAAAACACTACTGCAAGAAACCAAAAGAGATCTACATAAATGGCAACATACCATGCTCATGGATAGGTAGACTCAACATTGTGAAAATGACAATTCTACCCAAAGTGATTTACAAATACAATGCAATACCGATCCAAATACCAACAACGTTCTTTAAAGACATGGAAAAACTTATCATTAGCTTTATCTGGAAAGGGAAGAAGCCCTGGATAAGTAAAGCACTATTGAAGAAGAATAAAGTAGAAGGACTTGCACTACCTGATCTCAGAAACTACTATACAGGTACAGTAGTCAAAACAGCCTTGTGCTGGTACAACGACAGATACATTGACAAATGGAACAGAATTGAGAACCCTGGTGTAAATCCATTCACCTATGGTCACCTGATCTTTGACAAGGCCCAAAGTCTGTCACATGGGGGAAAGACAGTCTTTTTAACAAATGGTGCTGAGAAAACTGGATGGCCATTTGCAAAAAAATGAAACAGGACCCGTACCTCACACCATATACAAAAACTAACTCAAAGTGGATCAAAGACCTAAATATAAAGCCAAAAACCATGAAGTTCATAGAAGAAAAAATAGGATCAACACTAGAGGCCCTAATACACGGCATTAACAGGATACAAATCACAACCAACAACACAAAAGCTCCAGAGGATAAGCTAGATAACTGGGATTTTCTAAAAATCAAACATTTATGCTCATCAAAAGACTTCACCAAAAGAGTAAAAAGAGAGCCTACAGACTGGGAAAAAAAAAAAATGGCTATTACAAATCAGACAAAGCTCTAATCTCTAAAATCTACAAGAAAATCCAACACCTCTACAACGAAAAGACAAGTAATCCAATTAAAAAACTGGCAAAGGAAATGAATAGACATTTCACCAAAGAAAACATTCAAGTGACCAACAGACACATGAGGAAATGTTCACGATTTCTAGCCATCAGAGAAATACAAATCACCCTGGCATTACTGGCATGAATCGATAAAACAGAAAATAATAAATGTTGGAGAGGACATGGGGAGATTAGAACTCCTACGCACTGCTGGTGGGAATGCAAAACGATACAACCTTTTTGGAAAACGATATGGTGCTTCCTTTGAAAGCTCGAAGTAGAAATATCGTTTGATCCAGCAATCCCACCCCTAGGAATATATCCTAAAGAAATAAAAGTCGTCACAGGACTGTATATTTGTACACCCATGTTCATTGCAGCATTGTTCATAGCAGTGAAAAGATGGAAACAGCCTAGATGCCCATCGACAGGTGAACAGATAAACAAACTGTGGTACATATACACAATGGAGTATTACAAAACACTAAAGAACAACGATGAATCTGTGAAGCATCTCATAACATGGATGCGTCTGGAAGACATTATGCTGAGTGAAATAAGTCAGTCACAAAAGGACAAATATTGTATGAGACCACTACTGTAAAAACTCATGAAAAGGTTTACATACAAAAAGAAACATTATTTGATGGTTACAAGGGAGGGGAGGGGTAGGAATGGAAAAACACTTAATAGGCAATAGATAAGTGGTAAATTTATTGAAGGGTAAGACAGTACACAATACTGGGGAAGCCAGCACAACCTGTGCAAGCCAAGGCCGTGGTAGCTCCATAGACACATCCAGACTCCCTGAGGGACTGAATTGCTGGGCTGGGGGCTGTAGGGATCATGGTCTCAGGGAACATCTAGCTCAATTGGCATAACAGAGTTTATAAAGAATGTAAAGAATATGTTCTACATTCTACCATGGTGAGTAGCATCTGGGATCTTAAAAGCCCATGAGTGGGCATCTAGGATACTCCACTGGTCTCACCCCATCAGGAGCAAGCAAGAATGAAGAAAACTAAAGAAACAAGGGAAAGATTAGTCCAAAGGACTAATGGACCACATCTAACATGGACTCCACCAAACTGAGTCCAGTACGACGAGGTGGTACCTGGCTACCACCACTGACTGCTCTGATAGGGATCACAATAGAGGGTCCCAGGCACAACTGGAGAAAAATGTAGAACAAAATTCTAACTCAAAAAGAAAGATCGGGCTTGCTGGCCTGACAGAGACTGGAGAAACCCTGAGAATTTCGCCCCCAGACGCCCTTTCAGCTCAGTAATGAGGCCACTCCTGAGGTTCACCCTTCAGCCAAAGATTGAACAGGCCCACGGAACAAAACAAGACTAAAGGCGCACACCAGCCCTGGGGCAGGGACAGGAAGGCAGGAGGGAACAGGACAGCTGGTAATAGGGAACCCAGGTTTGAGAACGGAGAGTGTTTACATGTTGTGGGGTTGTTAACCAATGGCATGTGAAATGTGTGTACTGTTTGATGAGAAATTAGTTTATTCTGTAAATCTTCATCTAAAGTTCAATTTTAAAAAAAGATATAAAAAATAAAATGAAAACAAAGATTAGACAGGTCCATAAAACAAGACTAAAGGGGCACACCAGCCCAGAGGCAAGGACTAGACAGCAGGAGGGGACAGGAAAGCTGGTAATAGGGAACCCAAGGTCGAAAAGGGGGAGTTGTTAACTACTGTCATAAAACAATTTGTGTACCTACTGTTTAATGAGAAGCTAGTTTATTCCACAAACCTTCATTTAAAGTACAATTTTTAAAAAATTTAAAAAGAAAGAAAAAAACCCAAACTCATTGCCATCGAGTTGATTCCAACTCATAGCCACTCTATAGGACAGAGTAGAACTGTCCCATACTGTTTCTAAGGAGCAGCTGGTGGATTCAAACTGGCGACCCTTTGGTTAGCAGTCAAGCTCTTAACCACTGTGCCACCAGGGCTCCCATTAGCCATTAAAAAAAAAAAAAAATTTTTTTTTTTTTTTTTTTAGAGCTGTAAATCAAAACTACAATAAGATACCATCTCACTCCAACACTACTGGCACTAATAATTAAAAAAAAAAAAAAAAAAAAACAGAAAACAGCAAGTGCTGGCTAAGTTGTGGGGCAACTGGAACTCTGATACACTGCTGATGGGAATGTAAAATGGTACGACCACTACAGAAACCGGTATGACATGTCCTTTAAAAGCTATGAATAGTAGATGGGGCCAACATGGTTCACTAGACAGACGGACCATACTGCCCCTCTGCCGCAAAGACCCAAACTAAGTAAAACAGATAGAAACATCAATCTTGGAGCCCTAAGCATCAAATGAAGGATAAAGAACTAGAACAAATACTGAATGGAAGAAGAAACTGAAAAAAAAACAGAGAACAAGGGGAGTTATATGGAGTGGTGGTACCCTGCTGCCTAACACGGCACAGCATTGCTATCTTGGAGCACAGCCAGCAATGACCATGGACAGGGTACAAGACGGCAGTTTCATGGAGCTCCCGATAGAAGCCAGAACACCCAGTAACCAGAGAAACAGACTTTCCCACCCCTCACCCTCTGCACTGTATGTCACTTCCACCCCTTCCCGATGGGCCCCGCTGCCCCACTCAGCTATAGAGCTACTGGCCCACCAGCACCCTAGATCCACCCCATCCATAAAATAAACAAAAACACCCAAGAGGAATGTGCTCCTTAGAACAATCAATTAGAAAGATCAAAAGAGTGACTTTTGCCCAAAAGCTGAGAAAGCAAAAAGGGATAGAAAATCAGGCTGAAAGCGTACGGGGAAACTAAGACGGAAATGAGGAGAGTGCTGACACATTGTGCGGAATAAAACCAATGGAACACTCTCCGTACAAACTATCAAATGGGAAAATAATTTGCTCTGTAAACTTTCACCTGATGCACACACACACACACACACACACATACTCACAAAAGACCAGAATGGACAGTGAGATACACAAATGAAGGAAGACAACACCACAGATCCAAGAAATGGCCAAGACTACCGATGAGGAAGGAATCGACAGGGCTGAGACCCTGATTTGGACTTTTTAGCCTTCTGAACTTTGAGAAAATAAATTTCTGTTCTTTAAAGACACTCACCTGTGGTATTTCTGTTTACAGAAATAGTTTGCACTAGCAAACTAAGACACTTAGTGAAGGCGAATCATACAGCTGTTATTGAACTTCACATTGATAGTTCAATTTTGCTACTATAAAAATGTAGATTACAAGAAGAGGCAATAATATTGGCTTAAAATATATGGATGAAAACTGGAAATTCAATCAACACTTGATATTTTGTAAAGTTGTTTCAGATTAAGGCAGTCAAGAATTTTAACTTCCAACCCATACATTGTAGCTAAGAATCCATGATGATAAGACAGAGGTGGGTCAATGTCAGCCATCACTGCCAGAGTTCAGACTGGTGTTTAAAACCCAAGACTCTAATACTTCCTTCTCTGATATGTCCCATGTTGAAGGAATAAATGTCAAGAGAGCAGAAGACCTTTCGGCTAGATAGAGGCCTGTGTTAGAATGAGAGTTAAAAGAATTTGATTCTGACATAACCCCATCAAATCCCAAACCTCATCTTGCTAATATCTGAGAAAAAAGCAAAAAGGTTGAATCTACATGTGTGTGCCAGTAAAAATTCCCCTGTAAGTTTTACAGAAGAACAACCAATATTTGGGAAGGTATGGGAACGTGGCTGACATGCCAAGAAGTCCAAGATGAAGCTTATACTTCCAGCAGTTATGCAAGCAACAAAAAAGCAGAGTTAAAAACTCACTGCTAGGAACTCGTTGGTTCCTATCAGCAGATGGGAATGTGCAACAAAAGATGCCTACAGCAGGTAATGTCCTGACAGCTAAGAGCCTGCTTCTGTGAAGACCTTTTTCCTTGTTGTTAGTTGCTGTCGAGCCAGCTCCGACTCATGGGGACCTTATACCTAACAAAACGAAACGTTCCCTGGTCCTGCGCCATTTCATTGTCCCTGGCATGTTTGAGCCCATTGTTGTGGATATTACGTTGTGCCTTCCAGACCGGAGGCGGGTGGCTCATCCTTTAGCACTGTATCAGACAACACTCTGTTGTGATCCACAGGGCTTTCACTGGCTAAGTTTTGGCAGTAGATTACCAGGGCTTTCTTCCTAGTCTTAGTCTGGAAGCCCCACTGAAATGTGTCCACCATGGGTGTCCCTATTGGTATTTGAAACACCAGTGGCATAGCTTCCAGCATCACACCACTCGCGGGCCACCACAGAACAACAAACCAACACACGGGTGGTGGAAGAGGACCTTAGTCTTTGTGATTTTGCAAAACTGCCTTCAAACTGGGGGTAGCATGAAATAAAAAGGATCATGAACTTTATGAATCATTTCGTAAACTAAATTATATTCCTGTTAATGAGCTATTAGGTCTTGTTTTTAAAATGTCTCAAGAATGTTCTAAAAACTTTCCATTTTGCAGTAGTAGGCAACTCAAGAGGAATTACAAACTTGTTTATACACAGATTGCTCTCATAGTCCTTTTGGGTCCTGAAACCCACATCAGATAGGATGAAATAATTTTACAGGTGAAACATATTAGAACCTCTCATAGTCAGCATGATTCCTAAATAAGCAGTCAAAAGAAAGAAACCGTTTCCAGGGTTTGCTGTGGAAACGTCTGTTTAACACTCAGCAAACTTCACGAGCAGCTGTTACGCGTTAGGTCCTGGGGCTCTTCTGGCGAAAGGGCACAGCCCCCACCTACAAATGCCTTAGGAACAAGCTCGAAGACAGACACTGAATAGTTCAGTGGCAAATACAACACAGACACAGTGCTGCTTGCTTCCTGTAACCAACTCTATCCCGTCTCTTATGTAAAAGCTTAGAAAACGAACATGATTAAATAGGAATGTCCTAAAAATGACATGGAGTCCCTGAGTGGTGCAAATGTTAATACACTTGGTGTTAACTCAAAGACTGAAAGTTTAAGTCCACCCAAGGCACCTTGGAAGAAAGGCCTGGCAATCTATTTCCAAAAAATCAGCCATCGAAAACCCTATGGAATATAGTTTTACTCTGACACACATGGAGCTGCCATCAACAACAACTGTTTTTTACTGGTTTTAGAAATGACATACAGAAAATGACTTAATATGATTTTCGCAAGTGAAACTGAAGACACTGAGAGAAAAATGCTAAGTTCAAAGTTTTCTATGAGAAGAGAATAAATCCATACCTGAAACCTTGGTGCAGCCCAATTACCAACAAATATCAAATGAGGTCCAGGGATTAGGGTAGACAAGGGCATCTTAGGGGGTAGGGGAACTTCAGAAGCCTTCAGCTTGGGCAATAAAAGAAGAAAAAGGTTAGGTGTTACTGACTACAAGGAGGATTGTCAAGAGACAGGTTGGAAAGACGTGAGAGATTCTAAGACAAAAAGTCTAAGTCCATCTAAAATCCAGTGAACAAGGGGTGCTGTTACTCCGGGATCTTCCACCTTCTTATTGTGTATAACTTTTTCATGTTCCCTAATTGTTTCTATTTCTCCATTAAAAAAATAAAAAAATAAAAAAAACATGGCTGTTGAGTTGATTTCAACTCATAGCGACCCTATAGGACAGAGTAGAGCTGCCCCATATGGTTTCCAAGCTGCGGCCAGTGGATCCAAACTTTTGGTTAGCAGCCATGGCTCTTAACCACTGCGCCATGAGAAATCCATAAAAGGGGCCCTGAAATAGCCCAGAAGAGAGCCCCAAGTAAGTGAGGATGTCTAACAGAAGACTCGGGAGTTGTCCTAAGCCATGACACAGCCTTAACGCAGGGTCCAGAATCTTCACAATAAGGTGTGGCTGTTGTTCTTCAGATATGCCCAGACCGCGGATACAGCGCCCACACCGCGGATACAGCGCCCACACCGCGGGTACAGCGCCCAGACCGCGGATACAGCGCCCACACCGCGGATACAGCGCCCACACCGCGGGTACAGTGCCCAGACCGCGGGTACAGCGCCCACACCACTCCTCCTGGGAGTGTATCATGCCGACTCCGCCTGGGTTTTCAGAAATTTGAGTGATGTGGTGTGTTGGGCACCCTTCCAGATCTTTTGCATGGTCAAAATCCCTGTGCAGGAGATACAGACAGAGGTACAGGACCAGACACAGATGAGGAAGCTGAGTCTTGGGTAGGCTAGATACTTTGCCCAGGAACGCTCATGCAGCGAGCAGAACCACCCGTCGGCTGGAGTAGATCCCAACTCATGGCGACCCCGTGTGTGTCAGAGAACAGCTGTGCTCCAGAAGCTTTTCAGTGGCTGATTTTTCAGAAGTAAAACACCAGGACTTTCTTCCAAGGCATCTCTGGGTGGACTTGAACCTCCAATCTTTCAATCAACTGATGAGTGCTTAACCATTCACCCAGGGACCCCAGTTAACAGCAGCGTCCTGCTTTAAGCCATCTCCTTCGGTTCTGGCCCCAGCGTCTATGCTCTCTGTTATTGTCCAGGCCTCTATCTGCAGTGGCAGAGGGACAGCAGTCATCACTGTAAGCAGTTGAGAGGGGCAGTGCAAGTAGTACCTTGACCGCCTGACCCTGAAAATCACTATGTGAACCAAATGTCCCTCTCAGACCTATCTTTCCAGGTCACTAACTCTACGATTCTCCGACAATTCTTTGTCACTCTTCACTGAACCTCTTCCCGTGCTCTCCTCAGCCCACTCCATTCAGGCTTTCCATCCCCCCTATGCCAGTGAAAACAGCCTCATCAGTCTCACCTGTGGCCTCTATATCGCCAAATCGAACCATCCCTCCTTATTATACTTCTCCAACTGGTTTCTGAAATACCACACTCTCCTGGATTTCCTCCTACTTCAGTGACCTCTCTTCCCACTCTCCTTTGCTGGGTCTTCATCCTCCCAGTTTCTAAATGTTGAGGGCACCAGGGCTCTGCCCTCAGCCCGCTCCTTTTCTCTCTCTGCACTCACTTCCTGGGTAACCTCATCCAGCCCATGGCTTAAATACCAGCTCTAGCTCGACAACTCCCATTTTTTTTCTCTCCTGACCAACCAAACACCTGGATTCCAGATTCACATATTAATCAGCTTTCAACTTCGTACTAAACATCTCCAACGGGATATCGAATAGGCATCTCCAAGTTCACCAGTCTATATATAGTTTAGGGCTTAGACCTACACTGTCCAACATGGTAACCACTAGCCACATGTGGCTATTGAGCAAATTGAGGTGTAATTTAAAAGTAAAATACATACCAGATTTCAAAGACTTGCTATGAAAGAATGTAAATTATTTCAATAATTCCCCTACGTTGATTAATGTTAAAATAATATTTTAGATAAAAAAAATTAGTTAAATAAAATATACCATTCAAACCAATTTCACTTGTTTCTTTTTACCTTTTATAATGTGGCCAATAGAAAAATTTTAATTACATTACATTGCTACTGGACAGAACTGGCTTAGAGCCAGAGAAAACCAAGTTCAAATCCACATATTAACTGTGTGGCCTTGAGCAAGCTAGTTCATGTTCCTAACCATCTGGTATATGCTAGATACTGTCTTAATTAGCAAGAATAGCTCATAGGCTTGTTTTGAGGAATAAGATTACCAAAGTGACTAGTCCAATATAAGTCTTCAATAAATTTTAGCAAAGATTTTCAGAACCATCTCAGCTATGCAATAACCATTTGTGTGTGTGTGTGTGTGTGTGTGTGTGTGTGTGTGTTTTCCACTTCACTGCTAGCCATCACTTTAAAGAATCATATGACCGAATCTATCCAGGACCTTTAAACAGGGAGTGGTATTTTCTACTCTCATGTGGATCATTGTTTCCAACCTTCTCTATCCTACTCAGCTTTAAGACCTAGCTCAAATACCATTTTCTGTCACAGCTTTCCTGACTTTCCCACAGGATTAACTATTCCCAACACAGTTCATGTAACATTCCTTTAACACGTTCTTTATTGAGGACCTACTATATGCCAGCTCTGTTTTAGGCTCCGCGGATAAAGCAATGAGCAAAATAATATTCCTGCCTCAATGGTATTCATGTTCTTCTGGAAAAGACAGACAATAACAAGAACATACATAACATAAGGCCAAGTAAGCAGAAAGTTAAGAAAAAATAAAGTAGAAATAGAAAAGGATGGGATCAGGGAGCACTGTTTTAGATAGCGTGGTGCTTTCTGGAAATTTGACACTTGAGCAAAAGCGCAAGCTGCTCCACCTAACACTCTTTGGTGTGAAGACAACTACCAAGGAAAGGGACACTCACGAGCCCAGACTCCCCCATCCAGAGAGGCACAGAGGCTGCAGCCTCCTTGGACATCAGCTGGAAATGCTCGCAGAAAGCAACTCTGAAAGCACACAGCTTACAGGCTGTGCAAGATAATACTTCCTCTTGTTGAGCTGTACACCTGCTGTGATACAGTTGTGTTTGTTTTCAATCCTAGCTCTGCTGGTGCAGTGGTTAAGAGCTTGGCTGCTAACCAAAAGATCGGCAGTTCGAATCCATCAGCCGCTCCTTGGAAACCCTATAGGGCGGTTCTACTCTGTCCTATAGAGTTGTTATGAATCAGAATTGACTCAACGGCAATGGGTTTGGGGTTTGTTTGTTTTTTTTTTTTGTTTTGGTTTTTTATGCCAATTTTACTTATTACTATAATCGTTGTTGTTTGCTACCATCAACTCGGCCCCTATCTCATGGTGACCTCGTGCACAACAGGATTGGACCATTGTGATCTGTCGAGCTTTTATTGGCTGATTTTCAGAAATAGATCACCAAGCCTTTCTTCCTAGTCTGCCTTAGTCTGGAAGCTCTGCTGAGACTTGTTTAGCATCATAGCAACACACAAGCCTCCAGCAGTGGATGGGTGGAGGCTGAGCGTGAGGTAGATGAGCCTATAATCGAACCAGGTCTCTTACATGGAAGGTGAGAATTCTACCCCTGAACCACCACTGCCCTCATTATAATTACATAACAATTAACTATTTTACATACCAATGAAATATGAATGCGGAAAGTAAAAGACAAGTCATTTAAAAAATACTGTCAAATTAGTTATTGGCAATTTTTTTTTTTAATATAATTAGAAAAAATTGGTGTAGGAGAAATTGTAAAAATATAGATGGATTCTACACTCAGATTACAGGTATATCCTGGGCACTTTTGAAATCATGATTTTGAAATATAGGTTGAGTTTATACAAAAAAAATGACTAAGGGAGTTCTAATCAATGGAATCATAATAATAAAAAAAAATCCCTTGTTCTTAACATCAAATAGCTGACAAATGAAAATAGCTTTAAATGCTTTCGATTAGAATAAAACTTTGTGGAATGATAGTGATGGTGTGGGTTAATTAAAATATGTAGCATTTATTACAGTACCTGGCACATACATGTTCCACCAATGGTAAGCATTATTGTTGCTAGTTAAGGAGATTTATTTTATTCGACAAAATTTATTAAGGGTCCACTCTCTGCTAGGTTCTGGGCAGCCAATAGTGAGCAAAACAGCCCTGGACACTGCTCTTTTGGGTCTTACAATCTAGAGAGAGGGGTAGGCATTGATCAAATCATCACAGGAATACATAGTCACCATACATGAGAAGGGCAATGAAGGAAAAGTACAGAAGGCAATGGGAACACCCATCAGGGACCTGACCTGTGCTGAGGTCGCTAGGAAGTATCCTCTGAGCTGAGCTCTGCAGCATGAGTCAGTGTTAACCAGACCAGGAAAGGGCAGGGCTCCAGGCACAGGGAAAAGCATGTTCAAATATCCTGAAGCAGGAGGGAGCTTTGCAAGTGGAGAAACTGGAAAGGGGCCAATGTGGATGTAATTCAGAAGGAAAAGGGAGCAGGGCATTGGAAGAGGCAGAGTAGACGGGTCAGCTGAAACAAGCAGGGCTTTGCAGGCCATGCTAAGGATTTGGGTCATTATCATAATTCAGTGCAAAATGAGGAGCTTACAGCCTACTTTAGAATCAAATTTCACAAATAGCCTAAATGTCCATCAACAAATAAATGGATAAATAAAATGTGGTTCATATATATAATGGAATATTAAAAAGACCTGTCATCCAATCGATTCCAACCCATGACAACCCTGTGTGTGTCAGAGTAGAGCTGCTCCCTAGCATTTTCTTGGCTGTAATCTTCACAGAAGCAGATCAGTAGATTGCCAGGCCTTTCTTCTGCAGTGTGGGTGGGTTCAAACCCCGAACTTTTTGGTTCATAGTCAAAAGCAAACCATTTGTGCCACCCAGGGACCTGAAGGGAATATCGTTGTTGTTGTGTTGATTCTGACTCACAGCGACCCTATATAACAAAGTAGAACTGATCTGTAGGGTTTCCTAGGCTGTAATATTTATGAGAACATATCATCACGTCTTTCTCCGTGGAGCTGCTGATGGGTTCAGACTGCTGACCTTTCCGTTAGCAGCTGAGCACTGAACCATTGTGCCCCCAGGACTCTTTGATAGAATATTACCCAGCCATAAAGAGAAGTAAAGTCATGATACATGCTACAACATGGATGAGCCTCGAAAACATTATGCTGAATGAAATAATTCAGAAACAAAAAACAAATACTGTATGACTCCACTTACATGAAATGTCTAGTACTGGCAAATGAAGAGAAGCCAAAGTTTATTAGCCATTACCGAGGGAAGGTAGGAGGGAGAGGCAAAGTGGACTCATTGCTTAGGGAACACTGACTTCTGTTAAGTGTGATGGGAAAATTTGGAAATCGATAATGGTAATGGTTGAACAACAAGAAAAACATAACTAATGTGACTGAATCGTGCATGTGAAGAGTGTTGAAAAAGCAAATAATTTGCTACATGTGTATTATAAGAATACGAAAAAAATCAAATTTCACAAAACATCCTCATTAACTTTAAAATCCTGTTAGTTAGCTGCTGTAACAATCCCAAAATTTCAGTGGCCTGACACAACAGAAATTGATTTCTTGCTCAATAAGTCTTAGATGTATACTCCTGCCTAGTGGGAAGCTTTCCCCCTGGTGGTGATTCAGGAGCATAGACTCCTTCCATTTATGGCTCTGCCGTCCCCTCAGGCCTCACCCACTTCTGCACTTAGCTTTTTTTTTTTTTTTTTAAGGAGAAGGACACAGGCACACCCTCTGCCACAAACCATTTAGCATAAAACACTTACAGCCAATAATTTCGTCCTTTCATCTTCCAAATCTCTCTTTCTCCAATCTGAGTGCATTCACTCAATTTGGATGAGTGTTCAATGATTCATGTGTCTATTTAAGGAGGCATAGCAGATATTTCAGGAGGGATCAGTCCCTGGAGGAAGGACATCATGCTTGGTAAGGTAAAGGGTCAGTGAATAAAAGGAAGACTCTCGACAAGATGGATTGACACAGTGGCTGCAACAGTGAGCTGAAACAAAGCAATGATTGTGAGGATGGCAAAGGACCAGCAGCGTTCTGTCTTGTTGTACATTGGTCGCTGTGAGTCAGAACCGACTCGACGGCACCTAACAACAACAGCAGATACTAGATTTTTCCTTTAAATACAATGTACCATAGTAAACTTTAACTTATTTGGGGGGCCTACTACTCTGGAAAAGGAGCCCTGATAACACAACAGTTCAATACCTGGCCGCTAACCAAAAGGTTGGTGGTTCAAACCTACTCAGCAGCTCTACAGAGAAAGACCTGGCAATCTATTTCCATGAAGATTACAGCCAAGGCAACCCTATGGGGCAGTTCTACTCTGTCATGTCGGGTCGCTATGACTTGGAATTGAATCAACAGCACCTAACAACAACAACAGCTAGTTCGAAGACATAGATAGTACTTACTAGTACTTGGGTGGCCTGAATTCATCTGATTTTTTATCATTAATAAGAATGCTTACTGGGCCAAACTAGCATCACTCAGTAACTCCTGGATAACACCGAATGTAACATCTACTACACTCCCGGACCAGCTACTTCTTTCATCAGCTACCCCAAGCAGACACAAATAAGTTCCCCCAACACCCACCACCCACCCCTACTTTCACACAAAATTAGTCTCCACTAAAAAATAGAAAACAAAAGTTTAAGCCTATTGTTATATAACTTGTGCTCCACAAATTCCTCAGATGATTTTGAATCAGATAGAAGAAAAACAAAATGCTCTAAATAAAAAACAATTTAGATTCTCTAGAAGCAAAAAAAAACTTTTTTTTTTTTTTTTAGAAGCAAGCATAAATGCATCAAATCTAGTCTTCAGGTGGTCTCTAAATTCGGGTGGGATGTACTCAGGGTCATATTTTGGCTCTCGGGGACTTGCTCTGATTTTCTTCAGATTTGACACACTGAACACTAGTGACCGAAGACCAGAAGAGTTGTGGAATGACATCAAGGACATCATCCACGAAGAAAGCAAAGGTCATTGAAAAGACAGGAAAGAAAGAAGAGACCAAGATGGATGTCAGAGGAGACTCTGAACCTTGCTTTCGAACGTCAAGCAGCTAAAGCAAAAGGAAGAATTGATGAAGTGAAAGAACTGAACAGAAGATTTCAAAGGGCATCTCGAGAAGACAAAGTAAAGTATTATACTGACATGTGCAAAGAGCTGGAGATGGAAAACCAAAAGGGAGGAACACACTTGGCGTTTCTCAAGCTGAATGAACTGAAGAAAAAATTCAAAAGCCTCGAGTTGCAATAGTGAAGGATTCCATGGGGAAAATATTAAACGATGAAGGAAGCATCAAAAGAAGATGGAAGGAATACACAGAGTCATTATACCAAAAAGAATTAGTCGATATTCAACCATTTCAAGAGGTGGCATATGATCAGGAACCGATGGTACTGAAGGAAGAAGTCCAAGCTGCTCTGAAGGCATTGACGAAAAACAAGACTCCAGGAATTGATGGAATATCAACTGAGATGTTTCAACAAACCGATGCAGAAACTGGAGGTGCTCACTCGTCTATGCCAAGAAATATGGAAGACAGTTTCCCAGCCAACTGACTGGAAGAGATCCTCATTTATGCGTATTCCCAAGAAAGGTGATCCAAAAAAGGCGAGCAAGGTTGTGTCATTTGGATAACGCTGGTTGTTAACGAGTCTTCTGTCCAATCCTGATGCCCCGTTCTTCTTCATATAGTCCAGCTTCTCGGATTATTTGCTCGGCATACAGATTAAATAGGTATGGTGAAAGAATACAACCCTGACGCACACCTTTCCTGACTTTAAACCAATCAGTATCCCCTTGTTCTGTCTGAACAACTGCCTCTTGATCTATGTAAAGGTTCCTCATGAGCACAATTAAGTGTTCTGGAATTCCCATTCTTCGCAGTGTTATCCATAGTTTAGATGATCCACACAGCCGAATGCCTTTGCATAGTCAATAAAACACAGGTAAACATCCTTCTGGTATTCTCTGCTTTCCGCCAGGATCCATCTGACATCAGCAATGACATCCCTGGTTCCACGTCGTCTTCTGAAACCAGCCTGAATTTCTGGCAGTTCCCCGTCGATATAGTGCTGCAGCCGTTTTTGAATGACCTTCAGCAAAATTTTGCTTGCGTGTGGAAATTATAGAACAATATCATTAATATCACACGCAAGCAAAATTTTGCTGAAGATCAG
Source organism: Loxodonta africana (assembly GCF_030014295.1). Lineage (NCBI taxonomy): Eukaryota > Metazoa > Chordata > Mammalia > Proboscidea > Elephantidae > Loxodonta > Loxodonta africana. Next base: position 9,547,174 of record NC_087355.1, read on the forward strand.
GATTGGAGAGAAGACTCGTTAACAACCAGCATTATGCAAATGACACAGCCTTGCTCGCTGCAAGTGAAGAGGACTTGAAGCACTTATTAATGAAGATCAAAGACCACAGCCTTCAATATGGATTCCACCTCAACATAAAGAAAAAAAAAATCCTCACAATGGATTGACGAATGACCAACATCATAATAAACGGAGAAAAGATTGAAGTTGTCAAGGATTTCATTTTACTTGGATCCACAATCAACACCCATGGAAGCAGCAGTCCAGAAATCAAAAGACACATTGCATTGGGTAAATCTGCTGCAAAGGACCTCTTCAAAGTGTTGAAGAGCAAAGATGTTACCCTGAAGACTAAGGTGCACCTGACCCAAGCCATGGTATTTTCAATCTCATCATATGCATATGAAAGCTGGACAATGAATAAGGAAGACCGAAGAAGAGTTGACGCCTTTGAATTATGGTGCTGGCAAAGAATATTGAACATACCATGGACTGCCAAAAGAATGAACAAATCTATCTTGGAGGAAGTGCAGCCAGAATGTTGCTTAGAGGCAAGGATGGTGAGACTGCATCTTACATACTTTGGACATGTTGTCAGGAGGGATCAGTCCCTGGAGAAGGACATCATGCTTGGCAGAGTACAGGGTCACCAGAAAAGAGAAAGACCCTCAGCGAGGTGGATTGACACAGTGGCCGCAACAATGAGCTCAGACATAACAACAATTGTAAGGATGGTGCAGGACCGGGCAGTGTTTGTACATAGGGTCGCTGTGAGTCGGAACTGACTGGACGGCACCTAACAACAGAAGCAAGCACTCACACAAAGAGGTTTAGAACTAGAACTTCTCTGCCAGGCCTAACTCTCCGTTCAGACAGGTCATGCTGGGTTTGATTAGTATAGAACCCATGTTCACGGGCGTAATGGAGCCTAGTGCACCCAGTATTTTTCTCTTGTGGAATAAGATATGACACTTGAGACAAAGCCTGTGGAAGCCATGGCTCCAAACGAACTAAGATGATGATGTCACCTCTGCTACCAAGGGCAAAGGCTTCCAGTGAGAAGGCATTGATTGCATCCCTTTGTAACTGGCAATGCGGACTTTTTAATAGTTATGAGTTTTAGAATTGGGCACAGAACATCTGGAGCTTCCCATGGCCATCCACCCACATGCTGAAGCTTGGGTCAATCTGTAAATCTATGAGTTCGGTAACGTCCATGCCAGTGGTCATTTAGATATTCTCCATTCTTCTGACCAAGGGTAGCCATGTTGGCACAGTGGTTGAGAACTACAGCTGCTAACCAAAAGTTGGTAGTTTGAATCCACCAGCCACTCCTTGGAAACCCTATGGGGCAGTTCTGCTCTGTCCTATAGGGTCACCGTGAGTCGGAATTGACTCTACGCCATGGGTTTGGTTTGGGTTTGGTTCTGACCGAGGGGTCTCTAGGTAGTACAAGTGGTTTGCCATTAACTAGTAACCTAAAGTTTGAACTCACCCGATGGCACCACAGAAGGAAGGCCTGGTGATCTGCTTCCATAAAGATTATAGTCAAGAAAACCCTTGGAGCAGTTTTTACTCTTAACACATGGGGTCGGACCACATGAGTCAGAATCGACTCAACATCAGTGGGTTCGGTTTTCTTTTCTTCATCCTTCTGACCAAAAATATACATTTAAGTCTAATCGACATTCTTCTTCCCATCTTAACTGCTAAATCCAAGAAGAAGGCAGAGGATAAGCAAGATATGAAAAGAAAAAGCCGCGTATATCTTAGACGTTAAAGCGTGAGTCATAATTTATCTGTTTCTTCCCCAGGAGAAAGAACCCTGTAGCATTTCACTGTGGTTGTGTGGTTTGCAGCCCTGAGAAGTTTCCATTTTTGCTGATTTCTTAATGTATAGAATTCCAGGCTAGTTTGTAATCTTCCACATTGGAACAACAGTTTGCTTCCGTTTGTCTTCTTTCGATTAGTTGCAGCTGTTTTTCTACTGTTGTTTTACTCAAGTAATTAACACACTGACTTATTTTGTCTTGGCAGCCTGAGGCAATGGTGCTAAGGGTACAAATTTTTAAGTCAAACAAATACATCAACCTTTTGAGAACGAATCATACTAGAGTTCTTTATTTTCTTTCTTTACTCCTTTCTTTTTTTCCCCAGATTCTCAAGTCAGGTAGTAGGAATTCTGGGGACCACAGACCTTGGCCAAAAAAAAAGAGAGAGAAGGTTCAAGCCAACAACAGTCTGCATAAACTCTTCATCCTTTAAGACCATTAGCCTCAGTGATCTCCAATGAGACAACTGTGTACGTGCTCATATTTCCATTTCAGCCAGTGAGAGAGGCTAAGAAGGTGTCACACCGAAGAGTACCTTCACAGGGATGGTGTGGTATTGTCAATAAAATGCTTTTATTCTTAGCCCGGAGTCTCTGGGTGTTGTAAATGGTTAACATGCTTACTGATAGACCTGGTGATCTACTTCTGAAAACTCAGCCATTGAAAACCCAATGGAGCACAGTTCTACTCTGACCCACATGGGGTCACCACGAGTCAGCAGCAACTTGACAGCAACTGGGTTTGATTTTGATCTGGTAATCTTAGCTGAGAACTAGTTGCTGAGCAAGCCAGACTTCAGGATTCAGACAATCTACTCTGGACAGAAAATCTGAAGCTCAGAATGGCCCTAATTAGAATCGGTCAGTTAAATTGAGTATTTAGAGGCCTTTTTTTTTTTTTAAATAAAGCACATTCGTTCAGAGCAATGCTGCCAACAGGAGCTTACTCATTGAGTAGGTCTCTCTCAGATGTAAGCCAGCCAAATCCCTGAAGTCCGTTCCAGAACCTCACTGGGCACACCAGCATGAAATAATAAGTCTGAGCTGCACAGTAATTTGCAAATAGCACGGTAGTGAGTCCAGAAAATTTAGGGCTGATCAGGGAAAAAGATATGACCAGGAGATAGCAGTATTGTTCAACAAGTTATTTTTTGGTCTCCCAGAGGCAAGCGGCACAGGAAGTCACCAGAAGGGGAAGAGGGCATGAAAACCTGGGGAGGGGTAAGGGGATTATGTATGTCTTCACGGTATCTCCTGCAGCAAGGTGGGGAGTCTCTGGGTCAGAGAACTACAAAGGACAGATGCGGGTGGGGGTCCTTCCAACAACAGGGCTTATCTTATCTTATCCAGGGCTTGTAGACACTGGGTGCAGTTTCCTGGGTTGTAAAGCAAGGAGGTGCTAAGTAATGAAAAATCTGCTTACGTGGGCTATATTTAAAACAGCTGGATTTGTATAAAAATTTGAGTTTGGTTCCGGCAGACTTTTATGGGCTAACGGACCTCAGCTTGCTGTGAAGAGCTAAATAACAGAGATCATTTGGCTCATTTATAACAAACCAAAAAAAATTTTTTAAAAGCCCATTGCCATCGAGTTGATCCTGACTCATGGTGACCCCATGTGTTACAGAGTAGAAATGAGCTCCACAGGGTGTCCTTGGTCATGCTCTTTCACGGAAGCAGATTGCTACCTTTCTCCTGCGGAGCCTCTGGATAAATTCAAACCACCAACCTTTTGGTTAGTAGTGTAGCACAAACTGTTTGTGCCACCTAGGCCCCTTTTATATAACCGGGCACTCCGTTATCATCAAAAATTTGCAAAACACTAATGGTTTTGTTTTTTTTTTAATGGCTAACTGGAAATCCTGGTGGCGCAGTGGTTAAATGCTACGGCTGTTAACCAAGAGGTTGGCAGTTCAAATCCGCCTGGCGCTCGTTGGAAACTCTATGGGGCAGTTCTACTTTGTCCTATAGGGTCGCTATGAGTCGGAATCTACTCGACGGCAACAGGTTTAATGACTATCTGGGGCCCTGGTAGTGCAGTGGTTAAGAGCTCTGCTGCTAACCAAAAGGTCGGCAGTTGGAATGCACCAGCCACTCCTTGGAAACCCTATGGGGCAGTTCTACTCTGTCCTATAGGGTCACTATGAGTTGGAATCTACTCAATGGTGACAGGTTTGGTTTTTCGGTTTAATGGCTAACCAGCTGTGGTCCAGGAAAAAACACTGATCATTTTTAATGCAAAAGATGATGTCTAGCATATACAGTGGAACACTGTTTCAGGGTCAGGTGGCCTGGATTCCCACCTCAGTTTGGTTATTTATTCTGCTTGGCCTTGGACAAGTCAGGTGACCTTTTTAATCCCTGTACTTCCTCATCCTTAAAATATACTAATGGCTATATCTTTTCTGGCTCCAAAATTACAATTTTTTATCTCTATATTATTTTAAGTAGCTCATTGTCTCTAGCTAAACATACTGCTAAAGGGATTCTAACACAACTTGGAAGCTTACTCTTTTAAGTAGGTTAGACATCCCCACATCAGGAGCTCCAAGTCATGTTCTCCCTATTAATTTTCACATAAATAGCACAAAAGTAAGTTGCAACCCAGTTTTGCCTGCAATATCATGAAGTCTAAATTAGTTGAATTTAAGCTGGTGAGGTGTGAGTACGTATTAGATTGAGACTTAATGTCAGTTAACTTTACATGTTTCGTCCTGGGTCGTTTTCTGTGTCTCTACACAATCTGCCCGGGAAATTGTAAACGGTCCACAGCTTCCACAGACACTCACAACTCCTGAACATCTAATTCCAGACAATTTCTCTCCTGAGGTCCAAACTGATATTTGGTAAGAATTTACCACTTGGAGCCCTGGTGGGACAGTGGTTAGGAGCTCAGCTGCTAACCAAAAGGTCGGCTGTTCGAACCTGCCAGCCCCTATGGGGCAGTTCTACTCTGTCCTATAGGGTCACTAGGAGTCAGAATTGACTCAACAGCAACCGGTTTGTTGTTGTTGTTGTTGTTGTTTTTAGTTACCACTGACTGAGAGTCAGTTACATATCTGTTGCTGAACGTTATGTTAACAACACAGTCTGTATATAACATTTCTGCAAGGCAGACGCCGTTACCTGCATTGTGTAGATTAGGAAATTGAGTCTCAGGTCAAGTAACTGGTCAAGGTCACACAGATGATAACTTTTAAGGCCTTGATTCTAATCCACGTCTTACTGGTTCTTTCCACTCTTCACAAAAGTGAAAACATAGATGGAAATGCAGGATATTAAAGCATAATAACTGTTCTCTATCAAAGGCATTGAGGGGGGTGGGTCAGGTAGGAGCAAAGGGCACTACCCCAGGCGGTGAAGACAAGGTTGGAACCTGAGGTCGAGAGCAGCAGAAGCAAGACTGCAAAGGAAGTCTCGGCTGGCCTGGGAACAGCTTTGTGGTCCAGGACAAGGGCTATGGTTTATCTCTGAGACAACATGGAGTCACGGAACAGTCTCAAATGGGAGCAGGGACTGATGTGGATCATCAGTTTCGTATTTTAGGAGAAACATTCTGGAAATGTTTTAATAACAGTTTAGAATGAAGAAAAGAAGACAGACCAGAAGCAGGAAGATCACTGAAGAAACCATTCTCCTAGATCAGGAGAGGGATGGCTCTGGCCTGCACTAGGGCAGTGACAGGAGGAATGAATGTGAAGGAATTCAGACCTTGGCACATAACTCCATTGGGGAAGCGGCTAAGGGTGACATTATGTTGACCACGAAGCATAATAAATCACCGCCTAGTAAATTATGCCCCTCGGGCACTCCTAGGACAAACCCTACAATTCGAGTTAAGAAAATAGCTACTTAGTCATTGTCCTGATATCTGTCGTTGTGTGCTGTTGAGTCCATTCCAACTCACAGTGACCCTATAAGACAGAGTATACTGCCCCATAGGGTTTCCTAGGCTGTAATCTTTATGAGAACATATTACCAGGTCTTTTCCCCCGAGGAGCCACTGGCAGGTTTGAACTGTTGACCTTTTGGCTAGCAGCCAAGCACTTAACCATTGTGCCAATATATCAGACCCAAAACTGAAAGTCCATTGCTGTAGAGTCGATTCTAACTCATAGCAACCCTATAGGACAGAGCAGAACTGCCCTACAGGGTTTCCAAGGAGCACCCGGTGGATTCAAACTGTGGACCTTTTGGCTAGCAGCCGAGCTCTTAACCACTGACTGAGCCCCCAGGGCTCCATATCAGACCCAAAATATGCAAAAGTAGAATGTCTGGATCATGTTGAATCTTTTCTCTATTTTTAAGAAAAGAGAGGGTTCACAGTATCACTCTATGTCTATCTTCAGATGTTGCCTGGTCCTTCGCCATCGTTGGTATGTTTGAGTCCACTGTTTGGCTATTGTGGCAATCCATCTCACTGAGGGTTTTCTTCATTTTCATTGACCCTCTACCAGTCATGGTGTCCTTTTCTAACAATTGGTCTTTCCTGCTGATGTGTCCAAAGTAAGCAAGTAGAAATCTCACCATCTTTGCCTCTAAGGAACTCTGGTTATATTTCTTCTAAGTCCAATTTGTTTGTTCCTTTGGCAGTACACAGTGTATCCAACAATAACTGTATAATGTGCCTGCTTTTTATATTTCTCTCCTGTCTTCACCTACTACCAGGTAGGGCCTTGGTTCTTTATAGGTGCTACCATATCCCCAGCAGTAAATGTTTGTTGACTGAATTCACAATTGGACCTCACTCCACATTTCCAGCCTTTTCTCCCATACAAATTCTACTCTAGCGCCACTGGGCCAGTTTCCACCCCAAACGGCATGGACTTTGATACCTTCTTAACTTTGCTTATGTTGTTTTCTCTGCCTGGGCTGCTCATCTGCCCCCCTCTCCGCCTGTTAACCTCTCCTTACCATTTACGACACACCCACGTCCCCTTCAGAGGTGCATTCCTTCCCCACCCCTTCTGTTTTGTTATTCACATGGTTGTGCTTCTCTGGACCTAAAGCGTGACCTCCTTGAGTTCTGGAAACATATCTTCACAATCTTTGTATCTCTGGAACCTGGCCCTGTGTCTGGCACACCGAGGCGCTCAGTAAACGTTTCCTAGATTGAATTAAATCTGTCTCCCACAGCTTCTGCTCTTGCCGCTCTTCCCTAGACTGTGAGCACAGCAGGGCACGAGAGGATTAGAAAGGACTTTGCCTAGCTGAACTCAGATTAGAGCATTCAAGCGCTGCAGGGCTGAGCCTCTCTGCAGACTCTTTGTCTTCCTGCAATCTCTGGAGAGTTTCTTAAATTAGAACAGTCAGCAATGTTGTACCCAAACCACTCAGCAAAGCCCTGGGAGACATTTGCCAGAATTCCCAGCAACACAAACAGCTCAATCAAAGAGGAAGGTGTACCAATCCCCCTTTTTGTAAAACACAGCAAGCATCCTGTTGGAAGATAAGCACAGTCGTTTGAAACGGCACTTCCCAGGCTGCTGGGCAAGAATATGATGGCTTTGATTCAAGGTAATGGTCCCGTGTCTGTCTTCCTTTCTGCCTCTACTTCTTTCCAATGGGTGGGTGGCGCAAACACCAAGGATCTCCACCCATCTTTGCTGAAAGAACAAATCTGAGCCAACTCCAGAACCGAAGGGTGTATTTGGTGTGGCCAAGATTCACTTACCCTATTTGAAGACTCACATAGGTGTAGCCTGAAACGGCTCTAGAATAGGAATTGATGGCAAATAAACCCAGAAACCCAGTGCCGCTGAGTCGATTCCCACTCATAGCGACCCTATAGGACAGAGTAGAACTGTCCCATGGAGTTTCATAGGAGCGCCTGGTGGATTCGAACTGCGGACCCTTTGGTTAGCAGCCAAAGCACTTAACCACTACACCACCAGATGGCAAATGGCCATCCATAAAAACCATTCTTAGCCCATGAGAACACAGGCAGTGGGCTGGGCTTGGCCCCGCTTGACTCCTGTTCTGAAGCGCACCAGGAGGAAGAAACCCCACGTAGACTATCTTCCAGGGGGCACTGGTAGTTCGGTGGTAGAATTCTTGCCTTCCATGTGGGAGATCCGGGTTCGATTCCTGGCCAATGCACTTCATACACAGCCACTCACCGTCTGTCGGTGGAGGCTTGTATATTGTTATGATGCTGAACAGGTTTCAGCAGAACTTCCAGACTAAGATGGACTACGAAGGAAGGCTTTGTGAGCTATTTCGAAAAATCAGTCAACAAAAACCCTAAGAATCACAACGGTTCCATCCTGGGATGGCGCAGGACCTGGCAGTGTTCTGTTGTGCATGAAGTCTCCATGAGTCAGGGCCAAGTCCATGGCACTAACAACAACAGACTATTTTTAGGGAGGCCCTGCTGTGACTGTGCACAGAGCCAGCAGGGACTGCCAATGCTGGTGGCAGGACCAGCCTTCAGAGCAGGCCTCACCACAGCCAGCAAGGGCTCTTGGTACAAGCCTCCTGTGGCAAGGCTGGCTGGCACTGGGATTGGGACCACACCCCTGCTGCTCGGGGGCAGCCACCAGAAACTCACCTACACTTGATTCTATTAACCTACATTCTGTGACCTCAATAAAACTTTCTCGAAAATCGGCAAGGATAACAACGCATATGAAAATCAATTCCTCTGCCCAGTGTTTGAAAACTGAAATGCAAAAAACACATCAGTGGATAAGGCTTTTTAATGAATAAAATTATTTTCTTAATCTGCAGTTATCTTTCGATCAATACGCACTTCCAGAAACTCAAAAACACGCCGTCTTTCAAATTTAAAGGAGCGTCGGGTAAATCATAATAAACCAATCAAGAGGCCGTGCTCAACAAAAATGATTATGCAGAGATTTTAGCCTTGTCTTCACACAGGTGATCATCTTCTACTTAAAACACCCCACAGCAACAGCCAGTCACAGGAGAAAGGTAATTCTACAGAATGTTTTCAGGCATATAATGTCTGAAAAGCTTAGCCCACTAAAGAGAGCCATAAATTCCTTTCATTGTCAGTTAGAATACATCATTTCATTTCAGTAATGGGGAGAATAAATACATACATAGATAAATAGATAAATAAAAGCAATGTCGCTGTCTAGGTGGACGTCACCGTTTGAGTGGTAAAATTGGTGCAAGTTTGCCACCTAGTGGATATTTTGGGAAGTGCGTAATAAAACGTGTATGCGAGAGAGAATGGAAGTGGGACAGAGAAGGGCGCCGGAAGAGACAGAGGTGGGAAGCGCTCTGCACGTCAATCAGCGACTCCGTATTCATCCCTCTGCTTTGCTGATTTTCCTCCTCCTTTGGTCTCTCTTCTTGAGTCTGAGGTCAGGCTCTCCAGGAAGGACTCTGAGGCAGGTATTTGCATGCAGGGCGTTTATTGGGGAGTGATCACGGGAAAAAAACTCCTGTAAGGGGGTAAAGGGGGTAAAGGGAGCAGCCCTGGGCAGAAGCAGTTCAGCCGAGACACAGGTGTAAAGGGGTCCAGTATCATCGACCTGCCACCGAGAGGCTGGTCGCGGGGTGGTGCCGCATCGGGGCTCTCGGCTGGCCGTACCCTCGGTGGGCAGGAGGCCCTGCCCTGGGCAGTGCATCGCCTCCATGCGGGCCACCCCGGTTGCTCCGCGCACAGGCCCTGGCGTCCGTACCAGCCCCAGGAGGCCGATGAAGAAGCAGGCTGGCTGCCGCCGGGTGCTCCACCCTGTCTCCTTACTTGATTAGCGCCTCATCCTCTGTGATGTTCTCTAGGAAACAGCCATCCACGGCTTCCTCCCCAAACCTGCTGGTGCTGATTCCTCCAGGCTTTCTCCCTACAGGCCTCTGACAAGTACACCCTAGAGGCAAAGCGAGGGGAGGTTAAACCCAAAACCAAACCCGTTGCCGTTGAGTCGATTCTGACTCATAGCGATCCTGTAGGACAGAGTACAACTGCCCCATAGGGTTTCCAAGGAGCCACTGGTGGATCTGAACTGCAGCCCTTTTGGCTAGTAGCCATAGCTCTTAACCACTACACCACCAGGGCTCTGTTGTTGTTGTCGTCGTCGTTGCTGTTAGGTGCCGTCGAGTCAGTTCCGACTCATAGCGACCCCATGCACAACAGAACGAAACACTGCCCGGTCCTGAGCCATCCTTACAATCCTTGTTTTGCTTGAGCTCATTGTTGCTGCCACTGTGTCAAACCACCTCCTTGAGGGTCTTCCTCTTTTCCACTGACCCTGTACTCTGCCAAGCATGATGTCCTTCTCCAGGGACTGATCCCTCCTTACAACATGTCCAAAGTATGTAAGATGCAGTCTCCCCTCTAAGGAGCATTCTGGTTGTACTTCTTCTAAGACAGATTTGTTTGTTCTTTTGGCAGTCCAGGGCTCTGAGGGGAGGTTAAAACTGGCTGCAGGTTAAGTGAATTTGGACTCATGGTGACCCTACAGGACAGGGTAGAACTGCCCCATAGAGTCTCCATGGAACACCTGGTGGATTCCAACTGCCGACCTTTTGGTTAGCAGCCATAGCACTTAACCACTAGGCCACCAGGGTTAGAGGTAGGCATTTGCCAAGGGGGCGCCAGAAGAGGCCAGCAGGAGAGTTACCCCTATTCCCCGCCCCCAACTCCCTACGCCCCCCTCCACCCCCTCGCCACCACTCTACCACCCCTTCGCCCCTCCCCCCAGTCCACGAGGTGGCGAGGGAGTGGGGTGCAAACTTAGAGTTTGCCTTTGGGCACTCATTACTCTTGCTACGCCTCTGGCCTGCACAGCCCTGTGCCCACGCGCTCACCAATGCTGTACTTCGGGCCCTGCCCTTTAAACCTTAGGTAGATGATAGATGCACCCTGGACTTCCCCAGACCTCTGCCTTTCAGGGCAGCCTGAGTGGAGCGGCAAGGGGTCCATTTTCACTCGTGCCTAGATTCCAGCCAACCCATTCTGTATTAAGCTTGGCCTCTCTTCTCATCAGCTTGTCATAAAAGCCGCCAGGTCCCCCCAGGCAGCTACAGGTATGAAATAGGGGAGGGACCAGTATACCTCGAAATGGTCATATTAATTTTACTATAATCCGAATGTGAGGTAATGAAATGGGGGAGACCATGGGAATCAAAACAAAAGAGGAGTAACAAGAAATGATTGAAATGAAGAAATAAGGACATAGCGGTTATCACCATAAAGGGTGTGAAAGAATGAAGAGAGAATCAAAAGCTCTCTTCCTTACCTCCCACATTGTCACCTCTCTGGTTGTCAACCCACCTCTTCTCCTCCCAGTCTCCCTGGTTTCTTATTCCCTGGACCACCAAGCGTTGGAGTATTTCAGGGCCCAGTCCTTAGGCCTCTTCTTTTTTTCTTCCACACTTAGTGGTTTCATCCAGTCTTAGGGTTCTAAGTATCTTCTTGATGCCTGTAAGCCCCACATGTGTATCTCCGGCCCTGTCCCCCAGACTCCTACACCAAATCCAGATGACCAGGAGGCACCCCGAGTTCTACGTGGGCATAACCAGGTTTCTGATACCTCCAGTCTCCCCACGGCAGTAAATGTCAACTTTATTTTTCCAGTTGCTCAAGCCAAAAACTTGGAGTTGCCTTTGACTCTTCTTTTCTGTCGCAGCCCACATCTGATCCCCAAGCAAATCCTGTCAGCAAGATCTGTAAAGCACATCCAGAGCCCAACCACTGCTCAGCACTTCCTCAGCAACCGTGGTCGCTCTGGCTTGGATCATTGCTGCCTCATCTGAACAGACCCCCTCGTCTCTGCGCTGGCCCCTGTGCCAAGTCTCCCGGCTGCGGCCAGCATCTCTTGTTAAACAGTGGTCGGCTTCTGTCATTTCTCTGCCAATGACCCCTCACTGGCTCCCCATCGTGCTGAGAATAGGAAACAAAGTCATTCTTGGCCTGTGATGCTCGGCATAACCTGGTCTCTTTCCTCCATGCTGGCCCTTCCTGCGCCTCCCAGGATGTTCCTCCCCAGAAGTCTGGTTTCTGCCCTCGCCTCTTTCAGGTCTTTATTTAAATTTCATCTTTTAAAATGAGTGCTTTCCCTGAGTGCCCAATTTAAAATTGAAAAAAAGAAAGAAAAAAAACTATTCTCCCTCTTCCTGGCTTTTTTTCCCCATAGCATTTATCGCTATCCAATATAAAATTTATTTATCATGTTTCATGTCTTTATACCCCTCTAATGGATTCCCATTTGTGGTGCAAATGGTTAACACCCTTGGCTGCTAACTGAAAGATTGGCAGTTCCAGTCCACCCAGAGGCTTCTTAGAAGAAAGGCCCTTTGATCTACTTTTGAAGAATCAGTCACTGAAAACCCTGTGGAGCACAGTTACGTTCTGACTCACATGGGGCCTTGTGCATCGGGAGTCAACTCGACAGCAGCTGGTGGTAACCGGGAAACTACCAGAAGGCAGGGATTTTTACCACTTTCCGTCACTGCTGTATTCCCAACGTCTTGAATAGTGTCTGGTACGTAGTGTTTGATAAATATTGGTTAGTCAAGAAAACAATACTCTTTCATTAATTTAGGATCTATTTGTCCAATCAGCAACAATAGACTTCTGGAAGACTTGAAGTGCTGTTGTAATAAGATGATTAATCTGACATAATACGTAAAAATCACACACAAAAAAATGACCAGGCTTGGAGATATAGACCTGATAGCTGGGTGAAATGTCAGTGTTAAAGACACATCAGCTGATACTACAGTGACGATTAAAAAACAAAACAAAAGAATTTACAAATTCTCAGAGAATGCGGGTAATTAAATTTCAAATATAACTCCCTCGAAATTGTATTTTAACCAACCTCTCTTGCACCAGACATTTTGCTAATGAGTTCAAAATAGATTTACTGATTGACTGATGGACCTCCAGTGCTTTCCCCAGCCTATACACAAAGGCAAGAATCCTGGCGATCAGGAAACCAGTCAAGATTCAAACTGTGAAAGGATAAGGGGAAAACAATAGGTCTAGAAAATTCAGCAGCTCTCAAGTGGAAGCTGAATCACTGAGCTTCCAGGAACACAGGCCACGTTGTACTTCCCCAGGGAGCTGACCCCTCCCAAGTGCTGCTGGAGGACAGAGACCCTGAGGAGCCAGGAGCCAGCACACCTCTGAGCATACACCTGCAGGTAATGCCGGTCTGTCATTCCAACCATTAAAAAAAAAAAGCCACTTGCCACTGAGTCAACTCACATCAACCTCAATTCATGGCAACCCCGTGAGTGTCCAAAGAGAAGGCTCCTCAGGTTTTCAGCAGCCAGTTTTCAGAAGGAGATCTGCAGGCCTTTCTTCCAAGGTGCCTCTGGATAGACTTGAACCTCCAACTTTTCGGTTAGCAGCCGAGTGTGCTAAGCATTTGCACCACCCAGGGACTCACTCCATTCCAACTCTGGCCAGCTCTGTTTCCCCCACTCCTTCCCACTCTCAGTGGTGACGATGTTTTCCAAAATCATTTTGGCCATTTTGTAAATGCTTCCTTTGCTTATTGAAAAATGGCAGTAAGAAAAGTATACATCTGAATCGTCTCCTTTCTTTATTTTGCGTGATCTACAGAGCCTCAGAGGAGCCCTGGCAGTGCAGGGGTTAAGTTCTGGGCTGCTAACTGAAGGTCGGCAGTTTGAACCCACCAGCCTTTCCGTTCTGCTTCTGTACAGATTTGCAGCCTTGGAAACCCTATCCGGGCAGTTCTACTCTGTCATCTAGGGTTGCTGTGAGTCACAGCTGACTCGAAGGCAATGGGTCTGCCAACAGGAGGCAGCCATCCCGCCCTCACAATTCCACAATGCTGGGTCGCCAGGCAACTTCCAAATGAGTCCCAGAGCGTTTCTGAAAGCATCAAAGTTGGAAAATGCCTTACATGATTTGAGAAAACATTAGCTTCACATATGAATTCTGCACCTGGTATTTATTTTTTAATGGGCTTCAAGTGATGACATGAAGCCTAGTATCTTGCACTCTGTCTGGCATGTACTTTATAGCTCAATGATCTGACATATAATAAATCCAATTTCTATAATTTTTGCTTTTGAGTTGATTTTAATTGCAAAGTTAAAAGAAGCTTAGTAACTTGAATTATTCAAAATACTGTATATCTCACCCTGAGGGTTAGTTCAAACTTCCATGACTTCACATGGCTTTAGGCTACTCTACAGGATTGCTGTGAGTCGGAATCGACTGGTCAGCAGTGGGTTTGCTTTTTTGGTTTTAGGCTACTCTGCTGTTATTGACATCTCCTTTATGACAAGGATGTTTTGCTTTATTTAAATAAAACATCAAGGGCCCCTCATGGAAGAGAAGTGACTTCTGAAGTCGCAAAACATTTACAGCTAAAAGTAGTACAAACTGCCACCGTACTCCACTGGAAAGACAGGAAGCAATACTTTAGAGTACATCTAGCGAGGGACTGGATGAGAAAAACGCCTCCTTGAGACTGAATTGTAGGGACGGTTTTTCCACAAAAAGGAAGTAAAATTGTCCTAGTTTCTTAGTGCCACTGTAACAGAAAAGCCCCAGGTGGGTAGCTTTAAAGAACAGAAGCTTATTTTCTCACAGTTCAGGAGGTTGGCGATAGGCGAAGGCTATGTTTCTGTTGGCTCTGGGGGAAGTTCCCAGCCCTGGTGGGCGGCCTCTCTTTAGGATCTTCACAGGGCATCTATCTTCTCCCAGTGTGTGCTTGCTTCTGTGTGGAATCTGCTTTTCTTATATCTCAGAAGTGATTAAATTTAGGGCACACCCTACACTCCTATGTCCTCCTTAACATAAAGAAAACCCTATTCCCAAATCAGATTACAGCCACAGGTATTTCAAAAAAAAAAAAACCCGGTTGCCCTCGAGTTGACTCAGATTCATAGCAAACCTAGAGGACAGAGTAGAGCTGCCCCATGGACTTTCCAAGGGGTGCCTGGTGGATTCAAACTGCCGACCTTTATGGTTAGCAGCCAGACCTCTTAACCACTATGTCACCAGGGTTTCCATCCACAGGTATAGGCATCAGAATTCCGACATATATTTTGGGGAAACACAATTCAATCCATAACAAAAATATGTGTGTGTATATATACGTATATATACATGTAATATGTGTATGTGTATATAAACACACACACACTACATGTATATGTGTATATTACATATAAAGAAAATAAGGAGCCCTGATGGCATAGTGGTTAAGAGTTGGGCTGCTAACCAAAAAGGTCAGCAGTTCGAATCTACCAGCTGCTCCCTGGAAGCTCCATGGGACAGTTCTACTCTGTCCTACAGGCTTGCTATGAGTCGGAGCCGACTCAACAGCACTTAACAACAATATATAAAATATTATTTATATATGAATATATACAATATTTATATGTTTTCCTACATATAAAAATGCATATTTTTTTTAATACCTGACTTTTCAGAGCACATTTTAAAAGTGGCTGCAGTCGTATTATTACCTGGATTTTCCATTCACACAGGGCAGAACTTTGAGTATCTTTCTAATAAGCATCATGGTTTTGACCCACTGTTAAGGACTGTGAGCTAAGAATTCAATAAGTCTTCACTGAACACGGATTTGTCTCTTAGGCACTGAGAAACCGTCCTCAAAGCTCCCCACTAGCTAGTGCTGGGTGGGGATGCCCACACTGAGAGTAACCTGGACCTACGGACCTTGAGTTTATTCCCTCTGGGCATTTGCTAAATTATACTAAGTCATGAAAAGGTGCAATGGGTCATAATTAATGCCCTCCTCAAAAAAAAAACAAAATTCTTTTTTTTTCAGGGGCATTTGTGTGTTTTAAACTTTATTGTTGTTATCAGTTGTCATCCAGTCCATTCCAGCTCACGGCAGCCCCGTGGGTGTCAGAGTAGAACTGTGCTCCGCAGGGTTTCTCTTCTGAGACACCCCTGGGTAGATTTGAACCTCCAGCCATTCATTAAGCAGCAAGCGTATTAACTGTACCGCACAGAGCCACTTTTTTAAGTTTAGAGGACCTCTAGCTGGTAGGATGAGACGCATCGTCAAGCTATCCCAGAAGCCTAAAGGAAAGATTCATGAACCCTCATATCTCTTCATTTTCTGAGGTTTTTCTCCTGACTTCACTACTGAACCTAACAAAAAAAGTCAGTAATATTCTCCCTGATAGCTGGAAATCAGGACTCAGCCCAAGAAGAGGGCAGCCACGAGGTATCTAAATTTCACTCTGGTTAAGCTGTGGGTTTAGAGCATAGAACAAGGCTGATCTGGAATCCATTTCCAGCTGGCTATCACTTGCTAAGCCTTAAGTCTATGTCACTGGACTAGATTTTAATTTCTTTTTAACCCCAATTTCCTCATTTGCCAATAATGGATAATACTGACAACGTTTTTGTTATCGTTCAGAGTCATGATGTTAAGATCTTAGCACAGTGCCTGGAACACAGTAAACACTCAATAAATGATAATTATTATTAAAAAGCAAAGACGTCACTTTGATGGCTGAGGTGAGCCTGACCCTACCCATGGTCTTTGCAATTGCCTCACATGCATGTGAAAGCTGAACAATGAAGAAGGAAAACAGAAGAAGAATCGACAGTTTGAGCTGTGGCGCTGGAAAAGAATGCGGAATATACTGCGATTGCCAGATGAATGAACACATCAGTGTTAGCGTAAATACAACCAGAATGCTCCTTGGGGTTATGTGTCTTGAGGCTTCGGCTTGCTTACTTTGGACACATCCTCAGGAAAGATCAATCACTGGAAAAGGACATCATGTTTGGTAAAGTAGAGGGTCAGTGAAAATGAGGGAAAGCCTCCATGAGATGGGTTGGCACAATAGCTGCCACAACGGACTCAGACATACCAACTTCCATGAAGGTGGCGCAGGACTGGGCAATGTTCGATTCTGTTGTACATGAGGACTTGGGGGCAACTAGCAACGTTATCATTACTTGAGTTGAGACTGCATAGTTCTGAAATCCTAACATCTCTGACTAGAGGGGCCTTATAGTCTTTCAATCCAACCCTGACTCTCCAAAACCCCAGCCAAGTAGTTGTGTCTGTGCAGAACACAACACCTTCAAAGATACTCAGCCTTGGACAGAAAACACTTCCATTCTTGGTAAAACGGGTCTACTGCCAATAAAGGACAGGAGGGGAAAATGGTGTGAAGGCACACTCTCCAAATAAGTTGTGTGCGAATATAACCTGATTTTTCCTGCGTGATTGGGTTTTGAAGCACAAAAGTGTTACAAATTATTCTACTGGAACAGAGTGAAAACTCCAATCAAAGGTGACACTTTCTGAAAGGCACTTTGAAAACAATCCCCCCTCCATCTTTATAAACCACAGCTGTTAAAATCCAGAGGTACCCAGTTACGTGTTAGAGATTTCTTCCCAGCACAACTAATAAATGTGAGGCTGCTACGAGAACCTCAGCGTGAAGTGCCTTAGCCCGCCAGTAGCGCTGTGACACTCAGCTGCTGCCTGGCGCTGACGGAGGTTATCATTGAAGCATCGAAGGTTTCACCGGGAACCACAACGCTGCCACCTGTATTCTGGCTGGGAAAAAGAAGCCTGCCAGGAAAAGTCTATCCAGGCTTTCGTGTCCTTCCCAAGTGCCAGCAGCTGAAGGACACAACTAGGTCCGCTCCACCTCCCACCTGCCGTTCGGCCTTGGTCTGATGAGTCAATATCCTTCCAAGCCCCAGTGTCTGCAGCCAACAAGTGGTGACATGGTGATTACCTCACTTCCTCACCTGATTATTAAGAGCTCTAACAAATTTCATTTTCATAAATGCTTTGATACACTTGACAGGACATTGCTATTCAGGGCAAGGGGAAAGCCTCAGAGCCAAAAGAGAGAAACTTTTTCAGGCTTCCTTATTAATAAAATCGATTCAACGCCTTACTTCACTCACGCACACAATCCCAATTAGAAGTTCACAATTTCAAAGAATGAATTTATTACTGCAGTTGCTTTCTTTGAAAGGCCATGTGCTTAACTGTAGCTAGTTACAGTAAGGAGTTGCTCTAATGACCCCAAGTACAGATGGCCAGAGCCGGCCTCTGGTTCTCAGTTCATTAAACAGTCTTCCCTTTGACCAACAGGCCTCTCATTGTAAGGCAGCCCGGGTCTCGGCGGATGTCAAAAGCCCCATTCTATCCTGGGTGGATTGTTCTCATCAATGATGCCCACACACGTTTCTTGCAGATAGGGACGGGGCTGGCTCTGCAGATGTCGCTGCCACCACCGCTGTCACTTTCCCCCGTCACACGATCTTGGGTGTCTTTCCAGAGACTTGCACAAAGCTCAATTCAGAGTTTGCCTTTGACCGAAGCACACTTGGCCTGCAGATGGAAGGAGGAGAAGAGAAAGGCAGCCCAGTGTTTCTCCACACTTGCCTGGGAAAGCTTGGGAATTCTGGCTTATTTACCAGCTTCAGCTCAGGCTGCAAAACAAATCAGAAAGTTGCCAATGGTTTCATTCAGCCTAGGAAACTGGGTTAATG
The DNA here is from genome assembly GCF_030014295.1 of Loxodonta africana. Lineage (NCBI taxonomy): Eukaryota > Metazoa > Chordata > Mammalia > Proboscidea > Elephantidae > Loxodonta > Loxodonta africana. The sequence goes on from NC_087355.1 coordinate 9,565,461, forward strand.
CAAGTCTGTGAGGGAGCCCATCAATGCACAAAAGTCAGGAAATCCAAAAGTGGCATTCCCACAGCCCGCCGAGGCTCCGCACACAGGTGACTCTGTGTGTCCTGCTGAGGCGGCTGAGCCTCATCCTTGGCCAAGCACAGAGTGATGGCGGGACCCATCCTGTGAGGCTGCCGGCCTAAGGGTGAGGGGACAATGGTCTCTTCATGTATCATGCCACCATTTCAATTCCTAAAATTATTAATTTACTTTTAAGTGAACGTTTTACTGAAAAGTGTACAAATTATAAGTGAACAGCTCAATGAATTTTTACAACGTGAACACACTCATGTAATCAGTACCCAGTCAAACAAGCCAACATTTCCAGTACCCCGGACATCCTCCACATGCCTTCTTCCGGTCTCCAATATGATTACAAAACCTGATTAAAAATTAACAGAAGAATATGATGTACATAGATTCTGGAGCTCTAGAGGAGATTAGAAAAGTGTATTTGAAAGCATCTCCTGAAATTGAAATAGCCTGTGTGAGAATTTGTAACCACAGCAATAGGACATAGAGTGTGGTGGTGCAAACAATTAAGTGCTCGACTGCTAACTGAAAGGTTGGAGGTTCGAGTCCACCCAGAGGCGCCTTGGAAGATCTACTTCCAAAAATTCAGTCATTGAGAACCCTGTGGAGCAAAGTTCTACTCTGCACACATGGGGTTGCCAGGGGTCAGAGTCTACTAATGGCAACGGGTTTGGTTTGTTTTTTGAAAGATTGCCAGGTACTGTCTCCACAAATGGATTTATAGTACTCAGCATCCTTTCTTCCTGTGTGCAGACACTCTTAGTAGAGGAAAAAGGTAACATATGCCCCACCAAGGACACACCTCAGAAACCCCATCAAGCTGGTCTGTGCAGGGCCCACCCCAGGCCCCTGAGTCTGAGCCTCTGAACATAACGCCTAGCTCCGGACATTTTCAAAAACTTTCCAAGAATATTCTGATGTGCAGCCCTGGGTATGAACCACCGTCTCAAACTGTTATTCTTTTTCCTCTCCCATTATACAAATATCGTCTGAAGTTCTTCCCCTGACAGACAAGAGAGGGAAGGCCAGTGGAGACATAGGAAGGAGTGGGAAGGGGGGCTGAGGTGGGTTTCTACCCCTCCTGACTTTATCTGGGGCTGATGCTATCTAATCAGATCCCACTTGACTTCAGATACACCCAGGGTCAATCAAAAGCAAAGACTGTGCTCCTCCCACCTCATGAGATCACATCCTTTCTGTATATAACTAAGTCTTTGCATGCGCTGAAGTGCCTGCTTCCTCTTCTCCACACAGCAAACTCCTACACACTCTGCAAGATCCAGATGAAACATTCCCATTTCACAGACCTTTCCCGACTTCATCATTCTTCGTGCTCCTAAGATTCTAATAATGGCGCCTTTACGGCATTATTGCACTGTACTGTGATTACCATGTACGATGCCTGGCTAGCTAATGAACTGAGATGGTTCATTCCCAGGGCCTAGAATGGAACCTTGGACATGCTGAATAAGTAAATTATGGATGGATGGATGGATGGATGGATGGATGGATGGATGGATGGATGGATGCTTGAAATTGCTTTGTAAAGTGTAAACTGCTCTATTTTCATTCCTTCTGTATTTACACACAGACGGCTGTCTGGAACTCAAAAGTCCTCTTTTTTCTAGACTCTTCCTTTTCCCCTTCCAAGTAGATGGACAATTCTTTGTGATTTCGCCTGCAACTAGAAAGTCATTCCTCCACTATGTAATTATTAGCAAAATTTCATCCTTTTTTTTTTTTTTTTAGCATCATCATTCTCCTAGACTCATTTCCAAAGTCTATTATTCTAATGGGCCTTTGTCTGTCTCTTTTACTCCCCAAAGCAAACATGGTGTGAATGGGCCTCTTGGAAATAACATCTAGAAAATGTGCCTGGGGACTGCCATCCAGGGAGCAACGGCTCCGAGGCCAACTCCACATCTACAGTCCCACTCAGCAGGTGGTTCAGCTCTTGCCAACTGTAGATACACAGTAATTTTGGTGGGGGGGGCGGGGGTGGAGAATAAATCACAATCATCTTAGGTGGCGATGGTAAACTGAGACTCTGGCAAAGTGCTGCTTTCACAATAAATGGTAGTTTCCTCTATGCAGCAAATGTTTTGGAATGACATGAGGTATTTATTTCCTGCATTCCACAAGCAACCACATTGCGGTAGCATGGTCAAAATGAGGCATCTGAGTATATGAAGAAAGCACATAAACATTGTAAATGTTGAAGGAAGCAGGAATTGAGAGGTTGGAGATGAATGATGTTAACTAGAATGCTATGTGTACAGTTAACCTTACCATGGGAAGGCAGTGTGGGGACACTTAAGCCAAGAAAGCACAAAGTAGCATCATTAACAACGTATCAGAATTTCATGATGTGAGAAGAATTTCAGGGCTGGGCAAAATATTAGAAAGCATATAGATCAAATCCATAATTTTATGTATGAGGCAACTGATTTACCAAGACTGATGGTAAGAACCTTTTCTATCAGGGTCAATTATGATATCCAATAATAAAGCTCAATATCAGTGCTATCAGAAGATGTACCTACCTCAAATTATTCCCACCTGGTGTCTGTTATGATATCTTACATATTCCCACCAGTTTTTCATTCCTTTGGGTAAAGTCATTGTACTTCCAGAAAGTACACATTAAAAACAAATCTGTTTTCAAATTGAGGGACAGCAGTCTACAAAATAAATTGTCTGTACTCAGAAAATGTCAAGGTCATGAAAGGTAAAAAAAGGGGGGAGGGGATGAGAAGTTGTTCCACATTAAAAGAGACTAAAGAGACATGGTAACTACATGAAATGTGTGACCCTGGCTTGGATACTGGACCAGAAAAACATAATTTTTTTATAAAGGACATAGTAAAACCATTGGTAAAATTTGAGTAAGGTCAATAAATGAGATATTAGAATCATCTACATTAATTTCCTGGTTCTGGTCACTTCACTGTGGTTCTATAAGAGAATGTCCTTGTTTTTAGGAAACATATTCTGAAGTTTTGGAGTGAAGTTTTGGCTGCATGTCTGGAACTTACTCTCAAATGGCCCAGGAAAAAATTACGGATACAGAGAATGATAAAGCAAATATGGATTCCAAGGTGTCGGGACAATGGTGTGTCTCAAGGTTTTGCTACTAATAATACAGTTGCAATGTTTTGGGGAAAATATATTTTCAAATAGGACAGAAGAGTATGAGGTTATTCCATGTCCTTTTTTTAATCTCAGAAGTATTCTCTGGAGGAGGGCGAGGAAGAAGTAGTGTTCTATGTAGCCCCTGATAATACCACATGAGTGTGGCACACATATTACAGTCATCCTCGTATGTGTCTCATCAGGAATAAATTAAAAGTACCAGCAAAGATAATATGACCAAACGGGAGGCGCTGGAGAACCAGCTAATGCAATGGCCCGGTATGCCAGCCAGATTCCTGTCACAGCGCACATGGTGTACTGAGTGAACTGCTTAACACCTCAACTGTCCCCTTACAACAGTCAGGGTTCTCCAGAGAGACAGAACCAATACAACACACACACACAAACATACTCACACGTGTGTGAGCAGCAGGGATTCAGTGGTAGAATTTTCGCCTTCCATGAGACCTGGGTTCAATTTCTGGCCAATGCGCCACAAGCGCAGCCACCACCCATGTGTCAGTGGAGGCGGGTGTGTTGCTATGATGCTGAATAAGTTTCAGTGGAGCTTCCAGACTAAGACAGATGAGGAAGAAAGACCTGGTGATCTACTTCCGAAAATCAGCCAGTGAAAACCCTATGGATGACAACAGTTCGTCATGCATAGTGTCACCATGAGTTGGGAGATGACTTCATGGCAGCTAACAACAATAGCATATACATATATACATATGAAGAGAGAAAGACAGATGGATGGATATGAAGAAATTGGCTTACGTGATTTTGGGGGCTACATTTCCAAAATCTGTAGGCCAGGCACAACAGGCTGGAAATTCTGACACTCTTGTGTCTAAAATTGGTAGGCCAGGTGATGGGCTGGGAACCCTGGCAAAAGTTGAGGCTACAGTCTTGAGTTTGAAATCCAGAGGGAAGACCAGCAAGCTAGAAACTTCTGCAGGATATCTATGTTATCGTCTTGGGGCAGAATTTCTTCTTCTCCAGGAAACTTCAGGTTTTTCTCTTAAGGCCTTTAACTGATTGGATGAGGTCCACCCACATTACCACCCATCGTTGTCAAGTCGATTATGACTCACAGCAATTCCATAGGACAGAGTAGAATTGCTCCATAGAGTTTCCAAGTCTATAATCTTTACAGAAGGAGATTGTGACATCTTTCTCTCACATAGCATCTGATGGATTTGAACCACTGTGAAGATTAAGGTTACGTGTCAGCTTCGCTGGGCCATGATTCTCAGTGATTCAGCAGCTATGATGTAGCCTGGCAGTGGTATGATGTTGTGATCACCTCCATGATGAGATTTGATATAATGTAATCACCTCCATGATGGGATCTGCAGTGAATAGCCAATCAGATGAAAGGGAGTTTCCTTGGGTATGTGACCTGCATCGAATATAAGTGGACACTCTGGCAAGGCTTGTGGGGCTTTTGCTCACTCTGTATCCTGCAGCTAGCTCCTGTTCGTCTGATCTCTGGTCCTTGGGACTTGAACTAGCAGCTTACCTGTGGTCTTGCCTGCCAGTCTTGGGATGCATCAATGTTCACAGCATATAAGCAAGAGCCCTGCTCTCTGACTTTCCAATCTTGGATTTGCCAGCCCCTGCAGCTACATAAATCAGGAAAAGCCTCTATTCTGACCCATGGACGTGGAATGTTCCAGCCTCTATGGCTGCATGAACCATTTCCTTGATATAAATCTTTATATATATATATTTATACACTTCACTGGTTTTGCTTCTCTACAGAACTCAGCCTAAGACATTTGGTATCAGGAGTGAGGCACCTCCAAGCACTTATCGGTGGAGCTAAAGAGCTTTCAAATACTTGCTCAAGCAGGGCAGATGTGGGTGGTGAGTCCTAAGGGCCAAGAGGCCAAGGAACCAGGAAGCAGAAACTGAAAACACAAAGAACACAGGAAGCAAAGCTGCCTCAGTCTCGAAAGGTGGAGTTGCCACTCAGATGGACTAGGAGAATGAGGCTGCCCAAAGCTGAGGGAGCAGAGTTGCCATTCCAGTAAGCTTATAAGGTGGAGCAAAGGCCCAGGCTGAGGGACCTCATACCACCAAGAAAGCAATGTCGGGAGCAGAGCTCTTCCTTTAGAACCAAAGTTCTTGCACTGAGAAGCTTCTAGACCAGGGAAAGATTGATGACAAGGACTTTCCCCCAGAACCGACAGAGAGAAAAAGCCTTCCCCTGGAGCTGGCACCTTAGTTTGTACTTCCAGCCTCCTAAACTGTGAAAAAATAAATTTTTCTTTATTAAAGCCACCCGCTTGTGGTATTTTGTTATAGCAGCACTAGATAATTAAGACAACCACCAACCTTTTGGTTAGTAGCAGAGCTCTTAACCACTGCACCACCAGGACTCCTTCTACCCACATTACAGAGGATAATCTCCTCTACTTAAAGTTAACTGATGGTAGATGTTAATTATATCTGCCAAATACCTTCACAGCAACACCTAGATTATTGTTTCATTAAATATCTGAGCTCTATAGCTTAGCCTACCACTCATCTGTAAGTTTGTTGTACTGTAGTGGCTTGCATGTTGCTGCGATGCCAGCAGGGTCACCCATGGTGGACAGGTTTCAGCTGAGCTTCCAGATTAAGACAGACTGAGAAGAAGGACCTGGTGATCTACTGAAAAAACTGACCAGCGAAAACCTTACGGATGGCAGCAGAACACTGCCTGATATAGTGCCAGAAGATGAGCCCTCAGGTTGAAAGGCACTCAAAATAAAACTAGGAGTTTCCTCCTCAAAGTAGATTCAACCTTGATGACATGGATGGAGTGAAGCTTTTGGGGCCTTCATTTGCTAACTCAAAATTAGAAGAAATAGCTACAAACACCTATTAATTGTAAAGTGGAGTGTATAAAGTATGAATCAAGGAAAATTGCAAGTTGTCAAAAGTAAAATAGAATGTTTGAAGATTGATATGCTAGGCATTAGTGAGCTGAAATAGACTAGTATTAGCCATTTTGAATGGAACAACATGGTCTACTACGCCGGGTATGACAAATGGAAGAGGAACAGAGGCACATTCATCATCAAAAAGAACATTCCAAGATCCATCCTGAAATACAACCCTGTCAATGGTGGAATAATATCCATACAAGAAAGACCAGTTAATACAGCTATTATCCAAATTTATGCACCAACCACAAATGCCAAAGATGAAGAATTAAAGATTTTTCCCAACTTCTGCAGTCTGAAATTGATCAAACATGCAATCAAGATGCATTGATAATTACTGGTGATTGGAATGTGAAAGTTGGAAACAGAGAAGTAGAATTGGTAGTTGGAAAGCTTGGCCTTGGTGATCGAAACCACACCAGAGATCACATGATAGAATTTTGTAAGATCAACGACCTATTCACTGGATTTACCTTTTTTTCAACAACATAAACAAGTATACACATGGACCTCACTGGAATATACAGGAATCAAATCAACTACATCTGTGGAAGGAGATGATGGAAAACCTCAATATCATCAGTCAGAACAAAGCCAGGGGCCAACTGTGGAACAGACCATAGGTTGCTCATGGGCAAGTTCAAGTTGAAGCTGAGGAAAATTAAAACAAGTCCATAAAAGCCAACGTGTGGCCTTGAACATGTCCCACCTGAATTTAGCAACCATCTCCAGAACTGATCTGACACACTGAAGACTAATGACCAAAGACCAGATGAGTTGTGAGAGGACATCATACATGATGAAAGCAGAAGGTCATTAAAAAGACAGAAAAGTGAAAAAAAAAGACCAAAATGGATATTAGAAGAGTCTCTGAAACTGTCTTTTGAATATAGAGTAGCTAAAGCAAATGGAGGAAATTATAAAGTAAAAAAGCTGAACAGAAGATTTCAAAAAGCGGCTCAAAAAGACAAAGTAAAGTATTATAATAAAATGTGCAAAGACCTGGAGTTAGAAAACCAAAGGGAGAACACACCAGGCATTTCTCAAGCTGAAAGAACTGAAGAAAAAATTCAATCCTCCAGTTGCAATATTGAAGGATTTAACAGGGAAAATATTGAACAATGCAGTAATCATCAAAAGAAGATGGAAGGAATACACAGAATCACTGTACCAGAAAGAACTGGTGGACGTTCAACCATTTCCTAGGCAGTAGCGTATGATCAAGAACCGATGGTACTGAAGGAATAAGTCCATGATGCTCTGAAGGCATTGGTGAAAAACAAGGCTCCAGAATACCAATTAAGATGTTTCAACAAACAAATGCAGTGCTGGAGGTGCTCACTGGTCTATGCCAAGAAATTCGGAGGACAGCTGCCTGGCCAACTGACTGGAAAATATCCATACATGTGCCCATTCCAAAGAAAGGTGATCCAATAGAATGTGGAAATTATTGAGCAATATTGTTAATATCACTGGAAAGTAAAATTCTGCTGAAGATTATTCAAAAACGTCAACAGAGAACTGCCACAAACTCAAGCCAGATTCAGAAAAGGACATGGGACAGGAGATATCATTGTTAATGTCCAACAGATCTTGGCTGAAAGCAGAGAATACCAGAAAGATGTTTACCTGTGTTTTATTGACTATGCAAAGGCATTTGACTGTGTGGATCACAACAAATTATGGATAACATTGAGAAGAATTGGAATTCCAGAACACTTAATGGTGCTCATGTAGAACCTGTACATAGACCAAGAGGCAGTCATTCAAACAGAACAAAGGGATACTGCATGGTTTAAAATCAGGAAAGGTATGTGTCTTCGTTGCGTCGTTTCACCATACTTACTCAGTCTGTATGCTGAGCAAATAATCCGAGAAACTAGACTATTTGAAGAAGAACTTGGCATCAGAATTGGAAGAAGACTCATTAACAACCTGCAATACGCAGATGGCACAACCTTGCTTGCTGAAAGTGAAGAGGACTTGAACCATTTACAGCCTTCAGTATGGATTACACCTTAATATAAAGAAAACAAAAATCCTCACAACTGAACCAATGAGCAACATCATGATAAATGGAGAAAATATTGACATTGTCAAGGATTTTATTCTACTTGGATCCACAATCAACGCCCAGGAAGCAGCAGTCAGGAAATCAAATAACATATTGCGTTGAGGAAATCCGCCCCAAAAGATCTCTTTAAAGTGTTAAAAAAGAGATATGTCACCTTGAGGACGAAGATGCACCTGACCCAAGCCATGGTATTTTCAATTGCCTCGTGTGCATGTGAAAGCTGGAGAGTAGGTAAGGAAGACCGAAGAAAAATTAATACCTTTGATTAATGGCGTTGGCAAAGAATATTGAATATACTATTCAGAATCAACTCGACGGCAACAGGTTTGTTTTTGTTTTTGTTTTTGTTTTTTGGTATGGACTGCCAGAGTAACGAACAAACGTGTCTTGGAAGGGGTACAGCCAGAATGCTCCTTAGAAGCGAGGATGGCGAGACTTTATCTCTTGTATTTGGACATGTTCTCAGGAGAAGGACATCATGCCTCATAAAGTAGGAAAAAAAAAAAAATTTTTTTTTTTTTTTTAAAGTAGAAGGTCACCACAAAAGAGGGAGACCCTCAACGAGATGGACTGACACAATGGCTGCGACAATGGGCTCAAACACAGCAATGATTGTGAGGATGGCAGAGAACTGGGCAGTGTTTTGTTCTGTTGTATGTAGGGTCACTATGAGTCAGAACCAACTCGACGGCACCTAACAACTAACAATAGCCTAGTCAAAGGAGCCCTGGTGGTACAATGGTTAAGTACTCAGTTTGTAATTGAAAGGTCGGTGGTTCAAACCCACAAGACACTCCACAGGAGAAAAGATCTGATGATCTGCTTCCATAAAGATTACAGCCTAGGAAACCCTATGCAGTAGTTCTACTCTGTCCTGTAGGGCCATTATGAGTTGGGTGGCGCACAACAACAGCAACAACACAGCCTAGCCAAGGTGACACATAAAGCTAACCATCACACCTCTCTTTCCTCATCCGTGAATGTTAAGGAAAATACTAGCAGTTATAACATTTATTGTATTTTTCCTCTGTGCCAGGCATTAATTCAAGAAGTTCACATGCATTAACAACAACCTTTTTGCAAACGAGAAAACTGAGACACAGGAAGTGAAGCTATTTGGTCAAGGTCACACAGCAAAGTAGTTGTGGCGACCCAAGTTGAACCTCTACATTATGCCAACTCTTATCTCCTAGCATTGTTGTGAAACTTAACTGAAATATGTCAGGCACTTAACTTAGTGCCTGCATCATTGGAGCCCTGGCTCTTAGCAGTGGCTAAGAGCTACAGCTGCTAACCAAAAGGCTGGAATCTCCAATCCACCAGGCGCTCCTTGGAAACTGTATGGGGCAGTTCTACTCTATCCTATAGAGTCGCTATGAGTCGGAATCCACTCGACAGCAACAGGTTGTCGTGGGAAGATGAGTCCTGGGGTGGCGCAAATGGTTAATGTGCTCAGCTGCTAACCGAAAGGTTGGATTTTCTAGTCCACCCAGAAGCACCTCAGAAGAAAGGCCAGGAAATCCACTTCTGAAGAATCAGCCACTGGAAACCCTATGGAGTACCTCTCTGTTCTGACACACCTGAGGTCACCATAAGCTGGAGTCAACTTGACAGCAACTGACTAGTGGCTGGTCACGGCAAGTAGCTCAGTTAGTTGGCTCACCAGTGTTAACATCATCACCACCACCCATGACACCCTACATTAGCTGGATTCTAAGTTCTCAGAGCTAAGGGTCCTTTTTCCCCTAATCTTTTGTAGTGTTTGATCAAATCATGTCATCTCTAAACTAAACACCAGGTGTCTTGACAGCTGAGAAGTGAGAATTTTTTTCTTATAACATTTGATAATGTTGTAGCTTGGTTCCACAGAGCTTGGCTGTATGATTCATTTATGTTTGAGAACATTTTTCACACTATTTGGATTCCTTCCATAAGACACCACAAAGCCGGGGGAAAACGATTTATACTCAGTCATTACTATGGTATACATATCTGGGGCATGTATTTGGACTTTTCTCCAAAAATTGTGCTAATATATCTTGTCTAGTAAAAGATAGTGGATGCCATTCAAACCAGATATTCTTTCATAAGTCACTTTCCTGTTTCTCAAGATTTTTTAGTTCCCTTACCGAGTTTCCTTTAATGGCTTTCACATAGTTGGTGTGGACACTGAGTGGGTGGGCTGTGCAGTCAGACTCTCTAAATTCAAAAGGAGACTTAGAAATGAGAGAACCCACATAGAAGTGCCTTCAATTCCAGTAATGAATATTCCTTAGAAGTCCACTGTTCGTAAAACATTGTATCCGGCTTCCAATGCTGTCTGACTCCTCTGTATCATACCAGCAAGTTTTCCAGAACCTTCTCTTGCATCTCCACAGCAGCCTTCTTGAACCCTGCTGATCACACCTTGATAACACCGCCCAGCAGACCCTGCACCGCCATCTTGGTGTAGCTCTCAGTGTCCAGATACAAAATTCCTGTGCATAATGTGTTGGCACCACTGCTGAATTCAACATTCAGCCAAAATGGCTAAGGAACTTGGAAATAATCCATCCTCTTAATAGTTGATACAATTTTAGTAGCTTATTTACTACAAACATTGCATTTTGCTTCCCAGCTTCACAGAGAACGGCACTGACAACTTCCAGAAACATATTTGAAGTGCCTGTGCCTGACACAGCATACACAGCTGAGTAGAAACATTCCTAGTGTGCGTGACACCCTTGGGGAAAGAGCAGAGAGAAGAGACTGCTAATCCAAGAGTAAAGCTCTCCAGCTCTGCCCCACAACCCCTGCTGCACATCTGACTTTCGATTTAGGAACTAGACGTCTGTAGAAACTAGACATCTGCTACTGACGTGGAAGAAGCTTTAGGCCCCTGCGTCTGATCCCACACCCATGAAATGAGGACGAAAACATACCATTCTCTTCCCTCACCCACCTCCAAACTGCTATAAAGGGCAGGGGGCAGGAGGGGGAGATGTAACTTTAAAACAAATGTTGGCAAAAGTCAAAATATATTAAACAAATACTTTTTAATAGATTTTACTTTTTTCTGGTGAAGGCACACACAGCAATTTCTGCATGCACAATTCAGTAATACTGATTACATTCTTCAGGTGCTGCAACATTCTCGCTATATCCTTCCCAGATTATTTCACCACCAGTAAGGCAAACTCACTGCCTCCTAAGCTTCTCATCTAACTTTTCCAGCTGCTGTTGCCAGTTTGATCCCATGTACATGATTCTTCAAAGAAAATAGTACACTTTAATTCTTAAATTTCAAAAACACTTTAAGTCCACTAAATTTGTTATGGAAATCCTGGTGGCATAGTGGTTAGGTGCTACAGGTGCTAACCAAAATGTTGGCAGTTTAAATCCACCAGGCACTCTTCGGAAACTCTATGGGGCAGTTTGACCCTGTCCTATGGGGTCGCTATGAGTCGGAATCGACTCGATGACAACAACTTTTTGTTGTTGTTGTTATTTTTATTCTTATGTTATTTATAGTTTATACACTCTACCAGATAAAGGGGAAACCCTAGTGGCTTAGAGGTTAAGAGCTATGGCTGTTTAACCAAAGCTGTCTGTTGGAATCCGCCAGGCTCTCTTTGGAAGCCCTACGGGGTAGTTCTACCCTGTCCTATAGGACCGGACGGCTTCTACATTAAAACATTTGTTTTCAATTCCATGGGAAGATTTAGAAGATCTATAATTGCTTTCATTGCCCTTTATCTTTACTGACTCACCTTCGCTCTAGACTTAGGTTCAGTGTAAATAGAAGGTACCCGGCCACTAGCAGAGTCATTGTAATTTCACAGCGAATGTGAGCCGACTGTAGTAAAATCCATGACCACCAGGGGACAGCATAGACTTGATGCTGTTGTAGATGCTTCCGCTGGGCTTTGGTGGTGGATTTTTTCTAGTCACAATGTGCCCTCTCCTCCCCCAGGAAAACCTCTCTGTGCCGCAGAAATCTGGAAGTGCCTCTAGGAGCATCAGCCAGAACCCCTTCCCCACCCCTTCCCCGGGCAGCAGCCCTTTATCCCAGGAGGATTCCCACACCTCTTCCTTCTGTGGGATGGGGGAGAGGTTCTGAGCTGCCAGCTGAGACCCAACTCAGTTGTGTTGGCTGTCAGGTGTTGTCCCTGATACCAGGTGTGGGTAAAGATGTCAGACACAGGCCCAAAAGTAGGCATCAGAATGACTACATTTTATGTGGGCACTGAACTCACAGGTTGCCATGCACTGAAGACCCCCGAGCAGGTACAAGCTTGCAGAGAAAAGGCAGCTGGGAGCAGGTGCATCCTCACACCCCAGAACTGGTCAGGGGACAACAGGTGGTCAGACCAACCTCGGGAAAGATTATCAATGAAAAGCAAACAAGATTTCACATGTACATTCTTTTGTATTCTCCAAGTGTTCTATGCTTCTCTTACTATTAGCTAATAAGTCTGGACAATCAACCCCATTTTTATGGATGAAAGAATCTTATTGTTAGATACAGTGGAGTCTGGCCCTAGGCTTATGATGATCCCACGCAACAGGAAATGCTGCCCTGTTCTGCACCATCCCCTTGATCGGTTGTGGATTAGAGAGTTGTGATCCACAGTTTTCATTGGCTGATTTTCAGAAGTAGTTTGCCAGGCCTTTCTTTCTAGTCCATCTTAGTGTGGAAGCTCCACTGAAACCTATCCAACAACATAGCAACACATGAGCCTCCACTGATAATGGTGACTGCTCATGAGGTGCACTGACCGGAAACCTGACCGGGTCTCCACAAGAAAGGCAGAATTCTACCACTGAACTACCACTGCCCCTAGATGAAAGAAGGAAACACGGTCACTGAGCAATTTAGGCAGAAAGCATGAAGGAGAAAAGGAGAGCCCCAGTCTCCCTTGGACCGTGGGTATTGTTAAACACACTCAGGGCTTTAAACCGTATAACCTCTACTGGTAAAAACAAAACCCCAACCCAGAACCAAGACCCAGTCGGAACCAGGTAGAAAGAGCATGCCATCATACAAACAGAAATTTAGCCTGCCTCCCATTCTGGGAATATCCAGCCCATGCCTCGAAAGCCCTCTTGATGTATCTGGTAACTAACACAAGCTGTTCTGTCAACCAAAGATGAGGGGCAGGCTAGGGAACATGGTGTGAACAGGGATGTCGCCACCAGGTCACAGGGGCGATGGCGGCTCCACACCCAGCTCCTCTGCGGTTCCCACACATGGGCTTCCCATTCATCCCTGTGATTGATGCGCCCGGAACCCGCCGGGAAATTCTGCCTGCGAGCTAATTATGGGGAGTGACCTGCGTCCTTGGTCAGGAGTGAGGGGAGGGATCATTAGGTGAGAGTCGTCCATTCACAAAAGGGCAGGCTTCGAGGCCAGCAGAGCGAAAGTTTGGCCGAAACTCAACACCTCTTAGAAGTACAGATTAGTCAAGAGCAAGAAAGGAGAAGGCATTGTGGAAGTTTCAAGAAAGAGACAAAGATGCCTGTGTTTTGTATCGCTCAGCTGCCTCAAGAAAATGTCCGTTTGTTTTCTTTACACTCCTTTTACATTTTAAGTGGAATCCAGTGAATGCGTCTTTTCAGTGTTCCCCATTTCACCATTTTCACTACACCTCATGTTGCCATTTTAATGAAGCATCATTTTTCCAGAGGGTGTGGGAACAAAACCTATTTAATGGCCTCCCAGAGCAAACACTGAGTTCTTCAACTATTTCCCTGAATTAAAACCTCCACCCCACAGTCGTTTGCTCTTCAAAATGCCACTTTGCCAACTACTGCAAACCAGTAAACAGGCCTTTCCTTTCCCTCCAGCCACAGAGCTCTGTGGAGCCTCGCAGCCTGGGGGTCCAGCTTGGAGTCACTAGGCCTCTGATGCTGGCCTGGCAGTGCTGGAAGGGGGCTGCGGGGGCAACACAGTCCCCTTTGGAACCTCACAGCATGTGTCTTGTACCCTGCAGCACACAGGTCTGGGGGAGTCAGCAAGAGCTGACTGAGATGAACCTTGGAGATTTCCTAGCCCAACCCTTCACTTTACAGATGAGGAAACAGAGGCCACAGAGTGTGTTTGCTGGTAGAGTGGGAAAGGGAAAGCCACAGAGGATAATCAGGCTTTGACCTGTGTGGTTCGCAAATCCCGGGCCATAGCAACACTTAAGTCAGTTGTGTAAAGTGCAAATCCTGGGCCCCTTCCCAAACCTTCTGAACTTGCATTTCTGGGAGTTGGGCCTAGAAACTTGCACACCAGCAACACCATATCACCACCATGGCTGCAACACACACTGAAGTGTGAGAGGTGTAGTAGAAAGAACAGACTTGGCATCCGACGTCTGGGTTTGAATCCCATCTCTGCGCCCGCTAGCCCCGCACCTTTGGCAAGCGAACATTGCCAAACTTCCTCATCTGTAACTGGGGAGACTGTTGTGAGGACTAAATGAGATGGTGCATATGGGCACACCTGGCCCCGCCACCTGGCACCGACTCACGCTCATCAGTGCGGCCTGTCATCCAGAGGTGGGCATGATGCGACAGCGCTGGATTGAGTCCCAGAGCCCCCATACACAGAGCATATGAGCTTGGCACATCATTTGTCTTCTCTAAGCCTCGCTTTCCTTATCCGTAATGGGAACAGTGGTAGTACCTCCTTCCAGGGGTCCCATGAAGGTTAAATGTTGTAACAGCACAGTCTGGTCATGAAACAATTTCACTAGTGAGTCCCAGACAGAGCGGGAGAAAAATGTAGAACAAAATTCAAATTCATAAAAAAAGACCAGGCTTACTGGTCTGAGAGAGACTGGAGGAACCTCCGAGACTATGGCCCCCAGAAACCCTGCTAAGTCAGAACTGAAGCCACTCCTAAAGACCACCTTTCAGCCAAAGATTAGACAGGCCTATTAAACAAACAATAAACACACATGAGGAACGTGCTTCTTAGTTCAATCAAATACATGAGACCAAATGGGCAACTCCTGCTCAAAAGCAAGACAAGAAGGCAGGAAGGGACAGGAAAACTGGACAAATGGACACAGGGATCCCAGAGTGGAAAGTGGAGAGTGCTGTCACATTGCAGGGATTACAATCAAAGTCACAAAACAATACGTGTATAAATTTTTGAATGAGAAACTAACTCGAGCTGTAAACTTTCACTTAAAGCACAACAAAAATTAAAAAAAAAATACTACTCTAGGTTTTTCAAATAGAATAGAAGGCAGGGGATTTTTTCCACAGGGACTAGAAGATAAGGAGCCAAACAGAACAAAGAGGCTATCTGGAGATTAGCTGGACCAGCCCTGGGCTAGAAAGACAAAGAAAGGTGGTAGTTTTACAAAGCCTGGGAGCCAGGGTCACCAGCAGGAGCTGGAGCCCTGGAGGGCCTGCTAAGCAGGGCCTGGGCCCGTGCAGGGAAGCCAAAGCACAGAGAATGAGCTGCTGCTGGGTATGGAGAGAACCTCGCCAGGTAGAAAGGAAGGGGGTGAAAGCTTATCCCTGTCCCCCACCCTGCGTCTCCTGCCAGGGCCTCTCCTTGACCAGAGGGAGACAGAAGTCAGAAAGCAAGGGGTCTGAGGAGTGACACAGGCTGCCTGAGACACAGGACAGAGTAACAAAGGGCAGAGACAGGCCTGAGAGCAAATGTGCAGATGCCCAGCACACACACGTAAAAGCACTTACACAGTCTCAGACACGCAGTGAACATTCTGCTAGTGCTAATTATGTAACTGTCAACAACAGAAGTGTAACTGCCCGAAGGAAAAGGCTCTTGGCAAGAGGAGCCTGTGTTTGTGGGAAGTCAGCCTTACATCAGTCACATATAATCATCATTTCTCTGGTCACTGTGTGGAGGAAAAGCCCTGAAATTAGAGTCCTACACGTGCCACGTCTAAAATGAGCCTTGCTGTCTTCACCTATGAAAAAGTGGATAACACACTGTTTCACAAGGTATCATAAGGAATAAATGAGATCATTTGCATGAAAGTACACCATAAACTTTAAAACCAACTGCCGTCAAGCCCAACTCGTGGTGACCCCGTGTGTGCCAGAGTAGAGCAAACCAACTGCCATCAAGCCCAGCTCGTGGTGACCCCGTGTGTGCCAGAGTAGAACAAACCAACTGCCGTCAAGCCCAGCTCGTGGTGACCCCGTGTGTGCCAGAGTAGAACAAACCAACTGCCATCAAGCCCAGCTCGTGGTGACCCCGTGTGTGCCAGAGTAGAACTGTGCTCCACGTGGCTGGTTTTTCAGAAGCAGATCACCAGGTCTCTCTTCCTAGTTACCTCTGCATAGACTCAAACCTCCAGCCTTTCAGTTAGCAGCTAAGCCTGCTACCCATTTGCACCATCCAGGGACTCCCTATAAACTTTAAAGTGCTATACGAATATAGGGTGTGTTTGTAGTCTCAAAAGAAAAAGAACATTTTCTTAAAAAAAAAAAAAATCTATCAGATTCACTATTGACATACATGCAGTATAATCACCTTTGTTCCCAACTAATTTTTCAAGTTCATCATTTTTTTTTCAAGAATTCAATAGAGCACTATATGAGCAAATCTTATTAAATAGTTCAGTACTATCAAAAAGACATTCCGGACAAAAGTTCACACGAGAAGTATTTTGCTAATGTAAACCTTTTTTTTTTTTTTTATTACAAAACATTCGATAAAAAAAGAAAAAGGATCTTACGTATCTTCTTGATCCTTGATTATTCAGTTTTGCTACCTCCACTGATTAGGTTGCTAAAGTAGTTGCTATACAATAATATGATAAATATAAACGTAAAATCTAGAACATAATAAAAAACTATTTGATTGATCCTTTGTATACTTTGCATACGTGAACATCATTCATTATTAAACCAGTAAATTGCCACCAGTTCTGCTCCACCTTATGGCAACCCCACTTGTGTCAGAGCAGAACTGTATTCCGCAGGGTTTTCGATGACTGATTTTTCAGATCACCAGGCCTTTCTTCTGAGGCACTGTCGAATTGATGCCGACTCATAGCGACCCTATAGGACAGAGCAGAACTGCACCATAGGGTTTCCAAGGAGCAACTGGTAGATTCAAACCGCCTACCTTTTGGTTAGCAGCCAAGCTCTTAACCCCTGTGCCACCAGGGCTCCTTTATTAGTCCAAGTCATTGTGAAATATTCTGAAATGTAATATTCTTAAGGCACTTTTAAAACTTTTAAACTTTTTTCCAAAGAAGTAGATTACATATTCAAGCACGTTTTATGCTGCTGGTTTTGACAAAGTGTGTTTCAGGACGTAGCCAAGCTGTCAGGTGTCCTGAGCGTCATCAATCATGTAGCAGCTAACAGTGCTTATTCAAGGCTGAAGAGCCAGGCATGAGGCTGGGCGCCAGGACCAGGTGAGTGGAACACGCCACAGTGGCCCAAAGAGGAGAGGATAGTCCAGAAAGGCAACCAAGATGGAGCAGTTGGAGTCTAGAGTAGTTTCAAAGGTTGGCCTAGGCCTTTCCCTTCAGCTCATGAAGGTTCAAGTGCATTTTCTGAAGGGGAAAACCAAGCCCCAAATTTGTGTGGCTTGAGATTTGCCAAGAAAGGAAAGTGAAGGCCAACTGCCTGGATAGGAAAATTTCCAAGAGGGGACAACAAGGAGATGTGGAAGCAGGGGTTAAAGATATTTCAAGTTGAAGAAAGTGATCCCAAACCCCCATTTTCAATGGACCATAATGTAGACAGCCCAAGGGGGTAACATTGAGGACCTCCCACAAGAACATGAAAAAGTTTGTCCTCAAAGAGCTAAATCAGCAATAAAAATAATAGTAATAAATAAGAGCTAAGCCAGAAAGGAGTTATTCATCTGGGTACTCTAAGAGGCTGTTGAAATGTGTTCAAAAACACCCAAACTCTAATCACCTTGGGAGGCCAACTTGGACTGTGACTGGAACTTAGCAAGCAGGGACTTATTCAACTATATTGCACACTGTCATGAGAAAGGAGAGCTGGAACTTGAAAAGATGGCCAACCTTACACCCAGCATAGGTAAACTTGAAAACCCAAAAGAGGGCAGTGTTCATACAAGCTCTGATAAAGGGAGGGATAAAGGGGCGCATGAACTCCAGCACTATAGTCTATGGACATGGACATATATGATCTCTGAAGCCCAATTTGATTAATTATCTAAACCAGATGACTCCCACTGTTATGGACCAAACTGTGCCCCCAAAAATATGTCTTGAAATCCTAACCCCTGTATCTGTAAATATGACCTTGTTTGGAAATAGGGGTTTTCTTTTATTATATTAATGAAGTCGTACCAGAGTAAGGTGGGTCCTAAACCTAATCACTTCTGAGTTATAAAGAGAGGAGAACAGACACAGAGACACACACAACAGGAAGACCAATGTTAAGAAACACCAAGGAACTCCTGGGGCTACAAAGAAGGACCCTCTCCTAGAAATGATGCTCAGACTTGGACTTACAACCTCCAAAACTAGGAGAAAATAAATTCCTGTTCTTTAAAGCCACCCACTTCTGGGATATTTGTTTTAGCAGCACTAGGTATTTAAAATGCCTGCCATGGAACTTTCTGATGATAACTTTACACCTGACAGAGAGCTGCCAAGACAGAGATAATATAATACTTCTCACACTGGTGTAAATATCTGAGTAAAAGGGAAGCTCATAGCCCTCATTGCAAAATAATCCTGGCACTTTGATTTATACATCAGTCTCGTCACCTTAGTTAAAGGTGGATCTGTCCCTGAGAGCTGGAGCCACACTACATGTGCTTAAAATTTTAAATATTTGAAACTTGTAAGCTGAGAATCTGACCTGGGGCAGTGTAGCATCTGTGGATAGTAAATGTCAGCGTGGAGAAGTCTGGGGACTGAGACGCCAACCTTCCTCCATAATATCCCCACATTGCCAAATGCCATCTTTCAAATTTAAACAAACAACAGTATTGGATGCGCATGTACCAGTCTATCTCAAATGCTCCAGATTGTAAAACAGCTTGAGGCCTGTAAAAGTGGAGAAATTATTTTCATGGGTCAGATCTGTGCTGCAGGAAAGGATTCAGTAACACCGAGCATTAAATTGTGAACTGCTACAACGCAACGTAAAATGATGAGTCACAAAACAATTCGTGCAGTTTTGTATACAGCTCCAACTCCATTTCCTTCAAGCCTGGTGGCGCAGTGGTTAAAGCAATTGACTGCTAACCAAAAGGTCGGCAGTTGGAAACCACTAGCAGCTCCATGGGAGGAAGTTGTGGCAGTCTGCTTCCACAGAGATCTGCAGCCTCAGAAGCCCCATGGGGCCCCTAGGAGTCGGAGCTGATTGTCAGCAGCAGACTATGCTTAGCACAGTGGGCAGTGGGGGTTTCACGGTAGAACTCTCACCCTCCATGCCAGGGGCCTGGCTTCCATTCCCAGCCAACGCACCTCATGAGCAGCCACCGCCTGTCTGTCATGGAGGCTTGCATATTGCTAGGATGCTAAACAGGTTTCAGTGGAACAGTCAGGCTAAGACAGACTAGGAAGAACGACCTGGTGATCTAGTTCTGAAAGTCAGCCAAGGAAAGCTCTACGGATCACGACAGTACGGGGCCCCCGTGAGGTGTGGATTGACTCGGCAGCAGCTAACAACGGCAACATTCTTAACACACTTTTAAAAGCCTCTCTCCAAAACTTCTGAAGGTTTTACAGTTTCTTAACAATTTAAACTATGTGGACCAAAAATCAAGTAGCACTCTGGCCGTAAATAAATAACCCAGAATATTTTCGTTAGAATGATGACATTCTAAGTCATGAAATAGGAGACATCACAGCAGAAGAGACTAACAAATCTGACTATGTAAAAATTCTAAATTTCTAGGAAGAAAACTATCAAAAGTAAAATTAGAAGGCAAACAACAGATTAGAAAATTGTTTGCAGCAAATTTGGTAGTAAAAGAGGAAAAACGTCTTATGTAAAAGGATCCAGTATTCCTAGTATATAAATGAAAATGAAAAGAGAGAAATTCAATTATATGCCTATAAAAAATTAAGCAAAATTATTTATTGAAACTTAAGACGTTAATATCCATTGCTAGTGCAGTTGGGAAAAAGTTATATTCTCATATGCTGTTATTAGGGTTTACACGATTCTTCTCAATTTCGTTACATAATAAGAGTAATAGAACTAATTATATTCTTTTACAACTAGTCTGACAGTAATATGTTTATCCTGAGGACATAATTTAAGGAAAGGAAATGCTATATGTATTAACATAATCATTTTATGTTATTCATAATACAGAAAATTGAAAACAACTTGTATTTCCAACAATTGAGAAACAGTGAAGTTAATTATGATGTATAACTCAGTAGAATGGTACACAGCCAATTTGGAATTATAAAGTTTAGGCCTGTGTAGCAATTTAGGGAAATGTTTAGAATATGTTAAACGAAAAGCTGACTACCTGATTATAAGTATTTTATGACTACAGCTATGAAAATATGTGAGCGTGTGAACAAATTCTGGGAGAGAACAGGAAGCAAAAAAGCTCTTCTAATGTACTTGAGTCCCAGTCCTACCATTTCCTAACTACAAGACACCATGCCTGTTACTTAACCTCTGTGCCTCAGTATCCCAGTCTGGAAAATGAGAATAATAATAATGTCCACCTCACAACGCTGGTATACAGATTAAATAAGTCATCATATGTAAAATGCTTGGAAAAGTAGCACATAAGTGCTATAGAAATATTTATTATCATTAGCCATTAGATTGTTCTCTTGTAATAGTGTCATTATGGCCTTTATAATAAATAAATCCCCTCCCTAATGCTTATACACTGCGATGGGGCCGTTATGAGTCAAAAATCCACTCAACAGCACCTAACAACTATAGTGGACTGAATTATGCCCCTGAAATTTACGTGTTGGAATCCTAACCTCTATACCTGCGGATGTAACTGGGAATAGGGTTTTCTTTGTTATGTTAATGAGCCATCTCAATGTAGGTTGTGTCCTAAACCTAATCATTTTGAGATACAAAAAGAGCAGACTAGACAGAGAAAGAAGCAAGCAAGCAAAAATGGGGGAAAGATAGATACCACCTGAAGATCTCCAAGGAACGCCAAGAAGAATGCTAGAGAAGCTGAGACAAGGGCCTTCCCCCAGAGCCAGCGCCCTGAATTCAGAATTTAGCCACCTAAACTATGAGAAAATAAATTTTTGTTCATTAAAGCTACTCACTTGTGATATTTCTGTTATAGCAGCACTAGCTAACTAATACATACGTTGTTGCTAAAACATATTTCTTTTCTATTAAGAATATCTCATATTATCCTCAAGAACATTTCAGTTCAGTGGACATGTACTATGCACCCGCTATGTGCTAGGCACCTCGTGGCCCTGCCCTTGCACAACTTACAATCAGGGAAAGCAGGTGGAATTACATGGACATCATAGTCCTGACATCCTCAGCTCTGCTTCTCACCCCGTATCGTAAATACCATACCATCATTTTATAATTTTTTACCCCTACTAATGCATTCTGAATATTTGTTTTATGTAAGTAGTTCTAAGGTTTCCAGAGTGTGCCTCTGCATTCTTATTTGATCTAAACAAGAGTAGTGGTTTTTAATATCCTGTCAATATTTAACAATTGCCATTTCACCCGTGTATCATCTAGATGTTAATACGTAACATGTGTAGTATTTTGAAACATGATTAAATACCAACATTTTTAGTGTCTTGACCTTTGACCAAATCTCTCTATGCAAAATCTTCATTCTGTAAAGATGCGATGTATTCCCACTCCTGTTCTCATGTGCATAATCATTCAGCAACTGTTTACTGAATATGTATTATGTATACACTCAATAAATCTCAAAGCTCACCAAGTCGATAAGGCTTACTATGAGTATCTCATTTAATATTGTGACCTCATCATTTAATACAGCAGCCTGCCCCAACCCTAGCACTATTGATACTAATAGTACTTTACTTGACCTAGTTCCTATACCACTTTTCACCTTCAAGCATATTATTCAATTTACTTACTGTCTTTTTTATTATCTCTCTCCACTCCACCATGAACACACACAAACACACACACACACCCCTATGAGATAAGCTCATTATTGTACCCCAAACTCTTAGAACAATGTCTGACACATAGTAGACACTCAATATTTGTTGAAAAAATGAATGAATTAAGAAAGAAACTGCCAATAGTAGTTCCATCTGAGAAGGTTAACTGGGTGAAAGGGTACAGAGATGGAAGAAGAGTTTAGTCATATTCACTTTAGTCTCTTTAATTTTTCAATCAATATTAACTATTCAAGTGACTTAATAAAAGAGTAAAACAAAGAAAATATTAATTAATTAATTAAATCCAGTCGTAGGCTGGTGATATTCTTTTGACATCCTAATATATGGAAACACAAAACTACTCCACGGATCCCTCAAACCAGGTCTCACAGGATTCCCATATATACAGGCCTGCTAAAGATGACCTCACAACCCAAAACTACGGAACGAAAGTCCGCTATGACACAGCAAACTTTAAAACTAGACAGCCTTCATGAACTTCAGATAATAAAAATCAGGTAAAAATCATTAACTGTATATAAACATACAGATAGAGATACATAGATGGTATACATAGAGATGTTATTGCCATCAGGTGCCATCAAGTCGGTTCAGACTCACAGTGACCCTATGCACAACAGAACAAAACACTGCCTGGTCCTGCGCCATCCTCACAATAGTTGTCATGCTTGAGCCCATTGTTGTGGCCACCTCGTCAATGCATCTTGGTCATGGTGTATGACTCTTTTAATATGCTGTTGGATTGTGGCTGCTAGCATTTTGTTGAGAATTTTTGCATGGTTTTGGTTTTTTTATATTCATAAAAGATACTGGCCTGTAGTTTGTTGTTGTTGTTGTTTTTCTGGTTGTAGCATCAGTATGTGTTTGTTTCATAGAATGAATTAGGAAGTATTCCTTCCTTCTCTATCTTCTGAGAGCGTTTAAACGATACTGGTGTCAATTTTTCTCTAAATATTTGATAGAATTCCCTAGTGAAGCTATCTAGTCCAAAACTTTCTTGTTGGGAGATTTTTGATCACGGATTCAACCTCTTCACTTGTTATGGGTCTGTTGAGACTCATAATTCTTTTTATTTCTACCCAGCCAGTTGTAATGTCTCCTCTTTCATCTCTTATTTTGGTTATTTGCACCTTTTCTTTTTTTTTTCACAGTATGACAAACTTAATAATGTCATTGAATTGTACATATAAAAAAATGTTGAAATGGCCAATGTTTTGTTATGTATATTTTTACCACAATAAAGAGAAAAGATGATTGTTCCTCGGAAAATATCTGAGGAAATAATCCACAGTGCAGCATAGTTGCTGTTGAAGCTGGATCGCCTCCGACTCATGGTGACCCCGTGTACGACACAGAACAAAACACTGCCCAGTCTTGTACCATCTTTACGATCATTGGTATGCTCTGGTTCATTGTTGCAGCCACTGTGTATTTTGAGTGTCTTCCAACCTCTGGGGCTCCTCTTCCAGCACTATATCAGACAGTATTCTGTTGTGATCCATTGGGTTTTTATTGAATAATTTTCAGAAGTAGGTCACCAAGCCAGACATAGAAAACAGAAAAGTTCCAAAAGGAAAGAATAGAAAATAGAGGGGCAGGGAAGGGAAAAATATTAAAATAGATAATGGCTGAGAAGTGTCCAAAATTAATGAAAAAAATCCTCAGATTTAAGAAATACAATAATTACTGACAAGATAGATTTCAAAAAGATCTATATCTGGACACATCACTGTAAAACTGTAAAACATCAATTTAAAGAGATTTAAAAAAAAGTAAGTACTGGTTACTTAAAAAGGAATAACAGACAACAGATTCGTCATCAGCAATAATACACACACTCTTCACTTAACGACATGGTTAGGTTCCAAAGGCCAGGTCATTATGGGAAAATCAGCATTATATGTGAGTTGGAGCCGCAGTCTGTCTTGGGCACCCCCAGCGCACCTTGGCAAGCACCAGTCCTGGAGGTCCGCCTTCCCCACCAGCGTGGAGCCCACCGGGGTTGGGGTTGGGGGTGGTGGTGATCGGAGTTGTCCGCTGCCTCCAGAGCAGCAGGGACCCACCATCGCCTGGCCGTCCGCTGGCCTCTGCACAGACCACTGCACCTTCCTCTCTACCTTCCCACTCCCTTGTGGAGGGGACAGGTCTCAGTGACGGGCGGTTCCCAGGCCTTCGAGCAGGAGAGGCCGGGCCACCTGAGCCTGGCAGAGGCTGCAGAGGTGGCAGAGAGGCCTTTTTGGAAGAAGAGACTTCCGAGCCCCCCAACTCACCCAACTCTTGCAGCCCTGGCTCCCCCTGGTCACCCCCGTCTCTGCGCACTGCCTGCCTGCCCCCACTCACCGCGCGGCTGGCCCAGCGCTTCTGCCCGACCAAATAAAAGGAATCAGGCCGGCCACAGGGCCTCACTCCCTCTCACAAACCTCACCCTTCTTCTCCTTCTCCCCATTTCACCTTGACCCCTCCTTAACTCACAAAATAGATAGTAAACTTTTTACTACTGTAGTAAATGTGAAATGTCGGATAATGAGATAGTTGGTAAGTGAGGATTAGGTATAGAAGATGGGAAGACTATTGAATAACATCTTCAAAGGCTGAGAAAAAATAATCCCATACCCAACTCTCATTCAAGAATAAGGATGAAATATAGACACTTTTGGAAAAATCAAGACAAAGAATTTACCATTAGTATACTTTTAAAGAAAGCATTGATAATGGATATATTCAGAAAGGACATTAAAAGCAAAATAAATTGAAATTTTAAAAAATGATGAGTTAATAGGAAAATCTAAAGCAAACATTGACTGATACAATCACAATAATCATGAATAATGAGGATTATAAAAATAAGATGGAACTAAACAACTAGACAATAATAATATGCAAGATTTTCAGGGGCAGTGATTGGAACCCCATTCCAAGAATTTTGTATTTATCAGGAAGGTATACAGAGATATTAATTAATATTTGATTTTATTAAGTCAAGTATGCATGTTAAAATGTGAAGAATAACTGTTAAAAGATTGGAAGTAGTATTCTTCAAAACCGGTTAATGAAGGAAAAAAAGAATCAAGAAGCTCGTTAGAAAAAGAAGACAGGAAAGACAAAATAAAGTGAGATAGAAAAAGGAGGAACAGTTTTTTAGCTGAAGTTTATTGTACAAATACAACAAAAAGATTAATGTATGAAAGCATTAATTCTAATATGTTTATGTTTAGAGAGAATAGTATAATGAATCCACGTGCAACATCACCCGGCTTAAACAATTAATCACATTTTACTACTTTTCATCATCTAATTCTGCCACCAATTTAACTTTGCTGAATTGGTTTAAGGCAAACATGGAAATCATGTCATTTGTCAGTGCTTCAGTATGTAACAACACCTAGCACTTTCAAAAACATAAACCATAACATCATTATATCATGTAACTAAATTAGCAGTAATGCTTCAATATCATTTAATATCCAATTTGTGTTTAAATGTCTCAGCATTTTTTTCTTACACTTGGTTGGTCAAATCATAATCCAAAAAAAGATCTACGCATTGCATTTGATTGATGTCTTTTATGTCTCTTTATACCCAAAACAGTTCCCTTACTCTTTTTTTTTTTTTTTTTTTTAATTTTGTTGAAAATATACATAGCCAGAGATACACAATTTCAACAGTTTCTCCATGGACAGTTCAGTGACACTGATTGCATTTTTCAAGGTGTGCTACCATTCCTCCTATACATTTTTCAAATTATTCTACCACCATTGTCTTAAACTCACTGCCCACTGAGCTTCCCATCCAGCTTCACATTTGCCATTGTCAGTTTGATCTTATGTGGATAATTCTTTAAAACAGCACAATGCTGAAGACAGACATACTTTACTAATTAAGCTAAAATATTTTTGGTTCATATAAGACTTCAGGGGATAGCTTTGGCTTAAGGTTTAATGTTTAAAGGTTATCTCAGGGCAATGGTTTCAGGCGTTCATCCAGCCTCAATGGCTCCATAAAGTCTGAATTCCACTGAGAATTTTAAATTCTGTTCAGTATTTTCCCCCTTTTGGTCAGGATTCTGCTATAGAATCTTTGATCAAATGTTCAGTCAGGCACCATCCAGATCTTTGGATCTCAT
Organism: Loxodonta africana; assembly: GCF_030014295.1. Classification (NCBI taxonomy): domain Eukaryota; kingdom Metazoa; phylum Chordata; class Mammalia; order Proboscidea; family Elephantidae; genus Loxodonta; species Loxodonta africana. The sequence continues at coordinate 9,591,864 of NC_087355.1, forward strand.
GGCAAAGAAGGCCATTGTTCATGGAGGCAACCAGACATGCATTCCTGACTCTCCTTCTTCAGCTGCTCCTCCAGGTAGATGAAAACCAGTTATTGTACCTTGGATGTCCACTTGTAAGCTTTTAATACCCCAGGAACCACACAATGGAAAACGAGGTGGAACAGAAGTACTGAAAAATAATATCAGGCTAATTAAATGGGATGTCCCTCAAAACCATGACCCTACCTCCAAACTAAGAAAGCAAATCCCATGAGGTGTTTGGCTGTATGTAAGTGACCTTAACAGCAGCTCCTTTTCATCCTTTTTTTTTTTTTTTTGTAAAAGCATACATAACACCCCATTTGCCAATTGTTGATATTTTTAAAGCCATTTATTTATTGAAGAAACCTAAAGAATTTCTCGTTTTCTGTATTCCATGTATTGCATTTGCATAATATCAGTTAACATTTTCCTCTATCTCCTATATTTCCTGTAAATTCAGGCTGTTCCATCCCTAATAAAGTTTCCAATAAACTTTACATATAATAGCAGCAATTGGCTATTGATGACAGGATCCACTAGGGGTTCCAAAACACGTGTTTAAGTTTATATAATTTCCCCTACATTTATTAGTTGGAATTCTTCCATAAAGGGCTTCTCCTCATCAACCATTTGCTTCCCCAGCAATACAGGCAACACAGGAAAGACTCTATAAATGCTTAATTCTTTATTTTTATCTATCAATTTTCAGAATAGTAAGTTGGTGTCATAGCATGTTCAAAAAATGATAAATAAGTTGTTTCCTTTATGATCATGTCAAACCCATGGATTTGTATATTTGATATTTGTTAATTCACTGGATACATTATTTTTAACTGTCATTTAGTCCCATCTTATAGGGTCATTATGAGTCAGAATTGACTCGACAGTACTGGGTTTGGTTTTTTGGTTTTGGTTAGGCTAACTTGATCCTGGGTGCTTTTAACAATATACCCCAATAGTTTTAGAGAGTGTCTTTGTTTTCTGGCATGACAAGATGTCCTAGGCTTATCATATACATGTGTTACCCCAGACCTGGAGTTAGTGACTTGTCAAAGGAGCCCTGATTTCTTTAATTGGGTAATGGTCCTTAGAGAACACAATCTGAGCACTAGGAGTGCTCGTTGCTGCTAGACGTCATTGCTCCTGGAGATTTCAATGAACAGAGCTGGGATACATGGATTTTTTTTTTTTTTTTTAGAAATAGAAAACTTAACTATTATTTTGTATTGATATTCCCAACTCACATTAAAGGTCACAGGATTTTTACTTGAATACAAATTTTTGATTGAACACAAATATTCAAAATTCTTTGATTTTATATTTGCATTCAATTTCTCATATACTAAAAATGTTGGTTCCCAATAAAATTAACACTGTTATTTATGAGCTTTATTATGTATAAAAAAGCGATTATGTATATGTGTGTTATATATAGATATAACTTTAAAATAACAATATCAGTGTTATAACTGAAAATAAGACTACCGAGTTGAATGCAGGTAAAGATTTTTGCTCTTAAGATGTATCCTGTTGAAGATATAGAATCAAAATACTATGTTTTAAGTCACTTGAGGTATTTCTTCTTTTTGTGATTATGCAGCCAGCTTGTTATCAGTTAGGTTCATTTGTTTCCATTTGTTTTTAATTTTCTAAGTTTGTCTTTTTTTATTTAAATTTTTCATGTAAAATGTTTACATAGTTTCATAGTCAAACTAGTAACCCAACCCACTACCCACTGCCGTTGAGTCGATTCCGACTCATAGCACTAGTAAACAAGGTATATTTAGAGAGGTCTAGTGTCTGTGACTGACCTCTCCTCCATATGTCAACCCTCCCACATAGGTAACTGTAAAAGTGGCTTAAGGATAGTGTCTGACCTCCTCTAACTTCACGAGGGGGAAGGAGAACCAAGATCAACAGCCCAAGGCTAATTCCTATGAGGCGGAATTTAGACATGCCTCCTTTCTCTGCCATCTTTACCAGCTCTGACTCCAACTGTCCCTCCCACAGCATACTCTCCTGGGTTCGATCATTCACTGCAACGGCCACACAGAACTCACAGGCCATACTCACGATCATGAGGTTTATCAGGGAAGTAATAGTTACAGTTCAGGCTCAGGGACACTCAAGATCCAGTTCTTCCATCACGATACCCTCTTCCCAGCTGTGCTCATAGGCACATCTCTTCCTGGCCCTTAGTCTCTGCCCAAAGGCACTCAACTTTCTCTCTCCATGGGCCAGGAAGCCCACTGCACCATTTCCTGGGGCCAGGCCTCCCCGCCACCACTTCTCACCATCTTCAGGGTTCCAGCTTGCTCTCTCTCTCAGTCTCCTGCTCCCAGGAGCTTCTCAGTGCAGTGATCCCAGGTCCAAAGGACTCACTCTCCACTCCTGGCTGTTCTTCCTTGGAGGTAGTAGGATCCTCCTCTCTGCTCTGGAATTGGCTCTCTTAAGGCAAAACTGACCAATCCCCTTGGTGGGCCACAATTACCTTTCACATAAACCAAAAAAAAAAACCAAACCCATTGTCATCAAGTCAATTCCGACTCATACCAACCCTGTAGGACAGAATAGAACTGCCCCATAGGGTTTCCAAGAAGTGCCTGGGGTATTTGAACTGCCAACCTTTTAATTACCAGCCATAGCTCTTAACCACTACTCCATCAGGGTTTCACCTTATCACATAGTCCCACCCAATCACCTAGGCCACACACAAAAGTAATTAATTCACCACAGTAACAGTTTATAAATTAGATTTGGTTTCTATCTTTCCATTTTTTTTTTAAATATAAGCAAATACTACAAATATTTTCATTTCTTCAACCCTCTTTCTAGTATAGCATGTAATGCACACTCTTCTGCATTTTGTTCTTTTCACCCAGCAATATATATAACATTTTAGAGATCTACAACATTCTTTTCATGGTGTTTTATAATCTTCTATCATATAGATGTCTATGGTTTATCAATAAGAACATTATTGAGGGACATGTGATTTGCTTCCATTATTTTCCTCCACGTGTCTGTCAGACTGTCATACTGTGGAGGCTCGTGGGTTGCTGTGATGCTGAAACCTATGCCACCAGTATTCAGATACCAACAGGGTCACCCATGGAGAACAGGTTTCAGGTGAGCTTCCAGAGTAAGACAGACTAGGAAGAAGGGCCCAGCAGTCTACTTCTGAAAAGCATTACCCAGTGAAAACCTTATGAATAGAAGCAGAGCATTGTATGATATAGTGCTGGAAGATGAGCCCCCCCGGTTGGAAGGCACTCAAAAGATAACTGGGGGAGAGCTGCCTCCTCAAAGTAGAGTTGATCTTAATGACGTGGATGCAGTCAAGCTTTTGGGACTTTCATTTCCTTATGTGGCACAACTCAAAATGAGAAGAAACAGCTGCAAACATCCATTAATAATTGGAACATAGAATGTACGAAGTATGAATCTAGGAAAATTGGAAACCCTCAAAAATGAAACGGAATGCATAAACATCAATATCGTACCTTTTAATGGGCTCAAATGGACTAATATTGGCCATTTTGAATCAGACTATCATATACGCTACTGTGCCGGGAACGACAACTTGAAGAGGAATGGTGTTGCGTTCGTCGTCAAAAAGAATATTTTGAGATCTATCCTGAAGTTCCGCACTGACAATGATACAATGCTATCCATACCCCTACAAGGAAAACCAGTTAATACGACTATTATTCAAACTTAAGTACCAACCACTAAGGAAGGCCAAAGATAAAGAAATTGAAGATTTTTATCAGCTTCTGCAATCCGAAATTGCAAACAGGATGCATCGATAATTACTGGTGATTGGAATGCAAAAGTTAGAAACAAAGAAGAAGCATTGGTACTTGGAAAATAAGGCCTTGGTAGTAGAAACGATGCCAGAGATCGAATGACAGAATTTTGCAAAACCAACAACTTCTTCATTGCAAATACCTTTTTTCACCAACATAAACAGCAACTATACACATGGACCTCACTGGAAGGAATACACACAAATCAAATCGACTACATCTGTGTGAAAGAGACAACAGAAAAGCTCAATATCATCAGTCAGAACATGGCCAGGGGCCGACAGTAGAACAGACCATCAATTGCTCCTATGCAAGTCCAAGTTGAAACTGAAGAAAATCAGAGCAAGTCCATGAGAGCCAAAATATGACCTTGACTATATCCCACCTGAATTTAGAGACTGTCTCAAGAATAGATTTGACACATTAAACAGTAATGACCAAAGAGGACCAGATGTGTTGTGGAATGACATGAAGGACATCTTATATGAAGAAAGCAAGAGGTCGTTGAAAAGAGAGGAAAGAAAGAAACAACCAAGATGGATGTCAGAGGAGACTCTGAAACTTGCTCTCGAACGTCGAGAAGCTAAAGCAAGAGGAAGAAATGATGAAGTAAAAGAACTGAACAGAAGATTTCAAAGGGCAGCTCAAGAAGACAAAGTATGATAATGACATGTGCAAAGAGCTGGAGATAGAAAACCAAAAGGGGAGAACGTGCTTGGCGTTTCTCAAGCTGAAAGAACTGATTTAAAAAATTCAAGCTTTGAGTTGCAGTAGTGAGGGATTCTATAGGGAAAATACTAGACCACTCAGGAAGCATCAAAAGAAGATGGAAGGAATACACAGAGTCATTATACCAAAAAGAATTAGTCAACGTTCAACCACTTCAAGAGGTAGCATATGATCAGGAACCAACGGTACTGAAGGAAGAAACCAAGATGGCCTGAAGACATTGGCAAAACACAAGGCTCCAGGAGTTGACAGAACATCAATTGAGATGTTTCAACAAATGGATGCAGCGCTGGAAGTGCTCACTCGTCTAAGCCAAGAAATTTGGAAGACAGCTACCTGGCCAACTGACTGGAAGAGATCCATATTTATGCCTATTCCCAAGTAAGATGATCCAAACAAATGCAGAAATTACTGAACGATATCATTAGTATAACAAGCGAACAAAATTTTGCTGAAGAGCATTCAAAAGCAACTGCAGCAGTATATCGACAGGGAACTGCCAGAAATTGAGGCGAGATTTAGAAGAGGATATGGAACCAGCGGCATCATTGCTGATGTCAGATGAATGCTGGCTGAAAGCAGAGAATACCAGAAGGATGTTTACCTGTGTCTTATTGACTATGCAAAGGCATTCAACTGAGTGGATCATAATAAACTATGGATAACATTGAGAAGAATGGGAGTTCCAGAACACTTATTTGTACTCATGAGGAACCTTTACATAGATCAAGAGGCGGTTGTTCAGACAGAACAAGGGGATACTGATTGGTTTAAAGTCAGGAAAGGTGTGCTTCAGGGATGTATTCTTTCACCATACCTATTTAATCTGTATGCTGAGCAAATAATACGAGAAGTTGGACTATATGAAGAAGAACGGGGCATCAGGATTGGAGGAAGGCTCATTAACAACCTGCATTATGCAGTTGACACAACCTTGCTTACTGAAAGTGAAGACGAGTTGAAGCACTTACTGATGAAGATCAAAGACTACAGCCTTCAGTATGGATTGCACCTCAACATAAAGAAAACAAAAATCCTCACAACTGGACCAACATCATGATAAATGGAGAAAAGATTGAAGTTTCAGGGATTCCATTTTACTTGGATCCACAATCAACATCCATGGAAGCAGCAGTCAAGAAATCAAAAGACACATTGCATTGGGCAAATTTGCTGCAAAGGACTTCTTTAAAGTGTTGAAAAGCAAAGATAGCGCCTTGAAGACTAAGGTGTGCCTGACCCAAGCCATGGTGCTTTCAGTCACATCATATGCATGTGAAAGCTGGACAATGAATAAGGAAGAAGAATTGACGCCTTTGAATTGTGGTGTTGGTGAGAATACTGAATACACCATGGACTGCCAAAAGAACAAACAAGTCTGTCTTGGAGGAATTACAACCAGAATGCTCCTTAGAAGCAAGGATGGTGAGACTGAGTCTTACATACTTTGGACACGTTGTCAGGAGGGATCAGTCCCTGGAGAGGGACATCACGTTTGGTAAAGTGCAGGGTCAGCAGAAAAGAGGAAGACCCTCAACGAGATGGATTGACACAGTGGCTGCAACAATGGGCTCAAGCATAACAATTGTGAGGATGGTGCAGACCAGGCAGTGTTTTATTCTGTGGCACGTAGGGTCACTATGAGTCGGAACCAACTCGAGGGCACCTAACAACAACAAGAACCCAGCCTAAGACAGGGACCCAGGAAATGAAGCTTAGCTGCTATGGGCTTCTTCCTCCTAGTAAGGAATCACCTGGGTGCCATTCACCAGTGATCCTCACAATTAATGTGTCTTTGACCAAATGTTGACTTCCCTGAGCCTCTGCCTCTTCATCTGTAAGTAAAGGATAACAGTATTTCCCATAGAGGATTGTCATAAGGATTCGATGGCATGACATGTGAAGGACTTAGCACAATGTGTTTCTTATATGTGAAACTCAGTAAATATGAGCTTCTTCACCAGAGTTCCATATTTTCTGAACAATTCTATTTGACAGAAAAGGAATGTGAGGCTCGTAAGCCATAAAGCTAGTAAATGTTGGAACCAGTAATTATAAATCTCATAATCTCTCCACTAAACCATGATGATCTTGCATTTCAATTCCATATTTGTATAAGCTTAAAATCAGACTGCTATTTTTTTTTTTATGGGAGTATGTGAGGCATTTTGAATCATAGTTCACAGACATTTTGGAAAAGTTTAATTTGAATGATTCTGTTATCAGTTTGGAGGCAAGAAGTTGGAGAAGGACAAATGGAGAAATGCATACATATTTACCAAGATTTTGATTGTTTTTTTGAGAAGCAAGGAATAAGTGAAAACAGCTTACTCTTCACCTTCACAGATGACCACTCAAGCAATATGCAATTAATCACAAGATTTTACTTATGCAAATATTTTATCAATGTGAAATCATTCCCATAAATGCAGCTGTGAAATCCTTCAGGAAATTGAAATGGACCACCTTTCATCTGTTACGAGTGAGAGGTACTCCCTAGATGTGTTTCTGTAGCCATGGCTTCAATTTCCAAACACATTTTCGTATTGACATGTATTACATATTTAAAGCTGCCTTCCCAGTTTTTAAATGAAGGTACATATTTCATACTCTACTACAGTATGAAAGGCACTACTGCTATAGACAAAGGAACACAATCTGACCCACTTTATAATTAAAACCGAAAAACAGAAAAGGCGCTTTTTAACAGTGACCATTCTATTACGGTAAATAAACGTATGGCTTTAGAATTGTCTATTGTCACCATTTACTAGCCGGGTAACTTTAATTAAGTTCCTTACACCCTTTAAGAAGTCCCTGGGTGCTGCAAATGATTAACGCACTCGGCTGCTAACTGGAATATTGGACATTCTAGTCCGCCCACAGATGCCTTCGAAGAAAGGACTGGTGTTCTTCTTCTGAAAAACCAGCCACTGAAAACTCTAGGGAGCACAGTTCTACTCTAACATGGGGTCATCATGAGTCAGAATTAACCTGGTGGCAACTGGTTTTGGTTTTTAAACTCTTTAAACCTCATTTTCCTTAACTATAAAATGGGGATAATACTTACTTGATAGAATTGTTGTGAGGATTACTTGAAATGACAGATGTAAAGTGTTTCGCCTAGTAAATAATAAATAATAGTAGGAGGGGGGGAGTAGAAAAAGTAGTAGTAGTAGAAGTAATACAAGTAAGAGAAGTAGCAGTACTACTAGTAGTAGCAGTAGTAAACCAGCTGGTATTGAGTTGATTTCAATTCATGGTGACCCCATATGTGTCAGTAGTAGTAATATAGCAGTAACAGGAGCAATAATAGAAGAACTCTGTTTAAGTCAGTACCTAATATTATAGTCACCCCTATACTTGGTCAGATCAGCTGGCCAAGTGTTGTGGATTGAGCTGTGCTCCCCAGAAATACATGTTGGAATCCTAACCTATCTGCCTGCGGATGTGATCCTATTTGGGAGCAGGGTTTTCTTCGCTATGGTAATGAGGCCATATCAGCGTAGGGTGCTTCCTAAACGTAGCCACCGGTAAGTTATAAACAGCAGCACAGACACAGAGACGAGCAAGCACAAACAGTGTGGGGGGGGAGGTCGGGGGAGGGATAGACGCCACATGAAGATGGCCAAGGAACACGGAAACCCCGGGGCTGCAGAAGCTAAGATCAGGGTCATCCCCAGTGCCGACAGAGAGAGCCTTCCCCTAGAGTTGGCACCTGAATTCAGACTTCTAGCCTCCTAAGTTGTGAAAAAGTAAATTTCTGTCCGTTAAAGTCACCCACCTGTGATATTTCTGTTATAGCCACACCAGGAGACCAAGGCACCAAGGCAGGCACTCCCTCCTGCTAGCGATGAGATGATCAGTGGACGCCTGGGAGACCCTGGGGTGCCGATCAACAGCACAGGCACGAGCCCTTTGATAGCCTTGGCCGTTGGGAGGAAAGGCCTCAGAGAGCTGGGAAGTCGGATGAGTCCTCGCTGCTCTTTGCGCAGCGCTCATCTCTGAGACCTGGAGAGGCTCTCCTGAAGACAGCCTCAGGGGATGAGCGATCTGACTAAACTCTCTTGGCAGACAAAGGTGACAATGCTTCCTGCAGAGGCTGCCGCGATATTCCAGGTTAGAGGAGAAAGCGTACCCCTCCAACTGAGAGAAGAAGCCAGGGAGAGAGATACCAACCCCCTTGTGCTAAAAAACTAATGCGTGGGATTTCTGGCAAGGGTCGTTAGCAAATAGAGTCCCCAGAAATGAAACGAAGGTTTTAAGGGAGTTGCATCACCAGGAAAAAAAAAAAAAAAAAGCCTAATGAAGAAAGCTCCACAGTTGTTCAGCTTCTAAAACAATCCTCAGGCCCAAGTATTTGCACCAGCAGATGTGGACTGCTTTGATGGTACAGGCCACATGTCTTCCCAAGTGCCACTCTCAGACGGCCTTTAAAGGCACTGGATAAGGGCTACCCACCCAGCCCTAAGGAACCCTAGTGGCACGGTGGTTAGTGATAGACTGACTGCTAACCAAAAGGTCAACGGTTCAAAACCAGCCGTGGCTCCACGGGAGAAAGATGTGGTGGTCTGCTTCCACAGAGATTTACAGCCTTGGAAACCCTAAGGAGTTGCTACGGGTCAGAATCGACTCAATGGCAGTGGGTTTGTTTTTGTTTTTAACTCACCCAGCAGTGAGAACCTGAGGCAGCCAGAAGAGCTGCCCAAGGCACTCGCTCCACTGCCAGCGATGAAATGATTGACCAGTGGATGCAGGAAAGCCTGGGATCCCATAATTTATCAACGATAGAAGGCATAAGCTCTAGATCTAGGACTAGTGATGGCTCTTCCCCTTTTCCTATTTTCTGTGTTCATGGGAGGTTATTCTAATTTTTGCTCCACCATTGTGTACCAGACAAGTTGTTTTTAGATGCTGTCTTAATTATCTAATGCCGCTCTAACAGAAATACCACAAGCGCAATCCTTTAACAAGCAGTAGTTTATTCTTTCACAGTTTAGTAGGCCAGAAGTCCAAATTCAGGGCATCAGTTCTATGGGAAGGCTTTCTTTCTCTGTCAGCTCTGGGGAAAGGTCCTTGTTATCAGTCTTTTCCTGTTAAGGAGCTTTTCAGAGCAGGGACCCCAGGTCCAAAGGACGTGCTATTCTCCTGGCTCTTGTTTCTTGGTGGTATGAGGTCCCCCTGTCTCTCTGCTTGCTTCTTTTATATCTCAAAAGAGATTGACTTAAAACAAAACCTAATCTTATAGATTGAGTCCTGCCTCATTAACATAACTGCCGCTCATTCTACCTCATTAACATCACAGAGGTAGGATTTACAGCACATAGGAAAATCACGTCAGATGACAAAATTGTGGACAATCACACAATACTGGGAATCGTGGACTAGCCAAGTTGACATACATTTTGGGGGGGGACACAATTCAATCCATAACAGGGGCCGTCAAGCCTATTTCAACTCACAGTGACACCATCTAGGCTGTGGTCCTTACAGGAGCAGATTGAAGGCCTTTCTCCCTTAGAGCCACTGGATGTATTCCAACCGCCAGCCTTTTGGTTAGCAGCTGAGTGCTTAACCATTGCACCACCAAGACTCCTTCTAGATTGGGTTGCAAGATTGTGAGCTATCATATGTAGATAAGAACAAGAATGAACTAACTAGAAGAGGAATGGAATTAGCCCAAAAAGCTGGAGCTATAATCTTGAATAACACCTCCTTAAAACTCTTCAGGATGCAGTGACCAAATGGGACTTGGTGTGCCCTGCATAAGGTTATGGGTATATACTGCATACAATTGATTTTTACGTAATACTTTTGAATTATGATCCCACCCAGTACCCAGTGCCATCGAGTCAATTCCCACTCAGAGCATCCCTATAGGACAGAGTAGAACTGCCCCATAGAGTTTCCAAGGAGCACCTGGCGGATTCAAACTGCCAACCCTTTGGTTAGCAGCCGTAGCCCTTAACCACTATGCCACCTGAGGGAATCTTTAAAGTATGAGGAAAAAAAAGAAGAAAAGCCTGGGTTAGGGAAGGAGGTGGGTCTTATGCTTTTCTAGCTCAAACCAATTTACCCAGCTCTGGGAATGAGTGCCCTATCTGTACCTATAATCCCATTTCTATCCACATGGCCAGAACAATAGCCATTTTTGTACAGTGTGACCCTCCACCATACATGCTTGATTGGACCAGAGCGTACACCTGTCCCAAGCTGAGCCAATACACCCTTCTCAGAGGAAATTGAAAATGTAAGCAAAAGATTCTCATTTCAATGTGACTCCCTCCTGAATGGAGGAAATGAAGCCTCACAATTTGGTTAGGGCCATGTTTTCCCATACGGACAATGAGAAGTAACAGAAATCAGTCTACAGAGAGAGGAATGCATAAACACACAAAAAGGAGTAGAGGCCAGCGAACAGCCACCTACAATAGGATTTCATTCCCTGATTCCAGCTCTAGCCATATGTTTGTTGGGCTGTATCCCTCCCTTGGATATCAGGAGATGCTCCTTTATCTTTAAAACAAAATTTTCCCTTTTTGCAAAAGCTAGCTCAAATCAGTTTCTGTTATTTGCAACCAGGAGAGTCCTAAGTGATAAAAGAATCTATCCCAGAATTTCAGACTTTTTTTTTTATAGAAAACTTCCATTTTGAGACTTTTCTGTCAGCAGGAACCGTCTCGTTATGTTGTTAACTGCTGTTGAGTTGGCCCCCAGCTCATGGCAACCCCATGTACAACAGAGCAAAGCACTGCCCAGTCCCAAGCCATCCCCATGATCGGTTGTAAATTGGACTGTTCAGTCCATAGGGTTTTTATTGGCTGATTTTTGGAAGTAGATCACCAAGTCTTTCTTCCTACTCTGTCTTAGTCTGGAAGCTCCACAGAAAACTGTTCAGCATCATAGCCACACGCAAGCCTCTACTGACAGGTATGTGGTGGCTCTACAGGAGGCGCATTGGCCAGAATTTGAACCTGAGTCTTGGCATGGAAGGCAAGAATTCTACCACTGAACCACCGCTGTCTGAGGGAACCATTTAGTGATTGTAAACCTGTGTGACTGACTGAGCACAGATCATTAATCAGGGCAGTGTCTCATTCTGACCATGTTCACACCAATCTACTCCCATCATGAAACTCTAATTTCCGTGTAAAAGTGGGTCTTTTCCTCAAAACTGACTTCCTTAGTGCTGACATAAGAAAGGGATGGGCTTTTGGGGGTCAGACAGCTTTGGTAACACTAAGCCATGCACTGAGTTAGCTCTTCCGTGATGTCCTGAACAAGCAGGATTTGATTTCAGCAACTACGTTTCTTAGGAATCATGGGCATAGAAAGAAACGGTCCAGAAAATTCCTTCTGAGACTTAATCCATGAAACACAGAAACTGAGAGCAGTTGTGGGATTAGGTGTTGTGAAGGAAGACTCAGAAACCCCTGAAAACACAAAGGGTTGAGAGACGCCTTCATTTTCTGTCTTGGAAAGGTGTTCCATTTTACAAGGCTGTGAAGCTAAAGAAATCAGAATAGGAGAATCTCAGAGAGTCTGGGCAAGGAAGAATACAATTGCACCCGTCTCTGAAGGAGCACAGATGAATTTGGAAAACTCTTGTCTATAGGAAAGGTTCATGTCATGGTTTCCTAGGACTACCAAAACAAAACACCTCGAAGTGGGTAGTTTTAAAGGACAGAAATTTATTTTCCCACAGTTCTGGAAGCTGGCAGTCTGGATTCAAGGCATCGGCAGGGCTGTGCTCTTTCTCTGTCTGCTCTGGAGGAAGACCCATCCTTGTCCTTCTCAGCGTCTGGAAGCCCTAGGCATTCCTTGGGATTCCTCGGCTTATAGACTGATCCTCACATGCTGTCTTCCCCCTGTGTGTGTGACTCCATTTCTGTGTCTGTTCCCTTTTATAAGACATCACCCAGAAGGGATCTGGATTACGACCCACCATACTCCAGTGTGGAGCCCTGGTGGCATAGTGGTTAAGAGCTCAGCTGCTAACCAAAAGGTTGATAGTTCAAATCCACTAGCCGCTACTTGGAAACTGTATAGGTTCTATTCCATCCTTTAGGGTCATTATGAGTCGGAACTGACTCGATGGTACCTAACAACAACAACAACTACTACTACTCCACTATGACCTTGTTAATTTAACTAATAACATCTTCAAAGAAAGAATCTACTTCCTGTGTAGAAATAGGTCACACAAGGGTTAGGACTTCAGCATATCTTGTTGGGGGATACTGTTCAATCCCAAAGAGTATTCAGAGGGTAAGTTCTGAAGGAAATCATTTGCCTGCGTGGGATGTTATTCTTTCTTTTTCTGTCCTTTGAGCACAAAGACCAACACAAACCAGAAAAAAAATGTGAGGAATTCATAGCCCTGTCCTGAGAAGGTCAGCATCTATTTACTGCTCAGCCTGTCAGAAAATCCACATTATTTTTACCAAGTGATGGGATAGATATTTGTATAGAATCAATGCTTCCTTTAAATCATTTACTTTAGTTGTTAGTATTAAAGAGACTACTGAAGGTTAGTTGTTTTAGTGTAAAGTATGAAATATAAAGGTTTTTTTCTAATAATTTTGATTAAGTTATCATGGATTTGAGGACTCGATGAAGTGTAGCAGTGTTAAGTAATAAGCTTTCTTTGGTTCAAAGTAAAAATGAATCAAATAAGTATAACTCAAAATTTATCTAAGGAAATAAAATATGATACTTTTAAATGTTTTTGTAAGTATTATAACACTGAAACTTAAATACAAATATTCGTGAACCTTCAAAATTATTTCTATTTCTTGATAAGTAGAGTCCCTTGATCTTGCAATCAGGAAAGGTTGGCAGTTCAAATCCACCCAGAGGTGCCTCGGAAGAAAGACCTGATGATCTGCTTTCAAAAGGTCGTAGCCACAAAAACCCTACGGAGTGCAGTTCTACTCTATAACACATAGGGTTTGCCATGAGTCAGAATAGACTTGTTGGCAACCGGTTTACCTGATAAATACTGACTCCTGAATTCTACCAATTATCTTTAGGTCACTTAATGACAGTTTAATCATTTTTGTGTGGCTTTGGCTTTTAAGAACTAACACCAGGCCCAAATTCGATTAGGGGAAAAGACAGCCTTTTTAACAAATGATGTTGGCAAAACTGGATGTTCATCTGCAAAAAAATGAAACAGGACCCATACCTCATACCACACACAAAAATTAATTCAAAATGGGTCAAAGACCTAAATATAAAACCAAAAACTATAAAGACCATAGAAGAAGAAATAGGGTCAACGCTAGCGGACCTAATACACAGCATAAACAGGATACGAACCATAACTAACAGTACTCAAATACCGCAAGATAAGCTAGATAACTGGGATCTTCTAAAAGTTAGACACTTATGCTCATCAAAAGACTTCACCAAAAGAGTAAAGACTGGGGAAAAAAATTTAGCTATGACAAATCTGACACGGTCTAATCTCTAAAATCGATAGGAAAATCTAACACCTCTACAATAAATAGACAAATAATCCAATTAAAAATGGACAAAGGATATGAACAGACACTTCACCAAAGAGGACATTCAGCTGGCTAACCGACATATGAGGAAATGCTCCCGAGCACTAGCCACTAGAGAAAAGCAAATCAAAACTACCGTCTCATCCCAACGTTACTGGCGCAAATCAAAAAAACAGAAAATAACAAATGTTGGAGAGGCTTCGGGGAGATTGGAACTCTGATGCATTGCTGTGGAAAGGCAAAAATCATACAACCATTTTGGAAAATGATATGGTACTTCCTTCCCAGGTTCATCATTGTTTTTTATCTTTGCATAGTATTCCATTGTGTGTATGTATCACAGTTTTTTTATCCATTCATCTGTTGATAGGCACTTAGGTTGTTTCCATCTTTTTCCTATTGTGAATAATGCTGCAATGAACATGGTTGTGCCTAAGTGCCTAACAACAGATGAAATATCTCACAACGTGGATGAATCTAGCGGGCATTACACTGAGTGAAATAAGTCAATCAGAAAAGGACAAATATTGTATGAGACCACTATTATGAAAACTCATGAAAAGGTGTACACAAAAAGAAACAATCTTTGATGGTTACAAGGGAGGGAAGAGGTGGGAAAGGAAAAATACTAACTAGATAAAAGATAAATGGTATCTTTGCTGAAGAGTAAGACAGTACACAATACTGCGGAAACCAGCACAACTTGACCAAAGCAAGGTCATGGAAGCTTCATAGACATGTTCAAACTCCCTGAGGGATCAAATTACTGGGCTGAGGGCTGGCAACCATGGTCTTGGGGGACATTTAGCTCAACTGGCAATAACATAGTTTATAAAGAAAATGTTCTACATCCTACTTTGGTGAGTAGCGTCTGGGGTCTTAAAAGCATGTGAGCAGCCATCTAAGATACTCCACTGGTTGCTCCCCGTCTGGAGCAAAGGAGAATGAAGAAAACCAAAGACACAAAGGAAAGATTAGTCAGAAGAACTAATGGGCCACAACTACCACAGCCTCCACCAGACTGAATCCAATACAACTAGATTGTGCCCAGCTACCACTACCGACTCCTCTGACAGGGATTACAATAGAGGGTCTCAGACAGAGCTGGAGATAAATATAGAACAAAATTCTAACTCACAAGAAAAGACCAGACTTACTGCTCTGACAGAGACTGGAGAAACCCTGAGAGTATGGTCCCTGGACACCCTTTTAATTCAGTTCTGAAGTCACTCCTGAGGTTCACCCTTCAGCCAAAGATTAGACAGGCCCATAAAACAAAAGGAGACTAAATGGGCATACCAACTCAGGGGCAAGGACAAGAAGGTAGGAGGGTACAGGAAAGCTGATAATGAGGAGCCCAAAGGCAAGAAGGGAGAGCGTTGACAGGTCGGGGGGTTGGCAACCAATGTCACAAAACTATGTATATTAATTGTTTAATAAAAAAAAATTTGCTCTGTAAACCTTCATCTAAAGCACACTTAAAAAAAATAAATGAATAAAAATAAACTGACTCTAACATTAAACATCATGACCAGGAAAAATAAGAGAAAAAAAAAAAAGAACTAACATCATACTCATTTTCCCACACACAGTATACTAACATATGGTACTGTACGCGATTTATTGAAGAGTTGTTTGCAATGAGGGCTATAGGATGAAGATTTCTGTCTATAAGCATTCTGTTCCTGCTGTTAAAACATGTTTTACAGATTTAAAATATATTCATAGAACTAAATCTTGTGAGTTTTATCTTCTATGACTGGGTCTCTCAGTATGCCAAGTATTATTTTTATTTTGCTCATTTGAGTAAACCCTTTTTTATCCCCTAAATTCTCAATGGAATGACACCCTACCCATCTGTTCTTCCATCTACCTGCTTTGTAAGTACCCTGCTGTGTTGCCAAGGCAACAAAACCTGCCGTGAAATTTGAAGGAGTGGTCATCCTCTCACTGTACTCTTGATTTCAGCACAATAGCTGATTTTCAAAACCATGGGATAGTTATCCTTAAGGTTAAGATTTCCTCTTTAGGAGATACCCACCTGGTGAGACAGCAGGCATTCTTAAGGGTCATCTTCCCACTGTTTCCTTAGCCAAGAACTTCCTTCCACATTTGAGAAGCCAACCAACCTAAGCCAATACCATCTCATTTCTTTCTTCTTAGCAGACTTAATCCCCTACAGAAGCATGCAAATGTGCTGGGGATAGGAAATCACTGGCAGGGAGGTTCAATTTGCCTCAGAGTCCCGTGGGCTGCCTATCAACAGTACAAAATCTGGACCTCGCCCATCCTAGAGTCTACTTCGGTAGCTGTAGAATGGACTCCCGGCTTCTTTGCAACAAGTTCCTGGGTAGCTACACAACAAAGTTTGAGAAATAATGGCCTAGACTTTCTAATTCAATGCCCCACCATCAAATTGTTTCTGTTATGTGCTATAGCTTCTGTTCCAACTCATAGCAACCCTAGGTTCAACAGAGCGAAACACTGCCCAGTCCTGCACCATCCTCGCAATTGTCATTACACTTGAGCCCATTGCAGCAGCCACTGTGTTAATCCATCCCGTTGAGGATCTTCCTCTCTTTTTCTGACCGTCTGCTTTACCAAGCATGATGTCCTTCTCCAGGGACTGATCCCTCCTGACATGTCCAAAGTATGTAAAACGCAGTCTCACCATCCTTGCTTCTAAGGAGCACTCTTGTTGTACTTCTTCTAAGACAGGTTTGTTCGTTCTTTTGGCAGTCCATGGTATAGTCAATATTCTTCACCAACACCACAATTCAAAGGCATCAATTCTTCTTTGGTCTTCCTTATTCACTGTCCAGCTCTCACATGCATATGATGCGATTGAAAATACCATGGCTTGGGTCAAGCACATCTTAGTCCTTAAAGTGACATCTTTGCTTTTTAACACTTTAAAGAAGTCTTTTGCCGCAAATTTGCCCAGTTCAATGTGTCCTCTGATTTCCTGACTGCTGCTTCCAAGGGCTTTGATTATGGATCTAAGTAAAATGAAATCCTTGATAACTTCAATATTTTCTCTGTTTATCTTGTTGTTTATTGGTCCAGTTGTGAGGATTTTTGTTTTCTTTAGTTGAAGAGTAATCCATAGTGAAGGCTGTGGTCTTTAATCTTCATCAATAAGTACTTCAAGTCCTCTTCACTTTCAGAAAGCAAGGTTGTATCATCGGCATAACACAGGTTGTTAATAAGCCTTCCACCAATCCTGACGCCCCATTCTTCTTCATATAGTCCAGCTTCTCAGATTATTTGCTCAGCATACAGATTGAATAAGTATGGTGAAAGGATACAACCCTGACGCACAGCATTCTTAACTTTAAACAACGAAGTATCTCCTTGTTCCGTTCAATGACTGCCTCTTGGTCTATGTACAGATTCCTCATGAGCACAATTAAGTGTTCTGGAATTCCCACTCTTCGCAATGTTATCCATAATTTGTTATGATCCACACAGTCGAGTGCCTTTAGTTTTCAATGTGTGGAACTTTGGCTTACTTCATCAGCATTGCTGGGGTGTTTGATTTTAAAATGCAGATTATTGAGCCTCACCTCGTAAATTAGAATCTGAGTATGGAGTCCAGGGATCTGTATTTCAACAAGCATGTTATTCTGATGACACTAGAGAGACCAACCAGACCTGGAACCAAATCTCAGCTCTGCCACCTAAGTAATGGTAAGCATATATTTTTTTTAACTTCTCTAAATCTATTTTATCTATAAAAATGAGGGTGACAGTATCTGCCTTGCAAAGTGATTTGTGCACATTAAATGAGCAGAAGCCATGCATCTGTGGCTGTTTCCAAGTTAGACATGATGCACCTAGACAGGATATTTAATAGAGCAAGGCAAAAAAATACCAAACGGTTTATTTCTGAGTAATATAGTAGTCTTTCTAAGATCAGACAACGAGAAGTTACTTTTTTTTCTACCAAAAACTCATGCAATAAAACTACAACACAGTTTCAAGAGACAGGGCAGAGAGCCAGAGAAGTGAAGACATAATTTCAATAATCTATCCACAAAATATTTCTGTGTATCAAAATCTGGATAATAGGAAATGTATATGTATATATATATATATACACACACACACACATTCCATAAGGGAGAAAAGATAGGAAGCCATTGCATCGGAGAATTGAGCTGGAGCGTGGTTTCTTCCTCTCTGGGTGTACCATACCAGCAGGACGTTTCCTGAATTTAAAAGGAAGACTACATCTCTCCTGAGCTTGTTTCCTGAGCTTAGTCGAGTTAAAAATAATCTCCCCTTGTCAAAGACCTTCCAAGTTCTAAAGCATTTTCAAAATGTTGTCGCAGTAATGTATCCATAACCAAGAATGAGAATGACTAGCTATAGGTTCCCCCGGCCGCCTCGCGGGTCTGGGGATGCAAAGTCAAGGCCGCGGGCCAGCGTATCAGGAGGTGGGGCAGAAGCAGAGCACAGACACTCTTTTTCCTCTGTTTGCAGTTTCAGGGGTGGCAGTGTCAGGGTCGTATGGTGGTTCAGTGGTAGAATTCTTGCCTTCCATGCAGGAGCCCTGGGTTCAATTCCCGGCCAACACACCTTATACACAGCTACCACCCAACTGTCAGTGGGGGCCTGTGTGCTGCCAGGACTTCAGCAGAGCTTGCACACTAAGACAGATTAGGAAGAAAGGCCTGGTGATCTACTTTTTAAAAATCAGCCAATGAAAACCCCGTGGGTCACAACAGTCAGATCTGCAACCGATCATGGGTATGGCAGTGTTTTGTTCCAATGTGCACGAGGTCACCATGAGGCAGAGGCCAACTCAGCAGCAGCTAACCACAAGTGTCAAATTCAATTAAAGGCTGCTGTTCCTTTCTAATTGCCCCTTTGAAAATAAACAACCTGCAGAAAAATGACTCCCCTAAAGTGGCACTGGTGACTTTAAACACACAGAACCTTTCACACTGACCAGCTTCCTCAACCTAAGGTGTCTGGTTGAGAAATCCTGACGCTGGGAGTAAAACTATGAAGACAATTAAATAATTGGAAAATAAAACCTTTTGGGAAGGGCTAAAGGAAATAAGATATTTAGCCTGGAGAAGAGAAGGTTGAGGAATGACCTAATTATAGGCTTCAAGTACATGAAGAATTAATCTACAGCAGATGGTGACCAGCTGTTTCCAATTCCCATTGAATACAGTACAAGAGAAAATTGGCTTAGAGGGTAATATAAAGGATTTAGGATAGATAAAAGAAGGAATTTACTGGTTTTTGAGGGTCAGGAAGGTTAAGAGGAGATAGGCTCTATTACTTAGGGAGGTGACAGACACTCCTTCCCTGAGGTTTCCTGGTTGGATTGGTTTGTTGAAATGCATTGAGGGGGAAGAAGAGATTAATTCTGTCTTGGGAAAGGCCAGCCCAGCTCTATGTCTGTTCATTGCACCTGTGTGTTTTATTCATATAACTACTCATGGTTTTATTTTTGTTTTCCATAAGTCATCATATCATATCAAATGGCATTTATCAAATGCCAGATTATGCTGAGCACAGTGAAAGAAAGCTATATAGATTCTAGTTTTTAGCCTTCTAACCTTTGCCATTTGACAAATATAAACGTTGTTTGGTACCCTCTAAGTTCCCTGTTACAGGCAAGGGGAATACCCAGATAATAGGAAATAATTGTTCTCAACAATAGCAGATTGTGTATGTGTGCATGTACATGTGTGAGCTGGGGAGGTAGCAAGAGACGTATGTTATAACCAGTTGAGAAACGGTAAAAACACACATACCCAGTCCCTCCCTCCGGAGACTCTGATGTGCCTTTAGTGCTATATCATCCTGATATAGTCTCTAAATCATAACCATCACTTGCGAGTTGAGGATTCCCAATTTTTACTACAAACTGTAATAAGAAATACCTTTGAATTGTGATCCAGCACACACACACACACACAAACACAACGGAAAAAAAGATTTCACAGAATAGAGCTACTTCTGTATTCTGTTCTATTTTCTACAATTTTTTAAATGCTAGGCAACTCCACAAAATTGATTTCGTTGTTGTTGTTGTTAGGAGCTGTCCAGTCAGTTCCGCCTCATAGCAACCCCATGCACAACAGAATGAAACAGTGGCTGGTCCTGCACCATCCTCACAATCCTTGCTATGCTTGAGCCCATTGTTGCAGCCACTGTGTCAGTTCATCTCATTGAGGGTCTTCCTCTTCTCACTGACACTCCACGTTACCAAGCATGATGTTCTTCTCTAGGAACTGGTCCCTCCTAATAACATGTCCAAAGTATATGAGACGAAGCCTCACATTCTTCGCTTGTGAGGAGCATTCTGGCTGTACTTCTTCCAAGACAGATTTGTTGGTTCTTCTGGCAGTCCATGGTATATCCTATATTCTTCACCAACACCATAATTCAAAGGCGTCAATTCTTCTTCACTCTTCTGGCTTTCTCATGCATACGAGGTGATTAAAAACACCATGGCTTGGTTCAGGCACACCTTAGTCCTCAAAACGACATCTTTGCTTTTTAACATTTCAAAGAGGTCTTTTGCAGCAGATTTGCCCAATGCAGTGCCTCATTTGATTTCTCCACTGCTGCTACTATGGGTTGTAAAAACTGATTTTACAAACCTCTAATTGGTCATGACCCAGAGTTTAAATAAGAGGGGAAACCTGGCAGCTTTTCTGCAGGCCTGATGAACAAGAACTCATATTTTCACACCTCCTGTCACAGGGCAAAAAAGTAGAGTATGAATAAGCAGCATAGGTATAGAGCTTTCAAATGGAGAGGAAGTCAAGGCGATATTAAGCAATAAAAGATTGGTTTTTTTTTACAGACTTAGGAAGATAAGGGTAAACTTCAAAGTAACCACAAAGAAAGTTAACAAACCTATTCATCAAAATAAAAAAGAAGAAAAACATAAAGATTCAGTAAACACAAAATTTATACTAACAAAAGAAAAGTAAAAGAAAGAAAACGCTGACACCACAAAAAAAAGCACAACAATATGATAGCAATCAGCTCATACCTATTAATAATCACACTGAACGTAAAAGGCTTAAATGTACCCGTAAAGAGACAGAGAGCGGCAGAATGGATAAAGAAGCATGATCCATCAATATGCTGTCTACAAGAGACACACCTTAGACCCAAAGACATAAATTTATTAAAAATCAAAGGACGGAAAAAAATATATCATCAAACAGTAACCAAAAAAGAGCAGGAGCGGCAATACTAATCTCAGATAAAATAGACTTTAAGGCAAAATCAACCATAAAGATAAGAAAGGACATTTTATAATGATTAAAGGGACAATATAGCAAGAGGACATAAATGTAATAAATATCTACACACCTAACAATTCACCAGCTACTCTGACAGAGATCACAATAGAGGGTCCAGAACAGAGGGAAAGAAAAATGTACAAAATTCAAATTCACAAAAAAATCCAGACTTACTGGTCTGACAGAGACTGGGGAAACCCCAAGAGTACGGCTCCCGGACATACTTTTAAGTATTAAATTCACTCCTGAAGTTTCACCATTCAGCCAAAGAGCAGACAGGCCTATAAATCAAACAATAACACATGTAGTTCAACCAGGTATACAAGACTAAATGGGCACACCAGCCCAAGTGCAAGGACAAGAAGGCAGGAAAACCAGAAAAAACCCAGTGCCGTCGAGTCAATTCCGACTCATAGCGACCCTATAGGACAGAGTAGAACTGCCCTGTAGAGTTCCCAAGGAGATCCTGGTGGATTCAAACTGCCCACCCTTTGGTTAGCAGCTGTAACACTTAAGCACTACGCCACCAGGGTTTCCATGAAGGCAGGAGGGGACAGGAAAGCTGGATGAATGAAAATGGGGAATCCAAGGTGGAAGAAGGGGAGAGTGTTGACACATCATGGGGTGGGCAACCAATGTCACAAAACAATGTGTGTATTAACTGTTTAATGAGAACTAATTTGCACTGTAAACTTTCACCTAAAGCACAATTTTTGGTGAATAGCATCTGGGGTCTTAAAAGCTTGGGAGCGGCCATCTAAGATACTCCACTGATACCATCCCATCCAGAGCAAAGGAAAATGAAGAAAACCAGACACAAGGGAAATGTTAGCCCAAAAGACTACTGGACCATGTGAACCATAGCCTCTATCAGCCTAAGCCCAGAACAACCAGATGGTTCCCAGCTACCACCACTGATCACTCTGATAGGGATCACAACAGAGGACCCTGGACAGAGCAGGAGAGAAAGGTTGAACAAAACTCAAATTCACAAAAAAAGACCAGACTTACTGATCTGACAGAGACTGGAGGAACCCTCAAGACTATGGCCCCCGGACACCCTGCTAACTCAGAGATGAAGCTACTTCTGAAGCCCACGTTTCAGACATAGGTTAGACAGGCCTACAGAACAAACAATAACACATGTGAGGGACAGTTCTTCTTCGTTTAATCAAGTATACGAGACCACCTGCCCAAAAGCAAAGATGAGAAGGCAGGAAGGGACAGGAAAACTGGACGAATGGACATGGGGAAACTGGGATGGAAAGGGGGAGAGTGCTGACACATTGCGGGGATTGCAACCACGTCATAACACAATTTGAGTACTAATTTTTGAATGAGAAACTAATTTGTGCTGTAAACCTTCCCCTGAAGTACAATAAAATTAAAAAAAAAAAAAGCCACTGTTCTATTAGAAAAGTAAAAATGGTGTCAATTGAATATCATTTTTTATAAAAATTATTAGTAAAGGTTTACGTTACTGAAAAAAAAAAAAAAAAGTAGGGCATGGGTCTAGGCTAAGAGAAATAAGCCAAGGACCATACTCATCTTCTCTATGCCTTAAACTAATATGTGGTCAAGCCTAAATCACAGAGAGAAGAGTGTGGGGCAAAAGCCCTAGTGTCATGAAGCCCACATTGATTGAAGTGGTCCTTGTGTGCCCTGTATATACTGGGGCACTTGGGGGCATGGGAGTTGACTGATGAGAGTTATGAAAACTCAGATCCTAACAAACAAGACATATTTGAAGTCAAGATGACACCAAACACGGATGAGCATAGTAAAATGGAAAAAGGAATTTTGAGTTCCAGTCCTGGCCACACCACTATTTAGTCCAGGGAATCCAAGCAGGTCAGTTAACGTCTCCACAGACAAAGCAAGAGAGCCAGCTGCAAATAACTGCAGGCACTGCCAGCCTGGTGACTGCCACAAATCAGAGGCTGCTCTCCCTCAGCCCAGAATGAGGGAAACGGCAGATCTATTTATTAGTCACCCTGACCTAAAGCGATGACACTGTCGGTCAGCACTTTCTTTTAGTACCTGCGGAGTCTTCTCTTTAAAATCATGAAATAGGGCTGAGAGCTTTTTGTAAGGGAGGCAATACCGAAAGTTAGTCTACGAGGGCCAATTTATTATCAATCACTGAGCTTCAGATGAGAAATGTGAGCCTCTATTTCACATCCGTAAAATGGAATAATCACACCTGTAATAACAGGAGCAGACTCTGCTTCAGGGCTGTGCCAGGAGCCATGCAAAGGCCAGAGTGTGTAACGTCAAAGTCCCTGGTTTGTTTTGCTAGGCCTGCTGAGCGACACCTCACGGGTCAGAAGGTGGGGAAAAGAATGTCCTGTGGAGGCTGGGCCCAGCCAGGGAAGCTGGGCAGTCCAATAGGAAAAAGTGTGTGTGTGTGTGTGTGTGTGTGTGTGTGTGCATGTCTGTGTGTGTCTGTGTGTGTGTGTGTATTCAAATGGGGGAGGACACTCTGACAAATCATGGATCCTACTCGCAGAGACTTTCCAGATTAATAGAGTGAGACAGAGGCGGAAATGAGTAACTGAAACAAAACATCTTCTAGGCTATAATGGAAAGAGGAACGATAAGAAACGGTAGCATCTGCCTATGCAACCACCAGTTGCTATCGAGTTGATTCTGAATTGTGGCAACCCCATGTGTGTCGGAATAGAACTGTGCTCCATAAGGTTTTCGGTGGCTGGTTTTTCAGAAGTAAATCACCGGGTATTTCTTCCAAGGTGCCTCTGGGTGGACTCAAACCACCAAAATTTTGGTTAGCAACCGAGCATGTTAACTGCTTGCACCACCCAGGGACTCCCATGTAACTACAACCTCCTGCATTTCCAGTTCACTTCCTCTGACACTGATTATCAGTCAGGGGAGACATTTAGAAACATGTTTTGGGTTGTTAGAAGACAAGGGGATGCTGCTGGCATTTACAGGATCAAGGATGCTCTGTGTCCTGTAATATGTGGAACAGCCACACTCAACATCCCAGCAGTTGTCTCATTGAGACAAGTTTCTTGTAACTTTACTCAAACAATTCTTTGAGCCCACTGGGAATTCCAGTCCATTGATCCATCACTTCTTCATTCAATAAATATTTGTGGAGTTAAGCTGATCCAACCAAATACGGAAATCATAGAACAATGTCATTAATATCACACGCAAGCAAAATTTTCCTGAAGATCATTCAAAAATGGCTGCAGCAGTGTATCCACAGGGAACTGCCAGAAATTCAGGCTGGTTTCACAAGAGGACGCGTGCTGATGTCAGATGGATCCTGGCTGAAAGCAGAGAATACCAGAAGGATGTTTACCTGTGTTTTATTGACTACGCAAAGGCATTTGACTGTGTGGATCGTAACAAATTATGGGTAACACTGCGAAGAATGGGAATTCCAGAACACTTAATTGTGCTCACAAGGAACCTGTACATAGATCAAGAGGTGGTTGTTCAGACAGAACAAGGGGATACCAACTGGTTCAAAGTCAGGAAAGGTGTGTGTCAGGCTTGTATCCTTTCACCATACCTATTGTATGCTGAGCAAATAATACGAGAACCTGGACTATATGAAGAAGAATGGGGCATCAGGATTGGAGGAAGACTCATTAACAACCTGCGTTATGCAGATGACACAACCTTGCTTGCTGAAAGTGAAAAGGACTTGAAGCACTTACTAATGAAAATCAAAGACCGCAGCCTTCAGTATGGATTGCACCTCAACATAAAGAAAACAAAAATCCTCACAAATAGACCAAGGAGCAGCATCATGATAAAGGGAGAAAAGATTGAAGTTGTCAAGGATTTCATTTTACTTGGATCTATAATCAATGGCCGTGGAAGCAGCAGTCAAGAAATCAAAAGACACATTGCATTGCATTGAGTAAATCTGCTGCAAAGGACCTCTAAAAGTGTTGAATAGCAAACATGTCACCTTGAAGACTAAGGTGCACTTGACCCAAGCCATGGTATTTTCAATCGCATCTTATGCATGTGAGAGCTGGATAATGAATAAGGGAGACCAAAGAAGAATTGACGCCTTTGAATTGTGTTGTTGGCAAAGAATATTGGATATACCATGGACTGCCAAAAGAATGAACAAATCTGTCTAGAAGAAGTACAACCAGAATGCTCCTTAGAAGCAAGGATGGCGAAACTGCGTCTTACATACTTTGGACATGTTGTCAGGAGGGATCAGTCCCTGGAGAAGGACATCATGCTTGGGAAAGTCCAGGGTCAGCGCAATAGAGGAAAACCCTCAACGAGGTGAATTGACACAGTGGCTGCAACAATGAGCTCAAGCGTAACAACGATTGTAAGGATGGCACAGGACTGGGCAGTGCTTTGTTCTGTTGTGCATAGGGTCACTAGGAGTCAGAACTGACTTGACGGTGCCTAATAACAACAACAACAACAACATATGCCCTGCTGGTGCAACAGTTAAGCAGTCAGCTGCTAACTGAAAGCTTGGTGGTTCAAACCCACCCAGCTGTTCCACAGGAGAAAGACCAAGTGACCTCCTTCCGTAAAGATTACAGCCTAGAAAACCCAATCGGGCAATTCTACTCTATCACATGGGGTTGCTATGAGTCAAAAATAGACTCGACAGCAACTAACAGAAACGTATGCCAGACTAGATACAGCCATAAACAAGACACACCGCTCTCACCCACATGAGTTTACATTCTAGTGGGAGAGGTAGAAAACAGATTGGTAAACAATGAAGTAAACAATATCAGATGATGGGATGTGCTTTGAAAACAACAATAAAGTAGGATAAAGGATCAGAGAATGACTTGGGAGAGAGATGGCTGTTTTGTACGGATGGTCACAGAAAGTATCTCTGTAAACATTGGAGTAAGTCTGCATCAAATAAGAGAATGAATCGTGTAAAGATCAGGGAGAAGATCATCTCAGACAGAAGGAAGAGCAAATGCAAAGCCTCTGAGCCTGGAGTGCACGTGGCATGTTGCAGGCACAAGGAGGCTGGAGCAGAACAAGTAAGAGGAAGAGCGATAGGAAGTGACTGTGGAGAGTAAGTGGTTGATTATGTGGGCCTTGTAGACCATGATAAAGTCTTTGAACTTGATATTAAATAAGACCGGAAGTCATTGGAAGATTGTCAGCAGGGAGCAACACAATCTGGTTTATGTTTTAAAAAGATCAGTCAGTGGGAAAGAAACTAAAGAGGACAAGGGTGGAAGAAGGAAAACCAAATTGGAAGTCCTAAGAGGAGCATCTGATTATCCAGGTACGTGTCGTGTGCCCTCACTAGTGCTGGGGGATGGAGAGGGTGGAGAGAGCAAGTACCTGACTTCTGAAATGGAGGACGGTGTTCTGACTCCTGCCAAGTTTCATATGAGGGCAGAATTCCTCAGAATAGGAGAGGGAGGCAGATCCAGAACCATCAAGAAAATGACAAATGGTCACAACACAGCAGACTTAAAAGGACTTGGTTACTGGATGAGGCAGTAAATGAAAGAGAGAAGTGTAGGATAACATCCAGCCCTATGGCTTTGGTGGCTGAATAGATGGTGACATTTTCTATCCATCAAGGTAGGAAACACAGAAGACAGAGCAGTTTTGAGGGGGTAAGGTGTTAAGTTCCATCTGAGTCATGTTAAATCCAACAGAGAGTTGGTGATTCAACTAGATTTCAGGGGTATGGTCTAAATAAGAGACACATATAGGGAATCCCTGGGATATTGGTTATAGTCATAAAAGTGAATGAGTCCTATTAGAGAAAGTGTGTAGAGAGAGGAGAGAGAGTTCCAAGCCCAGGTGCTAGCAAACACCAAAGTTTGAGAGGTGGGCAAAGGAAGAGGAGGAAGTAAAGAAATGAGAAAAAAAAGTTTAGAAAAAAAGGAGAAACAAAAAATCAGGGAATGGCAACAGTATCAAATGCTATAGAGACCGGGCTAGAGTCCTCCCTAAGCCCACCACAGTTCCTATATTTCTCATGATGCCGTTCTTAACATGCTGTATCTTAAGTACTCACCTGGATCCCCTACTGAACTATTTAAGAATCACGACAGCAGGAATTGTATCCATTTTGGTCATCATTGCCCAACAATATGCCTGACTTATAGTGGCACTCAATAAATTTTGTTCAATTACCAAATGGATAACCGAGCTACAAATAGGGGGCTACTCATAATCTTTGTCAAAGCATTTGTGGTGGAATAGTTAGACCAAGTCTAATTGCAATTTGCTAAAGTGTGAGAAAATGGATAAATCAAGCACAAAACTTTCTTCAAAGGAAGGTAGGTAATAACAGGGCACCCTAGTGTTAAGGTAGGGGGAGGGAAGGGGGGTGCAGGGAGAGATAAGTGTTTGTTTTTGTTTCTCTCTCTAGAAAAAAAAAAAAGGTAGACTTGAGTATACTCCATCGCTGTTAGAAAGGCCAGGAGAAGCCCAAACCCATCACTTGTTAGAAAGGCCAGGAGAAGACAGGGGTTAAAAATTCAAGAGAGAAAAACTTGAGGAATAAGTTTTCAGAAAGGGCAGAAGGTGTCAGATCTGGAGCTCAAACAGACAGAGGGAATAATGATGACTAAAGAAAAGGCACCTCTAAGCCTTCAGGGAGGGAGACTTCTGCAGAAAAAGATAAGATGTTAGATGTGAGGACAGAAAATAGTGGGAATTTGTTTTTTCTACCTTCGATTTTATCTGTAATACAGAAGACCACATGCAGGAGTAAAGGCTGACTACAATGATTAGAGGGAACAGTTCCTGCAAGGGACCACCTCACCTTCACTTCTGATACCAATTGCAAGTTTGGGGGATTCAGAAAACCACGCTCAGATTTGATAATTCGCCAGAAGGACTCATAGAACTCAGTGAAGGCTGCTATACTCATGGTTATAGTTTATTACAAGGAAAGAATACAGATTAAAATCAGCCAAAGGAAGAGACAAATGGGGCAGAGTCCAGGAAAAGTTCCAGATGCAGAGCTTCTGTTGTCATCACCCCATGGAGCCACAGACATGGTACTCTACTGGTATGAATGTACAACAATAGGCATGGAGTACTGCCAAGCAGGGAAGCTCAATGAAGACTTTAGTGCCCAGAGTTTTTATTGGGACTCAATCACATACTGTCCTTGTGGCTGACCTTTAATGTCCTGCTCCTCCCAGAAATCAGGCTGATACTTTAGTCTTCAGTTCCTTCCAGAGGCAAAGTTGATACCACCTAACCCAAAGCCCCCATCATAAATCACACTGTTAGACTTGTAGTGGCCAACATCTCCAAGCAAACAAAGACACTCCTATTAAAGACGGCATCCCGAGGGCCTGGAGATCACCTTCCAGTAGCTGAGGGCAAAGGTCAAACCTCTCTTTGGGAAAAATTAATTCTTCACTAAACACAAGGTAATGTGTTGGTAAAAAGTGTGGGGAATGGGAAGGGTTAGAGGAAGCTTTAGAAGAAAGAAGTTTTGAAGAGTTGTAGAGAGCAAAAAGGAGTCAATCAGTGACAAAGAGCACTGAATAATAATGGAGGAAGGGCAGTTGAGGTCGTTTGGCTTGGTCAGGAAGGAGTACTGATATGACTGCCCTTCAGACAAGGTACTTCTCAGCTATGCGTTACATTTTCATGAACTATTATATGAGTGACATCCCCTGCAATGCTGGTGCCTTTAAGTGGCTCATTCAAACAGAATACCACCTAGTCCATAGGTGTACCTGTTTCATAAGGCCACCTATTTCATAAGAAACATTGTTTACAGTTTGCCTGCTATAAATGTCAGATTTAGCCAATTTAGGTGGCTGTCTTAAATTATACCAGCTGAGACTGAGTCAATTTAACAAACATTTCCTGAGAACCTACCAAGAGTAATGCATTATGCTAGGCTCTGATATCAAAGATGAAAAATTATAGGATATCCACCCTCAAATGGAAACCCCGGTTGGCGTAGTGGTTAAGTGCTATGGCTGCTAACCAAAGGGTCAGCAGTTCGAATCTGCCAGGCACTCCTTTGAAACTCTGTGGGGCAGTTCTACTCTGTCCTATAGGGTCGCTATGAGTCGGAATCAACTCGACGGCACTGGGTTCGGTTTGGTTTTTTTGGTACCCTCAAATAGCTCGTGGTCTAGCTAGGAAGATAACACATGAACATCTTGAGATTTTTAAGAAGTCACAAAGTTAACTAAAAAAAAATGTTTCTTCACTGTGGAATAGGGTTTATGTGATATAACTCAAGAAAATATTCCCAAGTCTATAGTGTTCACAACTATATACCCAGCTCTTAACAACACCTGGCACATACCAAGCATGAAACATGCAATTAGTAAGTGGGTAAATGAATGAATGAAATATTATTAAACAGTTAACTTAAATACACATGCATATACAAAATAGAAATAACAGGGAGGTATAATTTAAACACGGTAACATGATGCAGTTCTAGTGTTTACTAGCAACCCTTCCCACTAGGGAGTTTTAAAGCCCTAAACAAAAGTGGTTACATAAGAATCTATTCTGATTTGGGGCCAGATCCTCCTCCTTCGCACCCTTGTTTTTCACTAATTTATAACTGTGTTCCACACTATTTTTGTTCTATTATTACTATTGCACAAGTCTGTACAATGCAACAAACACTGGAGATAAACTTCCCTCAAATAAGAGGGCCAACAAACATGTTTTTTAAACGTTTTGTGTAGCTGATATGAGAGCTTTTATAAGATATAGACTTTGGGGCAATGATACACACACACACACACACACACACACACACACATACACTTCACTGGTTTTGCTTCTCTAGAGAAGCCAGCCTCAGACAGTAAGAGACAGGGCTTAGAAGACATGAACTTGTATAAGCAGTGGGTGAATAACATTATCACTAGAAATTTAAATTTTTTAAGCAGTGGTTGGTCAAAGTCATAGGTGGGAAAACATTCAACTGATGAGCCAGTAAGACAGATAGTGAAATAATTTTTTTATCGTGGTAAAATATATAAAACAGCACATTGGCCATTTCAACCATTTTTACGTGTAAAGTTCAGTGGCATTAATTACATTCACCATGTCGTACAGCTGTCATCTACTATCCATTTCCAATTTTTTTCATCACCCTTAACAGAAACTCAGCACCCTTTAAACAATAACTTCCCATTCCCCCCCTCACCTATCCTCATAACCGCTAATAAACTTTTGTTTCTATACATTTGCCTATTCCAGAGATTTCATATTAAGGGGATCATACAATATCTGTCCTTTTGTATCTGACTTATTTCACTTAGCATAATGTTTTCAAGGTTCATTCATTTCATATGTAGCATGTATCAGAACTTCATTTCTAGTTATGGCTGAATAAAATTCCATTGTATGGATATACCACACTGTGTTTATCTGTTCATCTGTTGATGGTCACTTGGGCTATTTCCACATCTTGGTTATTGTGAATAATATTTCAATGTGCATTGGTGTATAAATATCTGTTTGAGTCCCTGTTTTCAAGTTTTTTGAGTATTATACCTAGAAACAGAATTGCTGGGTCATAAGGTAATTCTAGGAGTCCCTGGTTGGTGCAAATAGTTGACCTGCTTGGCTACTAACCAAAAGGTTGGAGATGTGAGTCTTTCGAGAGGCACCTCAGAAAAAAACATGATGATTTACTTTTAAAAAATCAGCCATCGAAAACTCTATGGAACAGAGTTCTACTGTGACACACATTGTGTCACCATGGGCCAGAATCAACTCAGTGGTAACTGGTTGGTTGTAATGACAGTCACAGCATACTCTGAATGCCAATTCTCTCATCACTTGCTCATGTTTTTACCACTTCCTTTCCAGTGACTCTCAAGGCTACCTATGCTTCAGTAGAGTTAATGACTCGTCCAAGGTAAATTAGCCTGTAAGTGGTTGACCCAGGAGTAGACTCATGTAATTGAACTCCTAGAGCAACGCTCTTCGTCTATAATTAACTCATTTATTCCTTTTCAACAGACACAAGTATATATCCATAGTATATGTCAGACTCTTTTCTAGGTGCTAAGGATAGAAGAAATAAAAAATTCCAAATCTAGTAGGGAATTCATTGCCATTTATTCACATGCCATACATGTAAATAAATAAGTGTTTCAGGTGCTTTGATCAAAGTAAGTCTGGAAAAATTTTGTTCTACCTGAAAACATCAGGAAAGGCTTGGCAGCAGGCGTGACTCTTGAGTCTTTTAAGATGAGTAAGTGATCGCTTACCTATGTAATCACCTATATGATGTCAGTATTATGGATATGTGAAAAACACCCTGGTGCACCTAAACATCTACAAGCAGTTTGGTTTGGCTAGATCCTGTATGGAGATGGAGGCATTACATTAAAGTAGTGCCAGGTCAGATAGAGAGGGCTTCTATGTCATCCTGGGGCTTAGATTTTATCCTGTGGGCTAAGTAGGAAAGACAGCATGATCAGATTTGCATCTTAGAAAATGGACCTAGCAAAGCAGTGGAAATTGGATTGGGAGGATAAGTGACAAAAGATGGGGGTACCGTTAATTACAATGATTCAAGCTGAAGACGGTGAGGAGTTCACATGATGGCAGTGGCTGTGGGGGAGAGGTAGGGAAGATGGTGAAAGATAACAAGGAGTGGAGAAGGGTAAAGAAGGTGTCCAGTACAGCTTCTAGGTTTCTCCTTGAGGAGAATGGAAAGATGTTGGTACCATTTTCCAGAATGGGGAATAAAGATGTTATTAGCAAAATGGTGCGATCAGTTGCCCAAGGAACAAGTAGATAAAATGTCAAGCAGACATTTATAAGGATCTGGATCTCAGGGGAGATTTGACTAGCACTATAGGTTTGGGAATAATCAACGTGCTGGTTGGTGATAGTTCAATACAGGAGAATTGACGATGTGTATGTACTCATGTTGCTCATTCCAAATTGAAGCCAAATTGGGAGAGAGAGCACTGGCTGGGACCTCTGTTACTAACAAAGCACCACAGGTTATTCTAATGCAACTGGAGTCTGAGATGCACTTATACTGAGCAGGAAGAAAAGGGAAGGAAAACGAAGGGAGTGAAGGAAAGAACCCCGAGGAGCATCAACACTACAGGAGGCTGAGCAAAGTGAGCGATGGCCAGGGCAAAAGGGTCTGAAGGGCGACCACAGAGATCCCAAGAGACCTGTGGCAATGGTGCCACAGACGAAAATAAAAAAAGGCTGGACAGTCAACAAAGTTAAATGACCCAGAGAAATCAAGAATATCGAAAGTGAAAAGAATTCACTGGATTTGGGAAGTAGGTCTTGGCGACTTTTGCCAAACCTTTTCAGTGACATTGGAGATAGAAACGTCACTGAAGTTAAATGAAGAGGGCATTATGTCTAAGATAAAAAAACAAAGGCAAAGATTATAACCAGAATTGGTGAGGATGGACAGGATATTCACAGACTGCTGGAAGAGGTGTATGTAGTATTTTTTTATCGAAAGCTTTTAGTCATACCATTTGACCCAGCTACTCTATGTCTAGAAAGTTATCCCAAGGAAAAGAATATAGATCTAAGCCACGCTTTAGCTATAAGCTAGTCATCTGAACATGGTTTTTAATGGTTAAACTAGAAAGAAAGAAAAGGAACAACTTAAATGTACAATAACAGGATGTTGGTCATACCAACTGTGTTCTATCAGGGCAAATTTACCATGACGCTAATTAAAGTCAGCTGCCCCCAATCCATTTGCATGTATCGCATCAACACCCTAGGATAGGCCCTTTTAATTTTGTATAAATAATTGTATAGTCTTTTCCTTTAAGTGAACTCCCCAAAGTGCAAAAGTTTTGGGCCCCTCTAAACCTGGATCTCCTCCAGGTCTATTCATATTGTTATAAAAACAAAGATTTACTCAATAATAAGACAAACAGACCCCCACCACCACTGCCAAAGTGAGTAAATGATTTGAACAGGTACTTCATCACAGAAAAGATACTGATGGCTTATAGAGGGTTTTTCTTGGCTATAATCTTTCCACAGTGACACTGGGGTGGGTTTGAACCACCAACATTGAGGTTAATAATTGAGCTTAAACCATTTGCGCCACCCAGAGACCTTCGAACTCTCTAGATGAGGATGTGGAGCAACTAGAGCTCTCACATGGTGCTGGAGGGGAATGCAAAATGGTAGTGCCACTTCGGAAACCAGTTTGGCAGCTTTTTATAAAGTTAAACATACACTCATCCCATGACCCAGAAACCCCACTCCTAAGAGAAATGAAAACACAGGTCCACACAGAGACCTGTACACGAAGGCTCATAGCAGCTTTATTTATAATCATCAAAAACTGGAAGCAATTAATTGCCCATCAACTGGTGAATAAACTAACAACCTGTGGTACATACATACAATGGAGTATTATTCAGCAATAAAAGAAAATGAATTACCGATATATTCAATGACACAAATGAATCTCAAAAACTTTATTTTAAATGTAAGGAGCCACACACACACACACACACAAGCTACATACCGTATGATCCTATTTATCGACACCCTGGAAAAGATAAAACTGTACAAACATAAATCAGGTGAGTAGTTTCCAGGACCTGGGGGTGGGGAAGGAAATTTAGCAGATGATGAAAATGTTCTATATTTCGGTTTTGTGGTAGCTGTACACATTTGTCAAAATCATCAAACTGAACACTCAAGAAGGGTGAATTTTACTGTATATAAATTATACCTCAATACACCTGACCTAAAGAAATTGAAGTTGTAGAAAAACATTTAATGATACGGAATGATGATCATTTTGTATTAATAACTGAAGAAAATAGGTTTTAAAACATCATTTTTATAAATCAAGCATCGTAAGCATAAACAGACAATATATAAATACGTGTATGGCAGAAAAAACAGAAGAATATACACCAACATTTCAACTACAGTTGCTTTTGAGGCATTGGATAATGGGTAAATTTTAATTTCATAATTTTTACTCGTGTATTTTCTAAATGTTCTGTAATGAACATATATCCTATGCAATTTAAAAAAAGAGTCTTTGTTGGTGGAGGTGGTGGTGGTGGGATTGAGATTTTTTAAGAATATATCGGAAGTGGGGGAATTAGAGACAGAAATTGTAACCTGTTCTGATGGGCTTGGCTGTGTAGGGATAAAGTTACTAGAAGGGGATTCAGTGCAAGGGCACAATTTTTTGTTTTTTATTTTAAAGTGAGAGTCTTCTCCATCAGGTAAGAGTGAGAACAAGATGCGATGTAATCACAAACATGTAACTCCCTGAGACACAGTCAGGGAGCTAAGCGGGAGCAAGTCACTCCAAAGCCTTGGTGACTCACTGCTCTCCCAGTGAAGCCTTCCTCGATACCACCCAATCTTTGATTCCATTTTTGTCCTTACGACTCGCCTGCATAGACTCTGTGCTGGAGCCAAGGGGTTACTCACAATTCACAAAGACAGCCTGCACTTTCCTGCCTCTGCTCACTCTGTTCCCGCAGTCTAGGATGCTTCCCCATTCTTCCCTCTCCTCAACTGAGAAGCAAAGATACTCCCCTGCACACCTACAACATGCCTGGGCCTCTTTTATGCTCTCATGGACACTGGCATAGTCATCTATGAGTCCTCTATTCCTCACTCACGTTTATTCCTTAGGCTTCTTCATATCCTCCACAGCACTGAACAGCAGACCTTATAACAATCTGCTGAATTTCATAGAAGAGGGCATCCAGACTGAGGAATTTTAAGACTACTATATCAGTTCCAGATTCAAATCAGATATAGGTAAGAAGCTAAATTAATGGTCCATTCTGCAACGTAAATACCTTGCACCTAGTAGTTAGTAAATGCTGACACAGAAACTCAAGTATCAAACCAACTACCAACACAGAGGAGCCCTGGTGGCGTGGTGGTTAAGAGCTATGGTGAGCTGCAGCTGCTAACCAAAAAGGTTGAAGTCAGTAGAAAGACAAGACTTGGTTTTCTGTTAGTTGTAGCCCAAACCACCCTAACACACAACGCAATTACTAAACATGTATGTATACACAAGCCATATGTATGAATGTATAAACCAATAATAATTGAGAAACCACATAATGGGAAAACTCAGGGATACAGCAACGAATTGCCAGGAGAGTCAAATAATTTTTAAGTTTTATCTTAAAGGATGAATAGGATTTCATCAAGTGGAGAAGTCAGGGAAGCATAATCCAGAAGAACTAAAAAGAAAGAAAGAAAAAACCCATTGCCAGAGTTCATTCTGACTCGTATTGATCCTATTGGACAGAATAGAACTGCACCATAGGGTTTCCAAGAAACAGTTGGTGGATTCAAACTACTAACCTCTTGGTTAGCAGCCAAGCTCTTAACCACCACGCCACAAGGGTGCCACACACTAGGGGATACAAAAATAGTAGGTAAAGAGCATGAAATATCCTGGGACAGCTAAGAAGTTCAGTGTAGCTGAAGCATTGTTCAGAAAGGTGGAATGAGTAATGGGAGCCTGCAAATGCGGAAGAGTGATAGGTAACCCAATGCCGTCGAGTCGGTTCTGACTTGTAGAGACCCTATAGGACAGAGTAGAACTGCCCCACAGAGTTTCTAAGGAGCACCTGGTGGATTCGAACTGCTGACCTTTCGGTTAGCAGCTGTAGCACTTAGCCACTACGCCATCAGGGTTTTTGAGTGATAGGTAGAAGCTCATAAATACAGTTTAGAATTTGATTACGATAGATTTCGTATGCCGTAAGAAGGAATTCAGACTCTCTTATAGATAATTCAGAGCAGCCATAGATTGTAAGAATGGGAGTCCCCTGCTCAAATCTGATAAGGTATTAAATGAATTTCAAGATAATAACAGTTTTAAAACAGAAATAATAATATAGTATCATTTGTTAATATTCAAAAAATAAAAATGCCCAAAGAGAAATTAAAACAAAGTGCTAATACCTCAGGGGTGTGTGTGGTAGGAGACTCAGGGATGGGCTGCCTGCAGCCCTTCAAAGAAGGTGGCTCCCTGGCTGTGGAGCGGTCAGCACGGGCCTCCAGCTATCAGCCACTTGAACGGCCACTCCACCTGCCTGAGGTCATGGCTTCCTGGGGCAGCCACATCCTGTGCTTGAGGGAGACAGAAGTAACAAGGCCCAGCTATTTTGTCTTGAAGTGGGACAACGCTAATGGCACAGTTTGCTCCAGACCTCCCCAAAGTGTTGGCCGAGGCCTTCATCCATCCCACTTCGTCCTGCTTCCCCCTTCTTCATCTCGCACCTGCCCCCAAAGTTGCCTTCAGAGAAGACAGTGAGGTGCCAGGGGAAGGACATGAATTTTGAAGCCAGACAGACCCAAGTTTGAATCACAGCACTACTACTTATTATCTGTGTGCCATCGGACAAGTCATTCAACCTCTCTGAGTCTTGGTTCTCCTGTTGTAAAATGCGGATGAAATCCACCTACCTTGCAGGATTGCTTTACAAATCAGAAAAAATATCTGAGAAGCTGTCACATAAGAGATACTCAATAAATGCAGCTAAGATTATTTGGTAGAAGACATTCTCTGGCAGCCATCGTTCCTTCTCACAGAGAGGCTGCTTGGCAAGAATTCCTGGAAAAATCCCATTGTGGGGTCTAATGCCCCACAAACAACCTGGAACCCACAAAAACCCTGGAGCCTGCCAAAAACTCTGGTGCCCACAAACTGTAGAAAGATTTGGTTTTTTTTTTTTTTTTTTTTTTATCATCAGACTATCTCCAAAATCAGTTGAAGCCATGATTCCCAGTAAACTCATAAGGACAACACAGGAAATTTAAAACTTTTGCAAGAAATACAGAGACACTCAGCATCCGGTATACATCACAAAAGCTACTAGCCTGACGGAATTTGTGGCACTAACATTAGAATACTACATTCCTTTCAATGATGTTGTATCTTTGCAAAGCTGGGTTTTTGGCAGTTGTATTTTTAAAAAGCAAGTACCATGTGAAAATCACTATGTAACAAGAGGTGAGTATGCTGATGCCCTTCAATTCTGGGGTTTTGAGAAGGTGTCCAGCTTCTGGGTGCCCATTCCAGTTAGTAAAATCATTGTGGTATTTAAAAATAAGATTAGGAGGCAGGGCCAAGATGGCGGAATAGACACTTCCGGCGAGCCCTCTTACAACAAAGGCCCAAAAAAACAAGTGAAAGAAGTATATTTATGACACGCTGGGAGCCCTGAATATCAAAGGCAAAGTTAGAAAATAAACGGAGGGGCAGGGAAAGGAAGAGACAGTTTAGAAGCAGAGAGGAGTTACCAGATCTGAATCGCTGGGACTCCTTAGGCACTATTCTTGGGAGAGGCTGTGGCGGGCTGGTACTAGCGTTGGGCTGCAGTTTTCCCAGGGAGAAGCAGCCAGCCACACAGACTACTCACACCTCAGGAACGAGAGAAGAGCACCACCCTCGGCAAAAGCTAAGTACTTGCATATATTTTACTGCTCCCCCCACCCCAAGACAGCTTCAGAGGCTGTTGATTTCCCTGGGCCTGTGATAGGCCCTGTTGAGCCCCTAGAGCCATCCTCTAGGCCCTGGAGAAGGAATAAATTCGCAATTGGGGAAAAGATAATTTGCCAGCTCCACTAACTGGGGGAGCTTAGGACAGAAGAAGCTCCTGTCCAGGCGTAAATGGTCTGTGGACTTTGAGTACCTTTCCCCTCTGCATGGACCTGTGTGGGCCTATTTCAGAATAGGCCCTTGTTGGCAGGCCACAGCTGTTTCAGCTCTGCAGTGGAGAGGTGAGTGTTTGATGTTTAACACCACTTTGCCTATTAAACAAGGTCCTCACCTACCCACATCAGGGGCCTAAGGACTGGTGGCTCCACTCAGGTCACCCAGCCACCTGCAACAGGGGTCCAAGCATAACTGGTACCTCCCAGTCCTTACAACCATAAAAACTGGGTGCCCACGGGCTGTCTGCAGAACCCACCCACTTGTACGCTGTAGGGAACAGGGATACGCTTTCCTCAGAAACACATGGGGGATGATTCTTAGCCCCCCACCTTGCCCAGAGCATGACCTTCTGCTGCAACAAGATATCGGTACCTACACCAATCACCCCTACCCTTCTAAGACTGTAGGACAGAGCCTATACCACACACTTGATGATCAGCTACCTGGACACCTGAGCTGAATTCATACAAGAAAAGTGAATGGACTCCTAGGCTGATGTACCAGATAACAGCTCTAGCCATCTGGGGACAGGATGTCAGAGCTCCAAAGGCAAAAATAATCAAGCTAACTGACTCAAACAACCCATTTGAGCATACCGAAACAAAACAAAGCAAGAAGCTACCATACAGTAAGAAAACATAAAATAAACTAATACAATAACTTATAGGTGGCTCAGAGACAACAGTCAATATCAAGTCACATAAAGAAACAGACCATGATTGCCTCAACAAGCTCTCAAAACAAAGAATCAAGGGATCTTCTAGATGAAAGTGCCTTCCTGCAATTACCAGAGGCAGAATACAAAAGATTAATATACAGGACCTTCAAGACGTCAGGAAGGAAATCAGGCAATACGCAGAACAAGCCAAGGAGCACACAGATAAAGCATTGAAGAAATTAAAAAGTTTATTCAGGAACATAATGAAAAATTTAATAAGCTGGAAAAATCCATAGACAGACAGCAATCAGAAATTCAGAAGATTAACAATAAAATTATACAATTAGACAACTCAAAAGAAAGTCAAGGAGCAGAATTGAGCAAGTGCAAGGCAGAATTTCTGAACTTGAAGATTAAAGCACTTGGCACCAATATATTTGAAGACAAATCAGATAAAAGAGTTTAAAAAAATGAAGAAACCTTAAGAATCATGTGGGACTCTATCAAGAGAAATAACTTAGGAGTGATTGGAGTACCAGAACAGGGAGGGATAACAGAAAACACAGAGAGAATTGTTGAAGATTTTTTTTGGCAGAAAACTTCCCTGATATCATGAAAGATGAGACGATGTCTATCCAAGATGCTCATCAAACTCCACATAAGGTAGATTTTAAAAGTAAGTCACCAAGACATATTATAATCAAACTTGCCAAAATCAAAGATAAAGGGACAATTTTAAGAGCAGCCAGGGATAAAAGAAGTTACCTACAAAGGAGAGTCAATAAGAATAAACTCGGACTACTCAGTTGAAACCATGCAGGCAAGAAAGCAACTTGTATAAAAAGGTGAAGGAAAAAAATTCCCAGCCAAGAATCATATATCTAGCAAAACCATCTCTCAAATATGAAGGTGAAATTAGGACATTTCCAGATAAGCAGAAGTTTAGGGAATTCATAAAGACCAAACCAAAACTACAAGAAACACTACAGGGAGTTCTTTGGTTAGAAAATCAATAATATCAGGTATCAACCCAAGACTAGAACACTGGACAGAGCAATCAGATGTCAACCCAGACAGGGGAATCACAAAAATAAATCAAGATAAAAAAACACTCAAAACAGGGAAACAGCGATGTTGTTATGTAAAAGAACACAACATTAAAACGATAAAGAGGGACTAAGAAATGTAGTCATAGATCTTTCATATGGAGAGGTAAACAAGGCGATACAAAGAAATAAAAGTTAGTTTTAAATTTAGAAAAATAGGGGTAAATAAAATAATAAGGTAAGCGCAAAGGAGACAAACTATCCTACTCATCAAAATAAAATACAAGGGAAAAGTACAGACTCAGCAGAAACAAAATAAACAACAACAAATATGAGGAAAAGACAATATACAAAGATAATCTACTTAGCACAAAAAATTAAGTGGGAAAAAGAAACTGTCAACAACGAAAAAAGACATCAAGATGATAGCACTAAATTCATACCAATCCATAATTATGCTGAATGTAAATGGACTAAATGCACCAATAAAGAGACAAGAGAGGCAGAATGGATTA
This sequence comes from Loxodonta africana, assembly GCF_030014295.1. Lineage (NCBI taxonomy): Eukaryota > Metazoa > Chordata > Mammalia > Proboscidea > Elephantidae > Loxodonta > Loxodonta africana. Next base: position 9,632,091 of record NC_087355.1, read on the forward strand.
AAAAACATGATCCATCTATATGCTGCCTTCAAGAGACACATCTTAGACCTAGAGACACAAACAAATTAAAACTCAAAAGATGGAAAAATGCCAACAACAATCAAAAAAGAGCAGGAGTGGGAATACTAATTTCTGACAAAACAGGCTTTAAAGTTAAATCCATCATAAAGGATGAGGAAGGACACAATATAATGATTAAAGGGACAATATACCAAGAAGATATAACCATATTAAATATTTATGCACCCAATGACAGGGCTGCAAGATACATAAAACAAACCCTAACAGCATTGAAAACTGAGACAGACAGCTCCACAATAATAGGAAACTTCAAAACACCACTTTTGGTGCAGAGCAGGACATCTGGAAAGAAGCTCAGTAAAGACAGGGCCGATCTACATGCCACAATCAACCAACTTGACCTCATAGACATGTATAGAACACTCCACCCAACAGCAGACAAGTATACTTTCCTTTCTAACACACATGGAACATTCTCTAGAATAGACCACATATTAGGTCATAAAAGAAGCCTTAGCAGAATCCAAATATTTGAAATATTACAAAGCATCTTCTCTGACCACAAGGCTGTAAAAGTGGAAATCATTAACAGAAAAATGTAGGAAAAAGAAATCAAACACTTGGAAACTGAGGAATACTCTGCTCAAAAAAGACTGGATTAGAGAAGACATTAAGGATGGAATAAAGACATTCAGAGAATCCAATGAGAATGAAAACACTTCCTATCAGAACCTTTGGGACACAGCAAAAGCAGTGCTCAGAGGTCAATTTATATCGATAAATGCACACACCAAAAAAGAAGAAAGGGCCAAAATCGAAGAATTATCCCTACGACTTGCATAAATAGGAAGAGAGCAACAAAAGAAACCCTCAGGCACCAGAAGAAAACAAATAATAAAAATTAGCACTGAACTAAAAGAAATAGAAAACAGAAACAATTGAAAGAATTAACAAGACCAAAAGTTGGTTCTTTGAAAAAATCAACAAAATTGATAAACCATTGGCCAAACTGACAAAAGTAAAGCAGTAGAGGAAGAAAATAACCCAAATAAGAAATGAAATGGGCAATATTACAACAGGCCCAACTGAAATTAAAAGAATTGTATCATATTACTATGAAAAACTTTAACAAATTTGAAAACCTAGAAGAAATAGATGAATTCCTAGAAACACACTATCTACCTAAAGTAACACAAACAGAGGTAGAACAACTAAATAGACCCATAACAAAAGAAGAGATTGAAAAGGTAATCAAAAAACTCCAAACAAAAAAAAAGGCCTGGCCCGGACTGCATCACTGCAGAGTTCTACTACTACTAAAGGTATTTCAGAGTATAGAAAAGAACGGAATACTCCCAAACTCATTCTATGAAGCCAGCATATCCCCATTACCAAAACCAGGTAAAGGCACCACAAAAAAAGAAAATTACAGACCTATATCCCTCATGGATCGACTCAACGGCACTGGGTTTTTGGGTTGGGATCCCTCATGGACTTAGATGCAAAAATCCTCAACAAAATTCTAGCCAATAGAATTCAGCAAGGTATCCAAAAAATAATTCACCATAACCAAGTGGGATTCATACCAGGTATGCAGGGACAGCACTGTTTTTTTTGGGGATGCAGGGATGGTTCAACATTAGAAAAACAATTAATGTAATCCATCACATAAATAAAACAAAAGACAAGAATTACATGATTTTATCAACTGATGCAGAAAAGGCATTTGACAAAGTCCAACACCCATTCTCAGCAAAATAGGAATAGAAGGAAAATTCCTCAACATGGTAAAGGGCATTTATACAAAGCCAATACCCAACATCATCCTAAATGGAGAGAGCCTGAAAACATTCCCCTTGAGATCGGGAACTAGACAAGGATGCCCTTTATCACCACTCTTATTCAACATTGTGCTGGAGGTCCTAGCCAGAGCAATTAGGCTAGATAAAGAAATAAAAGGCATCCAGATTGGTAAGGAAGAAGTAAAAGTATCTCTGTTTGCAGATGACATGATCATATACACAGAAAACCCTAAGAAATCCTCAAGAAAACTACTGAAACTTATAGAAGAGCTCAGCAGAGTATCAGGATACAAGATAAACACACAAAAATCGGTTGGATTTCTCTACACCAACAAAAAGAACATCGAAGAGGAAATCACCAAATCAATGCCATTTACAGTAGCCCCCAAGAAGATAAAATACTTAGGAATAATTCTTACCAGAGATGTAAAAGACTTATACAAAGAAAACTACAAAACACTTCTGCAAGAAACCAGAAGATACCTACATAAGTTGAAAAACATACCTTGCTCATGGATAGGAAGACTTAACACTGTAAAAATGTCTGTTCTACCAAAAGCCATCTATACATACAATGCATTTCTGATCCAAATTCCAACGACATTTTTAACAAGATGGATAAACAAATCACCAATTTCATATGGGAGGAAAAGAGGCCCCAGACAAGTAAAGCATTACTGAAAAAGAAGAACAAAGTGGGAGGCCTCACTCTACCTAATTTTAGAACCTATTATACTGCCGCAGTAGTCAAAACAGCCTGGTACTGGTACAACAACAGGCACATAGACCAATGGAACAGAATTGAGAATCCAGACATAAATCCATCCACATATGAGCAGCTGATATTTGACAAAGGCCCCAAAAGAGTTAAATGGGGAAAAGACAGTCTTTTTAACAGATGGTGCAGTCATAGCTGGATATCCATCTGCAAAAAAATGAAACAAGACCCATACCTCACACCATGCACAAAAACTAACTCACGATGGATCAAAGACCTAAATATAAACTCTAAAACGGTAAAGATCATGGAAGAAAAAATAGGGACAATGCTAGGAGCCCTAATACAGGGCATAAACAGTATACAAAACATTGTTAACAATGCAGAAGAAAAAGCAGACAACTGGGAGCTCCTAAAAAATCAGAAACCTATGCTCATCCAAACACTTCAACAAAAGAGTGAAAAGATTATCTACAGACTAGGAAAGAGTTTTTTGCTATGACATTTCTGATCAGCATATGACCTCTAAAATGTATGTGATACTGCAAAAACTCAACTACAAAAAGAGAAATAGCCCAGTTAAAAAATGGGCAAAAGATATGAACAGACACTTCACTGCAGAAGACATTCAGGTTGCTAACAGATACATGAGGAAATGCTCATGATCATTAGCAGTTAGAGAAACGCAGTTCAAAACTACAATGAGATTCCATCTCACTCCAACAAGGCTGGCATTAATCCAAAAAAAAAACAAAATAATAAATGTTGAAGAGGTTGTGGAGAGCCTGGAAGACTTATGCAACCACTTTGGAAATCGATTTGGCACTTCCTTAAAAGCTGGAAATAGAACTACCATACTATCCAGCAATCCCACTCCTTGGGATATATCCTAGGGAAATAAGAGCTTTTACATGAACACATACATGCACACCCATGTTCATTGCAGCACTCTTTACAACAGCAAAAAGATGGAAGCAACCAAGGTGCCCATCAATGAATGACTGAACAAATAAATTATGTATATTCACACAATGGAATACTACGCATTGATAAAGAACAGTGATGAATCTGTGAAACATTTCATAACATGGAGGAATCTGGAAGGCATTACGCTGAGTGAAATTAGTCAGTTGCAAAAGGACAAATATTGCATAAGACCACTATTATAAGAACTCGAGAAATAGTTTAAACAGAGAAGAATATATTCTTTGGTGGCTATGAGAGGGGGGAGGGATGATGGAGGGTGGAAGGGGGTATTCACTAACTAGATAGTAGATAAGAACTACTTTAGGTGAAGGGAAAGACAACACAGAATATAGGACAGGTCAGCACAACTGGACTAAACCAAAAGCAAAGAAGTTTCCTCAATAAACTGAATGCTTCGAAGGCCAGCGTAACAGGAGCTGGGGGCTGAGGACCATGGTTTCAGGGGACATCTAAGTCAATTGGCATAATAAAATCTATTAAGAAAACATTCTGCATCCCACTTTGGAGAATGGCATCTGGGGTCTTAAATGTTAGCAAGCAGCCATCTAAGGTGCATCAATTGGTCTCAACACACCTGGATCAAAGGAGAATGAAGAGCACCAAGGACACAAGGTAATTATGAGCCCAAGAGACAGAAAGGGCCGCATAAACCAGAGACTACATCATCCTGAGACCAGAAGAACTAGATGGTGCCTGGTGACAACCGATAACTGCCCTGACAGGGAATACAACAGAGAACCCCTGAGGGAGAAGGAGAGCAGTGGGATGTGGACCCCAAATTCTCATAAAAGGAACAGACTTAATGGTCTGACTGAGACTAGAAGGACCTGGTGGTCATGGCCCCCAGACCTTCTGTTAGCCCAGAACAAGAACCATTCCAAAAGCCAACTCTTCAGAGAGGGACTGGACAGGACAATGAGAAAGAAAAAGATGCTGGTAAAGAATGAGCTTCTTGGATCAAGTGGTCACTCGAGACTATGTTGGCATCTCCTATCTAGGGGGGAGATGAGAGGGTAGAGGAGGTTAGAAGCTGGCAGAAGGGACATGAAAAGAGAGAATGGAGGGAAGGAGTGTGCTATCTCATTAGGGGGAGAGCAATTTAGGAGTGTATAGTAAGGTGTATATAAATTTTTGTATGAGAGACTGACTTGATTTGTAAGCTTTCACTTAAAGCACAATAAAAATTAAAAAGAATGAGATTAAAATGATATTTTTATGTATATGTATTATTTTTTCAAATAGATACTGTCTTCTTAGGACACGAGAACTTATCAAGCTTTTGGGACTTAAGTACCTAATAAATAGAACTGGTAAGTGTTTCTTTTGGTCTACAGGGGCCAAGAAAATTACTGAGACATAAAGGAGTTTCTTAATTGAGAAAGCTGGGGAACCTGCTGTAGGTTAGAACTATAAAGTAGGCTGGTGTCAATTGAATACAACGCAACAGCTGGAAGATAGGCTCCAGAGAGATACTTCAAAAGCCAGAGTTGAATTTAGGCTCCAAAGCTATGCTTCAAAAGCTAGAGGATGGTTGACTCTTAGCTAAATTTAAAAAAAAAAAAAAAATCATACAATTCATACAAGGGAATTCCTTGTGTGTAGGAACCATAGCTGCCTGATAAAGTAGAGGGTCAGTGAAAAAGAAGAAGACTCTCAAAAAGATGGACTCACACAGTGGCTACAACCATGGGCTCCAGCATAGTAACAATTGTGAGGATGGCACAGGACTAAGCAGTGTTTCATTCTGTTGTACTTACGGTCACTATAGTCAGAGCCTACTCGACAGCACCTAACAACAACAACAACAAGGAATCGTAAAGGGTTTCTTTGTGGTTTAATGGAAGAATTCCCACCTTCCACGAGAGAGTCTATGGCCAATGGACCTCATGCACAGCCACCACCCATCTGTCGGTGAAGGCCTGTGTGTTGCTATGATGGTAAACAGATGTCAGTGGAGCTTCCGGACTAAGACAGACTAGGAAGAAAGGTCTGTCAATCTACCTCCAAAATTCAGCCAATGAAAGCCCTATGGATCACAACAGTCTGATCTACAACCGATCATGGGGATGGTGCAGCAGAGGGCAGCGTTTTGATCTGTTGTGCATAGGGTCACCATTAGACAGGGGTCAACTTGACAGCAGTTAACAGCAGGGATCATGAATAGTCCTGGTCTCTGTGTGTGTGTGCGCATGTGTGTTTGTCCGTCTGTCTGTCTCTCTCCCTTGGCCCGAGGTGACAAGGAAGGCTGTAATTCCTAGTACCCGTCTTGGCCAGGGATCATTCTTCCTTGATTTCTGAAAAATGGAAGCAGCATTAAAACTTGCCTGTTTTACCCATGCCTTTCAAGTCTGTCTTCTCTGTGGAAAGGCCCAACCCATTACAAGAAAAAAGAGTCTGCTTCTAGCTCTCCTTCTTGCAGTAGAAAATTAGTTTTTAATCAGAAGAATCAGTCTGTTCTAAATCAAACTGCAGTACAATATCTGTGCTGTGTGTCGGGTCCCCTGGTGTAGCTAATCGGACCAGGAAAGATCAGCTGACTCAAGCTGGGCCGATCTAGTTCTCTCACCCAGGAGACTGGATCTGAGACAGAGTGAGTCATCGATGAGTCTTTCTGGATGGCTAAATTTAAGTCATGTCAACAGCCCTGTCCACGGAGAAGCAAAGAATACTGGTCCACAGAGAAAGAAGAATGAGGCAGATATAAAAAGAGGCAGGCAGGATTTATCATTCATTCCTGTTATGGCCATGATTCCTAGCATTGTGTGGTTTTCCACCATTTTGTGATCTGATGTGATTTTCCTATGTGTTGTAAATCATGCCTCTATGATGTTAAGATCCTGGTGGCCCAGTGGTTAAGAGCTTGGCTGCTAACCAAAAGGTTGGCAGTTCAAATCCACCAGCCAAATGTTAATGAGCCAAATGTCATGATTTTAATGAGGAAGGATTAGGGGCAGTTACGTTAATGATCCAGGATTCAATCTACAGGATTAGGTCATATCTTGAGTCAATCTCTTTTGAGATATAAAAGAGAGAAGTGAGCAGAGAGACAGAGAGACCTCCTACCACCAAGAAATAAGAGCCAGGAGTGGAACACGTCCTTTGGACTTGGGGGCCCTGCGCTAAGAAGCTCCTAGACCAGGAAAAGGTTGATGACAAGAATGAGAGCCGACACAGAAAGAAAGCCATACCGTAGGGCCAGCACCCTGAGTTTGGACTTCTAGCCTCCTAAACTGTGAGAGAATAAATTTCTCTTTGTTAAAGCCGTCCGCTTGTGGTATTTCTGCTGTGGCGGCACTAGATAACCAAGACAATTCCCTTGCTTAAAAAAAAAACAACTTTGCTATGCACATGTGCCTAAGTAGTTTACTGCTTAGCTGTGTTTGTTTTTTAACTCTAAAGGTAGTCAGAAGCCTACCTTCAGTCTTCTGAGATTTGTTTTTTTCACTGAACAGCATGTTACTTAGCTTCATCCATATTTTTGGGTGTCACAGTGGTTCAATGAGGTTAGGGGAAAGGTCACTGTTTTACATGGTATGTACAGCTATAATCTGGCACTGGTGCCCTCTGGGAGAGAGAAGCATGCCTTCTCACCCTGTCCTCCAAGGGCGTGTGTGTGTGTGTGTGTGTGTGTGTGTGTTCCTTAGAGATTCCCCTACAGGTGACCTCCCAAGCACAGCATCTCCTCTGGCTGGGTATATGCAATTCTCTTTTTAGCCCTGGGTTTCTCTTTGTCCTCCTTTCGGTTGGATTCCCTTCACTCCCCAGGTAGGGTTGCCAGATTTAGCAGATAACATTAAACATCAGAGAGATAATGACTAAGTTTTAGTAAAAGTATGTCCCATATATTGCACCGGATATAGTTACACTTAAAAAAAAAAAAGGTGTTCATTGTCTACCCGAAGTTTAACACTAACTCAGCATCCTGTATTTTATCTGACAACAAAACCCCAGGGATGCTCTTGGCCAGGACTGTTTTCAAAACTGCCCCAGACTGGTTTACTGATATCCAGAAAAACCCACCATTGGTGACATGCAGTCCATTTCTAAAACAGTCTCCTCTGTTTTCTCTGTCACCTGTTCCAGGTGGGCCCCAGGCGGGCCCCAGGCAGCTTTCACTTGTATATTTCTCCTGTCAGACACCATTTCCTCTATACTGCCTGTCTTAGTTCCCTGGTGCTGCTGTCAGAACTACTACTAAGTAGATAGCTTTAAGGAACAAAAAAAAAATTGTTTTCTCATAGTTCTGGAGGCTAAAAGTTCAAAACAGAGTCTCAGCTATGTAGATTCCTTTCTTGTAGACAGTCATAGGGATTCCTTAGTTCCTTGGCAACCCTCAAATAACATGAGTCTTCCCCCATGTATATATGTGCCTCTATACCTAATCTGCTCTTTTTATAACTCAGGAGTGATTAGATTTAGAACCCACTGTACTCAGATATGATCAAATTAACACAACAAAGAAATCCCTATTTCCAAACAGGATCACATCCCCAGGTATAGGGGTTAGGATTCTAACATATTTTTGGTGGACACAGTTCAGTCTACACACCACCAAAGTCCAAGGGTCACATATTCACTGTTCGAGTAGTTTTTGAAATCCCTCACATTTGACATGAGGTGTGAGGGAGACAGCCCAGCCTCCTCACCCATAATGGGGAGAGAACATGGCACACCTGTGACTTTCTCTGAAATAATGTGAAGGCTTTTGCAAGTTCCGCATGGTGGCACCTATTTTTAGTTTCTCAACCATTCAGACTTCTTCAAAAGTCTAAATTGCATTTAAGGTTCCATTCACAATGATTATGAAAAAAAAAAAAGGTAGCTGCTTTCATGAATCCTAGAGTCTACTTGAAGAGAGAGAGAAAGCAAGACTATTAAATAATAACACAAACAAATATATAATTGCAAACAATGATGAATGCTATAAAGGAAAGTTTCGCCAGATGTGATAGACTTTGGCGGAGCCCAATGAACCATGCCTCCTAATACCCGTGACCTCGTGGAGTACCCTTCCATGTCGAGGCCTGGCTTAGCCACGTGACTAACTTTGATCAATGGGACAGCAGCAAGCACGGTGTAAGAAGTTTGATAAGAGCTTGCACAACGAGGCTTGACTTCTTGGAATGCACTTTCTTAGAATCCAGCTGCCGTTGTGTGAGGAAGCCCAAACAGCCACATGAAGAGGTTCACCTGGAGGATAATATGGACCAGTAGGTGCCCAGTGGGGTATGCTAGCTGTGACCTTTCAGCTTCTCTCAGCACCCAGCCAACACCACGTGAAGCAGAAAACCATCTGATCAACCAACAGAATCATGAAAAATAAAACACTGTTGGTATTTAAACAACTGAATTTTGGGGTGGTTGTTACACAGCAATAAAACCTGTTGCCATCAATATTCAAAACACAAGGCTATGAGAACAAAAACAAAAGGGCCTACCTAGTCTGGAAAATCATGGAGGTATTTCCAGAGGGATTAATGATTTACACAGAATCTGAAAGAAAGCAGAGCTAACTTCCAGTCTGAGATAGCCTTATGCACAAAGGCCTGTGTTTGAAGGAAACAAGATGGATTCAAAACAGGATGAAGTTGAAAGCATAAATGCAAACAGATACTTGCACACTAATGTTTACTGCAGCACTATTCACAATAGCCAAAAGGGAAACAGCCCTAAAGGTCCGTCAACAGATCAATGGATAAACAAACCATGGTACATGCATACAATGGAATACTACTCAGCCATCAAGAGAACTGAGGTATTGATATAGCCTACACTTCGGGTGAACCTTGAAAACATTACGTTGAGTGAAATAAGTCAGTCACAAAAGGACAAATACTGTATGATCCCATATATATGAAATATCTAGAATAGGCAAGTGTCATTAGTGGTTACCAGGGAGGGGGATTGGGAGACTCATTGCTTAGGAGACACTCAGCTTCAGTTAAGGGTGATGGAAATTTTTGGAAAAGAGTAGCTGTGATGGCTGAACAACATGACGCAGGTAATTAATGTCACTGAGCCATTCATGTAAAAAATGTTGAAATGGCAAATGCTTTATTGCATGTATTTCCCACAACAACAAAAAAAGGAACACAAATCATTTCCTTATACATCTTCATCCAATTATGAAACATATAGAAAAGCTACATATACATATTTTATCCATTTTATACCACAGTAGTATATTTAAGGAGACAAAAACCTAACTCTAAAACTGATACATCTATTTTTGTTTATTAATACAGACTTGCTATCAATGAGCCATCTGTGACATGAACACATTGTGCTTGAACCATCTGTAATGTTCCTGATCAAATGGTTTAAATAATGCCTCATGCCCTCATTAGAAGATACTAGCACCTCAAAAAATTTGTTGGAAATAGCAAGGTACCAATCCCTGCAGATATTACCAAGTGGCTACGCTATAAACCAACGCACATGAGAGTAGGAAGAAAGGAAACTAACATGTACTGAGCCCCATCTAAAGACCAGGAAATTTGAGACTCTTTTTATACATTCTCTTATTAATCTTCTCAGCAATCTCATGAAGTATTATTGTCCCATTTTTATTTACTAAAGACAATAAGGCTTTTTAAATGCTTATTCACTTGTCCAGGGTCAAACAGCTCGAAAGTGGTAGAGCCAGGATTCAAACCCCAGAGAGAGAGATTTAAAGGAATTGGCTTACACAACTGTAGAGCCTGGCAAGACCAAGGTGACAGGCTGGAAATTCCTGCAGGATTTCTATGTACAGTCTTGAGGTGGAATCCTCCTTCTTTGGGGAAATACCAGTTTTTGCTCTTAACGTCTCTAACTCATTGGATGAGGGCCATTCACATTGTGGAGGGAATCTGCTTTACTTAAAAGTCAACTGATTGTAAATGTTAGTAATCTCTAAATACCTTCGCAGCAGCATCTAAACTAGTTTTTGACCAAACAACCAGACACCAAGTCTATAAGTTGACACGTAAAATTAATCACCACAGTAACCAAGCCCTCCACGAGAGTAATGCACTCACATCATGGCACCTGCCCCTTAGGCCCTTCCTGGCCAAGCTCCTCAAAGTGAAGTTTTCACCTCCTTCCCCACTTCCTCATGTGCCCTCCCCCCAAACCCAAATGCAGTGACTTGACTTATGCTCCCAATTTCTCTAATGAAACTGGCAGTGTTCACTGATTATCTCCTAAGTAATAAACGCAATAAGCATTTTCATCTTCATTATTTCCAACATTTCTGCTAAACATGTTCACCCATTCCTCCTTCAGAAATACTCTCTCCTTCTGGCATCTGCACCTGTTGTTAGTTGCCATTATGACCTTATGTATAACAGGACTACCCTCTAATGTATGGATTCTTAATTGTGGGTCTATGAACCCCATAGACATGAGTGGGGAAAAATTACCATTTATTATTTTTATTAACTTTCACTGTAATTTAACATTTCCTTTCATTATGACTTTTGGCAAAAACACCACAGCAGTATTAGCAGTACCTGTGACTTTGTCACTAATAGAAATACAGGTATTTGCACAATACAGTACAGCTGGTACAAATATCTTGTGATGTTATTTACACTCATCTCAACTGCTAAATTACAGTAGTTATTAGACTGTTTTTAGATCTTTTTATTTAATACATGGATAAAGAAGCACATGTATTACTCCAAGACAAATTTACTTTATAATGTTTTGATAACTGGGTCAATAAAATCAAATTTCTCTGTAATTTTCTGAATTTTCTTTTGTAATTTTAAAATCCTTATTCAGAGATGGCACCCATGGACTTCAACAGACTGGTAACAGGGTCCATGGCTAAAGTTTCCTATCTAATTTTAGTTTTAATTTCATATGTTACTGTTTCTTGGTCTAGTTTTGAAGCTCATGGAACATAGACCACTGCCCATTCTTTTTGCTTTAGAACCAGCTGTTACTGACATTATAGAAACTGGGTTTTACAGTGAGGGTATACCTAAGAAAGCAGAAAAAAAAAAGTTAACCTATAATATAGCATAACATGATATGATATAATTTGATATGGTATGTGAGTAGTGTATGGTAGGCAGCGGGTTTTCGGGTATGGTAGGATATTATGGTAGGGTGGGGTAGGGTGGGGTAGGGTAGGGAAGGATATAATAATATAATAATAAAAGTCAAAATGTAGTGATGACAGATGGGGTGATGATAATGGATAACATACTTTCCACATCCTAGGCACTGCATGGTAATCTATGGCTTTGATATTGTTTTCCTCATTTTATAGATTAAGAAATGAAAGTACAGAGAGAAATCAACGGCTTGGCTAGGTCATATGGTCAGTAGCTTCTGGCTGCAAAATAAAGTTACAGGAATGACCTAAAGACTCAGACTGGATCCCAGAGCCAGAACTAGATGGTAATTTGATTGACTTTAAGGTATCCAAAATGACTGTCCATCAGAAGGGGGGTTGGTCAGGCTTAGAGGCTCAGGAAAAAAAAAAAAGACCTCAGAGATAAAAATTGTTATTCTTCACTGAAACACTATGGAGGGGAGTTTTTCACTTATCAAAGTATTTGAGACTTGGCTAAGGCCATTGGATCAGGGTCATCAGGTCAAAGTGAGCCCCTAGGTGTAATGGGGACTGACAAACAGAGCATGCAGGACCTGACTCAGGCACTGGTAGTCACAAAGTTTCTCCCCTGGAAAGACCACCTCACGAATAAGTTAGATGTCTAATGTTCTCTTGGCTTTGTTAGGAGCTGTCAAGTAGGTTCCAACTCACAGTGACAGAACGAAAGACTGCCCAGTCCTGCGACAGCCTCACAATCTTTATGCTTGAGCCCACTGTTGCTGCCACTGTGTCAATCCATCTCATTGAGAGTCTTCATCTTTTTGTTAACCCTCTACTTTACCAACTGTAATGTCCTTCTCCAGGGACTGCTCCCTTCTGATAACATGTCCAAAGTATGTAAGATGAAGTCTTGCGATCCTTGCTTCTAGGGAGCATTCTGGCTGTATTCTTTCCAAAACAGACTTGTTTGTTCTGGCAGTCCATGGGTATGTATAGTCAATATTTGTCACCAATGCTGTAATTCAAAGGCATCAATTCTTCTTCAGTCTTCTTTATTCATTGCCAAGCTTTCCTAGGCATATGAGGAGATTGAAAACACCAGGGCTTGGGTCAAGCACACCTTAGTCCTCAAAGTGACATCTTTGCTTTTCAACACTTTAAAGAGGTCTTTTGTTGTTTTGTTTTTTTTTTTGCAGCAGATTTGCCCAACAAAATGTGTCATTTGATTTCTTGACTGCTACTTCCGTGGGTGTTGATGTGGAAACAAATGAAATGAAATTTTTGACAACTTTAATCTTTTTTTTGTTTATCATGATATTGTTTATTGGTTCAGTTGTGAGGATTTTTTTTTCTTTATGTCGAAGTGTAATCCATACTGACAGCTGTAGTCTTTGATTTTCATCAATAAGAGCTTGAAGTCCTCTTCATTTTCAGCAAGCAAGGTTGTGTCATCTGCATATTGCAGGTTGTTAATGAGTCTTCCTCCAATCCTGATGCCGTGTCCTTCTTCATACAGTCCAGCTTCTGGAATTATTTGTTCATCATACAGATTGAGTAAGTATGGTGAAAGTATACAGCCCTGATGCATACCTTTCCTGATTTTAAACCATGCAGTATCCCTTTGTTCTGTTCTAATGACTGCCTCTTGGTCTATGTGCAGGTTCCTCATGAGCACAATTAAGTTTTCTGGAATTCCCATTCTTCACAGTGTTATCCATAATTTTGATATGATCCACACAATCGAATACTTCGCATTGTCAATAAAACAGGTAGCATCTTTCTGGCATTCTCTGCTTTCAGCCAGGATCCATCTGACATCACCAATAATATCCCTGGCTCCACATCTTCTTCTGAATCTGGCTTGAATTTCTGGCAGTTTCCTGTCAATGTACTGCTACAACCACTTTTGAATGATCTTCAGCACAATTTTACTTGTGTATTTAAAAAAAAAAAATTTTTTTTTATGATAGTAATGATATATATAGTTCAATAATTTCTGCATTTGGTTCAATCACCTTTCTTTGGAATGGGCACAAATATGGATCTCTTCCAGTTGGTTGTCCAGGTATCTGTCTTCCAAATTTCTTGGCAAAGATGAGTGAGTGCCTCCAGCCCTGCATTCGTTCATTGAAAGATCTCAGTTTGGCATTCTTTCAGTTCCTGGAGCCTTGTTTTTCGCCAATGCCTTCAGTGCAGCTTGGGCTACTTCCTTCAGTACCATGGATTCCTGGTCATACGCTACCTCCTGAAATGGTTGAACATCAACCAATTCTTTTGGATACAATGACTCTGTATTCCTTTCATCATCTTTTGATGCTTCCTGTGTCGCTTCATATTTTCCTGTAGAATCCTTCAATACCGCAACACGAGGCTTGAATTTTCTCTTCAGTTCTTTCAGCTTGAGAAATGCTGAACACGTTGTTTCCCTTTTGGTTTTCTAACTCTAGGTCTTTGAACATTTCATTATAATACTTTACTCTGTCTTCTTGAGCCACCCTTTGAAATCTTGTGTTCAGCCCTTTTACTTCATCATTTCTTTTGTTCACTTTAGCTACTCTATGGTCAAGAGCAAGTGTCAGAGTCTCTTCTGACATCCATTTTGGTCTTTTCTTTCTTTCCTGTCTTTTTAATGATCTCTTACTTTCTTCTTGTATGATATCCTTGATGTCATTCCACAATTCATCTGGTCTTTGGTCGTTAGTGTTTAATGAGTCAAATCTATTCTTGAGATGGTCTCTAAATTCACTTGAAATATACGCAAGGACGTACTTTAGCTCTTGTGGACTTGTTTTAATTTTCTTCAGCTTCAACTTGAATTTGCACATGAACAATAGGTGGTCTGTTCCACAGTCGGCCCTTGGTCTTGTTCTGACTGATGTACTGAGTTTTCCCATCATCTCTTTCCACAGATGTAGTCAATTTGATTCCTGTGTATTCCATCTGACGAGGTCCATGTGTATAACCACCATTTATGTTGATGAAAATAGGTATTTGCAATGAAGAAATCGGTCTTGCAAAATTCTATCATGTGATCTCCAGCGTCATTTCTATTACCAAGGCCATATTTTCCAACTATCGATCCTTCTTCTTTGTCTCCAACTTTCACATTCCAATCACCAGTAATTATCATTCATCTTGATTGCCTGTTTGCTCAATTTCGTACCGCAGAAGGTAGTAAAAATCTTCAGTTTCCTCACCTTTGGCATTATTGGTTGGTGAGTAAATTTGGAGAATAGTCATATTAACTTGCCTTCCTTGTAGGCATACGAGTATTATCCTATTACTGACAGCTTTATACTTCAGGATAGATCTTGAAATGGTCTTTTTGTTGATGAATGTGACTCCATTTCTCTTCAATTTGTCCCTGCTAGCATAGTGGAACATATGATTGTCTGATTCAAAATGGCCAATACCAGTCCATTTCAGCTCACGAATGCCTAGAATATTGGTATTTATGCATTCCATCTCATTTTTGATGACTTCCAATTTTCCTAGATTCATACTTTGTACTTTCCACATTCCAATTATTAACAATGTTTGCAACTGTTTCTTCTCATTTTGAGTCACGCCACATCAGCAGATGAACGTCCCAAAAGCTTGATTCCGTCCCTATCAATTCTACTTTGAGGAGGCAGATCTTCCCCAGTCATATTTTGAGGGACTTCCAACCTGAGGGTCTCATCTTCCTGCACTATATCAGACACTCTTTTGCTGCTATTCATAAGGTTTTCACTGGCTAATTTTTTCAGAAGTAGATCACCAGGTTCTTCTTCCTAGTCTGTTTTAGTCTGGAAGCTCAGCTGAAACCTGTCCGCCATGGGCTACCCTGCTAGTATTTGAAATACTGGTGGCATAGCTTCCAGCAGCACACAAGCCCCCAGAGTACGACAATCTGACAGACGTATAGGGTCTCTTAGCTTAAGGTTGTTAAATCTTCCATTCCCTTTACTCTTCGCTTAGGGTAAGAAAAGGCTAGTTGTATTGCCCCACCAGGGCTTCTCGACATAGGTTTTTAGAAAAAAAAAAAAAAAAACTTCATTTCATAGAGAAAAAGACTGAGGCTTAAAGAGGTTAATTGATTTTTCATGTCATCAGAGTAAGTGCCAGTGCTGGAAGTTGGATATGCAGGTCTAATGAGAGTTTTAATCTCTCCACATACAAATTCCAAAGCCATCGGTGTATAACAAATAAAAAGTACATATTTGTCGTACACAGAGGAGCGATGTACACTTTAAGTTCACAAAGAAGGCATATATTAAGTCTCCCAAGAGAACTCACGGAATGGTATATATAGTAAATCTGGCTTAGAAACCTGATTTCTGTGCACATCAAAAGTGAATTCACCTTTCAGAAATGAACTCACATCAACCTAGTTTATAAGTCTAATTTTTTTTAATATGTAATTTATGAGAGTCTGATTTTTAAAAGCAGAATGTCAAATTGTAATGAGAAATCACTGTGCCAGAGATCGGAATATTCTCTCCACGGGAGAAAAGACCTGGCAATCTGTTCTGCAAAGATTTCAGCCTAGGAAATCTATGAGGACGTTCCACTCTGTCTTGTGGGGTCACCATGAGTTTGAATCAACTTGACAGCACATGACAACAACAAACAATAGCAGGGATTAAGAGTGCTGTCTTAGATTCTACCAACCACAACTCCTTCTAAAGGAAAAATGAATTCAACAGACTTACAGTGTTGGTATAAATTACTTTTCCTATTTGAATTGCAAAATCATGAAACTAAGTACAAAACTCATTGGCATTAATTGGTTGTCCAAAAAAAAAAAAAAAAACTATGTTGGGTTTGCTGTGAAGATTTGATGCCTTGGGGGTGGTCTGTTATACATTTTTAATAGTATTAAACTCATGGGGAATTTTAAGAGCTTTTGTCAGTGTCTCAACAGGTAAATAGGTAGAGGATAGAAACATCCTTTACAGTAGAGGAACTACAAATGTCTATCAGACATTTGAAAAAAGTGTTTGTCCTCAACAACACCAACTATGTGGTATTTCTATCTCTAGTTCAGTCCACTCTGTCAAACTACAGACTCAGATGTTCAATTGCCCAAGATTCTAAGTGGCATCTCGACTTAGCATGTCCAAAGAGAATCTTTGATTCCTTCCCTTCTTTCCCACATACTGGTCTCTGTCTACTTCAGTTGATTGCTACCCTGTTCATAAGGCAAAATACCTAGGAATAATGCTTAATTGTTCTTTCCACTCCATCTACACACACTCCATCAGAAAGCTGGGCCTGGTTAGGCCCTGGACTCTTGGTTGGTGCCTGAACCCACCCAGATTCCAGAAGGAAGTAACCTAAGTTCCTCAGGAAGCCAGGGAGGGCAGATCCTCTCTCTTGCCTCAAAAAAAATGTTTGCCCTTCTGCAACTTCACCTCTCCTAACTACACCAGCAGAGCAGAGGAAGATAGAAAGAACAAGTGTCTAGGGACTCTGGTTTGCCTAGAAACCAAGAGGGTGATCTGGAGCTGCCAAGTCGAAGCAGAGAGTCCCTGGGTGGCACAAACTGTTAAAGCGCTCAGCGGCTAACCAAAAGGTTGGAGGTTTTCATCCACCCAGAGGCACCCTGGAAGAAAGGCCTGGCGATGTGCTTCCAAAAAATCAGCCATTGAAAACCCTGTGGAATACATTTCTACTCTGACAGACTTAAGTTTGCCATGAGTTGGAGTTGACTCGAAGGCAACTGGGCGGGGTAAGTCGAAGCAGAAGCTGCCCTTCATTCTCTGGTTTCCAAGGGCTAGGTTGCAGTTTTCCTCCTGACACTGCACACTCTGTCCTGCTCTCAGCCAGCCTCCCCTGGCCTAGGGGCCCAGCCCTCCTCACAAGTCCTCCTCTCATAATTTCCCATCCTTCGTTAGTTACCAAGCTTTCAGGCATCTCCCTTACAAGGTCAAAGAGAAAAATGCCTATCCCTGTGTTTCAGTATTTGCTGTGTGTAAGATGCTCTAACAAGAGTGGAGACAAGAGCAGGGCCCCACTCATTTGAGCCTATGAAAGGCACTGGGCTTACTTCTTTATTTATCGCTTCTTTTCAAAACTTATTTCTTCCCTTTTTTAAACTATTGCTTTTGGTGTGTTCTTCAAAAACTTTTGTTACAATTTAAGTTTCTAACAGGATAATTTTCATTAATTTTATCTTTCATCTTTATTGTCTTTAGGGTGTATTGTTAATTTTTAGAATTGTTTGTTTCTAATAAATAAAAACCTCTAGGTATTTAATAAATAAATCAGGAACCTGTCATTTCTTATTAGTTTTAATCAAAATATTGCAAATAAAAAGGTATAATTGAGCTGTATCAGTCTTTTGAATAAACTTTTTCATTTCATTTATGTTTAAATTTTCCTTCTATGCCTTTGAAAATATGTGTGCTGAATTTAAAATCTTTACAATAGAACACCTCCCACTAATCCATATACATCCAGTGCCAGTAGGCAGAAATCTAAGATGGCCTCCAACATCCCTGCCCCCTGATGAACACTTACCTTCTCCTAGCTAGTCCATCAAACATTAATCTGGTGCTGCTGTGAGGGATTTTGCATATAAAATTAAGGTCTCAAATCAGTTGACCTTAAAATAGGGAGATTATCCTTCGTGGCCCAGACCTAACAAGTTGAGACTTCAAAAGGAACTGGGTCCTTCCTGAGGGAAGACATTCAAAGCATGAGGGATTAAAAGTGAGAGAGATTCTCTATTGCTGGTTTTGAAGAAGGAGTAGGCCACATAGCAAAGAATGCAGCAGCCTCCAGCTATTGAGAACAGCTCCCTTCACCTCCCTAACAGCCAGCAAGGAAACAGGGACTTCAATCCTACAACCACAAAAAATTCTTCTACAGCCACGCAAGCTTGGAAAAGAACCGTAAGGTCCAAATGGGAATGCAACCCAGCCGACACCTTGATTTTAGCTTTGTGAGACCCTGAGCAGAAAACCCAGCCATGTCATGCCTAGGCTTCTGCCCTACAGATCTGTGAGACAGGAAACGGGTATTGTTTTTAGGCACTAAGTTTGTGGTAATTGTTACTTAGCAATAGAAAACCAACCCAGTGTGCCATGCTTAACGGAGATGAGGCCTCTATACATATGAAACTGCATGAGCCAGCACAGTAGGGACTGAAGTTTCCCTAGAAGCCATTTCCACCCTTGAAAACTCAATAATTCAACTATACACAGAAGTGATCAAATAAATATACCCTAAAAAACTAACATACCCCCAACTCAGCTCTTCCTTAACCAAAAACCAAACCAAATCCATTGCCGTCGAGTCAATTCCAACTCATAGCAACCCTACAGGACAGAGTAGAACTGCCCCATACTGTTTCTAAGGAGCACCTGGTAGGTTTGAACTGCTGACCTTTTGGTTAGCAGACAAGCTCTTAACCACTGTGCCACCAGGGCTCCCCAGCAAAAGGAGAGGGGTAATAAATGGGAAATCAGAGAGGAAAGAGACAACAGAATTAACTGATTTATGTTACTTTTTCCTTACTTTTGCCAAAAAAAAAAAAAAATTGACCATTTGAACACACTTGCCTTGGAGAGGGTTCACGATACCTTCATTAGTTTCACAGAAAATCTACCCCTTTTCTACCTCCTTAACACACTTGGCATAGTGCCTGGCATATGAATGACAGGTCTCAAGTAATTCTTTCACGTGTATTAATTTTTAAATTGCTGTTTACTTAAGTGATTTAAAAATTTTTTAAGGGACTTAACATTAATTGAGGGACGTCTGTATACTGAGCCCACACTTAAAATAAAATACGTTATCACATTTGCTTCCTCATCTCTGCTTGTTTCTAAGACAGAAAAAGTAAATAATTGTTTTTGTATTTTAATTAGTAATTGAAGGATGTATCAGTCTGTTCTTTTATAGATAAGCAAAATAGCTTACTTATCTCAGGGATCAGATCAGACAGTCTCACATTTAGTGTTTGGAGTCAGTGTCATTTGGGGTGAAGTAAAAGGAGAACCTTCCAGAAATGCATTCAGTTGACTCAAAGAAAGAAAGATCTAGTTCTGAAAAGGGTTTTGTTTATAAATTTTTTTTAAAAGGAAAAATTAGCAAAAACTATAGCATTCCAATGCCGAATCATCTGCTCTAACAGATGCTTCCGCATTATAACTTGTATCCAAGGCAGTAAGGTATCAAGAAAACTAAAAAATTTATTGACTAAGAGTAAAAAGTTGTTCTCCATTAAGTCTGGTAATGAAAACTTCAAGATAAGGCTCCAAAATGAGGTAAGCCTGCAGTTCTGATAGAGACTACTGCAGTCCCACAGAAGACTACTTCTGAGGAGGAAGATGATCATCAAGCTTCCCTACTGGTTTGCATCTTAAACTTGATTAGCTAAAGACAGTGCTTCCTTTACTCAGATTTTTTTTAACCTGAAACTTAAAATGCATAATCAACTGCTATAATAATTTGACGTAAGAGTTTCCACAAGTAGGATAATATTATCATAAAAGTATTCAAGAAAGCTAATGAAAAATTAGAAATGAACTGTTTACCCTGTTGTCCACATGAACCCTTAATGACTTGGGATACAAGCGAACAGTAATTCTTTAAAAAAAAAAAGAAAATCCTTTTTAAGAGCTACTTTGTCATTGTATAGGTCCCTGGGTGGCACAAACTGTTTGCTCTCCACTACTAACTGAAAGGTTGGCAATTTGATTCCACCCTGGGGTGCTGTGAAGAAAGGTCTGGTGATCCGCTTCTCTAAGATTACAGCTAAGAAAACCCCACGGAGTACAGTTCTACCCTGAAGCACCTGGGATCAACAACAACGGGTTTGGCGGGGTTTTTTGTTTTAATCATTGTATTCTATCCTCAAAACAGTTGCCTTGAAATATAATTTTTAAAAAACTGAACATGTTTTCTCTTTCATTTTCAATTATAAAATAATTATTTTCAGGTCCTGTATCTAAAACATCTCCTGAATGGTACAAAACCAAAACCACAATAAATATACGCCAATCCATTTATAGTAAAATTTTATTGCATATAGGCAAATTAAATAAACCTGATTTGACTCAAAATGTATCTGACTTCAGATGGTTAGGCATTTATTAGACATTATGATTTCTTGATCCCTTGAGGTTTGTGGTAGCCAGCCTCCAACATGGCTCCCAATGATCCCTGCCTTTGGTATTAATACCCTTGTGTAGTCCCCTCCCATAGTTTATCATGACTGGTCTGTGGGACCAACAAAACACAGCAGGCTTCTGGGGTTAGGTCATAAAAGATGTTGAAGTTTTTGCTTTGCTTTCTGTCTCTCAGATCACTTGCTCTGGGAGAAATCAGCTGCCATGTTATGAGGACATTCAAACAGTCCTATGGAGAAGTCCATGTGGTAAGGAACTGAGGCCACCTGCCAACAGCCATGTGAGTGAGCCATCTTGGAAGTGAGTCCTCCAGCTTCAGTCAAATCTATGGATGACTGCGGTCCTGCCTGACAGATTGACTAGAGCCCCGTGAAAGACCGCAAGCCAGAACTACCAGGCTAAGCTCTCCTAGATTCCTGACCCACAGAAATTGCGTGAGAGGGTAAGTATTATTTTAAGGTTGTACCATACTTTCTCTTCATCTGTTTATTTGAAGATGTTCTTAAAAACTGATCTCTAGGTTCCTTAAATTGAGAAATTTAACAGAGAAGTGGAAGGGCAGCAATGGTTTTGGGAACAAGCCTGTATTAGCCTTGCAGGGTTTTCAATTTTGAGTCCTTTGATGTAATTTCAGGTTTTGAAGAACAGGCTCATTCTTTTAATAAGTTAATTTTATGTTTTCACATAAGAAAGTTTGGATAAATAGACTCCTATTTTCTCCAGATTAGAAGTGAAATATGACCATATGATGGTCCTTTGCACCTCTCTCAAGTCCATATGCTGAAAATTCTGGTAACGAGATGGTTAGCAGCAGAGAGAAAGATTATATAGGAGGGTGGGGAGACAGGAGAGGGCTGAAATGTGATCTCACAATTCCCTGTACCACTTAGCACCTAAGATCCTATCTCTCACAAAAGACATCAGTGACAGAAGGCTTCCTCTGTCCACCGGTCCATTAGAACAGAGCTAGCTTATTATCCTTTCAAAAACAGAGAGAAAACAATTTATCAAAATGTAAACACCTTTAGGGATAAAGATGAAAACAAATTGTAGCAGCCATGGAAGTAGGCAGTGGTTCTCTCTTCGGCACAGTGTGAGATCTGCATACATCCCCATTCACATTCCCATCCCAATTTTTCTAAAGCAAGGAACCAGAACACCAGACCCACTGCCATCGAGTAGACTCTTGACTCATAGCAACCCTATAAGATAGAGTAGAACTGCCCCACAGAGGTTCCAAGGAGCACCTGGTGAACTCAAATCACCGATGTTTTGGTTAGCAGCTATAGCTCTTGACCACTAAGCCACCAGGGTTTCCAAAGCAAGGAGCACCTACCAATTAATACAAGACATAGAACACATTGAAGATGATGGCAAGAAGGGTTTGCAACAGTTACAAGTTCTGGTCTTGCTGACAAAAGGCCAAAAACGAATGTAATAAAGTATCATAGTTCTGTAGGAGTTGGTCTTTTAATATAGACATATTTGTAGAAAATCATCTACCTGCAATTTGGTACATATGGGCCCCCATAGTAACAATGCATTTTCAGAGTGCTTTCACATGTATCTCCCAGCAATTCTATTATGGAAGCAACTGGAACTATTATCTCTAATTAACAGATGAAGAAAAGCTTGAAGAGGATTTCCTGAAGGCCAGCTAGTTAGTGGTAAGGAAGGGACTATCACTCCGGCCCCTTGAAATCCAAAATTGGGCCTTTCTCCAGACCACTTTCTTGGCAGAAAGCACTGGAAAAGTCCTAAGGACTTTAGAAAGCTTGGTTAACTTAGGAATACTCTTCTCTCTTTTTTTTTTTAAACTAATTTTTAAGTTTTTATTATTAGTTCAAAATATATAGTTACATTCTTAATCCACTCTTTGATAAAGTGAGCTTCCTGTTACTGCAACATTCACTGCTTCACAGGTTCATGGACTTGTGGTGGCAGTGGCGGCAACTGTAGAGTCTTCCCTGACTCGTGGCAGCTTCACGCACGAGGGGATGTTGGCCCTCTCTATTACTCGTCATCAGTCCGGCGGTTAAAAAAAAAAAAAAAAGCCCATACATAAAAGAAAGTTTCTTCGCCCACATACATACACATTGAAGGATGTGAATCTGAGGCTGTTATTTTTTACTTTTCAAGTAAGCTTTTGAAGGATAACCGAATGGTGTGAAAGAGAGAAAATGGTTATTTCTGGCTTGGACAGAGGGTCTGGAATAGGTCAGGGACAGAGAAGTAAAACTGGGAATACTGAGTATGTTACCCAACCAGAATAGAAATGGCAGATCAGGTGGATGAAGAAAACAAAGTGCAATGGACCAGGCTGATGAAACATCAAGGTGCTATCCCCTGGGATGGCTAGGTTCGAGCAATAACTATCAAAGATAAGCCCTTTAAGGCTCAGCTTAAATGGCTCTCCTTTGTGAAACCTTCCCTCGTTTCCAAGAAAGAAATTCTCTCTGAAATAACACAGTACCTCTTCTGTGGCCCTCACCAGGCCAAAGCTACTCAAGCACTTGACTTATTGCAAGGAAACTACAACCTCCTTGTTAGGCTCATTTAACTCCTACAGTGAAGCGACATGTTGGGAATGGAGGGAGAGGTTACTTCAATGTTTATTTAGTGTCTGTTATGTGCTTGGCGTTGTGACAGACACCTTACATATGTCATCTTATGCGGAAACTAAGGCTTAGAGAGTTTAGTAATTTACCCAAGATCACTCAGCTGACAGGTGGTAAAGTCAGGATTTGAACGCTTTCTGCCTCTAAAACTCATACTGAGCTTATTAAGTATTTGCTGGAAAACTAGTTCTGTCATGGCAATTAGAAATGGCTGAAAGAATTCATTTCACAGTGGTTATCATTTCTGGATCACGGATAAGAATCTCTCCCACAAAAAATGCACATACACACATTTTGCCTACCATTTCAGGAGACTCACATAGCCCCAGAGAACAAAGGAGAGAACCTCTGTAGGACAGTATTCCAAGCCACTCTCCTCCCAACCCACTCCACCCTACCTCCTTCCCCCAATCTGAGAGCAACGCAAACCAGAGAAAACGTAAACATATAAAAAAGTTTGCTTGGAAGCAGTAAGAGCAAAACGCCAATATAGTACCGTACTTTCAAATGTCACACAGAACTTGAATAAAGAGACCTTGGAGAGGAGAATGTACTCTCGCAATCTTAAAATTTCACAGCTATGACCTTCAGACCACGCATGATGTAATACTGAGACTTGAGGTTATCAGAATTCATTCCCAAGAGGGTGAAATAGCTGAAAATCAAATGGAATGGAAAAATCCGAGGAAATATACTACCTCTTGAGGGGAGAGTGGTTTGTCATTTTGCCTGAGGAATTTTTCTTGAGAAATGTTTTTGGGTTTTATGGGCTGAATGTTTAAAATGAGGTTTATGTGATTTTTGTTGTTTCAAAGAGGACTGAAGGCAGCTAACAAGTCTAGAGAAAATGTAACAAAATACTATGAATTTTGTGTAGGAAAAAAAAGGTAGAGAAATAAAATAGAGCCAAGAATGAAGCTAATTTTAAAAACTGCATGTGTATAGTAACTAGGCCTTCACTTCCTTAATTTCTAAAAATCATGCAAAATTAGTTTTATGTTGAATATATATTTTTCATAATTTAGAATCCATTTTCAAATATTTTATCTCATTTGATCCTAAAATGACTTTGTGAGGCAGTTATTATCCACATTTCCCATGTAGGGAAACTGAGGCTAAAAGGACTTGAAAATCAAGTCCACGCTCTTTCCATTAGATTACATTGCTCTGTAGCAACTGGTCATTACCATTGACT
Source organism: Loxodonta africana (assembly GCF_030014295.1). Classification (NCBI taxonomy): domain Eukaryota; kingdom Metazoa; phylum Chordata; class Mammalia; order Proboscidea; family Elephantidae; genus Loxodonta; species Loxodonta africana. The sequence goes on from NC_087355.1 coordinate 9,656,598, forward strand.
GTGATGAATAACATTGTGTGTCAACTTGGGTGGGCCGTGATTCTCAGTGGTTTGGCAGTTATCATGTAGGCTGGCAGTGGTATGTTGTTGTGCTCACCTCCATGATGAAATCTGGTACTATGTGATCACCTCCGTGTTGGGATCTGCTGTAAGTAGCCAATCAGTTGGAAGTGAATCTCCTCGGAGCTGTGGCCTGCATTGAATATAAGTGGACATTCTGGCACGGCTCGTGGGCTTTTGCTCACTCTGGACCCTGCAGCTGGCTCCTGTTCACCTGACCTCTGGTTCTTGGGACTTGAGCTAGCGGCTTGCCTGCGGTCTTGCCTGCTGATCTTGGGATTCGTTGGCCTTCACAGCCTGGGAATAAGAGCCTGCTGTCTGACCTGCCAATCTTGGGTTTGCCAGCCCCTGTAGCTACGTGAATCAGATGGCTCCAGCCTGACCTACGGACTTGGGATGTCCCAGCCTCTACGACTGCATGAGCTAATTCCTTGATATAAATCTCCTTTACACAGATATTTATATGTTTTGCTGGTTTTGCTTCTCTAGAGAACCCAGCCTAAGACCCTGGGCAAAAGGAAGCAATGCATTTCAGTTTTGTGCAAAAAGAGCATACATTTCTTACTTCTATTTTTTTTTTTTTTTTATAGTTCTGACATTTTCACGAGAGAAGGGTTACCACCTTCTTTCAGGTGGGCTTTGAATTTGGAGTTCAGACAGGTACAAAACTGTAGAACTTCAGATTTGGAATTGTACTTTTCAGTAACACTCACTCCTTCATTGTATAGGTGGGTGCGTTGAAGCTCTGAAATGCCAATGATTTGTCACAATCATTCAGATCGATTGTGCCGGGGCCAAGACTAGAATCAAGGTTTTTTTTGAGTTATTTTCTTTATACCACATTGCCTCTATATTTCTGTATTTATTTGTATGACTTTTTTACCTACCCAATTCTTACCATCTTTCTCTTCACAGGTTCCTTTGTGTCCACTGGGTAGTTCTCTATGGTTAATAAGGCATACAAGACCCTCACCAACCCGGCACAAGCTGATGATCCATCAACTTACATAACTCCTCTAAGAGCATGGGCATGCCCCTGACTTGTAAAGATCTGTGATATCCTGATAGTGTTGTCCTGTTGAGACTACTGGTAAAGGCACACTCCTGTGAGCAATGACTTGAGTTTTTCCTAGAGATATCCTGATGTCTATCACCAAGGAAGACCGAAGAATTGAGGCCTCTGAATTATGGTGTTGGCAAAGAATAGTGAATATAGCATGGACTGCCAAAAGAACCAACAAATCTGTCTTGGAATAAGTATAGCCAGAATGCTCCTTAGAAGCAAGGATGATGAGACTTCGTCTCATGTACTTCGGACATGTTATCAGGAGTGACCAGTCCCTGGAGAATCATGCTAAAGTAGACGGTCAGCAAAAGAGAGAAGACCCTCAACAAGATGGACTGACACCGTGGCTGCAACAATAGGCTCAAACATAGCAATGATTGTGAGGATGGCACAGGACCACGCAGCGTTTTGTTCTGTTGTACACAGGGTCACTACGGGTTGTCACCAATTCAGTGGCACCTAACAACAATAACATCACCCAGGAAAGACAGGAAGGACAAGGTGGAGGCCTTGGGCGGGGACCTCCACCACAAACTAAAGATGATTTATGCAATTCCAGGTAACTCTTCATGTCAATTTCTTATTACCCCTGAGCTTTCGGTAAAATCTCCTGCATATATTCCAGAAAAAAACTCAAATTCACATTTGGCAAGATCAGCAACCACAGCCAGCCCAGCATGATGGTGTCAGTTGTTGTTGTGTGCTATTGAGTCAATTCCTACTCATAGTGACCCTATAGGACAGAGCAGAACTGCTCCATAGGGTTTCCAAGGAGCACCTGGTGGATTTGAACTGCTGCCCTTTTGGTTAACAGCAGGGCTCTTAACCACTGTGGCACCGGGGATAATATGGTGAGCAATTCCAAAATGGAGTGGATAATAATTGGGCAACATCACCTCTCCCCCAGCAAGGATTCTCCTTCCACTCCCAAACTTATAGGGCGTGAGTTTGTAAATTCGCTTCCTTATGCAATTTCAAATTCTTCCTATCAGTTCCATGAAATTTGCACAGTCTGTTCCTTGTGCCTGAACTTCGGTTCCCTTCCCCTAACTTTTGTACATCTGACACACTCTTACTCATCAGTCATATTCCTTATTCATACGAGACATCACCTTCTCTAGGTCGCCTTTCCTGAAACCCCAGGGTACACCCTTCACCTCCTCTTCCCAAATTTGTGCTTCTTTAGAACAGGGTCAGTTTCTACTCGCAATAGCTAACAGTCAGTACCTGACATACTATGTGCTCAATAAATGTTGACTGAATGACTAAGGAAGTTACTTTGCTTCTCCTTTGAAAGTATCTTTCAACAGTTAATTCACGAACACTGTAAAAAAAAAAAAAAATCAAACTGCACACACACAAATTTTCTGTGGAACTTAGGTCTTTCCTTCAATCCCATCCTGCCCAGAGACTGTGCACACGCGGGTATTCAAGGGTATTCCTCTCACTTTTTCCACACTGGAGAAAATACTATGCATAGATTTCTGCATCTTGTTTTCAGTTTTCACATAAAGACGGGCTCTATTTTTTTTTTTTTTTAATTAACAGCAGCGTAGCTTTCCACAGCGCCCTGACATACGATTTCCATTACAAAGCTTCCATTTTCACTGTCAACGTCTCCTCCCCAAACAATGAAGATGCCGTCTCCCCATCCCCCTTCCGTGTGGCTCTCACATTTTCAAACACGTTTCAGCAGCCCTAGGCGGGGCCTGCCCCGAACGCGACCTGCGCCTTCCCACCGCGAGCCCGCGCCCCCACCGTTCGGCGGAAGGACGCGGCGCCCGCGCGCCTGGCGGCGGTGGAACCGAACGCCACTCTGCTCCCCAGCGTCTCCCGGGTGCCGGGGTCGCCGCTCAAACGTGCTGGAACGACCTCCGCCTGGCCTCGGGGCGAACCGAGCGGACGGGCGCGGCAGCTCGGCCCTGGCCTGGCCGCAGCGGGGCGGGGCTCTGGTTGGGCGGGGCTCCGGGCGTGCAAGGCTCTGGCTGGGCGAGGCTCCGGGCGTGCAGGGCTCCGGCCGGGCGGGGCGGGCGCGGCCGGCGTGCGGGGCTCCGCCCCTTCCTCCGGCGGCGCCGGCCATCACAGCACTTCCGGGTCGGCGCGGAGGCGGGGCGGAGGTGCCGCGGCGGCTGTTATTGTTCGGCAGGGCTCGGCCGGGCGCTGTCTCCCCTCGGCTGCGCCGGTGTCAGTTTGTCCCACTTCCTCTCTGCTCCTCACGACCGGCGGCTGACGGCAGCGGCGCAGGCGGGGCCTGGCGTTTTGAGGGTGAGCGGCGCCGGGGTGAGGTGTGCGGAGGAGGAGCAGTAGCAGGAGGAGGAGCCGTGTGCCCTGGCACCAGGCGGCCGCGGCCATGGCGTACGCCTATCTGTTCAAGTACATCATCATCGGCGACACAGGTGAGGGTCCGGGGCGGGCGGGCGGGCGGCTGTCAGCGGCCGCCGGGCCCGGGCCGACGGGGAAGCGGCGTCTGGCGGCGGGCCGGCGCCGACGCCGCCCTGCGCCTCGCCGTCCTCCTCCCCGCCGCGCCGCTCCATTTCCGCAGTGCTGGAGCTGGTGACGTGGGCACTGCGAGCGGCCGCGGCCTGGCAGGCCCGGTCCGCCGGCCCCCGCCCAGGGCGCCGCCAGCCCCGACCCTGCAGCCGGGGCCCCGGCAGGCGTTGGTGAGGCCGGATCCGGGCTGGCGGTGACAGGCGGGGCCCAGGCCGGGCTGTGAGGGCCCGACCCCGATGGCTGCACCCTCGGAGCAGGGCCCCGAGGAAGAAGAAGGCAGGGGAGAGCAGAAGGGGATGGGGACAGGCTTAGATTTCCTGACCAGGTCCACCTCCCGACCTGCAGGCATCAGCCAAGGCCTGGCCAGAGCGCGCCCTGCGTGGCCGGCGGAGAGGAAAAGGAGGAAACCTTTTTGCTTGTTATTGTTGTTATTTTTTAACACCCTCAGCTCACGCAAGACAGAATAAGTCACATCTCATTACGTGATGACGGGGGAATCCCTTTTGAGGTCATTAGTGCAAGAAAGAGTTGTGATGACTTTTGCCACGTGTAAACTGACGTGATGTAGTAGTAATGCAAGGTCGTTCAGTGTTCTCTGTGTGTGTGTGTGTGTTTTATTTGTAAGTTCTGACAACCAAATTGTTTCCTGGGGATACTGTGATTTTTTTACATAAATCGAGTTGGGGGTCACAACTGCTAATTTTCAGGTGATCTGATGTCCATGTGAAGCAGAATTATTGTCACTTAAATTAATATCATAGTATATTTCTCAGAAAAGGAAACAAAAATTCATTGTAAAATGTCTTTTAGTACCTGTGATTTTTGGCATTATCTTGAATCTAATTATAAACCTAAGGCTTGTTCAGATGTTCTATTAATATACCAGAGTCTGATTTCGGTGGTGACTCTTGCACAACTTGGGACCCTTTGCACAACTTTGGAAATGGAAGCAGCATCTTGTGGTTGCACTAATGATGTAGCAGGTTCTATCAGTAACGCAAGAAGCATGTTGATTGCTGCATAAAAGAAAAACTTTATAGGTATAGTTATTTAGCAAGTTTTTTTGGTGTATATGTAGAAAGTGAACGTTTTCTAGATAAAACCCTGGGTAAAGCAGTGTTTTGCAAACAGTTTTCTTTAAGTAGCAGATTTATATAATTAGACCGGTGTGACATATTTGGAAGGAGAAGGAAGGGTGCTTCCAAAACCTTCTGGCAGAATTTGATTTAGGCTGTAAAAAGGAGATTGGAGAGGGAATTCACATCAACTATGATTTTTTTATGATATGAGTGGGTTGGAGAAGTAGAGAGAGGACTGGTATGGCCACTGGACTATCTTAGCAGTAATGAAGATTTAGCTTAGACTTTGCAGGTTGCCTTCTTTTAGCTTATTTCTTATTTACTAAACAGTGGTAAAAGTCGGGGTAGTGAGGCTACAAATATAAACAAGTTGGTGGGCTGTTCTGTTGGAATTTGCCCTCATCCAAAATAGTCCTTAGGCAGTTGGTATTGTTACTGTCTCCTTCAGACAATGAATATTTGACTCTAGACTGTATAAGGAGCCCTGGTGGTGCAGTGGTTAAAACGCTGGGCTGCTAACCAAAAGGTTGACGGTTCGAACCCACCAGCTGCTCCATGGGAGAAAGAAGTGGTAGCCTGCTTCTGTAAAAATTTCAGCTTTGAAAACCCTATGGGGCAGTTCTGCTGTGTCCTGTGGAAACCCTGGTGGCGTAGTGGTTACGTTCTACGGCTGCTAACCAAATGGTCGGCAGTTTGAATCCGTCAGGCGCTCCTTGGAAACTCTGTGGGGCAGTTCTACTCTGTCCTGTAGGGTCACTATGAGTCGGAATCGACTTGACGGCACCGGGTTTGGTTTTTGGTTTTATTGGGTTGCTGTGAGTTGGGTTTGGTTTTAGACCATAGGTATTTTCTCCCCGCTCCAGTTCAGTTGGTACAGTTGACAGTCAGATTCACCTTTCTGAAACGCGGCTGTCAGGAGGCTACTTCTCTGCTTGTATTCCTTAGTTTACCCTTCAAGGAGCTCTCTATTTGGGTCCTTTCTAGACGTGGGTTTGGTTTTGGTTTAGACTTCTTTACCCATATTTACTGTTCTCCATTTGCATCTGCCAGTGAGGCCTACCGGCCATGGGCTGTTGCTGGCTTGTTCTTTTTCCTGGTCCCTGCTGCTCTCTCTGCTTGGGGTGCCCTTCTACCACAGTACATCCCTGTGAAATTTTATCAGTCCTTCAAAGCCTAACTCAGGTCTTCTATATATCTTCAGACTCAGCACATATTAAGTTCTTATGATGTGTCAAGGTTTTCCTGTTACCCTGGCTGGAAGTGACTACTCCTTATCTAGATTCATGTGTCTCACTTTGTATCATTCTTCTGGTGTCAATCCCTGATTGTTTTGTTCTGTTGGTATTTGTGTAAGCATCTAATCTGGGTTATATACTTCTTGTGGGCAGGATAGGTATTTTGTATGGCTTCATAGAAGAACCTAGTAGAAGGTAAAAAACCAAAAACCCATTGCTGTTGAGTCAGTTCCGACTCATAGTGAAGGTAGGCGTTATGTATTTAATGAAATTAATGAAAGTAACCAAATTGGCCATTAAATTCCTTTTCGTTTGCATTAGTAACTTGACAGCAGATTTTTTTTAGTCCAATTCTGCTACTTTCTTGCTTTTGACATTGGCCAGAATCCTTTACCATAGTTCCTTAATTCAAAGTATGGACATAGTTGTAAGGTACATTTAACATAGCCCCTCCCCCCACAGATGAGACTAAATCAGTATTGTGAGATCCATCCAGGTATTTAAAAAAATCGTAATGTGAGGAACATGCATCGTAGAATGAAGGAAATCACTAATGTCTGTCTTACTTTTCCAGGCCTATAAGATAGTCATTCTTAGCCTTTTCTTCTCTCAGTAGTATGTGAGATTGAAATGAAGACAAATTTGAAAGCACGGATTTTCTAGAGAAAAGAACAATGCACATTTTCTTTTACAGAGTTCCCCATCCATAAAAGATTTTTTGAAAACTTCTTGCATAATCATGGTGACGCTGTTCAACTATTTGATTTTCGACTATAAGACCAAGTTAAGTTAAAATACAGCTTTAAAAAAATTTCACTGGTAGTGCCTTGTTCCTGAAAAATCATTTAGAAAAATGTGTCATTTAAATTTAGATATAAGGTGAAAAGTGGTTTTTAACAAGCCCGGCCTAATACTATAGCAGATAATTATCATGTATAGAGGGAGAGAAGAGTTGTTTATTAACCCAGAGTTCTGGCATCTGCCTACCATTTTATCCTCCTCATTAACACCATCCCCTCTTCCAACAGACGAGGGTTTGAGGCACAAACCTGGTTGTGCTCTTACTTCTGTCTGAAATACTCCCACCACCCCCGCCCCCCATAAAAAGGGAAAGAAAAGAAAGATGAGGTAAACATTTTTTCACCTGGCCAACTCCTATTTTTCCTTTCTTTTTGATAATAACAAACCCCAGCACTCCCCGTTACATATTCTGGCCCCACCTCACTTCCCTTCTCTGTCCTCCTCCTTCCCATCCCTTCCCCACATGCATTTTAAGCAGTTTTTGTTGTTGTTGTTGTTTGGGAAGGCTTTTGACCAGGCCATTCAGGGTCAGAGAGTTTTAATAGATAAGTGGATGGGCCTTTGGGTAGGTGCTGCTGATAGGAAACTTGTTATTTAAGGGTGGTGCAGAAAGACTTGACTTAGAAGGTGAAATTAAATTGAATAGGAATTTTACATCTTTGCTGCTTAGGAGACAGTGACCTGGGTTAGAGATTTGGGAAGTATTAACATATTCAGAGAGTCTTTATTATCTGGGAGTTCACTATCTGAGTTTTTGAAATTAGGAGGTTGTATATTTTTTTTATAGAGAAGCAAAAAGTTCCATAACATGAAAATATTTATAAGTTACTACTTTAAACAATCCCTTCCCAAGCTTTCTTCCCCATTTATCCCAATTCTGCTTTGGCGTAGGGACTTTCTGACTGGAATATAGTTCAAATTAATTGCAAAGTGAAATTACATGTCATGCCCCAAATGCAGGCTTTTGTTTAACTGACAGATGATTTTGGAGCATTGGTTCAATTGCAAAACCATTGACAAAGGGCATCTGACAGAGTTGCCTTCCTGTGATGAAGTGTAGGTAGTGATGGCTCTTGGATTGAACAGGACAAAGAAAGCCTTGGATGTGATGTTGCGGAACACCTATGTTCATGGGGCAGTTAGCAGGAAAGTAACCAGCAAAGGAAAGCTGGCAAGGAAGAATCAAAGGGGGAAAAAGACTTGGGACAGTACAGTGTCACGGAATCCAGCAGAAGAAGCAGATTCCAGAGGAACTGATACCAGTGTTAAATGCAGCAGAAGTCAGGGACTGTTGGTTAAAATGGTAGGAAGTCATTAGTGCTTTACCACAGTGTTGGATTGAGAAGTGAGTGAGAAAGTTACAAAATGTTGTGTAAGGTATTTCATTTTTGTAAAAAAAAAAAAAAAACCAAAGGGAAAAAAAGTAATGATTTTTATATATACCATGTATAAATGCATAGGAAAAGTCTGGAAGTAATTTAACAGTTACTCTGGAGAGAGGAGTAGGATGTTTGTATCAGAAGAGTGGGTGCTGGTGAAATAGGGCTTTCTATATTGTAGGGTACCCTCCCTTTTCTTTTTAAAATTTTAAACAGGATCTCATAGTATTGGTACGTTTAAAAAGATACTGGGTTGTAAGACAAAGAGGCACAGTGTCGCCTATCTTACTGAAGACTTGGAGCGTGAAAGGGAAGAAAAGAGTGAGAAGGTTAGAGTAGGACGAAGACCAGGTTGAAGCACAAGCACACGTGTGTGTGCGTGTGCGTGTCTTTTAAGGTAGGAGAAACTTGAGGTTGAAAATATGAGAGAGGAAAAGAGGAGCAAGAGTCTTAGAGGACGTGTGGAAGAATGGGGATCTAGATTCTCTAGAGCATTAGAACTTTAAGAGGAAGAATACCTCTTCATGTGAGAGACTCAGACTTGAGTGTTTTTAGAATAAGAAATCACCCACGGTGTTTGCTTAAAAAAAAAAAAAAACAGATTCAGTGACCTAGCCTCCAGAGAGATTGATTCACTAAATCTGAGGTAGAGCTCCTTGCTGCAAAACCTGTGACCAGTAACACTAGCCATTTTATTTTATGAGCAAGTTTATTTCTTGGACTATTTTTGGAAGACAGACTGGGAAATTCAGAGGTAGAAAAATTATGAAGTTTTTAAAATTATGAAATATATCTTATGTATAAAAGCATATATGTGTAATATGTATAATTTATTAATTTTAAAGGATAATAAACATCTATGCTAATGAAACATACATCTCCATCACGCCTTTCTCCCAGAGGTTTCCACCAGATTGAATTTTACATTAATTCTTCCCATGCTTTTCTTTGTACTTTTATTCCTTATGTACCCCTAAACTATCTTTAGTTTTGCCTATTAGTAGGTGTGCTTAGCTGTTTCATTTATCAGATGAGAGAGCTAAAACATACCTGGGAACATCCTCTAGAATTGTGACACTATGCTTGTTATACTTTTCTATTTTTGCCTTATGTAAGTTATTTGTTACTTGTCTTTCAGTATTTTTGTCCTGATAGCCAAAAGGGCTTTCAAGATAGCCCTTTTCTATCTCTGCCTCACATTCCTGAGTCAGCTTCCTTACATCTTCCATCCCCTTAATATTTCTGTTTCTCCTAAGGCCTTATGTTGGAGGCTGTTGGCCCTTTCTTAACCTCTCTCTCCTAGTGAACCTACCTCCTTATCGTCTCAGATATTGCCCCTTCTTCCTTCTTGGTGCCTTCTCTGATCGCCATTGCTGCTCCTACACCCAATATGAAATTAATTTTCTGTATGTCCCCCACACCCCCCTCATTTTATCTCTTCAGCTTTCCCACTCTTGCAGTAATTTTGCTGTTTTGTTTGAGCAGATTCTAATTTTGCTAGCTCAGATGTTTTTCCCTCTCACCCTCACCCAGCTGTGCTGGCTTCATTTTATCATTCTCCCTTCATCCTCAGTCTGTCAGGCTGTCCTTTGCTACAGAGGCACTGCCACATATGTACAGTGAAACCTTCAAGAGTTGGAACTTCACGGGGCTCCCATGTTTTTCTGGGGCTCCCCTGTTTTCCGCCTTTGATAGGTTGCAGCCTTAACACTTTTCTATTGCTTGTCTTAGTGGGAAATATTTGTGCTTTCCTTCTCTGACAGATTTCCGCCTTACACAGGTTCTGGCTTTCGCAGGTTTTACTGTACCTCCCTTGTCTCCTTTCCAGCTCCTTATTTTCTACATGAAACTTTGCCATTTGATTTCATTAGCCTCGTTTATTTGCAAGTTTTAAAGTATTCCATGTTTTAGCTATAATTCTTCACTTATAAATAAAGGATGCCTGGAAAAGATACCAGATCTCTGCTATCATACATAGGAGTTACCCTTTTTAATTCCTGCGGTGTTTCTCAACTCAAGCTACTTGGGCTTTATCCTTGGAGAGTCTGTTTTAGTAGATCTGCAGTGAGTCCTGGACATCAGCATCTTTAAAATGTGTTGGTTTGTAGTGGTAATGCTATAGCCCTCCTCTACTCGTCAGTCATGGGCCCTTTTTACCTGTTTTTCTAGAATTGATTCTTTTTTTCTATTGTCTTTTTTTTTTTTTTTTTTGCTTTCTGGTATTTTATTTGAGTACTCCCTAAGATCTATCTGGAGTCATAGTGGCACACTAGTTAAAAGCTCGGCTGCTAACCAAAAGGTCGGCAGTTCAAATCCACCAGCCGCTCCTTGGAAACCCTATGGGGCAGTTTTACTCTGTCCTGTAGGGTCGCCATGAGTTGGAATTGGCTTTGGGTTTGGTGTGGTATATCTACACTGAATTCATATGGCATTTATCACATTAGCTTTGGTACTATGTCTACATAATAGAGTCTCACGAGAGATCCTGCATACTTTTCGTAGTTTGTACACGATATCAAAGACTTTTTATCTTTCACTCTTTCAACAAATATACGAGGTTACCCATTTTGTACATGAAGAGAATGAGCTTTGTCACTTGGGGCAAGTTATTTTAATAAGTGTAGAACAAGACCTAAGGCTGCCTGACGCTAGGGGCCATGCCCTTGCTGGGGTGGTCTGGCTGCTTTCCCCTTTGCCCTTCCTCCTCAGTTTGACCTTTTATGGCTGTGATGCAGCTCTTTAGGTTTCTTCTAGTTCTCTCTTAAAAATGGTCCCATTTTCAACCGTAGCTGACCATTACTGTGTTTCTGGCCAAATCTGAGGGAGAAAGGATAAACACAAATATCGATCCATGCAAAGTGCAGTGAGCTCCTTGAAGGCAGGATCAGGCCTGGCCCCAGGTTCCTGCTTCAGTGAATGAGGAGCATGCGCTAGGTCGCCTCTGCTGGGCAGGCTTCATGGGTTGACCAATTTCTTAAAAACCGATATTCCTCCTGTTTCGAAAAGGATTTAAGGGAACTTATAAAAAAATTTTACAGTTTTCTATAATGTAAGCGAGAGAGAGAGTGTGTTAGTTTTCTATTGCTGTCGTAGCAAACAACACAAACTTTAAGGCTTGAAGAACACAAATTTATTATCTAGCATTTCTATAGTTCAGAAGTCTGACATGGTCTCCCTGGGAAAAAATCAAGGTTTCAGCAGGGCTGCATTTGTTTCTGGAGGGTCTTTGCTCATTCTCGTGGTTGGCAGAGTATGTAGTTTTTGCAGTTGTAGGACTGAGATCCCCTTTGCCTTGCTGGCTGTCATTTGAGGGCAGTTCTGGCTTCTAGAGCTCACCCACCTGTCTTCACCCCTTAGCTCTTGGCCCTCTTCCTCTGTCTTTACAGCCAGCAGCAGTGGGTCAAGTCCTTCTCATGTCACACCTCTGACTGGATCTGGGAAAGGTTGAAGGTTTGAAGGACTCCTGTGATTAGAGAGGCTTTACCTGGATCATCAGGATAATCCCCACATCTCAGTCTGTAATCTGAATCTCATCTGTAAAGGCTCGCTTAGCATGTAAAGTAACACTGGGGATGAGGGTGAGGACCTCCTCAGGGATCATTCTGCCTACCACAGAGGACTAAGGGGCAAATGGTGGAAAAAATAAGATGAAATCAGAAGCAACATTAATATCTGAAGTGTATGATGGAGGTGTGTACACTTCTTTGAAGTCTGCATTGTGTTTAATATGAAGCAATACAAAGAGAGAACTCTGCTTGGTTGCAGTAACTAAAATTGGGTTGATCCCGACTCATGGGGTCACAGGTATGTTACAGAGTAGAACCGCTCCATTGGGTTTTCTTGGCTGTCATCTTTATGGAAGCGATCTACCAGTCCTTTCTTCTGTGGCACTGCCGAGCTGGTTCCAGTCACCAACCTTTAGATCAAGAGTCTAACGCAATCCTTTTGCCCATCTATTATTTAAAGAAAAAAAAAAAAAAAAGTATGTACATGCATATATTTAGTTACTCCTGATACTGAGTCTTGAAATTTCTCTCTGGTCTTCTTAGAAGGAATGCTGTGTAACGTAGTGACGAATGTAAATATACAATTGGTTTTATCGGGCAGTTTCTCTAGTTTGCACCAGTGCTTGAGTCTGAACAGTAATATCTATGCGTAAGGCCCTATTTTACAGATGCAGAAGGGGGGACACTGATGGCCGCATCGTACAGCTAGTAACTGGCAGAGCTGGAATTTGAACCCGGGTCGTTCTCTGTCCTGTATCATACAGATTTCTAGGTTCTCACAATCCATACAAGACATCTTCTGTTGGTTTACTAACTGCTTGGTTCCAGGAGTTGCTGTGGGAGTATATAGTCCTTTCACTTCCCTTAAACAAATTTACTTCTTCCCATCCTTTACTTAGAAACATTCAATAACTTCCACCTGTGCAAAATAGGGCCACACTGCCCCATGTAAAACTAGATAGAAGGTCCCTTGTCTGCTACTTAACTACCTGTGTGATTGTGGGCAACCCATTTATATATTTGAAAAATGAGCTAATCCAAACTTTGTCAGTGCTTTATAGTGTCTGAGTAATGCTGATTGTAGCAAAAATAAATTCTTTGGTCCTCTGTGTATCCTAATATGTTGATTGCCCCAATCCCTGCTTAGCTTGCTCATTTGTGGCCAGCTGATACTTTGAGGAATCTGCTGTCCTTGACTCTCATTGTTTCTTTCATAGCCTGTGTTGATGTTTTCCTGCTTTTCTTGTTCTTAACATACTTGTTTTCATCTAGATGTTTTGTGGAAGGTTCTTTATTTTATCACGATTGTTTTTCATTTTATTCCAGATATCTATATTTTTAGCAGCTTGCCTAATTTAGTCCACATGACCATCCAAGATTTGGAAAGACTGTAGGGTTTTGTTCTTGGAAGGACTCATTGGATTACAAGGAACAAACCCACTCCAGCCAGATCAAGGAAAGAGAATTATGATAAGGATTTAAAGAGGTCTCGTATAGGAATCCAGGAAAAGCTGTATGAACTGGCTACTCTGAAATCCGTGTTTTCCTCTGGGGCTTCTCTTTTGACCCTTGAAATATTTAGGAATGTGTCTTTTTGTTTTCAAAAAATTTTTTTTTAAACAATCTTTTTATTGTTAATTTCTGATCTTAATTCACTTAGATCAGAGAAGGTAGCCTATATAGTACTGATTCTTTCATAGTCAAGTACTTGGTCAGTTTTTGCACATGCTCCATGCGTGCGTGAACAAAGTGTGTATTCTTGTGTAGTGGTGGGTTCGGAGATCCTCAAATGTCCGCTAGGTCACGTCTTCCATATTTTTAATACTCTTGTCTACTTAGTTGAGTTTTGTGGAGGACAGATGTTAAAAATCTGCTATTATGACAATAGATTTTTCTTGTAATTCTGTCAGATTTTTCCTCCCCGATAATAAATTATTATTTATTTGGAAGGTACGTGTGGGCTCAGGATGGATATAATCTTACTGATGAGTTCCTTTTTCCTTGAGCAACCCTGTGCTTTTACTTAGTAAATGTTTCGGTATTCAAATGTTTGTCTAATATTAATTTTGAATATTAACTTTTGGTTCCTATTTGCCTAGTATGTATTGTTTTTCATCTTTTTTGCATCAGTTTTTATCTTTGTTTTATTTTGTTTTGAAAAAATATAACTTTACAGATACAGTTGAAGCCCTTCATATATCCTTCTCATTCTTAACCACTCTCCTGAATTTGGTGCTTGTAATTCTTTTGAAATTTTCCGTACAACTTGTGTGTGTGTATGTGTGTTATATCTGTAAACAACGTGCAGCATTGTTTTGTGTATTTTTTCAACTTCATCTAAATGTAATGTTACTGTACTTAGGCTGAAACTATTTTGCTCAACATTATTAATATTTATCCATATTAATGTAGCTGTGTTTCATTGATATTAATTGCTTGATTTATTTAATTTTAATTGTATTTGATTATTTGACTATACCACAATTTTCCCATGCTTTTGCTTATGAAAATTTTAGGATCGTTTGTTTTGTTGCTTAAAAAAAGCAATATTGCATGGGTTATTCTTGTGCCTCTTTCCTTGAGCATGTGTGCTGGAGTTGTGGAAATACTGTGAAACCTACGAGAACTGGAACTCCACGGGACTGCCTTGTTTTTTGAGCTCTTGCAAGATTTCCGCCTTTGACAGGGTACAGCTTACCACTTTTCTATCACTCTATATTAGTGAAAAATATTTGAGTTTTCCTTCTTTGACAGGTTCCCACCTTACCCAGGTTCTGGCTTTCGTAGGCTTTACTGTATACACTGAAGTAGAATTGTGGGTGGGACAGATGCACATCTTCAGCTTTATTAAAAAAGCAAACAAACAAAAGTTTTTCCTTGGAGGCTGTTTTGACTCATGATGACACCGTATGTGTTTTCAGAGTAGAACTGTACTCCGTAGTGTTTTCAGTGGCTGATTTTTCTAAAGTAAATCACCAGGCCTTTCTTCCAAGGCCCCTCTTGCTAGACTTGAACCTTTCACCTTTCCTTTAGCAGCTGAGCACATTGTTTGTATCAGCCAAGGATTCAGCTTTACTAGCTAATCTAAATTACTCTTCAGAGTATTTATTAGCTGACCTTCATTTTTGTTTTTGTCCTATTTTCTCCCATTAAAAAAAAGTTTTAAAATTAAATAAAAAATTAGTTATATAATATATATAATTATATACTTATTATATTAATATATATTTTACATATCTAAAATAAGTTATACCGTATATAATATATAATAAACCAAAGAACCAAACCTGGTGCTGTCAGTCGATTCCAGCTCATAAAAAAAAACCCAGTGCCGTTGATTCCAACTCGTAGCGACTTTATAGGACAGAGTAGAACTGCCCCACAGTGTTTCCAAGGAGCGCTTGGCAGGTTCGAACTGCCGACCCCTTGTTTAGCAGCCTTAGCACTTAACCACTACGCCACCAGGGTTTCCACCAGCTCATAGCGACCTTATATATTAATAGTTTATGTAATAGCTGTTAACATAATAGCTTTTTCTACAGCCTATTGCTGTATTTAAAAAAAAAATTCAATCTGAAATTTTCTGTTAACAGGAGAATTTAATGCTTTTATTTCTGTTATGATCATTAATGAATTTGGATTTATTTCTACTGTCAGGAACCACGCTCGTCCAGTCAGGTAGGCGGGGATCAAGGCATTCATAGATCACAGGCATGCCCACTTGCCATGGTCTTTCTGGTCGGGGCAGGCACATGTCCCACACAGGAAGTAATGTGGTAGTCAGGTTTCCCAAGCATGTGTGGTGTCACCTACTCCTTGTAGGACAATGTAGAATGAATGTAATTGTGCATATGAATAATTAATTTAAATTCCTGGATTTTCTATTTGTGAAATGCATTTAGTACCTGCCTAGTGCACCTTATAGGGTGTTAACCACTGCAACATCTGTTAACGACTTTATATCTGTTGTTGAAATTTACCTGTCAGTTGTTTTCTTTACAGCTTTTACAGTTGATAAGCCAGCGCAAATGGTGGTATACTTACGCTTGTATTATCAAAATTGATGTTGTTTTGCATTCGTCCACCTTTAGCAATAACTGCACTTAGGAGGCAAATAATACATTCTTCTAAGTCCTCTCTGGCAGTTTAGCTGACACTCTTGAAAACTTTCTTAGCGCCTGGTGTTTGTAATTAGGGTAGCTTTTCCCCCAAGCGTTAAGAAATAAAAGCATTTTATTCTGAAGTTAAAATCCATTTCAGTCAAGTACAGTGGAAATAATTATATTGTGGGATCAACTCAGAATTTTCCAGTTTGAGAAAGTGTGGAATTGTGAATGAAATTCAGATCACAATTGGAGCGTGTGTAATTAGAATGTCCCGATGCACGCGGTGGCTGCATTTCTTCCTGTGACCTGGTGAAGCTCAAGCCTCTGTCAGTGTCGGTTTTCTCGTCTAGATGAAGGCGGCAGTAATGCCCGCCTTCTGTATGTCGAGGGATTTTTGTGAGGCTTCAAGTAAACTGTGTGCAGGTGCTCTGTAAACTGCATAGTGCTTTGTCCCTAGGAACATCTGTGTGTTTAGAGGTAAATTTTCGAATCTGTTGAGTGCTCTAAAATTGAGTTAGTGGGGTAGGTTTTGCCTGTGGAAAAAGCTCTTCACTGTGCTGACTTCAGATGGCGATTTCTTGAGCCGAAGGAAACAAAATCACATGTTAATCACAAAATGACGGGTTTTCGATCCTGAAAACTCCTTGGGACTCAATTAAAAAAAAAAGCTATCTCTATCTCAGATGTCTTCCTGGGCCACCTGAGACTGAGAAGAACAGCAACTACTAGGAGGTTCCGGTTTCCGCTTGCCTTTAGGAGTCTGAAGAGGTGGTAAGGCCAGTGGTCTTCCACCCTGATTTTGTCTCCACTCAGCTGTGGTATCTTGAGAACTCAAGTTCTCGGTTTTGAACCTCTTTGGAAAGAGTCAGTTTTTTAAGTCTACAGAAGTCTTTGGTACAAATGAACCTGTTGATCAAAGGTTATCTTTTCTATCTTTGGATAAAGTGTTGTTAGTTCAGTTTTAACCATTACAACAGGCAAAGTAAAAGTGTCCCAAATTATGTTATAAAATAAACATAGAAAAATCACTTGGATTCCTCTACATCAACAAGAAGAACATTGAAGAGGAAATAACCAAATCAATACCATTCACAGTAGCCCCCAAGAAGATAAAATACTTAGGAATAAATCTTACCAAGGATGTAAAAGACCTGTACAAAGAAAACTACAAAGCTCTACTACAAGAAATTAAAAAGGACATACTTAAGTGGAAAAACATACCTTGCTCATGGATAGGAAGACTTAACACAGTAAAAATGTCTATTCTACCAAAAGCCATCTATACATATAACGCACTTCCGATCCAAATTCCAATGTCATTTTTTAAGGTGATAGAGAAACAAATCACCGATTTCATATGGAAGGGAAAGAAGCCTCGGATAAGCAAAGCATTACTGAAAAAGAAGAAGAAAGTGGGAGGCCTCACTGTACCTGATTTCAGAAGCTATTATACAGCCACAGTAGTCAAAACAGCCTGGTACTGGTACAACAACAGGCACATAGACCAATGGAACAGAATTGAGAACCCAGATATAAATCCATGAGCAGCTGATATTTGACAAAGGACCAGTGTCAGTTAATTGGGGAAAAGATAGTCTTTTTAACAAAAGGTGCTGGCATAACTGGATATCCATTTGCAAAAAAATGAAACAGGACCCATACCTCACACCATGCACAAAAACTAACTCCAAGTGAATCAAAGACCTAAGCATAAAGACTAAAACGATAAAGATCATGGAAGATAAAATAGAGACAACCCTAGGAGCCCTAATACAAGGCATAAACAGAATACAAAACATTACCAAAAATGACGAAGAGAAACCCGATAACTGGGAGCTCCTAAAAATCAAACACCTATGCTCATCTAAAGACTTTATCAAAAGAGTAAAAAGACCACCTACAGACTGGGAAAGAATTTTCAGCTATGACATCTCCGACCAGCGCCTGATCTCTAAAATCTCCATGATTCTGTCAAAACTCAACCACAAAAAGACAAACAACCCAATCAAGAAGTGGACAAAGGATATGAACACACATTTCACTGAAGAAGATATTCAGGCAGCTAACAGATACATGAGAAAATGCTCTCGATCATTAGCCATTTGAGAAATGCAAATTAAAACTACGATGAGATTCCATCTCACTCCAATAAGGCTGGCATTAATCCAAAAAACACAAAATAATAAATGTTGGAGAGGCTGTGGAGAGATTGGAACTCTCATACACTGCTGGTGGGAATGTAAAATGGTACAACGACTTTGGAAATCTATCTGGCGTTATCTTAAACAGTTAGAAATAGAACTACCATACGACCCAGAAATCCCAATCCTCGGAATACACCCTAGAGAAACGAGAGCCTTCACACAAACAGATATATGCACACCCATGTTTATTGCAGCTCTGTTTACAATAGCAAAAAGCTGGAAGCAACCAAGGTGTCCATCAACGGATGAATGGGTAAATAAATTGTGGTATATTCACACAATGGAATACTACGCATCGATAAAGAACAGTGACGAATCTCTGAAACATTTCATAACATGGAGGAACCTGGAAGGCATTATGCTGAGCGAAATTAGTCAGAGGCAAAAGGACAAATATTGTATAAGACCACTATTATAAGATCTTGAGAAATAGTATAAACTGAGAAGAACACATACTTTTGTGGTTACGAGGCGGGGAGGGAGAGGGTTTTTTGTTGATTAATTAGTAGATAAGAACTGCTTTAGGTGAAGGGAAGGACAACACTCAATACATGGAAGGTCAGCTCAGTTGGACTGGACCAAAAGCAAAGAAGTTTCTGGGATAAAATGAATGCTTCAAAGGTCAGCGGAGCAAGGGCGGGGGTTTGGGGACCATGGTTTAAGGGGATTTCTAAGTCAATTGGCAAAATAATTCTATTATGAAAACATTCTGCATCCCACTTTGAAATGTGGCGTCTGGGGTCTTAAATGCTAACAAGCGGCCATCTAAGATGCATCAATTGGTCTCAACCCACCTGGATCAAAGGAGAATGAAGAACACCAAGGTCACACGACAACCAAGAGCCCAAGAGACAGAAAGGGCCACATGAACCAGAGATCTACATCATCCTGAGACCAGAAGAACTAGTTGGTGCCCGGCCACAATCGATGACTGCCCTGACAGGGAGCACAACAGAGAACCCCTGAGGGAGCAGGAGATCAGTGAGATGCAGACCCCAAATTCTCATAAAAAGACCAGACTTAATGGTCTGACTGAGACTAGAGGAATCCCGGCGGCCATGGTTCCCAAACCTTCTGTTGGCACAGGACAGGAGCCATCCCCGAAGACAACTCATCAGACATGAAAGGGACTGGACAGTGGGTGGAGAGAGATGCTGATGAAGAGTGAGCTAATTATATCAGGTGGACACTTGAGATTGTGTTGGCATCTCCTGTCTGGAGGGGGGATGGGAGGATAGAGTGGGAAGCTGGCAAAATTGTCACGAAAGGAGAGACTGGAAGGGCTGACTCATCAGGGGGAGAGCAAGTGGGAGTACAGAGTAAGATGTATGTAAACTTATATGTGACAGACTGACTTGATTTGTAAATGTTCACTTGAAGCTCAATAAAGTTAATAAAAAAAAAAGTGTCCCAAATTACTGTGCTCAAAACTTTATTTAACTTGATACAATAATTAGTAGATAGGAAAATGAGTAACCAATTACAAATTAAGTCAATAATAATTATATACCTGGCATGGGAGTTGACTTATCAGTCCACTAAGTAAAAATATTTGTTACACTTTTTCAGGATAACCTTGAGTATGAGGTTTAGAAATTCTTCCAGTTTCACAACTAAGGAGGTTTTTAACTGATTAAATAACTATATGCATAAAGGGCTGCTCATATAGGCAAAGCTGGAGGACTGTGCTGGTACACACAGTCCTGGGTTCTGTGCATTTAACATTATCAACAATTTGGATACGGTCAGATTTGGTCAAAAGAACTAATGTGTGGGTTATTACAGACAGAATCCAAAATGGACTTGATAGGCAGAATGACTAAATTTAGCAAAATGAAATTTAATAAAAATAAAGTTAAAGCCATATATTTACTTTAGAAACAACCATACAAATATAAGATAAAGAACAGCTAGTTTTTTTAGTTAATTAATAGCATATGTCCAAAAACTTAGTTTTATGTGACTTGGTTCAATAGGAGTCAGTCGTGCAACCAGACCAAACCCATTGCTGTCAAGTCGATTCACAGTCATAGCAACTCTATAGGACAGAGTAGAACTGCCCCATAGGGTTTGCAAGGCTGTAATCTTCACGGAAGCAGACTGCCGCGTCTTTCTCCCATGGAGTGGCTGGTGGGTTTGAACCACTGACCTTTTGGTTAGTAGCTGAGCACTTAGCCACTGTGTCACCAAGACTCCTAGTTGAGTAACGAAGGCAATAAGATGCTAGGATAGTAAAAATATAATGTCCGGATAAGGCAGGTAAATAGCTCTACCCTGATCAGCCCTCAACTACAGTTCAGTCATCTGTGAACTGGAGTCTATGCTAAGGAGATCATTCAGGATGGTGTGAAGGCTAGGTCAACCATGATGTTTTAGCGATGATTGATATAACAAACATTTTAACCTAAAAATGAGAAGGCTTCAAGGAGAATATAATAATGACTTTCAGATACTTAGGGTACTGTCATGTGAAAGAGGACTTAGACCTACTGTTCGTAGCTTTTGTGGGCGGGACCAGGGCCATGAGTAGAAGAAGAGAGAGAGATATGGACTCCATGTAAAATGGAAAGAGCTAAGAAGTGGTGAGTTGGTGTTATGGATTGAATTGTGTCCCACCCCAAATGTGTATCAACTTGGCTAGGCCATGATTCCCAGTATTGTGTGGTTGCCCCCCATTTTGTGATCTCATGTGATTTTCCTATGTGTTATAAATCCTGCCTCTATGATGTTAGTGAGGCAGGATTAGAGGCAGTTATGTTAATGAGCTAGGACTCTGCAAGATTAAGTTGTGCCGTAGGTCAATCTCTTTTGAGATAAAGAAGAGAGAAGCAAGCAGAGAGACTGGGGACCTCATTACCACCAAGCAAGAAGAGCCAGGAGTGCGCATCCTTTGAACCCAGAATCCCTGTGCTGCAAAGCTCCTAGACCAGGGGAAGATTGATGACAAGGACCTTCTCCTAGAGCTGAAAGAGAGAGAAAGCCTTCCCCTGGGGCTGGTACCCTGAATTCGGACTTCTAGCCTCCTAGACTGAGAGAGTAAATGTCTGTTTGTTAAAGCCATCAACTTGTGGTATATCTGTTACAGCAGCGCTGGATGACTGAGACAGTTGGTTTGTTACTAGAGCTATTCAAGCAGGAGTTTGATCAGCACATAGTAGGGCTTGGAAGCTGCACAAAAGATAGAGGATTGGAGTCATTTTTTTCTTTTTCCTCTAAGGAAATTTAGGTTACTATTGAGGAATCCTTGGATGGTGCCAATGGTTAAATGCTTGACTACTAGCCAAAGATTGGCAGGTCGAACCCACCCAACGGTACCTCAGGAGACAGGCCTGGCGATCTGCTTCCAAAAGGGCACAGCCTTGACAACCCTGTGGAGCAGTTCTGCTCTGCACAGATGGGGTCCAATAAGGCAAAATTGACTGATGGCAACTAACAACAAGAAGTCGCTATTGTGAGCAGTCCCTGTGCTGGGGTTAGAAAAGTGAACAAGCCTGTCTCACCTTAAAGTGGAGACCAACTTGCCACAATAATTACAGTTTTTTTTTTTAGAGACTGGTACAGAGCACTAAAGGAGCTGGAGAAGATTCATTTTGACTGTAGCAAATAGCTCATAACAGATTCAGATATTCAGTAAACATTTATAGAGCACTTTTTTATTTATTGTGTGCTGAGTACTGTGCTATGGCTTCATTTATGTTCTCATAGCAAGTCTAGGAGGTAGCTATTAACCCCATTTATAAATGAAAAAATAGGCATGACATGTTCAGACCTGGTCTAATTTGTTTGAGTAATTCCCCCACCTAATAATCCTGTAAAATCAGACTGTGCTCTGGCCTGAATCCTTATGTTAGTCATGTGAAAAGAATAGACAACTGAGCTGGGCTCTTCACAATTCTTTTATTTTGCCAAGAAGGTGGGATGACCTTATGCCAGGAATGTTATGCACTGTGACAGTAAATGGTTTTTGTCAGGACTTTGTGAGGAATGCTGGGGCCGTATGTGAAAAGCATTGTGTGACATAGTTGAAGGAGTTGGCGTTTAATCCTCTAGACAGCTTCAAATCAGAAGTCTTACTCTCCACTGTCTCAAATGGGAGAATTTTATACCCTTAACTCAGATTTCTGACAGTAATTAATGAGCCCCTTCCACCATTTAACCTACTCTTTTCTTTCTTGGCCTTTCTTCCCTTCCTTTCTGTTTAAAGTTTCCTGAAGAGTTTACAGAAGTAGAAAAATCGTGTTGGATTTGCATGTTTGTGAATGTGTGAATTTTCAGCCTTAGTCATGAGTAAGTCTTGTCGAAAAGTACTTCTCGGCAGATGATGATAGTATTCTTCAGAGACTTTTATGGTGGAAAAAAGAAATAAAAATCTTTTCACAACGTACTGTTTTGCTTGCAGACTTCTTTGTAATTTTCTTAGCAGACTAACATTTAATGTAACTATTTTTGGTCACACTAGAAGTTTTTCTGGTTACTTAATGCCATGTCACTATGGAGGTAGTTGAGTGAGGCCAGTACAGGTAGTTCCCAACTTATGACGTATTCAAGAGTTAGGATGAACCGGCTTACTACCCTCTGATTTTTTTTTTTTTTTTTTTTGGTATAGTTTTGGTACATCATTCCAACAGAGTTGTCGGAATGGAACCTCATCATAAGCCAGGGACTACTTACTTTACTACTTTTAGTAAAAGTAGTGCCAAAGTTGATGTTAAAAACAAAAAAAACAGTTGTCGACGAGTGGATTCAAACTCCTGGTGACCCCACGTGTGTTAGAGTAAAATTGTGCTTCATGGGATTTTCACTGTCTGATTTTTCGGAAGTAAATCACCAGGATTTTTTTTTTTCTGAGGTGCCTCTGTGGATTTGAACCTCTGACCTTTGAGTACATTAACTGTTGGTACCCCCTCCCCCAGGACTCTGATGATAAAATAGACTTATTAAAAAGCTTATTTTTTTAATGGTGAAAGTGTTAAATGAAAAATAAGTCCCTCTACCACTTTCCATATGTAAGCATGGTATACAGTGACTTATATATCCTTCTAGAAGTGTTTTTATGCATCTCTTAGCCTGTGGACTCTTGTGTGTATGTGTATCCATCCTCTCGTCCCATCAACAGGGTAATACAATTAATACTGTTCTACTTTATTTTTTTCACTTAGGGTAAATCTTGGGTATCTTTCCATATCATCACACATAAATCTATCACATTTTTTAAAAGACATCTGCATAGCTGAACCATGCTTATATTCTGTTAGGGTTTGTGGTAGTGAACAACAGAAGTCAACTCTGGTTAACTTAAGCAGAAGACTTTATTGCAAAGATTAGATGGTTTATACAGGATTGATGGGAAGGCAGCAGAATCAAGCTAGAAAATGAGTAAAACCAAGGAAAGCAAGGCAGAGCCAAATTCCTGCTGTCTGTACAGCCTGCTTAAGAAGATGCTGGGTGCATGCCACTGGATCTGCTGGACCCTCACCAACACTGGCGCCGCGCTGCCATGGGTTATCTCTTGACCGTTCCTGATATTGTCGTACTCTTTCAGGATTCCGAGTTCTGGACAGGAACATCTAACTGTCTCAGCTTAGATCACATGTCTGTATGCCCTAGCTACTGAGGAGCTCAAAGGGTGCTCTGATGCTAGGTGCCAGGAATAACAAACACCTGCCTACACCTCTTGTTGAATGTGGTTACGTGTAGTGCTGCCATAAGCCATCTTGTGCATTTGTGTAAGAAGGAAAAATCTGGGTCAACTGGTATTTACATTTTGTGTTTTGATACTGCCTGGTCACCTTCCATTAAAAATACAGATTTAGAAAGAACATTAATTTTGAGCTTGGTATATATTTTATGTACTTAAATTCAACATGCTAATCTCAGCATTAATCATGTATATTAACTGATACCTAGTCTGTGTTTGAGTTTAGTAATTGATTTAGTGTCAAACATTATTCCTTTGCTTTAATACTTTAATCTGGTAATTGCCTGAAATAATTCTTTTTGCATATAGCTTTTAACTTTGATACGCATTTATGTGATAATATACCACTTAGAGATCATGTACAGTAAATTTACAGTAGTCCTTTACAACAGAGTTCTGTTCCATTGTCTCCATCATAAGGCGGTTTTGATGTAAGTCAAATACTCTTTTTTTTTTTTTTTTAAGTTTTCATTATTATTGCCTTTATTATCAGTATCTTTATAAACCTGATCTTCATCTTTGGGGGTTGAAAACATTGCATATAGGTTTACAAATATGATGACATTAGAAATTACACACTGCAACATCGTGTGTAGTGTATGTTACTAATGATAAGATGTACAAAAAAATTGACAGTCGTAAATGTGGTTTGTCGTAAGTTGAATATGATGTAAGTCGAGGACTACCTGAACGGTATGATAATTGTGTTGTACATGTACATCTAAGTTCCTTCTTCCTTCTGTAACATATTGAAAAAATATCCTCTTCAAGCGATTTCACTGAAATACATTTCTTAGATGCTGCAGTTCCTGTTGGAAATCTTCACTTATGAAAGGATTAGGAAGCGTGTGAGGTTGAATTGTGTTAATATACTTGGTTTGCTCATGTGACCCGTGGAACATTATTGTTTGGGTTAAAGCCAGGGTCACAGAAATAGTTTTTTTTAAACTTCTTTCCTTAAATTTCTGCCCTGGTAAAGAGCATTCCTTTCTTCCTTTTAATACTGCTACTAATACCTTGAAAGTGGATAACATTCTTTTTAGTTAGGAGAGGCGCTGGTTTCAAATAGTAATATGTACCTGAGAAAAATACAAATTTAGGAGGTTGGATGGTATTGTGGGGGGGGAAGCATGATTTAGAATCAAAAAACCTGATTTTGAGTTTTAGCTCTGCCTCTTCCTATGTTGAGACATAGCACTTAAGCCTCAATTTCTTCATCTTTAAAATGGGGTTATAATTCCTGCCTTACTGATCTCACAGGCTTATTGTTATAGTCAAATAAGATTGGGTATGTAGGGGGAGCATAGTCTCATCTTGCAAACTGTCAAAAGCATGCAGATATTTTAAATGTTAATAGAGTACGTAAGTGTAAAATTGATTATATGACTTTGTAGATGCAATAAGAAAAGAAGCATTTATCTGTATTGGAGTGGATCCTTTGGATATTTAGCAGATAGCAAGGGGAAAGAAAAAAGGAGACCTGGTGGCACAGTGTTTAAAAGCACCCAGCTGCCAACCAAAAAGTCAGTGGTTCGAACCCACCAGCTGCTCCAAATCCATCAGCAGCTCCATGGGAGAAAGATGTGGCAGTCTGCTTCCGTAAAGATTTACAGCCTTGGAAACCCTAGGGGGCAGTTCTAGTCTGTCCTGGAGGGTCTCTATGAGTTAGAATCGATTCGATGGCAGTGAGTTTAGTTTTGGGTTTTGGTAAGGGGAATGAAGCTGGGCTACATGCTATTCTAAACTGGCAAATTACCAAAGATACTAAGTGAAAACCAGGATAACCCTATTTTGAACTCACCGGCTCTGTGGTGAAGCATTTATCTAGAGATTTCAGTTATTTGTTACAGCAAATATGCATTGTGTTCAGATTACTTACAACTGGAAAATTAAATACAAGAAGAAATGGACACTGCAACCAGCCCTTTAGTTTGTCATATCTAGGGTAATGGCTCTCAAACTTTACACATGTCAGAATCACCTGAAAAACTTGCTAAACCACAGATTGCAAGGCTCCACTCCAGAGCTTCTGGTTCAGTAAGTCTGGGATGAGGCCTGATGTGCATTCTAACAAGTCACCAGGTGATGCTGCTGCTCTTGGTCTGGGGATCACACTTTGAGGGAAACCGTGTAATTTATTATCCAGACTAATCCATTAATAATTTATCAGGACAACAGGAGTAACTGAGCTGGCCCCTGGCAAACCAGGATGTAGGGTCATCCTAATTTTACCGGATGGAAGTCTTTTTACAAAGAGGTTTATGTAATAGTTGTCTCCTGGTGGATGACTCATGGTACCAAGTGGTATGTGTATATGTGTTTTTAAATTTTGTTATGTTTTAGGTGAAAGTTTACAGCTCAAATTAGTTTCTCATTCAAGTATTTATACACAAATTGTTCTGTGACATTGGTTGCACCCCCTGCACTATCTACCTCTTCTGGCCTCAGGCTGGTGGAGGCTGTGGTTCAGTAGTCCTTTGGGCCAATATATGCCTTGTGCCTTTGGTTTTCTTCATTCTCCTTTGTTCTGAACGTGATGGAAACAGTAGGTGCATCTTAGATGGCCCCTTGCTAGCTTTTAAGACCCAGACACTACTCACCAAAGTAGGGTGTAGAACATTTTTTTTATTATTTTGCTTTAAGGGAAAGTTTACAGCTCACGTTAGTTTCTCATACAAAAATTTAAACACTCGTTGTTACATGACCCTAGTTGGTGTGTGTATAATGTGACAGCACACTCGTCCTTTCCACCCTCGATTTCCAGTGTCTGTTCAACCAGCTCCCGTCCCTTTCTGCCTTCTCATCTCGCGTCCGGACGGGAGCTGCTCACTTAGTCTCATGTATCTACTTTAAGAAGCATACTTTTCATGAGTATTATTTTATGTCTTGCAGTCCAGTCTAATCTTTGTCAGAAGAATTGGCTTTGGGAATGGTTTTAGTTCTGGATTAACAGAGAGTCCAGGGTCCATGTCTTCTGGGGTTCCTCCAGTCTCAGTCAGACCATTAAGTCTGGTCTTTTTACTAGAATTTGAGGTCTGCATCCCGTTTTTCTCCTGCTTCATCAGAGGCTCTCTGTTGTGTTCCCTGTCAGGGCGGTCACTGGTGGGAGCCAGGACCGTCTAGTTCTTCTGGCCTCAGGTTGATGGAGTTTCTGGTTTACGTGGCCCTTTCTGTTGCTTGGGCTAATATTTTCCTTGACTCTTTGGTGTTCTTCATTCTCCTTTGCTCCAGGTGCCTTGGGACCAATTGACACATCTTAGACGGCTGCTTGCTAGCTATTAAGACCCCAGACGTCACTCACCGAAGTGGGATGCATAGCATGTTCTTAATAAACTTTGTTATGCCAGTTGACCTAGATGTCCCCTGAAACTGTGGTCTCCAGACCCCAGCCCCAACTACGCTGACCCTTGAACTGTTTGGTTGTATTTGGGAAACTTCTTAGCATTTGGATTAGTCCGGTTGTGCTGACTTCCCCTTTATTCTGTGCTGTCCTTCATTTCACCTAACATAATTCTTGTCTACTGTGTAGTTAATGAATACCCCTTTCCCTTCCTCCCCACCCTCGTAACCATCAAAGAATGTTTTCTTCTGTATTTAAACCTTTTCTTGAGTTCTTCTAATAGTGGTCTTACACAGTAATTGTCCTTTTGCGACTAATTTTACTCAGCATAACGGCTTCCAGATTTATCCATGTTATGAGATGTTTCACGGATTCATCATTGTTCTTTATCATTGTATAGTATTCCATCATGTGAGTATACCATAATTTGTTTATCCATTCATCCGTTGATGGGCACCAAGGTTATTTCCATCTTTTTACTATTGTGAACAGTGCTGCAGTGAACATGGGTGTGTATATATCTGTTCATGTGAAGGCTCTTCCTTCTGTAGGATATATTCCAAGGAATGGGAGATGGATCCTATGGAACTTCGGTTTCTAGCTTTTTAAGGAAGTGCCAAATCGATTTCCAAAGTGGTTGTACCATTTTACATTCTCACCAGCAGTGTAGAAGCGTTCCAGTCTGTCCACAGCCTATCCAATGTTAATTCGTGTTTTTTGGATTAATGCTAGCCTTGTTGAGGTGAGTTGATATCTCATCGTAGTTTTGATTTGCATTTCTCTAATGGCTAATGATCATGAGCATTTCCGCATGTATCTGTTAGCTGCCTGAATGTCTTCTTTGGTAAAGTGTCTGTTCATATCCTTTGCCTGTTTTTTATTTGGGTTATTTGTCTTTTTGTTGTTTTGCAGTATCTTGTAGATTTTAAAGATTAGACCCTGACTGGATATGTCGTAGCCAAAAAATTTTTCCCAGTCTGTAGGTTGTCTTTTTACTCTTTTGGTGAAGTCTTTTGATGAGCATAAGTGTTTGATTTTTAGGAGCTCGCAGTTATCTAGTTTTTCTTCTGGTGTTTGTGCATTGTTAGTAATGTTTTATATTCTGTTTACGCCGTGTATTAGGGCTCCTGGCATTGTCCCTATTTTTCTTCCATGATCTTTAATCGTTTTAGATTTATGTCTTTGATCTATATTGAGTTAGTTTTTGTGCATGGTGTGAGGTATGTATGGGTCTTGTTTCATTTTGTTGCAGGTGGATATCCAGTTATGCGAGCACCATTTGTTAAAGAGATTGTCTTTTCCCCATTTAATGGACTTTGGGCTTTTGTCAAATACCACCTGCTCGTAGGTGGCTGAATTTACATCTGGATTCTCAGTTCTGTTGCATTGGTCTATCAGTCTGTTGTTGTACCAATACCAGGCTGTTTTGACTACTGTGGCAGTATAAAAAAAAAAAGTAGGCTCTAAAATCAGGTACTGTGAGGCCTCCCAGTTTGTTCTTCAGTAATGCCTTACTCATGGGGGGCTCTTCCCTTTCTGTATCAAGTTGGTGATTTGTTTCTCCATCTCAGTAAAAAATGCTGCTGGAATTTGGATGGGGATTGCATTGTATCTGTAGGTTGCTTTGGGTAGAATAGACATTTTCACAATGTTGAATCTTCCTATCCATGAGCAAGGTATGTTTTTCCACTTACGTAGGTCTCTTTTGGTTTCTTGCCAGTAGTGTCTTGTAGTTTTCTTTATATGGGTCTTTTATGTCTCTGTTTAGATTTGTTCCTAAATATCTTTTTCGGGTCTATTGTAAATGGTATTGATTTGGTGATGTCCTCTTCCACCTTTTTGTTGGCGTAGAGGAATTTAACTGATTATTGTATGTTTCTCTTGTATCCTGGTACTTTGCTGAAATCTTCTATTAGTTCCAGTAGTTCTCTTGTGAATTCTTTAAGGTTTTCTGTGTATAAGATCATATCATCGGCAAATAGATACACTTTTACTTCTTCCTTACCAACCTGGATGCCCTTTATTTCTTTTTATAGCCTAATTGCTCTGGCTAGGACCTCCAACACAATGTTGAATAAGAGTGATGATAAAGAGCATCCTTGTCTGGTGCCCATTCTCAGGAGGAATACTTCCAGACTCTTCCCATTTAGAATGATGTTGGCTGTTGGCCTTGCCTAGTTGCCCTTTATTATGTTGAGGAATTTCCCTTCTGTTCCTATTTTGCTGAGAGTTTTTGTCATGAATGGGTGTTGGACTTTGTCAGATGCCTTTTATGCATCAATTGATAAGATTATGTGGTTCTTTTATTTATTTGATGGATTATATTGATTGTTTTTTCTAATGTTGAACAATTCCTGCATACCTGGTATGAATCCCACTTGGTCATGGTGATTTTTTTTTTTTTTTTTTTCTTTCTTCATATGTTGTTGAATTCTATTGGCAAGGATTTTGTTGAGCATTTTTGAGTCTTGTGTTCGTGAGGGATACTGCGGTGTCTTTACCTGGTTTTGGTATCAGGGTTATGCTGGCTTCATAGAATGTGTTTGGGAGTATTGCATCCTCTTCTGTGCTCTGAAATACCTTTAATAGTAGTGGTGTTAACTCTTCTATGAAAGTTTGCTAGCATTCTCCAGTTAGTGAGGGTTTTTTTTTTGTTGGGAGTTTTTGAATTACTTTTTCAGTCTCTTCTTTTGTTATAGGTTTATGTAGTTGTTCTACCTCTGTTTGTGTTAGCTTAGGTAGGTAGTGTGTTTCTAGAAATTTGTCCATTTCCTCTAGGGTTTCAAATTTGTTTGAGTACAGTTTTTCATAGTCTTCTGTTATGATCCTTTTAGTTGCAGTTGTGTCTGTTGTGATATCACCCTTTTCATTTCTTATATGGAGTATTTGCTTCTTCTCCTGTTTTTCCTTTGTCAGTATGGCCAATGGTGTATGGATTTTTTTTTTTTTTTTTAATTGTGCTTTAAGTGAAAACTTACAAATCAGGTCAGTCTCTCATAAAAAATTTACATACACCTTGCTATACACTCCTAATTGCTCTCCCTCTAATGAGATAGCACAGGTCTTCCCTCTACTCTCTCTCTTTGTGTCCATTCAGGTCGCTTCTGGCCCCCTCTGCCCTCTCATCTCCCCTCCAGACAGGAGATGCCAACATAGTCTCATGTCTACTTGATCCAAGAAGCTTGTTCTTTACCAGTATCATTTTCCATCCCATATTCTAGTCCAATCCCTGTCTGAAGAGTTGCCTTTGGGAATGGTTCCTGTCTTGGGCTAACAGAAGGTCTAGGGACCATGGCCTCTGGGGTCCTTCTAGTCCCAGTCTCACCATTAAGCCTGGTCTTATTACGAGAATTTGAGGTCTGCATCCTGCTGCTCTCTTGCTCCCTCAGGGGTTCTCTGCCGCGTTCCCTGTCAGGGCAGTCATCGGTTGTGGCCGGGCACCCTCTGGTTCTTCTGATCTCAGGCTGATGTAGTCTTGCTAGCCTTTAAGACCTCAGACGCCACTCTCCATAGTGGGATGCAGAATGTTTTCTTAATAGATTTTATTATGCCAATTGACTTACATGTCCCCTGAAACCATGGTCCTCAAACCCCTGCCTCTGCTACACTGGCCTTTGAAGTGTTCAGTTTATTCAGGAAACCTCTTTGCTTTTGGCTTAGTCCAGTTGTGTTGACCTCTCCTATGCTGTGTATTGTCTTTCCCTTTACCTAAAATAAAACTTACCTACTGTCTAATTAGTGAGTACCCCTCTCCCTCCTTACCTCCCTCCCACCTCTCGTAACCATCAAAGAATATTTTCTTCTCTATTTAAACTATTTCTCCAGTTCTTAAAATAGTGGTCTTATGCAATATTTGTCCTTTTGCAACTGACTAATTTCGCTCAGCATAATGTCTTCCAGGTTCCTCCATGTTATGAAATGTTTCACAGATTTCTCACTGTTCTTTATCGATGCGTAGTATTCCATTGTGTGAATATACCATAATTTCTCCATTCATCTGTTGATGGCCACCTTGATTGCTTCCAACTTTTTGGTGTTGTAAACAGTGCTGTAGTGAACATGGGTTCGTGTAAAGGGTCTTATTTCTCTAGGATATATTTCAAGGAGTGGGATTTTTTTTTATGGTAGTTCTAGTTTTTTAAGTGCCAAATCGATTTCCAAAGTGGTTTTACCAGATTTATTGATTTTGTTGATCTTTTCTATTCTCTAATTTCGTTCTGTTCTAATTTTTATTATTTGCTTTCTTCTGGTGCCCAAGGGCTTCTTTTGCTGCTCTCTTTGTATTTGTTCAGGTTGTCGGGTTAGTGTTTTGATTTTGGCCCTTTGTCCTTTTGAGATATGTTGCATTTATTGCTATAAATTGACCTCTGAGCACAGCTTTTGCTGTGTCCCACAGGTTCCCGTAGGATATGTTTTCATTCTCATTTGATTCTGTGGATTTCTTTATTCTGTCCTTAATTTCTCCTATAGCCCAGTCATTTTCGAGCAAAGTGTTGTTCAGTTTCCATGTGTTTGATTTTTTTTCCTTGCTTTTTCTGCTGTTGATTTCTACTTTTTTGGCTTTATGGTCAGAAAAGAAGCTTTGTAATATTTCAGTGCTTTGGATTCTTTTAAGGCTTGCTTTATGGCCTAATATATGGTCTATTCTGGAAAATGTTCCGTGTGTGTTGGAAAAGAAAGTATACTTGGTTGCTGTTGGATGGAGTGTTCTATGTATGTATATGAGATCAAGTTGGTTGATTGTGGCATTTAGATCTTCTATGTCTTTATTGAACTTCTTTCTGGATGTCTGTCCTTCATTTATAGTGGTGTGTTGAGGTCTCCTACTATTGTTGTGGAGCGTCTGTTTTTCTTTTCAATGGGGTTAAAGAGTTTGTTTTTGTTTTTGTTTTTTTTATGTATTTTGAAGCCCTGTCATGGGGTGCATAAATATTTATTATGGTTATGTCCTCCTGGCGTATTGACCCTTTAATCGTCATATAGTGTCCTTCCTTATCCTTTGTGGTGGATTTTACTTTAAAATCTGTTTTATCAGATTAACATTGCCACTCTGCTCTTTTTTGATTGTTGTTTGCCTGATATATTTTTCCCATCCCTTTGAGCTTTAGTTTATATCTTTAAGTCTAACATGTGTCTCCTGTAGGCAGCATATGGACAGATCATTTTTTTTTTTTAATCTATTCTGCCACACTCTGTCTCTTTATTGGTGCATTTAGGCTATTTACATTCAGCGTAATTACTGATAGGTATGAGTTTAGTACTGTCATTTTGATGTATTTTTTTGTGTGTGTGTTGTTGACAGTTTCTTTGTTTCATTTTTTTGTGCTGAGTCGTTTTTCTTTATTTTCTTTTCATCCTTTTTATTGTTGTTGATTTTCTATTTGCTGAGTCTTTATGTTTTTCTTGGTTTTTATTTTGATGTGTAAGATTGTTAGTTTCCTTTGTGGTTACCTTAGTATTTACCCCTATTTTTCTAAGTTTAAACCAATCTTTTGTTTCGTTATATTGCCTTGACTTCCTCTCCATATGAAAGATCTGTGACTACATTTTTTGTCCCTCTTTTTTGTTTTAGTGTTGTCATTTTTACATATTAACATCTCTTTTTCCATATTTCCAATGTTATAGCCTTATTTGTGACTTCCCTGTGTGGGTTGATACCTGGCTGTTGTATCCTATTTTCTGGTCTTGGGTTGGTACCTGATGTTATTGATTTTCTAAATGGAGGACTCCTTTTAGTATTTCTTGTAATTTTGGTTTGGTTTTTACAAATTCCCTGAACTTCTCTTTATCTGGAAATGCCCCAATTTTGCCATCATATTTGAGAGACAATTTTGCTATATATATAATTCTCGGCGGGCAACTTTTTTCCTTCAAGGCTTTATATATGTCATCCCATTGTCTTCTTGTCTGCCTGGTTTCTGCTGAGTAGTCTGAGCTTAGTTTTATTGACTCTCCTTTGTAGATGACTTTTTGTTTTTCCCTAGCCGCTCTTAAAATTCTCTCTTTATCTTTGTTTTTGGCAAGTTTGATTATAATATGTCTTGGTGACTTTCTGTTGGGATCTACTTGTGTGGGGTTAGATGAGCTTCTTGGATAGGTAGCTTCTCATATTTCGTGATATCTGAGAAGTTTGCTGCCAACAAGCCTTCAGCAATTTTCTTTGTATTTTCTGTTATCCCTACCTATTCTGATACTCAGTCATTTGTAGGTTATTCCTCTTGATAGAGTACCACATAATTTTTAGGATTTCTTCATTTTTTTTAATTCTTTCATCTTATTTTTCCTCAAATAAGTTGGTGTCAAGTACATTATCTTCAGTCACACTAATTCTGACTTCTGTCACCTCAGCTTTGCTCCTATGACTTTCTGTTGAGTTGTCTAATTCTCAAATTTGATTGTTAATCTTTTGGATTTTTGTTTGCTGTCTCTCTGTGGATTCTTGCAGCCTATTAAATTTGTCATTATGCTCTTGTATTACACTCCTGTATTGCTTTGTCTTTGTGTTCCTTGGCTTGTTCTGGGTTTTGTCTGATCTCCTTCCTGTCTCTTGAAGAGCTCTGTATACTAATCTTTAGAATTTTACCTCCTTTAATTCCAAAAAGTTCTCTTCTTCTGGAAGGTTTCTTTATTCTTTGTTTTGGGCTCTTGCTGAAGCCATCATGGTCTGCCTCTTTATGTGATTTGATATTGACTTGTCTCCTGAGAATCAGTAAGTTATTTATTTATGTTTGCTTACTGTGCCCTAAACTCTGGTGATGTAGTGATTAAGAGCTCTGACTGCTAACAGAAAGGTTGGCAGTTCATATCCACCAGGTGCTCCTTCGAAACCCTATGGACAGTTCTATTCTGTCCTGTAGGGTCACTATAAGTTGGAATCGAATTGATGGCAATGAGGTTTTTTTTTGTTGTTGTTTGTATACTGTGTCCTAGCTTCTTGTTTTGTTTTGATATGCCCAAATAGCCAGTCGAGTGAGCTAGATTGATTTTTGGTTCCTTTGAAGCTCACACATCCTGTCACCAGGTGGTTAGAGCTATTACTAGGTATGTGAACCCAAGAGTCCGTTTACTTTTCTTGTATGGATTCAGCCCAACTGTCCAGGTAGTTGGTCACCAAGTGTGTAGTGCAGGCTTTAACCTACATTCCTAGACAGCAGGGGTAGTTGGAGTAGGCTCAGGTATCTGGCTGCAGTAGGGGGTCATGTGCTGAGCAAGGCAAGGGGCTGGCAGCTGCCCTTGAGTGTCTGGGCAGAAAGCGTGTCTCCCTCTTCCCTAGAGCACGTACGTGGGTGGGTTTTGCAGCCGGACTGTGGGCACCCAGTGCTGTTGGCTGTAAGGACTGGGAGGCACCACTTATTGTTGGACCCATCAGGGGTGGCTAGGTGGCATAGGTGGAGCCACCAATCCTCAGGCCCCTGATGTGGGTAGGCAAGGACCCTGCTTAATGGGCAGAGCAATGTCAAATGTCACAAATCTGCCACTCCACCTTATGGTTGATACAGTTGATAATAGGCTTCAGGTATTGTCTTAGTTATCTAGTACTGCCATAACAGAAATACCACACAAGTGGATGGCTTTAACAAAGAGAAGTTTATTCTCTTCACAGTCTAGTAGGTTACAAGTCCAAATTCAAGGTGTCAGCTCCAGGGGAAGGCTTTCTGTCTGTGTCGGCTCTGGAGGAAGGTCCTTGTCCTCAATCTTCCCCTGGTTGAGGAGCTTCTCAGGTGCAAGAACCCCAGGTCCAAAGGATGCTCTCTGCTTGCTCTGCTTTTCTTTTATCTTGAGAGAGAAAAGGTGGTGCAGACCACATCCCAGGGAAACTCCCTTTACATTGGATCTGAGTAAGGGTGGTGTTACAATCCCATCCTAATCCTCTCAACATAAAATTAAAAAAAAAAAAAAAACCTAGTGTTGTTGAGTCAATTCCAGCTCACAGTGACCCTATCACAAAATGAAGGACAACTACAGAATACTGGGAACTATGTTCTAACCAAGTTAATACAGACATTTGGGGGGGGGGGGGGACATAATTCAGTACATGACAGGTATGTATCCAGTTGTACTGTGCTGATGAGGGTCTACACTGTTGAAACTGTTGAAATGGTCCCACACAAGTATATTCAGGGGTAAAAGGCATTCAGAGACCGTGGACCCCTTATGTCTGTGCCCAGGCTGTGGGGCTGTGCCTGCCCTGGGTTCCCTGCATAGGGGAGCTGGCAGATTATTTTTTCCTGTCTGTTAATTTGTTCCCTCTCCATAGCCAGAAGAATGGCTCAGGGCATGTGACAGGTCCTACTTCCAGCCCAGGGGTCTTGGCAGTTGTTGAAGCTGGCCCAGGACCCAGTGCAGAGCAGGCAGGGTACAGGTAAATCGGAGAGAAGCTCTTCCCAGAGAGGGTGTTTTGGATCCACATGGTAGGTTAGTTGCATGTGCTTATCTTTTGCCAATTGAACACCACTTCTTAGTGGTTCTGAAGGCTTCCATAGTCTCTCTGCTGCTCGGTGTCTGCTGATATGGAAAATGCCTCACGAGCGCCACTGCCTGCCTCACTGCACATGCCAGCTCATCCCGCCTTCAGGGTGCTGGTTCCTGCTGGGTCAGGTCTGGCAACTCCTCGCTGGTTCTGAACTGTCTTTCCCACCCCCTGCCGCTCAGTCCTATTTCTCGTCTTTGCCTTTGATGTTCAGAGCTTCTAGATTGTCATACATAATCGATCCACCTGTTTTTTTGGGACTTTGTTGTAAGAGGAACCACAGGAAGTGTCTGACCACTACACCATCTTGGCCTCACCTCCAGAACATTTTCTTTATGAACTATGTTATACCAATTGATCTAGATGTCCCCAGAGACCGTGGTTCCCAGCCCTCAACCCCAGTAACTCAAGGTGTTTGAACTCAAGGTGTTTGAACGTGTCTGGGAGGCTTCTGTGACTTCATCTTGGTCAAGTTGTGCTGACTTCCCCTATGTTATGTGTTGTTTTTCCCTCCACCAAAGGTAACACTTGTCCACTGTCCTGTTAGTGATTTCCGCTCTGCATCCGTTCCCTCCCTTGTAACCATCAAAGTTTGTTCTTCTGTCTGGAAATGTTTTCTTGAGTTTTTATACTAGTGGTCTCATACAATATTTGTCCTATTGTGACTGACTTATTTCATTCAGCATAATGGCCTCCAGATTCATCCATGTTGTGAGATGTTTTGCAGGTTCATCATTGTTCTTTATCATTTCATAGTATTCCATTGTGTTTATGTACCATAATTTGTTTATCCATTTATCTGTTGATAGGCAGTTAGGTTGTTTCCATCTTTTTGCTATTGTGAATAATGCGCAACGGGTGTGCATATGTCTGTTTGTGTGACATCTCTTATTTCTCTAGGATATATTCCTAGTAGTGAATCGTATGGTATTTCTATCTCTAGCTTTTTAAGGAGGCACCATATTGTATTCCATAGTGGTTGTTTCATTTTACATTCCCATAAGTAGTGTGTAAGAGTTCCAGTATCCCACAGTATCTCCGACATTTGTTATATTCTTTGTTTTTAATGAGTGCCAGTAATGTTGGCGTGAGATGATATCTCATTGTAGTTTTGATTTGCCTTTCTCTAATAGCTACAGATCATGACCATTTCCTCGTGTCTGTTAGCTGCCTGAATGTCTTCTTCAGTGAAGTTGCTGTTCATGTCCTTTGCCCATTTTTTAATTGGATTATTTGTCTTTATGTTATTGAGGTGTTGAAGTATTCTATAGATTTTAGAGATTAGACCCTTGTCAGATGTTTATTTATTTTAGTTAAATTGTCAATACATGGTTCAATCAGATTTTTTTTCCTTAATACCTGTCTTTGTGCATATAAATTTAAAAGAGAATAAATATTTTTGGTTCTTCACAGTTGATTTGTTTTACCATGAGCACTGGTAAAAATATTTTGGATGAGATCTTTTCACTGGATGTGAGGTTGGAGTAGATATTAGTGCAGTAATTCCAAAGTTTATATTTTACAAGCCACAGTATGAAATACATTTCACATTGCAACTCCAAGTTCTCATAGGTGTAAGTGCATATATAGCTCTAAAACCAAAGTTTCCAAACAGTACTTACCTTAACCTTTTGCAGTACAGCCTCATTTTTGCTAATTTTGTTCTAATTCATTTTTAAATGCTAGTTGTGATCCACTAAAATTGATTTCATGGCCTGACTGGTTATAGCCTACTGTTTAAAAAACACTGCACCAGGGGACCTCTGTAGTCCCAACAAACTGACATTCTAAGATTCTGAGTGGAAGTTCTACTTCAGTTTTCTTCATCCTGATTCTCCTCAAGCACTCTTAACTATTTTCTACCATAAAAACTAGTGGGAGAAGGTTCCAGCAATTGGGAGGAAGAAAGAACCTTTTACCACATTCTACTTATTCCCCAAGAAAATTATAAATGCTCCTTTTTATTTTCCAGTTTTTAAAGATTTAAATTGTTGGATCTAGCTTTGTATTTGTGAAAATACTGCACTTAAAAACAGACAAACTAGGTCTTTCCTAAGAGTTACATTCAGAAAGCCCCATCTCCACCTAATTAAACTTGGTTTATCTTAATGATGTTTTGATCATACGGGTTGTGTCAGAGTCCAACCAGAAGGCACAAACCACATAATTTGAACAGGGAAAGTTTAAAGGTCATTAAGTGTAACATGAAGGATGAAGGTAATAGAGAATTAACTAAGGTTAAGAGCACTCTAAGGAATACAGTTAGAGCAGATAGAAGGAGCAGCCAGTAGCCCTAAGACTGAGGCAGAACACCCAAGGGAGGAGCAAATCTGGAATCCAGACCTTATCGGAGGAGCACAGCTGAGGCCCACTGGATGGCAGAGAAAGAAGTTCACTGAGGAGCTGTGATGGGCTGGAAAGTTGTCCTCTGGGGAAGTGCTATCTATGCCTGGGAACTCCGAGAGGCAGCCTGGAGGAGTGCCGGGAGCAGTTGGCCGCTGGGAGGTGCTGAGTGCTGCGCTCTACTGACGAAGCCTGTGTGCCATCTGGCAAGGGAGAAGTGTTCCCACTCTCTAGCAGAGCAGTGAACGGTGGATTTGGAGCTGGGAGTCATCAATAGGTTGATAACTAGCACCTTAATGTATTCACGATAGAGCTGAACTTTTCACAGGAAAATCACAGTTTAGGGGTAGATATTAGGGATGCAGTTCTAATTTAGCACAGTCATGTTTTTATCGTCTAACATTATTTTCCTATCAGAAAAATCCACTATTGAATAACAGAATTTTTTCAGAAATAGATTTTTTTTTTTTTTTTGAAATGTAGACTATAAGTAGTCATTATGTAGCACTGTAGGGTAGAAAAATCACAAAGTTTAGTAAAGCTAAAAGAAAGTTTTATTTGGCATATATTCAAAAAGGCAAAGGTTGAGAAGCAGACAAACATGCTGCCAGAGCTAATGTCTGCCCAAGTCCAAGGAAGCATTACAGAGTAAACAGGAATGGGAAAACGGACAAGTGTGCTGCCACAGCCATGTCAGCCTGAGTCCAGAGAATATTACAAAACAGGCAAGAGTGGGAAAACAGACAAGCATGCTGCCAGAGCCGTGTCTGTCTGAGTCGAGAGACTATTACACAGTAAACAAGAATGGGAAAAAGGGCAAGCATGCTGCCACAGCCATGTCTGCCCAAGTCTGGAGAATATTACACAGTAAACAAGAATGGTAAAACAGACAAGCATGCTGCCATAGCCATGTCTGCCCGAGTCCAGAGAATATTACAGAATAGGCAAGAATGGGAAAAAGGACAAACGTGCTGCCACAGCCATGTCTGCCCGAGTCCAGAGAATATTACAGAATAGGCAAGAATGGGAAAAAGGACAAACGTGCTGCCACAGCCATGTCTGCCCAAGTCCAGAGAATATTACATAGTAAACAAGAATGGGGAAAAGGACAAGCATGCTGCCATAGCCATGTCTGCCCAAGTCCAGAGAATATTACACGGTAAGCAAGAATGGGAAAACAGACAAGCATGCTGCCACGGCCATGTCTGCCCGAGTCCAGAGAATATTACAGAATAGGCAAGAATGGGAAAAAGGACAAACATGCTGCCACAGCCATGTCTGCCCAAGTCCAGAGAATATTACATAGTAAGCAAGAATGGGGAAAAGGACAAGCATGCTGCCATAGCCATGTCTGCCCAAGTCCAGAGAATATTACACGGTAAGCAAGAGTGGGAAAACAGACAAGCGTGCTGCCACGGCCATGTCTGCCCGAGTCCAGAGAATATTATACAGTAAACAAGAATGGAAAAATGGACAAGCTTGCTGCCATAGCCGTGTCTGCCCGAGTCCAGAGAATATTATACAGTAAACAAGAATGGAAAAATGGACAAGCGTGCTGCCATAGCCATGTCTGTCTGAGTCCAGAGAGTATTACAGAATAGGCAAGAATGGGAAAAAGGACAAACGTGTTGCCACAGCCATGTCTGCCCAAGTCCAGAGAATATTACGTAGTAAGCAAGAATGGGGAAAAGGACAAGCATGCTGCCACGGCCATGTCTGCCCAAGTCCAGAGAATATTATACAGTAAACAAGAATGGAAAAATGGACAAGCTTGCTGCCATAGCCGTGTCTGCCCGAGTCCAGAGAATATTATACAGTAAACAAGAATGGAAAAATGGACAAGCTTGCTGCCATAGCCGTGTCTGCCCGAGTCCAGAGAATATTATACAGTAAACAAGAATGGAAAAATGGACAAGCGTGCTGCCATAGCCATGTCTGTCTGAGTCCAGAGAGTATTACAGAATAGGCAAGAATGGGAAAAAGGACAGGCATGCTGCCATAGCCTTGTCTTCCTGAGTCCAAGGAACATTACAGAGTCATCAGTATATATTAACACTGCAAAGTGGGCAAAACCTTTGAAAGCTTATCTTTTCACAGATTGGCTAGAAACTGTGATCCTACGTTTTGAATTGTCTTAACAATCGTTGATACAGGTTTTAGTAATGACAGTCAGGAGGGTCTTCACTGGTCCAACAAATTTCTATTCAGTAAATGTTAATAGAAAACGGTAAGAGTAAAGTCTTTTGTGTTCTAGCTTATGTGAAAAGTTCCCTAAAGATATTTTCCAAGATTATCCTATCTATTGTGTTTCTTTATACCTCTGGGCTCAGTTTATATGTCCTTGTGAGTCTTTGTGAGCCCAGCTCCAGCTGCGTCACATTCTCTATGCTCAAGAACAGGGAATAATGATTCCAATATTATTTCCTAAATCAGTAGAAAGGAATAGGCGGTCACTTTGTGATCTTTCAGTGAGCATAAGATACATTAATTCAGCATTCATTTAGCATCCGTTTTCTTAGCCAGTCTACACAGGTAAGGTGGAAGCTAGGTGTGTAAACCGATAATAAAAATATAATGTGATAGCGTACTTAATAAAGTATGTTTAGAGTGCTGTGTCCTTAACCAGAAAAAAAAAAAAAAAAAATCCATTGCCGTTGAGTTGATTCTGACTCATAGTGACCCTATGGGACAGAGTAGAACTGCCTCATGGGGTTTCCAGGGAGCAGCTGGTAGATTCAAACTGTTGACCTGTTGGTTAGCAGCCATAGCTCTTGACTGCCGTGCCACCAGGACCCCATTGTGCCCTTAGTAGTAGATAAAGTGACTGCCTGCATTTAGGCATTTGGGGAAGTGTCATTGACTGACCAAAATATCTGTCAAGTTGGCTAGGCCATGATTCACAGTATTGTGTGATTGTCCACCATTTTGTCATTTATGTGATTTTCCTATGTGTTGTAAATCCTACCTTTATGATGTTAATGAGGCAGGATTAGAGGCAATTATGTTAATGAGGCAGGACTCAAATCTATAAGATTAGGTTGTATTTTAAGTCAATCTCTTTGGAGGTATAAAAGAGAGAAGCAAGCAGAAAGACAGGGGGACCTCATACCACCAAGAAAGCAGTGCTGGGAGCAGAGCACATCCTTTGGAGCCAGGGTTCTTGCACTGAGAAGCTCCTAGACCAGGGGAAGGTTGATGACAAAGACCTTCCCGCAGAGCCGACAGGGAAAGTCTTCCTCTGGAGCTGGCATCCTGAACTCGGACTCGTAGTCTTCTAGACCGAGAGAGAATAAATTTCTCTTTGTTACAGCTATCCACTTGTGTATTTCTGTTATAGCAGCACTGGATGACTAAGACGGGAAGGGAAAAGAAGCAAGGACATGTTACCTCTTTTATTCCTTATCCAGTATCCTTATGAGTAGGTAGGTGTATGATTAACATTTGGGAGCCTTGGTACAGTGGTTAAAGTGCTTGGCTGCTAACTGAAAGGCTGGCCGTTCGAACCCTTCATCTGCTCTGTGGGAGGAAGATGTGGCAGTCTGCTTCTGTAAAGATCACAGCCCTGGAAACCCTATGGGGCAGCTCTGCTCTGACCTATAGGGTTGATATGAGTCAGAATCAACTCGACGGCGTTGGGTTTTTGGTTTTATGATTACCATTATACAGAGGAGCAAAAGAGACCTAGAGTCAGAAGTGAAGCAACTTTTTCTGTCAGTGGCACACACAGGATTCAAACCTAGTCCAATAGATTTGTTACCTCTTAACTTGGTAATGTGCCTTGAAATGTAGAAGGCTACAATAGTAAAAGTTTACCAAATGTCAAACAGAGGACTAGATACTACTGTGAAGGATTTTAAAAGTGAATTCCATCTGTCCCTGCCCTTAAGGAATTTACAGTTTAGCAGTGCTAGTACAAAGTGATAAGGCTCTGATTGAGGTACAGGGAAGAGCTGGGAATTTCACAGGAGGGAGAATGAGATTGTTGTTAGTTGCCATCTAGTTGATTCAGACTCCGGTGACCCCTTGTGTGGAAAACTTCAGAGTATGATGTGTTTGAGCTGGTTCTTGAAAAGTGGGTAGGATTTGACAAGTAGAAATCGCGAGTAAACAAAATGTAAAGATAGTAGATGTGCAATAAAATGTAGCTTCTTTTTTATTGTCTCCTAAATGTCACACTTTGTACCTTCCTCAAGATAAGCAGTGCAGTGTTGTTGTAGTATAGACACTGTGTCGGGCAGTTGTGGGAAATAAAGCTGGAAAAATAAGTCCATCAAGCATGTTGGACCTAGGTAGGTACTAGGTTGTGACAGATTAAGGTAGCATTTGAACTTTATTCTGTAGACATTAGAAAACATTGAAGTTTTTAAAGGAAAGAATACAGGATTAGAATTATGGCTAAATTAGAAATTAAAGATATATGCACGTTAATAGTAGCATTGGCTGACTCATGACAGCCTTATGTACATATATGTGTGTAAGTATATATGTGCACTTATGTTCTAATACAACAGCAGAGACATACTAGGTGTTAAATGTAATCCTTCACTTCCATCCTTTTTTCTAGTCCACAACTGGTGCTTTAAGAAGAGTAACTTGGCAGTCATAGAAAAATGAAGTCTAGTTAGGTGGTTATTACAGTGGTATAAGTATAAGATAATGAAGGCCTTATCAAAGGCAGTGGTAGTAAAAATGAAAACGAAGTCAATAGGTGAGAGTTGGAATTAACAGGGTTTAGTAAAGGATGTCATAGTAAGGGAAAAGAATTAAAGACGAAGGTAACTTTCAGGTGTTTTTCCATTTCTGAAGACCGTACGCTTCAAATAAAGGTTTTTCTTTTATTTTTTATGTAAAAATAACGAATGCACATGATAATATTAAGACTGTGGAAGGGGAGAAGATAGGATATGAAGGATGAAAGATGACATTATACAAAGAAAAACAGGTCAAGGGAAATATGGAGGTTAAAACTTAGAGGAGGTCTGCTCCTCAAGTGTGGCTATGCACAGCCACAGAGTACAGTGCAGAAAAGGGAAAAAAGAGAGTAACTTTACAGTTGAGAAAACTGGTAGATACTACCTCAGCCAGGTGATCAACATCAACAGTGATAGTCATGTTGATAGTAGGTACCCTTGATAAGTTGTGATAAAAAATGGTACTTTACCTGTGTGGTCTTCCTCTCAAACAGCCATAACTTCAGTCTAATCCTGGGGGGTGGGGGGAGGAGGATCAAATTTCAATAGGGAGCACTCTGCAAAATACCTAACCACTATTCCTCAAAACTGTCAGTTATCAAAAATGAGAAGTCTGAGAAACATGTCACAGCCAAGAGGAGCCTAGGGAAACATGACAGCCAAATGTAATATGAGATCCGGATGGTATCCTGGGTGGAAAAAGGACATTAGGATAAAAACTAAGGAAACAGAAAAAAAAAAAAATCCCAAAACCTTGGGGAGAGATAAACCCAAAGAGGTTTCTTGAAGAGTTCAAGGGGTAGGGAAGAAACCACTAAGTCTTCTCCACTCACCATTGTGAGTCCAGTTTATGTGCTCAGTGAGTATCTGCTGACTAAGTAGCTCTTGGTGAGCCTGTTGTTAAGATGATTTTATCCTCTAGAGAGGCCTGGTTTCTTCATCTGTTAGTCTGAGCTCATGTCTAGATTGAGTTTCCTAGAGTCCACACCACACGCAGAGCAAGTGAGAATTACAAATGTCTGTCAGTGTTTGTTCCCCCTCCAGTGTTCACAAAAGACAATATCTTTTTCCTTGTTTCCTCAGAAGTTGTTTGAACTGACTGCTAAATTTCTGTTTCTGGTTTTAGGAACCAGCTGATTGGTAAAACAAAAATGATTACGATTGTTGTTGTTAGTTGCAGTCAAGTGATTCTGACTCATGGCAACCCCATGTGTGCAGAGTAGAACTGTTCCATAGAGTTTTCAAGGCTGTGACTTTGGAAGCAGATCACCAGGCATATCTTCTGAGGTGCCTCTGGGTGAGTTCGAACCAGCAACCTTTTGGCTAGTAGTCGAGCCCTGAGCCATTTGCACTACCAGGGACTCCTAATGTACTAATTGAGCAAACATTTATTGAGGACTGTATGTGCTACGGAAGCCCTGGTGGCATAGTGATAAGTGCTACGGCTGCTAACCAAGAGGTCAGCAGTTCAAATCCACCAGGTGCTCCTTGGAAAAACTCTGTGGGGCAGTTCTACTCTGTCCTATAGGGTCGCTACGAGTCGGAATCAACTCGACAGCAGTGGGTTTGGTTTGGGTTTGGATATGTGCCGCATAATGTATGAAGTGCTGAGGATTCAAAAGTGATCTATTTTATTCTTCCTCTTAAGCACATAGTTTAGAATGAGAAACTAGATGATTACATCAATTACTTTCTACATGCGCTCACACACATAGTCAAAAAAATTCCCCTATTTAAAAATTAAAAGAACCCCTAACTCAGTTTATAAAGTGAGGTATGTATTATGGAGAGGTTTCTACAAGATATGACACTTGAGTTAAGTCTTAAAACATGAGTAGCAGTTTGCTAAGAGGAGAAAAAGTCACTGGGCATTGGGGAATGAACACTGCACGTATGCTCCGTATGTGTACAGGCCCAG
This sequence comes from Loxodonta africana, assembly GCF_030014295.1. Classification (NCBI taxonomy): domain Eukaryota; kingdom Metazoa; phylum Chordata; class Mammalia; order Proboscidea; family Elephantidae; genus Loxodonta; species Loxodonta africana. The sequence continues at coordinate 9,700,984 of NC_087355.1, forward strand.
TGTGTAAAAGACACTGGGGTAAGAAATCATAGACTTGGAGCTGTGTTAGCCTCATACTCATTTTCATAGTTTTGGTCTCACCCATATCTTTGGTGCCTCCCCCATCTTTTTATTTTCCCAGAAGCATTTTAGTATTTGGAATACTTTTTTATTTTAAAATGAAGGTACAGAAATGGCAGCAAATTGTTTGCATCGAGGGAAAGAGGGCCGGTTCTCCACATCTTGTTTCTTTTTTAATTGGTTCTTTAGTAACTTTTCTAAGCCTTGTCAGCATACCTGCTTTGATGTCTCAAAACTCTCAGGGAAAAGATGTCTTATGTTTTTAAACCTATGTCCTCTTGGGAGCTTTCTTTTAAATTCTTTCTTTTTATTACCAAGTGCAGTGTCTGGAGCATAGTAAGGACTCAATAAATATTTGTTAAATGGCTGTCTCTTCCCTTCACTCCTAGTTTTCACTAACAGGCTTTTCAGATCAGTGGTCTGTGTTCCCTGTTTCTTTTCCCTCACCACTCACTCTCTTACTAGTTCTTGTGTTTGAGTCACATCACTGATTACAGTAGGAATTGTTACAGGCAGACTGAGCAGGACTGGCAGACTAACAATGTAAGAGTCTAAGGAGAAGTAGGAATAAAGGATGCCTTTCAATTAGTTTCCTAGGCTGCCATAACAAATTACCACAAATTTGGTGCCTTAAAACAACAGAAGTTTATTCTCTCACAGTTACGGAGGCTTGAAGTCAAAATCAGGGTATCAGCAGGGCCTCACTCCCTCTGAAGTCTCTAGGGGAGAATCCTTCCTTGCCTTTTTCGTCTTCTAGTGAACCCTTAGTTTATGGCAGTGTGATACCATTCTCTGTCTTCACATGGCCGCCTTCCCTCTGTGCCTGTCTGTGTCTCTCAGCCTTTCTCTTAATAAGGACACCTGTCATTGGATTTAGGGCCCACCCTAAATCCAGGATGATCTCATCTTGAGACTTTCCAAATAAGGTCACATTCCCAGTTTCCAGGGGTTAGGACTTAAACATAGCTTTTTGGGGCCACTATTCATCCCACTATAATAAGCTACAGAGCAGTATATAATTGAAGTAATTGAGAGGATTGCTGTCTTGGATTTGAGGGGGACAATGTGTGGACAACCAATGGCATAAAAATAACTCTGAGATCATCTTATTTAAAAAGAAGTTGTAGATTGTAGATTTTTTTTTAATTAACTTTAGAAAACATGTATTTAATCTTTTTAACTCAGCATCACATAGGTTTGGTTGGAGATTTTGCTCTTTGAACTGCGTTCATCTTGAAGAATCCTCATTTGCAAAATGCTTTCACATTTTCTCATTTGAGCCTCATGGTATTCATTTGAAGAAGGGATGCTGTGTATTCTTTTTCTTATTTTACAGATGTGGAAATAGAGTGCGGTTTCTATTATTCATTCGCCCAAGGTTATATTAGGAAATAATGCTGATGGATTTGAACCCTGGTGTTACAGCTGTAAAACTTGCGTTATTTCTAATATGCCATGTTTATTAGTTTTCTGCTAAAGAAAGACAGCTTTATTTGTTTATTATTTTCACATTTCACATGTTTCTCAATTTGGAATGTTATGAAGTGGAAACCCTGTCGCATAGTGGCTAAGAGCTATGGCTGCTAACCAAAAAGTTGACAGTTCGAATCCACCAGGAGCTCCTTGGAAACACTGTGGGGCAGTTCCACTCTGTCCTGTAGGGTTGCTATGACTCCACCACAATGGGTTTTGGTTTTTCTTTTTTACCATGAAGAAGTATAAAATTTTCTATGTTCGCAAAATAAGCTATTCATATTTAAAATAGATTTAACCATGTCAGTTCTTTGCTGTGACTTCAGACCACTTCTTCAGCAAACAGTTCTTTGTTGGATTATAAAAATTACTTTTAGTCTGGAGATGGGTTGTTCATTCACAGAATTTTTGTTTTATTTTGTTTTTGAGGACTAATTATGTTGCTGCTGTTGTGTGATGTCAAGTCCATTCTGACTTACAGCAACCTTATAGAGTAGAACTGCCCCATAGGGTTTCTTAGGCTGTAATCTTTATGGTAGCAGACTTTTTTGCTGTGGAGCCGCCAGTGGGTTTGAACCAGCAACCTTTTGGTTAGCGGCTTAAGTGCTTAGTCATTGTATCACCACATGACACACCAAAAAAAAAAAAAAAAATACCCATTGCCGTCAAGTCGATTGTGACTCATAGTTTCCAGGGAGCAGCTGATGAATTCAAACTGTCAGTCTTTTGGTTAGGAGCTGAGCTCTTAGCCACTGTGCCACCAGAGTGCCATATGTATGTATACACACACACACCCCCACCATTTAAAAAAAAAAAAAAAAGGCATCATTAATTTTGAAAAATTATCTTGACATTGGTGGAAGACGATTTAGGATTAGGAGGATAAACTTGAAAAGAGTACCTGACGTTTATACCAGTGTTTCTTATGGAGAAGGACCCCTTGCCTAAAAATCACTGAGGGCTTATTAATTGGAATCTCTGGGGTGGGGCTTCAGGAGTCTGCATTTTTAATGAGTGCTGCTTGTAATTGTTAGGCCCTGACATGGCATTTAGATACTCAGACTGATCACAACCTTGTGTTCTATTGAAGGACAGTGTCTTTGGACCCTGAGCCCTGAGCGAAGGAAGACGGCAATGGTGGGAACTCTAATGGCAGTATTATTAAGAGTAGTAATTTGTATTAACTACAGAGTGATGATTTGTGTATATCCAGAATATCCACACGAGGTCTCAAAAAATAGTTACACATATTTTACACATCATCTTTTTATTCATTAAACAAATATTTAACGAGCAGTGGCTATTTGAAGGGATTATTCTATGAATTTTGTAGAATGAAAAGATGAGTTAAGATATGGACCTTGTCTTTAAGGAGCTTTGTTTATAAATGAGATAAAGCATGCATTTAAATAACTGGTAATGTAAAAGTTAGTAAAAAATGCCATTTCAGAGATGAAAGTAAAGTCTTCTGAAGTCTACTGAAGAGAAAGATCACATCCAACCAGTATAAAGAAGCCCAGAAGGCTTCATGAAGGATACTGGCTCTGCAGAGCACAACGAATAGATGGAGGGTGGGCAGTGGTTTTCTGTTGTTTGAGGAGAGCAAATCACTGACCTTTTCTGTCTGGGTACTTGTTCTCCAAACTCTGAGAGTGATGGATGCTCCGTGTTGGGTTTTGTCTTTTTCTCAAGCCTTCTTAAACCTTCCATCTGTCAGGTGTAGGGTTGTGGTTGATGATCATTCCTACCTAGGGCAACTGAGGATTTGGTGAACAAGACCTCATTGACCTTCCTTCTAGAGAAGTTTGTGCATTTTGAGGCTTGAGCATTTGTCTTTTTTGAGAAAAAGGATTCAATGAAGAGGAAAGTAATAAAGATGTGACAGAAAGGAGCTGATAGATCTCAGAACTGGGAGACAGCGATGAGATCTAGTTTGAAAGGCAAAGAAATACTTCTCTAGGATGTAAAGAAAGAATAGGATGCTTGGACATCTAGAAAAAGCTTGAGGGTAAAAAAAGAGAAAAGTTAAACCCATGTTGGACTTTGAGGGTCCCTCCCCCACCCCACCCCCCATCAGATGATAATACCAGTAAATTTTTGTGTGGTGCTTCCTATGTACCAGCACTGTTTGGAATGCTTTACGTGTGTTAACTGATTTAATTCTCAAAACTCTGTGAAGTAGGTCTTGTTTCTTATCCCCATTTTGAAAACGATACACACAGAGGCCCAACGGGCTTATCCAGGGTCACCCAGGTAGTGCTTTTAACCACTGTGGAAGCTGACTATTCAGTCCGAATCTCTGAAGGTGAGGCCTGAAGCATCAGTTTTAGTGTTGTATGTGTTTTGTAAAGATTGAAAACCACTAGTGGATAGAGAGTGATTGAGGTTGAGGAGCCACCTCACATAGAATGATCAGTGAAGGCATGTGTGATAGTGAGAAACAGCCGTGGAAGTCTGTCTTAGTGCAGAGAGGAAAGAGCATGTTATGTGCGTAGGCCTTGTATATTCCAGGTACCGAATGAATTCCAGTGGTAGGAGATAGATTTGGAGAGGCCACTTTTATGTTCTGTTGCTGTTTCTGTTTAATTCTGCCATTATTTAAACACACATGTGCTATATCTCAGTCTTCTTCGCAGGTTCCTCCTTTTAATAGGGCTTTATATACCATCGGTATGCTGACAACTCTAATTTATATCTCCAGCCCGAACATCTTTTTGGAAATCTAGACTCATATAGTTGTCGACTCATCTTTACCACTTGAATATCTAATAGACATCTCAATTCAAAATAACCAAATTGGAACTTGATCTTGCCTCTTTCCACCTGCTCCACCTACAGCTTTCCCCATCTCATTGATCCTTATGTTTGATCAGGTAAAAACATTGGAGTCATCCTTGACAAATTTCTCTTTCTCTCAAAAGCCACATCCAAGTTATCAACAGATTCTCTTGGCACTACTTCAAAATACGTACAGAATTCAGTCCCTTCATAGCACTCATTTCAGTCTTCAGTCGCTTCAGTCCAACTTCCCTCCTCCATTGCTACTGCCCTGGCCCAAGGCACTATTTCTTGCCTCATTGAGAAAGCCTCCTAACTGACCTCCTGGCTCCCACCCTCATCTTCCACTTATAGGCTATTCTCACTGTACCAACCAGAGTGATCCTTTTTGAATTTAAGTGAAATTATATTTATTCCTCTGCTCAAGACGCTCCAGTGGATCCGCATTTTATCATAAGTAAGTTTACAAAGTCCTGTGGGGCCTGCGTATCCAGGTCCCTGTAATGCCTTTAACCTCAGCTCCTAGACGCATGAGTCTTCCTTCCTTCTGTGCTTTATCCACGTGGGCCTCATTGCTCTTTCTAACCCATCCCACCTTACAGCTTTCTGATAGTCATTTCCTCAGACTGGAATACTCTTCTTTCAGTTACGTACCTGCGAATTTTTACTCAACGCTCACCTTCTCACTGAGAAACCACCTTAATACCAGCCCCCAACCCTGCGTTCTAGGTCCAGAGCCTTTTACCCTGCTCCACTTTTTCTCTTCACCACAGCACATAACACTCCACAACTAACACAAACTCTGTCTTTGCCTGCCTGCCTGCCTGCCTGCCTGCCTCTCTCTCTCTCTCTCTGTATACACATATATATATATACATCCACACCTACATATATACATACTTTAAAAAAAAAGTCTGTTTCCTCTCACTAGAATATAAATCTCCACAAGAGCAAAGCCTTTGTCTTGTCTACTGCTTAGCCTTAAAACACAGTAGACACTCTAAAAATTTTTAGAATGATCGGATTTTGTCAAGCATTAGAGATGCATGTATAAACACTGAAAATGAATTAAAACATGTGTCTTGCTTTCAGGAAGCTTCAAGTGTAAGCAGACATAGTAATAAGTGCTAGTAGTATTAATAGTAGCAGCAAACATTTCTTGAATTCTTTATTGAAACTTTACCATGTGCGAAACAGTATTTTAAGCACTTGAGTGAATTAATACTCCAAATAAGCCTATGAGATAAGTATTTTTCTTCAGAGATTAGGAAGCTGAGGCACTGAAAGCATAAATCACTTGAAGTTCTGTGGATAGTAGTTGGCAGAGCTGGGATTGGAACCCAAGGAGTGTGGCTTCAGACTCAGAGAACATGGCCATAGCATCAAAAGAGTTGACGTGTGAAGTGTTTAGACAGTGTCTGGCACAAGATAAGCTCTATATTTCATCTGTTGTTGGGGATCATAATAAAAATTCAAAGTTCCTGAGAATATGGTCATAACAGCATCAAAGTATTCACTGACCACTTAAAAAACTATTTCTCATTCAGTCATCCTTTCAGAGTATCCCCCCTCCAGTCAAATCAACATGTTTGACTCTCATTCTCTATGAAAATAATGAGTTGTAAATTCAACAGAATACATAGGATTTCATCAAGTATGTGAAAATGTTGGAGCACTGCTTGAATTCCATGCAGTGCGTTTGGTACTCTACCATTTACCTAAAGGATATCCTACTGAAGTATGCGTATAGAGGTTTCTACCTCTAACGTGATCGGCATTTGATTCATTCTTTGTTTCAGGGTATAGTTGTAATTATAAGTTAAACTTGATTATGTATAAAGTTTATTTTAATACTATTAATCTCTCTTTTTTTTTAAAAAAAAAAGTTTCCAATCAAAGACTTTTTGTTTTTATCGTGGTAAAATATATATAACAAAACATTTGCCATTTTAACTATTTTTTGTGCGTAATTCAGTGATATTAATTATATTCATGATGTTTGTGCAACCATTACCACAAACTATTTCCAAAACTATTTCATCACTCCAAACAGAAACTCTGTACCCATTAGGCAATAACTCCGTATTCCCGGCCATCAGTCCCTAGTAACCGCTAATCAGCTTTGTCTTCATGAGTTTGCCTATTTTCAATATTTCGTGTAAGTGGAATCATATAGTATTTGTCCTGTTTTGTCTGGCTTATATTCACCTATGTCATACCATGTATCAGAACTTCACTCCTTTTTGTGGTTGAATAGTTGAAAATAGACACAGACATACATACTCCATTTGGGTTTTCCATTCATCTGTTGATGAACACTCGGGTTGTTTCTACCCATTGCCTATTGTCAATAGTACTGCAGTGAGCATTTGTGTATAAGTATCTGAGTCCCTGCTGTTAACCTAGGAGTGGTATTGCTAGGTCATACAACAGTATTTCATGCTTAATTTTTTGAGGAACCACCAAACTGTTTCTACAGCAGGTGCTGCTGCGTTTTAAATTCCCACCAGCAGTGCATGAGGATCCCAGCTTTTCCACGTCCTCGCAACGTTTATTTTCCCTTCTTTTGAGAATAACTGTCTTAGTGGGTGTGAGGTAGTATCTCGTGGTTCTGATTTGTATTTCACTAATGATTTTTTTTAATGATTAATTAAATGATTAATTTAATGATTTTTTTTTTTTTAATGATTAATGATGTTGAGATCTGTTCATGTGCCTATTGGTCATTCATGTATCTTGTTTGAAGAAATGTCTATTCAAGTCCTTTGCTCATTTTTTGATTGGTTTGTTTGACTTTTTGTTGTTGAACTGTAGGAGTTCTTGATATATTCTGAATATTAAACCCTTATCTGATACATGGTTTCCACATATTTTCTCCTGTAGGCTGTCTTTTTACTTTATTGGTAATGTCTTTTGATGCACTAACATTTTTAATTGTAATAAAGTTCAACTTATCTATTTTTTTCTTTAGTTTTTGGTTCTATTAGTGTCATTTCTAAGAATTGAAATAAAAGGTCCTGAAGATCCTGAAGATTTACCAATGTGTTTCTTCCAAGAATTTTATGGTTTTGGGTCCAACTTCAGTCTTTTGCATTGGAAATTCAGTTGTCCCAGCACCATTTGTTAAAGAGGTTGTTCTTTCCTCATTGAACGGACTTTGCATCCTTGTCAAAAATCACTTGGCTGTAGATGTATAGTTTTATTTCTGGGCTCTCAATCCTATTCCATTGATCCATATGTCCATCCTTATATAAGTACTATACCGTTTTGATTACTGTAGCTTAATAGTGCGTTTTAAAATCAGGAGGTGTGAGCCTTCCTTCTTTTTTCTCTTTCAAGATTCTTTTGGTTATTTGGAGCCACTTAGAATTAATGTGAATTTGAGGATTGACTTTTCCATTTCTGCAAAAAGATCTCTTGGAATATTGATAGAGATTGTGTTGAATCTGTAGGTTGCTCGGGGTGGTATTTACATCTTACCAATATTAAGGCTTCTAATGCATGAACCCAGTATCCCTTTTCATTTATTTAGGTCTATAATTTATTTAATTTCCTTCGGCAGGGTTTTGTAGTTTTCAGTGTACAAGTCTTTCACCTCGGTGGTTGAATTCAATATTTTATTCCGTTGGATGCTGTTGTAAATGGAATTATTTTCCATTCCATGTGGCAGAATTTTAGACGTTAAAAATAAAATGAACATTCCTATTTCAATTTTTCATCTATTTTGCACTTTTAGACTTTTTAAAAAAATAATCTTCCTTTCATCCTGTGTTTTGAGCATAGAGCCATTCCTTTTATACACTTGATAACCAACTGTTTTGACTTACAAAAACTGCTTTTTTGTCTTCTAGATCTGAAGGACTATTCAAAGGAGTTAGAAATCTGATAAAAACAGCCTTTTGTAATGCAAAAGAGAAATCTTGGCTAACAGAAATAGAAGAAAATACTCTTTAAGGCCAAAGGTTTTGAAATTTCAGTTTATTTTTAGTTAACTAGAATTGTAAACCTTTTAACAAGTAAAGCATTTCCTAGAAAATGGCTGTGTATTAACAGAACTCAGCTTTGATGTGTTACTGGGCATTTTGACAGCCAGTAACTTGATGCTAGGGCTGATCATTCAGCAAAATTTTTAAGTGCCTCTTCTGTGCCATGAGAGAGACAGCAAGTGACAAAATAGTCATAGTCCCTTGTCTCATTGAGTCTGTAATCCAGAAGAGATTGAACCACTTAGCTGCAGAAAGACCTTCCCCAACCCTGTAGCCTAAATTAAGTCTCTTTTCTCATTCTTTCTCATAGCACTTTATTCTTTGCTTTCAAATCGTATTCATAATAATTATTTCAAATTACAGTTCATATAAGTAAAAAAAAAAAATTTTTTTTTTTTTTTTTATAAGTGTTCACTTTAATTTTTCCACCTGTACTAGACTGTAAGTTCCAAAGGCAAGGAGCCATTTTGATTTTCTGCGTTTCGGTATCTCCAAATCCCTAGTGCAGTGCATAGTTAGCATTCAGTAAAGGCTTTTTGAGTGAGTGAATGAATGAATGAGTGGTGACTGCCTTGAGTTTTATGTAGAAGTGTAGGATGCTATCCATTAGGCAGACCAAGTCCAGTTTAGTGTGAAGATGAGGCAGTGTTTCTTAAAGGGCCTAGATGTGAGTAGGAAGGAGGTGCTGTGTTCAATATCCAGTGCTCCTTAGAGTTAAGTAGGATGAATATAGGAAGATTCCTTTGAGTTTAGGAATGTGGAAGTTATCCATGACCTTAATGAAGTGAATTTTGATAGGATAAGGGAATGCAATTCAGATTAGCTTTGATTGTGAAATTAGGGAGACAATAGAGCAAGCAATTTCCCCTGGAAAAGTGGATCACAAACATTTATTGTTACCTTATTTATTTCTTTATCTGCTTGTTTATCTATTTGGCTTTTTATTTGTAGGGGAATATGATAAAATAAAGTATAAAAAGAGTACATTACTGTGCTTTTAAATATTTTCACCATTATGCACACACATACACAATTGTGAGAATTAAAAAGTGCGTCAGCACTTGTTACGTGAGTACTATAGTAGAGGCCACCAGGAGGACCTAGTTAGTTGTCTTCCAGGAGTTTAGCTGCCACGTTTGTATTTCAAACTAAAATGTTGAATGAATGATAAAAGATGTTGAAGGAATATGAAAAAGGGTGTTTTGGATTGGTTTACACCTTCCACCTAAATCATCAGTCTTCTTTGCCCCTTCTTATTCCTTAAGAAATTAGAGTGCTGAGAAATCATGATCGATTCTTCAGCGAGCGCTGAAACCATAGTATGAGACTTTGGACTGCAAAGGACCAGAAGCCGTAGCTGCCCCCTTTCCATGTTCTTTCGTAAAGTGTTCCTTAATTCCTGTGAGTTTTGTCTCTTAATTATTGTTGTTTTTTTAACTTTCAGGTGTTGGTAAATCGTGCTTATTGCTACAGTTTACAGACAAGAGGTTTCAGCCAGTGCATGACCTTACTATTGGTAAGTTTCATAAAAGAGATGAGAAGCATTCAGAAGTTGCAGGTGGAAGATGCTAGAAGATCCATTCTATCAGTAATAATTCCAGAAATTAAGGTATTGGTGTGCAGAGTTTAGTCTCCATCCCTTTTTAAAAAATGTAAGTGTAGTAAAAATATTTTCCCCAGCTTTGTAAAAGTGGTTGGAATGCAGAAAGACATTAATGTTTAAATTTTGGTTGTATTTAATGATGAAACAAACAACTGAGAGATAGCATACACAGTGGTAAGAGCAGAGACTCTGGATCTGCCTGCTGGCATTTGAATCAAGGTTCTGCCACTGTCTTGCTGGCCAAGACCAAGACCCTTCACTGCTCTGTGCCTCTGTTTCTTTACCTGTATAATGAGAATAATAATAGTCCCAGTCTCACAAGGTTATTGTAAAGCTTCATTTATGATTTCATAAATGTGAAGCTTTGGGATGGTGCCCAGCAGCATGGTAAGTGCACTAGGCTTATCTATAATTATTAATCGAGAAAAACTTCTACCTGACATTGTCTTAGTTTCCTTGATTGTGAAGAGTAAAGGAGACAGTTACTGGTATAGAATAAACAGTCAGTATTAGGTATTGTGTAAAATAGTGGTATTACTCATTTACTGTATACAAAGGTGTAAAATTAAAATGAGTTAAAAACTAAAAACTTTAGGTAAAAATACTGTTTGGGGCTTTCTGATTTGTTAAAAAATGATTGTATTTATACCTGGAAAGCCAAAGAAACCAGCTGGTTTATGTTATGGCTACAGCCTAAAAACTAAAAATTAGTCAAATATGAAGAAATAAGGTAATTTAAAATCTAGTTACAGCTTATAACTGACAGTTTGACAAATCTTCCAGCCACTGACTGCTTATTTCCTATAGGTATTAACTTACCACCTGTAACATGTTGATTCTCATGTCCTTTGTATTTTTAAAATACCAAATCAAGGGTGAAAAAAAAACCCCAAAACCAAACCTGTTGTCATCAAGTGGGTTCTGACTCCTAACAACCCTATATAAATCAAATTATTAGGTCAATTAATAGTTTCCAACCCAGCAACATGTACTTTGTAGGTGTGTTGATATCTTTCTTTAGTAGTTGGAGCCCTGCTGGCACAGTGATTAAGAGCTTGGCTGCTAACCAAAAGGTTGGGAGTTTGAATCCACCAGCCGCTCTTGAAAATCCTATGAGGCAGTTGTACTGTGTCCTGTGGGGTTGCTACGAGTTGGAATGGACTCGACGGCAGTGGGTTTGGTTTTTTTCTTTAGTAGTTACTGTCAATAATCATATCTAGACTAATTTGAATAGTTTCAGTAATGATAGGTAAAACCTGCAGTACAGTTTCATGCTGGCCCTCATGACTATTTAACCTTGTTGAGCTTTGGTGGCACAGTGGTTAAGCACTCGGCTGCTAACCAAAAGGTTGGCAGTTCAAACCCACCAGTCGCTCGATGGGAGAAAGATGTGGCAGTCAGCTTCTATAAAGATTATAGCCTTGGAGACCTTATGGGGCAGTTCTGCTCTGTCCTCTAGGGTTGCCATGAGTCAGAATTGTCTCAATGGCAACAGGGGTTTATTTTTTTGGTTTAGGATCTGCTCTGTAGGTTTGAAACCTTGGTAACCAATGCTTAGGCATGACATAGGCCCGAGACTGCTAATCAAGCAGTTGTTTTTAGTATAGGATACTAATCAAAGTGCTTTTCCTTTTCATTGGTGCTCCCAGAATAAATTTCTAAATTGATAGATAGGACATACCTGATAGGAGAGGGCAGGCCTGAACCTACTTTCAGAAATTTGCATAGGCTATACTTTTGCAAGGAACACTGGTGGCACAATGGTTAAGCACTTGACTGCCAACCTGAACAGGGCTTAAAACTGGTTCAGTCATGCTAACAAAGCGAAAATGCAACAGACCTGAATTTTTACAATTTGGGTGATCTGGAATGATAACCAGAACAAGAAAAATTATGGGTTGGATCCTGGAATGGGAGTCTCAGAAGAGGCATAGTGAGCTCTTTCAGGAGCCTGATGCGTGAGATTGGATTATTGGGAGAACTGTGAAGTTCTATACACATTCAGAGCAGTACAGTCAGCTCCTGTCTTTGAGCAGGGCACCGTTGTTTCTGACTGCCCCAAATTCGAAGGACAACAGATTTGGTTGCTATGCAGCGTGTATGCTGCCCTTGTTTTTAAAAGGGAGATTAGGTTTCTAGCATGGCTTCAACCCATAAATTTTCCCATTCTGGTTTACTCAAATTTTAAAAATTTGGTTCCGTTCTAGTCTCACTTCCTTGGTCATAACTGAACTGGGAAGAACTGGTTCAAAGTGCTGAACGAGAAAGGTCAGAAGTTTGAACCCACCAACAACTCCGCAAGAGAAAAGACCTGGCAATCCACTCTTGTAAAGATTATAGCCTAGGAAACCCTATGGGACAGTTCTACTCTGTTAGCAGGAGGAACCAATCCTTGGAGAAGGATCTCATGCTTGGTAAAGTTGAAGGTCAGCAAAAAAGAGGAAGACCCTCAACAAGATGGATTGACACCAGAAAACCAAACCCGTTGCCATAAAGTCAGTTCCAACTCATAGCGACCCTATAGACAAAGTAGAACTGCCCCATAAAGTTTCCAAGGAGTGCCTGGTAGATTTGAATTGCCGACTTTTGGTTAGCAGCCACAGCACTTAACCACTGCACCACCAGGGTTTCCTTGGATACAGTGGCTGCAAAAATGGACTTAAACATATCAACAATTGTGAAGATGCCACAGGACTGGGCAACATTTCGTTCTGTAATACGTAAGGTCACTGTGAGTCAGAAATGACTGAATAGCACTTACCAGCAACAGCAACAGGAGTCATAATGAACTCAGTGGCACACCACAACAATACAATATATATGGGCAAAAGACCTCTTTTAAGTGTTAAAAAGCAAAGATGTCACTTTGATGAGTAAGGTGCTCATGACCCAAGCGTGTGAAAGCAAGCCAATGAAAAAGGAAGATAACAAGAATCGACGCATTCGAATGGTGATGTTGGCAAAAATTAGTGAGTATTGATGGCAGTCGACAGCAGCAAAGAGGAGCTTGTCCGTGTGTTTTTGAAAGGAATGATAACTACCAAATTACTATGTTACAGTCTTATAATATGTGAATTATAGCTTAATAAAGCTATTATTTAAAATATATATATTGAATATGCTGTTGACTGCCAGAAGAAGAAAAAATTAGTCTTAGAGGCAATACAGCCAGACCTCGGCTCACTTACTTTGGACACATCAACAGGAAAGACCAATTGCTAGAAAAGGCCATAGTATTTGGTAAAATAGAGGGTTACAAAAGCAAAGGGAACCCTCCATGAGATGGATTGACACGATAGCTGCAACAAAGGGCTCAGACATAGCAGTGGTCATGAAAGCCAGGTGGTGTCTTGTTCTGTTACACAAAAGGTCAACAGGAACTAACAACAACTGACGTGTGGAGCCAGGTGAGGGAGTAGGCCAGAAGGAGTTGCTGAGAAAACTGTAATTCAGGTAACTGTGCCCACCGGTTTCTCATCTGGCTCACTGATGGAAGAAGGCTAAGAGAAATAGAAGCCAAGGTGTGTGTTTTTTGGTTTTTGTGTTTTTTTTGTGAACATTTTATTGTGCTTTAGGTGAAAGTCTACATAGCAAATTAGTTTTCCTATCAGTGATTCTGGAAACCCTGGTGGCATAGCGGTTAAGTGCAACGGCTGCTGACTAAAAGGTCGGCAGTTGAAATCCACCAAGCGCTCCTTGGAAACTCTGTGGGGCAGTTCTACTCTGTCCTATAGGGTCGCGATGAGTCAAAATCGACTTGATGGCACTGGGTTTTGTTTTGGTTTGGGTTATCAGTGATTCTTATACTAATTGTTTCGTCATGTTGGTTTCAATCCCCACAGTGGGTCAGCACTCTCCCCATTTCCTCCCTGGATTCCCTGTTTCCATTAGTTCGATTTCCCTGTCCCTCTCTGCCTCTCATCTTTGGTTTTGCACAGATGTTGCCCTTTTGGTCTCCTGTAGTTGATTGTTCTAAGGAGCACATTCTTCACGGGCATTATTATTTATTTTATAGCTGCATCTATTAATTTAACTGAAAGGTAGCATCTGTGCGTGTCTTCAGTTTCAAGTTAGAAGGTTGTCTTAGGGCAACAGTCTAAGGGGGAGAGGCTCACTGATGTTCCTGCTTTGTCACTTGGCTGTCTTGACTCCTGAGCTCTGGTCCCCTCAGGTTTCTCTTTGCAGCTTCCTGCTGTTGCTGGTTTCTGGATTGCGTCACCATCCTCTTACAGCTTCTCAGCACTGCCTTTACCTGTAACCAATTTTCTACATTAAATTTCCTGTTTTAAATTCTTAAGTATTTTTATGATTGGATCCTGACTGATACAACTTTTTTCCTCCCATTCTGACTCTTGAAATTGGTTGTAAATAACAACCACCTATATTAGTTTAAGTAAAAAGAGGAATTTACTATTTTAAGTATGCAGGTGTGTCCTGCAGAATCTAAGGGTAGGTAGGCAGCTGGTCTCAGGCTGGAACCAGAATTTAGAGCCCTTCAGGAGGGAACCCAGAGCCCTGGTACCACAGTGGTTAGGTGCTCAACTGCTAACCGATAAGGCTGGCAGTTCGAACCCACGAGCTGCTCTACGGGAGAAAGATATGGCAGTCTGTGAGTCAACGCAATGGCAGTGGATTAAGGAGGGAACACAAGATGTTGCATCTCTCCATCTCACATTCTTCCCTCACTGTCTCACATTCTTTCTGCATACCTTCATTTTTCTCTCTCCCTATTGGCCAACCTCCTTTTAACTTGATTACCCAGCTAGAAATGCATTTTATATTGTCAGCCTTGCGCACACAGGCATAGACACATCCATATACATCCCGGTCTCTCAATTCCTTTACTTCCTTGTTCCACTAGAATTAAGTAGAAGAGTGTTTTCACAGATTTCCGTCACCACATCTGCCCACCTACCTGCATGGTGCCTATAAACTCTGTCTTCCTCATCGTTACTGTGGATGAACTCTGAAGTTCCTAGCAAAGGCCAGTTCAGGGATACCGCTTCAGTAGTTCTCTCTTTTTTTCCTCAGACATCATTAATTTTCCTCTTTTGATGGTTACTTTTCATGACTCTTCCTAGCCAGCTTTTAATCTTTTTTTGTTGTTGTTAGCAAAACTCCTTGGAAAGAGTTGTCCATGTTTTCTATTTCCAGTTTCTCTTAGCCCATTCTTTCTGTAACCCACTGTAATTACCCAGTCCCCCATAGTACCCACCTAGTTGCTACTCAACATCTCTTTGATGTCCAGTAGTCATTCCACACTTACATGTCCCAAATAGCTTCTGATTTTTTCCCCTCCCAAAATCTTAATATGTGTAAGTGTGTGTATGTGCACTCACATACATAGTCATACCCATCCTCTTGCCCAGATTTTTTTTCCTTAACTTTTTATGCAAGTAAGTATAATTGGACAAATAGTCTCCCTCCAGTATAAGTAAGGTCCGTCACAGCAGAGAGTTATCTATTCTATTCATTACCATAGCCCCAGTGTCTGGTACATAGCAGGGACTGTAAAGTATTTATTAAATGACTATGCCATCCGTCTCTCTATTTTATATATGGGAATTTAGCACATCTATATTTAGCCTAGGAAAAAAGTTTCGTAAAGCAGTATTTACCATTATAGTGCTTAATACATGTATCCCTTTATTGTTTATTCAATTATGTTATTTATAAATGTTGCTAGTTACAGCCCACTAAATTTTGCTACCTAGTACTGGACAGTTTGACAAACACTGGTCTAGAGGCTAGGCCATTTATATGTTGATTCCACCTTCCTGTCTTCCCACTCAGCCAATGACTGCTGGAAGCAAAAGTATGTATGTGGGAAAGGGTGGTAGAATTGGTGCATCAGTGCTTCCATCAGGCTCTCCACAGGAGATCAGTTAAAAATATACCTCATTTATTTGGGGTTCAATTTTCTGGTAACTTGAATTACCTATACCATCACCAATAACTGGGAAGACTGCTTAAAAGACCTCTTAAACATTTAATTTACATCTCACAAAGCATATGTGTCTCGATTTTTAAAAATGTAAGTTCATTTCCCTGATAGTACGTGATCGTTGTGAAAAAATTGTTAGAAATTGTTCTTGGCCCTCCAGTAACAACTGTTAACAGTTAGCGGGTGCATAGTCTTCTAGAGTTTTTAAATGTATTCATAAACATACATGAAGCTGTTCTAATTTATACTCTACCACAATGTAGTACTCATTTTTCTTTACCCTGGCCAATACTGGAATGTATTTGTGCTTTTGATCTTTCTGAATCTGTTATGCAAAAAATGGTTATTATTTTACCTTTTGATTATTTAAATTTTTTTTTTAATATGTTCTGTATCTTCTCTTTGATATGCCCTTTCTGCTATTGGTTTTCTTGAGTCAAATCTGATCTTTTTCTTCACAGTTTTCTGGCCTTGCAAGGGAAGTGCCCACACACAAAAATTACATGCTTATCTACTTAAATATTCTTGTAGTACTGTAAATTTTCATTCTAGCTGGTATATGGTTGTGCGTATGATTGTCCTTGACCCCTCTGTAATAACTTGTGACCCTACACCATGAATGACATAAGCTATTCTTTCTTTCCTGTTTGAACTATCACCTTTGTCGTATGCTAAATTCCTGTATGTAAGTAAGCCTGTTTTAGAACTCTAAAGTCTAGTCTGTTCGTGTTTTTTCCTATATTACGAGGCAGTATTACACCGGGAATTATTCTGACTCGGTAGTCTGTTTGGTATCTGGTAGATACTCTTCTTTCTTGAAGTTTTCTTAATTATTTTGTGCATTTGTTCTTCCAAATGAACTCTAAGCTCAGTTTACCATGTTGCAAAATTTTTAGTGAGGCTTTTAAAATTTGATGTTTTATTAGTTTATGGATTAATTTGGAGACAATGTTTTTACAGTATTGAGATTACCCATTTGTAAACATAATACATTTTCATTTATTCAAAACTCTTTTTAATTCTCCTCAGTAAAATGTTACAGTTTCCTTCATAAAGGCCGAATACTTCTATTGAATTTATGTTTTGATATTTTACAGATTTCATTATCATGAAGAGATTTTTCCCCCATCGTAGTTAATTGCTTATATTTTGTAATTAGGAAAGCTGTGGATATTTTAGTACTTTAAGCTCCTTGGTCTAAACATTTATTTTTTTCTAATAATTTTACACTTAGTTGCTTTGCATGTTTTAGGTAGACAGTTGTATTATCTGTAAATTATAATTTTTTCTTAGCTAATATTTACACCTCTTCGTTTTGTTTTTGTAATTTGGGACGAAAATCTCTAGAATAATATTCGAGTTGAGGGCATTATGATATTTTCTCAATTTAATTGAATCCTTCTAGTGTTTTACCATTAAGAATGATGTTTGCTGTTAATTTTCCATAGAAAATTAAAAAGATTATTTTTTATATTTTGTTTTCCCTTTTTTCCTGGAATTAGCAAAATCAAGCCTTCTTCCCACTAGTCTCTATTGTGAACCTTTAGAGTGTCTAAGTCCCAGGAACAGGAGTTAGGGGGTGGGAGCTCATATGTCCCCATGCTGGCTGAGGTAAGGCTGCACGCGGCTGTCTGCAACCCAGCACTGCGCTCTGCTTTGGCATCCTCACCTCATACATGCTCCAGCAGCCTGGAGGTTCCGGCCTTGACATTACAAAGAGGCCCAAATGTCATGCCCCAACCCCACCAGGGTGAAGAGCCACGTGCCACATTCTGTCTCTGCACGTCTCTGCACTGCCACAGTCGTCTGGCTTCCTCACAGGGGCTGCCATTGTTAGTTGTATGGGTGATGGTTTAGATATTTTGGTGTACAGTGTGGAGTAATAACAATAGCTGACGTATACTGGATACTGACTGTTTGCCAGGCACTACTCTATCTATATTAACTGCTTCATCTTCAGCGGACACTATGAGATGTATATCATTAATACCATTTTACAGATGAGGAAACTGAGACTCAGAAGAGATTTAATAACTTGGCCAGGGTCACACAGCTAGTAGGTATAGGTAATGAGTGCACAATAAATGGTGTAATTACTATGCAAGGATGATAATCACCTAGAGACAATTAGAAAATCTATACTTATATTCAGAGCATTTTGTTCTGGAAGATTGGATGTGAATAACATACCTAAAAGATAAGCATCATTCCCTGACACTGCCAGAAAATTGAGGCCTTGCCTTTGGCTCCACAGACAGTTTCTCTGGCAGCTAGACTGGCTGTTAATTGAAAATATATCTGGGAAGAGAGGCTCAAGGGCATAAAGGGTGATGGTGTATCCCTTACAAAAAGATAAGGAGATCTTTCTCAATGGGATTCCCAAGCATATTTACAATTAAGGAAAAGAATTGAAAAATTTTAACCACACAAAAGAGAAATATGATTTTTGTTTTTCTTCTAGTTTATTTCTGAGACTTCCAGGACACAAGGTTTTAGTACCTTCTTTTGCCACATAGAATACAAGGGTAAAACCTGTATTGCACCAGTAAAAAAAGTAAATGGAAAAGAGTTATGTTTCTGAAGCTGAAATTTTAAGTCTGGTTTTTGTTTTTGATTTGGTGGGAAAACAAAAGTCATAGCATTTCAGTAATTAACAGTGCTTGTCAATTTTTCCATTTGAGACGTCTGTTTTTCTTCCCCCCACCATTTTTTTTTAAATAATTTTTATTGTGCTTTAAGTGCAAGTTTATAATCAAGTCAGTCTCTCACACAAAAATCCATATACACCTTGCTACACACTCCCAATTACTCTCCCCCTAATGAGACAGCCCGCTGTCTCGCTCCACTCTCTTTTCATTTTGCCAGCTTCTAACCCCCCCACCCTCTAATCTCCCCACCAGGCAGGAGACTCCAACATAGTCTCAAGTGTCCGCCTGATCCAAGAAGCTCACTCCTTACCAGCATCCCTCTCCAAACCATTGTCCAGTCCGATCCATGTCTGAAGAGTTGGTTTCGGGAATGGTTCCTGTTCTGGGCCAACACAAGGTGTGGGGGCCATGACCACCGGGGTCCTTCTAGTCTCAGTCAGACCATTAAGTCTGGTCTATTGAGAATTTGGGGTCTGCATCCCACTGCTCTCCTGCTCCCTCAGGGATTCTTTTTTGTGTTCCCTGTCAGGGAAGTCATCGGTTGTAGCCGGGCACCATCTAGTTCTTCTGGTCTCAGGATGATGTAAGTCTCTGGTTCATGTGGCCCTTTCTGTCTCTTGGGCTCGTCATTAACTTGTGTCCTTGGTGTTCTTCATTCTCCATTGATCCAGGTGGGTTGAGACCAATTGATGCATCTTCGATGGCTGCTTGGTAGCGTTTAAGACCCCAGATGCCACCCTCCATAGTGGGATACAGAATGTTTTCTTAATAGATTTTATTATGCCAGTTGACTTAGATGTCCCTTGAAACCATGGTCCCCAAACCCCTGCCCCTGCTATGCTGGGGCATTCAGTTTATTGAGGACACTTCTTTGCTTTTGGTTTAGTCCAGTTGTGCCAACCTCCCCTGTATTGTGTGCTGCCTTTCCCTTCACCTGAAGTAGTTCTTATCTACTATCTAATTAGTGAATGCACCTTTCCCTCCCTCCCCCCGCCCCATAACCGTGAAAGGATGTTTTCTTCTCAGTTTAAACTATTTCTCCAGTTCTTATAATGGTGGCCTTATATTTGTCCTTTTGCAGCTGACTAATTTCACTCAGCATAATGCCTTCCAGGTTCCTCCATGTTATGAAATGTTTCACAGATTGCTCACTGTTCTTTATCGATGCATAGTATTCCATTGTGTGAATATACCATAATTTATCCATTCATCCGTTGATGGGCACCTTGATTGCTTCCATCTTTTTGCTGTTGTAAACAGTGCTGCAGTAAACATGGCTGTGCATATATCTGTTCGTGTAAAGGCTCTTATTTCTCTAGGATATATTCTAAGGAGTGGGATTGTTGGATCGTATGGTAGTTCTATTTCTAGCTTTTTAAGGAAGCGCCAAATTGATTTCCAAAGTGGTTGTATCATTTGACATTCCCACCAGCAGTGTAGAAGTGTTCCAGTCTCTCCACAACCTCTCCAACATTTATTATTTTGTGTTTTTTGGATTAATGCCAGCCTTATTGGAGTGAGATGAAATCTCATCGTAGTTTTGATCTGCATTTCTCTAATGGCTAATGATCGTGAACATTTCCTCATATATCTGTTAGCTACCTGAATGTCTTCTTTAGTGAAGTCTCTATTCATATCTTTTGCCCATTTTTTAATTGGGTTATTTGTCTTTTTGCAGTTGAGTTTTTGCAGTATCATGTAGATTTTAGAGACCAGGCACTGATCAGAAATGTCATAGCTAAAAACGTTTTCCCAGTCTGTAGGTAGTCTTTTTACTCTTTTGATGAAGTCTTTGGATGAGCATAGGTGTATGATTTTTAGGTGCTCCCGCTTATCTAGTTTTTCTTCTCCATTCTTAATATTGTTCTGTATGCTGTTTATGCCATGTATTAGGGCTCCTAACGTTGTCCCTATTTTTTCTTCCATGATCTTTATCGTTTAAGATTTTATATTTAGGTCTTTGATCCACTTTGAGTTAGTTTTTGTGCATGGAGTGAGGTATGGTTCTTGCTTCTTTTTTTTGCAGAAGGATATCCAGTTATGCCAGCACCATTTGTTAAAAAGACTGTCTTTTCCCCCATTTAACTGTTTCGGGGCCTTTGTCAAATATCAACTGCTCATATATGGATGGATTTATGTCTGGATTCTCAATTCTGTTCCATTGGTCCATATATCTGTTGTTGTACCAGTACCAGGCTGTTTTCACTATTGTGGCGGTATAATACGTTCTAAAATCAGGTAAAGTAAGGCCTCCCACTTTGTTCTTCTTTTTCAGTAATGCCTTATTTATCCGGGGCCTCTTTCCCTTCCATATGAAATTGATGATTTGTTTCTCCATCTCATTAAACAATGTCCTTGGGATTTTGATCGGAATTGCATTAAATGTATAGATCGCTTTTGGTAAAATTGACATTTTTATAATGTTAAGTCGTCCTATCCATGAGCAAGGTATGTTCTTCCACTTCTGTAAGTCTCTTTTGGTTTCTTGCAGAAGTGTACTGTAGTTTTCTTTGTATAAGTGTTTTACATCTCTGGTAAGATTTATTCCTAAGTATTTTATCTTCTTGGGGGCTACTGTAAATGGCATTGATTTGGTGATTTCCTCTTGGATATTCTTCTTGTTAGTGTAGAGGAATCCAACTGATTTTTCTGTGTTTATCTTGTATCCTGATACTCTGCTGAGCTCCTAGTTTCAGTAGTTTTCTGGAGGATTCCTTAGGGTTTTCTGTGTATAAGATCATGTCATCTGCACATAAAGATACTTTTACTTCTTCCTTGCCAATCTGGATGCCCTTTATTTCTTTATCTAGCCTAATTGCTCTGGCTAGGACTTCCAGCACAATGTTGAATCAGAGTGGTGATAAAGGGCATCCTTGTCTGGTTTGCAATCTCAATGAGAATGTTTTCAGGCTCTTTCCATTTAGGGTGATGTTGGCTGTTGGCTTTATATAGATGCCCTTTACTATGCTGAGGAATTTTCCTTCTATTCCTATTTTGCTGAGAGTTTTTATCATGAGTGGGTGTTGAACTTTGTCAAATGGCTTTTCTGCATCAATTGATAAAATCATGTGATTCTTGTCCTTTGTTTTATTTATGTCGTGGATTACATTAATTGTTTTTGTAATGTTGAACCATCCCTGCATACCTGGTATGAATCCCACTTGGTCATGGTGAATTATTTTTTGGATATGTTGTTGAATTCTATTGGCTGGAATTTTGTTGAGAATTTTTGCATCTACATTCATGAGGGGTATAGGTCTATGATTTTCTTTTCTTGTGGTATCTTTACCTGGTTTTGGTATCAGGGATATGGTGGCTTCTTAGAATGAGTTTGGTAGTATTCCGTCCTTTTCTATACTCTGGAATACCTTTAGTAGTAGTGGTGTTAACTCTTCTCTCTGAAAGTTTGGTAGAACTCTGCAGTGAAGCTGTCTGGACCAGGGCTTTTTGTCGTTGTTGGGATTTTTTTGATTACCTTTTCAATCTCTTCTTTTGTTATGGGCCTATTTAGTTGTTCTACCTCAGTGTTAGTTTAGGTAGGTAGTTTGTTTCTAGGAATTCATCGATTTCTTCTAGGTTTTCAAATTTGTTTCAGTATAGTTTTTCATAGTAATCTGATATGATTCTTTTAATTTTAGTTGCGTCTGTGGTAATATCGCCCATCTCATTTCTTATTTGGGTTATTTGCTTCCTCTCCTGTTTTTCTTTTGTCAGTTTGGCCAGTGGTTTATCAATTTTGTTGATTTTTTTCAAAAAACCGGCTTTTGGTCTTGTTAATTCTTTCAATTGTTTCTGTTTTCTATTTCTTTTAGTTCAGTGCTAATTTTTATTATTTGTTTTCTTGTGGTGCCTGTGGGTTTCTTTTGTTGCTCTCTTTCTATTTGTTTAAGTTGTAGGGATAATTCTTTGATTTTGGCCCTTTCTTCTTTTTGGATGTGTGCATTTATTGATATAAATTGGCCTCGAGCACTGCTTTTCCCGTGTCCCAAAGGTTCTGATAGGAAGTGTTTTCATTCTCATTGGATTCTCTGAATTTCTTTAATCCATCCTTAATGTATTCTCTAATCCAGTCTTTTTTGAGCAGGGTATTGTTCAGTTTCCAAGTGTTTGATTTCTTTTCCCTGCTTTTCCTGTTACTGATTTCCACTTCTATTGCCTTATGGTCAGAGAAAATGCTTTGTAATATTTCAATGTTTTTGGGTTCTGCTAAGGCTTGCTTTATGACCTAATATGTGGTCTGTTCTAGACAATATTCCATATGTGCTAGAAAAGAAAGTATAGTTGGTTGCTGTTGGGTGGAGTGTTCTATATATATCTACAAGGTCAAGTTGGTTGATTATGGCATTTAGATCTTCCGTGTCTTTATTGAGCTTCTTTCTGGATGTCCTGTCTTTCACCGAAAGTGGTGTGTTGAAGTCTCCTACTATTATTGAGGAGCTGTCTATCTCACTTTTCAGTGCTGATAGAGTTTGTTTTATCTATCTTGCAGCCCTGTCACTGGGTGCATAATTATTTAATATGGTTATATCTTCTTGGTGTATTGTCCCTTTAATCATTATATAGTATCCTTCCTTATCCTTTCTGATGGATTTAACCTTAAAGTCTGTTTTGTCAGAAATTAATATTGCCACTCCTGCTCTTTTTTGATTGTTGTTTGCTTGATATATTTTTTTCCATCCTTTGAGTTTTAGTTTGTTTGTATCTCTAAGTCTAAGGTGTGTCTCTGGTAGGCAGCATATAGATGGATCTTGTTTTTTAATCCATTCTGCCACTCTCTGTCTCTTTATTGGTGCATTTCGTCTGTTTACATTCAGGGTAATTATGGATAAAAAATAGGTATGAATTCAGTGCTTTCATTTTGTTGTCTCTTTTTGTGTGTTGTTGACAGTCTTTTTCCCACTTGATTTATGCACTGAGTAGATTTTCTTTATATATTGTCCTTTCCTCATATTTGTTGTTGTTGATTTTGTTTCTGCTGAGTCTGTATTTTTCCCTTGTATTTCATTTTGATGAGTAGGATAGTTTGTCACCTTTATGGTTACCTTATTATTTACCCCTATTTTTCTAAATTTAAAACTAACTTTTATTTCTTTGTATTGCCATATCTTCCTCTCCATATGGAAGGTGTATGATTATATTTCTTAGTCCTTCTTTATTATTTTAACGGTGTCTTCTTTTATATAATAACAGCGCTGCTTTCCTGTGTTGGGCTTTTTTTTTTATTTTTTTATTCTTGCTTTGTTTTTTTGGATTTCCCTGTCTGGGTTGACTTCTCGTTGCTCTGACCAGTGTTCCAGTCTTGGGTTGATACCTGATATTATTGATTTTCTAACCAAAGAACTCCCTTTAATATTTCGTGTAGTTTTTGTTTGGTTTTTACGAATTCCCTCAACTTGTGTTTATCTGGAAATGTCTTAATTTCACCTTCATACTTAAGAGACAGTTTTGATGGTTCTATGATTCTTGGCAGGCAGTTTTTTTCCTTCAGTTTTTAACATATGTCATCCCATTGCCTTCTTGCCTGCATGGTTTCTGCCGAGTAGTCTGAAATTATTCTTATTGGCTCTCCTTTGTAGGTGACTTTTCTTTTATCCCTCACTGCTCTTATAATTCTCTCTTTATCTTTGGTTTTGCCAAGTTGATTATAATATGTCTTGGTGACTTTCTTTTAAGATCTACCTTATGTGGAGTTCAATGAGCATCTTGGATGGATATTTTCTCATCTTTTACAATATCAGGGAAGTTTTCTGCAAACAAATCTTCAACAATTTTCTCTGTATTTTCTATTATCCGTCCCTGTTCCGGTACTCCAATCACTCGTAGGTTATTTCTCTTGATAGAGTCCCACATGATTCTTAAGGTTTCTTTTATCTGATTTTCCTTCAAATATGTTATTAGTGCCAAGTGATTTATCTTCAAGTTCAGAAATTCTAGCTTCTACTTGCTCAATTCTGCTCCTCTGACTTTCGAATGAGTTATCTAACTCTATAATTGTATTGTTAATCTTTTGAATTTCTGATTGCTGTCTGTCTATGGGTTTTTCCAGCTTGTTAAACTTTTCATTATGTTCCTGAATAATCTTTCTGATTTCTTCAGTTGCTTTATCCGTGTGTTCCTTGGCTTGTTCCGTGTATTGCCTCATTTCCTTCTTGATGTCTTGAAGGGTTCTGTATATTAAACTTTTGTGTTCTGCACCTGGTAATTGCAGGAATGCACTTTCATCTAAAACATCCCTGGATTCTTTGTTTTGAGAGCCTGTTGAGGTGATCATGCCCTGTTCCTTTATGTGACTTGATACTGACTGTTGTCTCTGAGCCATCTATAAGTGATTGTATTAGTTTATGCTTGCTTACTGTGTCGTAGCTTCTTGCTTTGTTTTGTTTTGGTATACCCCATGGATTGCTTGAGTCAGCTGGCTTGATTATTTTTGCCTTTGGAGCTCTGGTGTCTTGTTCCCAGCTGACTAGAGCTGTTGTCAGGTATATCAGTCTAGGAGTCCATTCAGTTTTCTTGTATGAATTCAGCTCAGGTTTCCAGGTACCTGATATCAAGTGTGTGTGGTACAGGCTCTGTCCTACAGCTTTAGAGGGGCAGGGGTGATTGGCGTGTATCTGATTGCAGCAGGGGGTCACACTCTGAACAAGGCAGGGGGCTGAGAACCAACCCCCAAGTGTCTCTGAGGAAAACACATCTCTGTACCCTGGAGCGTGCTGGTGGGTGGGTTGTGCGGAGGGACCATGGGCATCCAAAGTTTTTGGATGTAAGGACTGGGAGGTACCAGTTAGTTTTGGACCCCTGTCACGAGTGGCTGGGTGACCTGAGTGGAGCTACCAGTCCTTAGGTCCCTAATGTGGGTAGGCGAGGACCTTGTTTAATAGGCAAAGCAGTGCCAGACGTCAAACACCCACATCTCCACTGTACAGCTGAAATGGTTGGAGTTTGCCAACAAGGGCCTATTCTCCCAAAATAGGCCCACACAGGTCCATGCAGAAGGGAAAGGTGCTCAAGGTCCACGGACGGTTTATGCCTGGACAGGAGCCCCTTCTGTGCTGAGCTTCCTCACTTAATGGAGCTAGCAAATTCTCTTTTCCTCTCTGTTGTAAATTTTTTCCTTCCCAAAGGCCCAGAGGATGGCTCTATGTGCTCACCAGGGTCTATCTCAGGCCCAGGAATTCAGCTGCTGAAGCCAGCTTGGGGGTGGGGTGGGGGAGCCGTGGGCAGTAAAATGTACTCAAGTACTTAGCTTTTTCCGAGAGTGGTCCCATCTCCTCAGGTTCCAGAGGTGTGAGTGGGCTGTGTCGCTGGCTGCTTCTCCCTGAGGAAACTGCAGCCGAATGCTAGGACCAGCCCGCCACCACTGCCGCTTCGGGGATGGTGCCTGAGGGCTCCCCACGATTCAGGTGCGGTAACTCCTCTCCACTTCTGAATGGCCTCGTCCTCCCCCTGCCCCTCAGTTCGTTGTCTAAGCTTACCTTTGATGCTCAGGGCTTCCAACTTGTCACAAATGTACTTGTTTCACTTGTTTTTCAGGGTCTTTGTTGTAAAGAGGGTTCGACAGAAGAGTCTGTCTATTCCACCATGTTGGTTCCTCCTCCCCCCACCATTTTTTTATTTCATGTCTGGATAATACCTTTTAACTGGTCTCTTTGCCTCTTTTTTGTTCTCCATCTTGACTCCAGTGATAAGTGCATTTAAATCATCAATTTTATTATGGCATCTCCCCGCTTTAGAAACAGTCTTGATTTTCATACAATGGGTTTATTTAAAACTAATATATTTTTAGAGGCAAAATCTTTTTTCAAGAACTTTTAAGCTTCAGCAACCTCTGTCTTCTTACTTTGAATTAAAAAAAAAAAAAATCATAACCAAGACCCAATTCTGGCAGAATTAAACACAAGGGAATATATTAGAATATCTGGAGTTTTATATATGGATTCCACAGGAGGGTGGAGACTTGGGCTTGGAAATGGGCAGGAGCCAAGCATGTTTGGAGACTGAGAAGTGTGTGACCCATAAGAGCAGTCCTGTAGCAGGGGCTGTCTTTATCCTTCTCCTAAAGATAGCATTTCCAGAGAGGAAGCTTCTGCTTGTCCTTGCTTGCCTAGCCTGGCCACCCCTTGGTATCGGGAACATTCATTGAACTGTTTGTCCTTTGTATTTTTTTTTTTTTTTTTGGCCGAAGTTGGCATTATGCATCAGATTGAAGAAATCTGGAATCCCAGTGAGCAATGTAGGTTTTTTTGGGTG
Source organism: Loxodonta africana (assembly GCF_030014295.1). NCBI lineage: Eukaryota > Metazoa > Chordata > Mammalia > Proboscidea > Elephantidae > Loxodonta > Loxodonta africana. The sequence goes on from NC_087355.1 coordinate 9,727,723, forward strand.
GTTATTAAAAGTCCATCCATGTGGTGCCTGACTGCAGTTACTGAACATTTTGATTTAAGATTCTATAGAAGAATCCCAATTAAAAAGGTAGAAGATGCAGCTCAGAATTTCAGATTCTCATGAATCCAGAATTTCTGGAGCCATTGAGGCTGGATGAAGCCCTGAAACAATTGCCCTGAGATAATCTTTAAACCTTAATCCTTAAGCCAAAAATAGCCCCTGAAGTTGTCTTTGAACCAAACAGTAGTTTAGCTCAATTAGTAAAGGATGTCTGCCTTGAGCATGTGCTCTTCGAAAGAACTGTCTCTATGGGATCGAATTGACAACAGCAACTCTAGATAGGAACCTTAGAGGGCAGTGATTTTATGTTAATGGTGGAGGGATTGTTCAGAAACGGAGGGTGAGAATGGTTGAACAACTTGAAGAATGGAATTAATGTCACTGAATTGTATGAGTAGAAATTGTTGAATTGGTATGTGTTCTGCTGTGTGTATTTTCAACAATAAGAATTTTTTTTTAAACCCCACCCATAAAAATAAATAAGAAAATAGTATTTCTCTCTCTTAGTTTGTGGGTAGGAGTCTGTGGGTGGTGCACACAGTCGAGCACTTGACTTCTAATCAAAAAGTTGGTGATTCAGAGCCAACCAGAGGTACCTTGGAAGAAAAGCCTGGCAATCTGTTTCTGAAAAGTCACAGCCACGGCTCAGTTCTGGTATAAAACACATGGACTTGCCATGATTTGGAATTGACTCGATGGTAACTGTTTTTTGTTTTGTTTTAGTTTGTGGGTAGAGACAATAAACAATAGACGCATGGAAAAGCTTCCACTGTCTCAGATATTTTGCTGACATGTAGAATTTTGTACTTCAGTACATTAACATTTAAATTTTGGTTATTTCACAGAGTGTGCCATATTTAGCCATTGATTTCTCCCCTCAATTTTTTTTGTTTTCGTGTTATTAATGGTAAGATGATGGGTAGCTGTTTTGTGTGTCCTGTCTCTCCCCTCCACCACCCTGCAACACAGAACAGGTATGAATACACACACACGCTGTAATGGTTTTCCGTGGCATAGTTTTACAATTTTGATTTTTCATTTTAAGAAGCCTGGCTGCTGGGTCCCTTTTCTCTAGCTTTCCTATGTTTCTGAGCCTGAGAAATGTGGACATCATGGTTTCTTGGTATTGACTATGTCCCTAAAATGGAGTAAGTATTAAAATACCAAGTAAAGCCCTCAGCAAGTTATACGTCATGGAAGGAGAAATTACCTTTCTATCTCGCCCTTTTAGTCACAATTAGAGGAATTATAGGAGCTGCTAAAATGAACTTCTGATATTGGTCAGTGTGCTTGGGCACCTAGAGGCTGTTTCTCTGCCAGGATGACATCTAGTTTCCAGGGGCCCTGTATATCTTCTATCCACCCTGACTCTGATCTAAATACTGATAGAACACACTGCAGGCAGTAACGGTTTGGTATTAGTGATAGACTTCTAGAGCCGTCAACACACCTGTTCACCGTTCTGAAATTACCTACTCTTCTTCTCTATTTTGGTGATTGAATGAGTACTTTAAAAAAGTGATAATAAAAGCAAATAAAAAGTAGTACACATGTAAGTGTATGTTTGCATTCCCTTTGATGACTTGCAATCCTGCTTCCTGTAATTTGCCTAAAATCATAATCATAAGTCGAGAAGTATATACAGAAAATTCCTTTCAGCCTTCACTATTTTGAAAAATTTGGGACAGCCTAAATTTGTAGCAATCCAGTGCCAATTTAGTAAATGTCCTATATATATATATATATATATAAAGAATATTGTGCAGACAAAAAATAGTGGTATAGTTTTATGTATTTATTGACGTGGAATGATGTTCATGATGTGGAATAATGTTTCTGATGTTAATGAAAAAGCAAATTGCAGATAAGCATTTATAACATGTTCCCATTTATGTAAAATTGTCTTTTTTTTGTATGTGCAGTTATTCAACAAAGTATAAACAAACAAGAGTTCTTCTAATGGATGGATTTGAACAATACCTAGTTGATAACCCATGCTGGGAACTATAACCATGATGTTGAAATTCAACTGTCCTTTTTGGTTATTTTATACCATGTTAATATAGTTTCTAAGAAATTTTAACATTTAATATTTATTACTGACAAATTATTGCCCTTAAATCTGTTTCTCTAGTTGTTTGTGTATTGCTGAGCATGAGACACATGAGGACCACAGTTGGTTTCCTGATATTGACTGTGCTAGACTTGAATATCTTGGTGTTTTAATTATGTTCTTATCTTATGTCTTATTACCACCTCTGCCTTAGCTTATACGTTTTCTAAGGATAGGAGCTATATTTGTTAAAGTTGGTCTATACATTACCTAGCATAGCATGTCCTGGAAATAGATACCCTTTCTTGATCCTAAAATGTGAGATAGATTCCCACCAGTTTGTGTAACAAATTATTTTCTGTCCTATTCAGGCGTAGAGTTTGGTGCTCGAATGATAACTATTGACGGAAAACAGATAAAACTTCAGATATGGGATACAGTAAGTATAACAAAAGCACATTGAATGACCTCAGTAAAGTTGTTTTTTTAAAGTCCATTGTACGTTTGTTTTGTTTTAATACTATTTTATGTCTGTTATCATGGTTAGCTGGGCATTAACATACCTATAGCCTTGAGCTACCAGAGGACGTTAATTTCCTTAGGCAGTGTTGTCAGCATGTGTGCCACGGGTCTTGGGTGTTGGTGAACATGTCTGTGTGAGTAGTCAGGTGGTGTGCTCTACACAGAAATGCTCTAGAAAATGTATTTCTAAGAAAACAGTCAGCTTGTCTACAAAGTAGAATACCAGTGTCAGTACCACAGAGTAACTTCACCTGTTGTTTGACAGCTTATTCATTTACTTTAAAAGTTTGGCTTAGTCTGAAACCTTGAAGCCACCTTACTCCTAATCCAGTATCCTCATTCTGTCATTCACTTTCGGTTCATTGTGAGCCCGCTACATGCCATGGTGGTTTCTCACCTGAACCACAGAACACAGAAAATGATTCGAGTGCCCATTTTCCCTATTCTCCCACCTCAGATGCATAGAAGAGAAACCTTATGTACGGTGGATGCCTTCAGCCAGTATTTCTCAAACTTGTTTGTCTGAGAACATCTTTATACTTTTAAAAATTGATGAGGCCCCCACAGAGCTTTTGTTAGCTTATAGCTATCAATATTTACCATCTTAGAAATTTTAATCGAATTAATTTAAATTAGAAATTAAAATTAAATATTCAATTACTAATACATCTTAAAATAACTTTAATAAACCCGTCGTATGTTGGGAGAAATAATGCAATTTTGATGAAAATTAGCTTTTTTCAAAACAAAAGTCAAGCGAGAAGAGTGGCATTATGTTACGGTTTCTAAGATCTTTTTACTGTCTGCTTAACAGAAAATGGCTGGATTCTCATATCTGCTTCTGGAGTGAGTCTTGCAATATATTGTTTTGGCAGAAGTGTATGGAGAAAATCCAGGTTTGCACGGATAGTAGTGGAAAAAGAGAGGACCTCGTGGACCCTTAAAAAGGTTCAGGGACTGTTGGGGTCTTGGGATCACACTTTGGGAACATCCTGCCTTAGGGCACTGGGACTTAAGTCTTTCCCAGAACTCTAAATGAGAAAGACAAAAGGTCTCCTGATATATTAAAGAACACGTTCTCTAAATTAGTAAAAGAATACAAAATATGGGGAATTTCATTGTCTTATACCCGTGGTCTTATTTTCTCCAGTCCCTCAATCTTAGGTTTTACACTTGTCACCTATAATAGCTGTTAAGGAAAGAACCATGGAGAAAATCCAGCTTCCCAGATGAGACTATGGTAACCTAGGGGACCAAGCAAGTTACTGAAGGCTGCTGGTGGGACCTAGGTCTCCTGGTAGTTGCTACATATCACGCAGTTGTCCCTGAAATGGTAAACTCTGATTCTCTCTTGCTCCGTCCTGGAGTTCTACATTACAGTCTGGGTTCCTGTGCATTCTTACCTTTTCCTCAGTGAAGATTCGTACTTTTACTATTTTGAGAGTTTTTTCCCCTAAGCCGGTAGCATCTCAAAACTTTTAAATTTTATATCCTCTCAGGCAACATGACTTCAACACTGCGTGGAAAAGAAAAAAATAAAATATGCAAAGTCCCCACTTTCCTCGATGCTTAAAATTAATGATCTCCAGCCAAAAGGAAGGATTTTCTACTTTTTTATTAAAGAGTTTTTCTCTTTTTGGAGCTGATTGTTTTTCGTAAGCCAGGTTGCTTCTTACCTCATAACCTTGTGTAACACACATTCTTCAGTGTCCTGTAGTGTGGACCAGACTACATGCTATTCTTTAATCAACATGTTTTGCATACTTTGTACTTTACATAAATGTTTGCTTTGCTTGAAATCCTTTTTTTTTTTTTTTGTCTTCTCCATTCTGAAACCAGCTTAGATAACACCTTCTGCGAAGCCTTTCTGACCCGTTTGGGAATAGCTCATTCTTCTCATAATACCTTACACATATTTCTGTTATAGCTCTTACTGCTTTTGTTCACATATCTACCCTCCTCAAGATAAGGGATGGCACCATCTGTGTCTTTCTCAACTTTTTATCACCGCTTCTTAGCTCAGTGACTGATACAGTGTTTGGTAAATTTTTTTTAATAAATGCATAAAACCCCTCATTCTGTCCAAGCAGCATGTTAGGATCTTTGAATATATGTTCAGGAAACATCTGCTACTAAAAGTACATGGTTTCAAAAAGGAAAGGTTAGTATAATAATGATAATTATATGATATTTTAGGCTTACACACCTCATTGAAGTTTATTCCCTAGTCTAAGATATTTTCCTAATATGTAGACCTAAACTTTTATTTCCTTTTAATCCTAGTTGTTCTTCCATCCCTAAAATGTTCCCTTAAATAATTTTTTTTTTTTGAAGCTTAAGTAATTTTCCAGTTGTTTCTTTCACAGGTTAACTAGTCATGCCTTCTCTTAATAGGAGCCTCTTTTTTTTTTAAGCTTGTGAGTTGATTTTCTTACGCTGCACCGGTCTTTCAAAAGAAGTCTAAAATAATTCATTATGCTTGAGAGTATGTGAAGGAAGTGGGGGAAAAACCCGTGTTTACACTTCCTCTAGGAGAGCAGAAGGCTAATTTTGTTTCCTCTGTATCTAAAAGGGAGAGAGAGCCTGGCACCTATGGAGGCCTTGTGACCCTCAGGAAGGGAGTTCCAGAGCTTCCTCGTGGAGGGCTCTAGGAAGCAATGGCTTGTTCCAGATTTTAAGGAATGTTCAGAAAAGTCTCTTAATTGATTTCTTTTGGAGGTTGTTTCTTGAGTGTGTCTTAGAGGTTTTGGTTTTCTTCTTCATGCCTAACTTCCAGAACTCTAAATAAACTTAACCTGGCACACATGAAGGCTGATTCCACACTTACTCAGTTTATCTGAGCAAAGCACGTGCCATTAATTTTCTACAGTTGTTTTTACATTTGGATCAAAACCAAAACCAAACCCAGTGCCATCGAGTCGATTCCAACTCATAGCGACCCTATAGGACAGAGTAGAACTGCCCCACAGAGCTTCCAAGGAGCGCCTGGCGGATTCAAACTGCCGACTCTTTGGTTAGCAGCCGTAGCACTTAACCACTAGGCCAGCAAGCTACATTTTTAATAGTACGGGTTAATGGGTATTCCTGGCCAATGACAAATCGCCCCATAGTCCTCCAGGGAAAAAGTTCATCAACCTTAAAGAAATGAATTTCTCCCCCAGTGGCAAGTCTCAGTATCATGGGATATTTGTCATCCATTGTATATCTGTTTTCGTTCACAAAAATAGAAATAAGGAGTTTTCCTTACAAAAATTCCACATCCACCATCTTTGCTTTCTTTTTAAAATAGTAAATAATAGCTGCCTACAGATACTCCTTGAGAGCCTTAAGAAGGGCAGGCAGTTTCCCAGCTGGAAGCAGTGATAAGAATGTATCAGTGCCTCCCTTAAAGCAGTTTGATTTGGCCTGGTGATGAGTGGCATTTTTTTCTTTTATCAAAAGCCAAAGCCAAATGTGTGAATATTCTTGCACTCTTCCAGGATAGGTCAAAGAAGAAGCAAAAGTTGCAGCCATTTCCTGATTGTCAACTGGTGGGAGAAGGGCTTAAGAAGTCCATTCTCCCTCTGCTCGCCCCGACCTACTCCTGCTCCTCTTTTTGCCTTCTGTCGCTCTTTCAGTTGCCTCCCCAACATAGCCAAATACATTTTCTCCCCCACCCCAGTGTAGGATAAGTGTTTCCTCTGAGTCCATGTATCTGCTTAAGTTCCCTAGAAATATATTTTAAATTTACAAATATTTTTCCCATCAAGTAAATTAGTGAAACTTGATAGACAAAGTCGCCTGAAAACTTACATGCTATAAGCTCCTTCTCACCACATTCCAGGCACTTTTTTTGTCCTACAGTATAAAACATGTCAATTTATACTCCATCTCTTACCAAAAAATGGAGTATTATTCTGTATCCAGTGTTTTGATTAAGTCTCTGGGATTCCGTTAACAAATAAACTGAACCAGCATCAAAAACAGGCATTCACTGGAAGGATGGACAACCAGAAGGTGGTAGGGCCAGTGGAGGGCCCAGAACCAAGGACTGGGAAACAGTCATGCTTCTGCCTCAGCTTCTCCTCTCTGTTCCCATCCCACGCCCCAGGAGTCGCAGATAAGCCTTGTCGAGATCGAACTGTTTTGCCTCCTTCAGCAGCTGTTCATCGACCTTTTCTTGAGGAACCACAGGGACAGGAAACTATCCTAGACATTTCATTTCTCCTTAGGGCAGCTCTAATGCTTACCTCCCACCTGTGGTCTCTGATTTCTGTTAAATGGCGGTGTCGAAGGAATCCAAAGTTACCCATCGTATTCTCTTTAAGTCTTTTTTTCAAAGTAAATATCCTCAGTGTTTTTTTGTTTTTTTTTTTCAAGCATTAAGAGTCTGCTGTTCTTTCTAGGTGTTTACAACCTTTGTTTCTCTTCTCAGGATCTGCTTTAGTGTCCACAGGAGACTCCCTTAAAAGCCCCAGAATTAAACAGTCCAGGTTAACTTTCACTAAAATTTCACCGCCCTTGCTATGGACACTGAGGCAGCCTAAAAATCACTCTTAAAGCTTGTTAGTCTTACTGTGTCCAGAACAGAGGTTTTGCTCATGCAGGTAGATTCCAAACTGCTTTCCTCTCTGATAGCACTTGCTTGATCACAGGTCTAGGTTGTAAACTGAGCCCGTTCAGTAAAGTATCTGAGATATAATGTTTGAGTACTGTGACAGCTTATTTGGCTATTTGGAAATCTTTTTTTCTTTTTGGTTCTTGTAGCTGAGGTTGTCAGTAAATGGCTAACAGTGAAAGTAAGGGAGTATTACTGTAATATTGATTCTCATGGATCTTAATTCTCTAACTTTATTGGTTCTTTGGGCTCAATCAAGATAACGTATATGAGTGCCTACTATAAGTATACTTCAGTACTCCAAGTTAGGCTGTCTCTTCAGGAGAACTAAAGAGGAAAAAAATAAGCACTTAAGCCGTGTGTTCATTTTATCTAATCAATAGTGTTGTAACCAAATGACCACATAAAAGTGTTTTTGGGTTTGTGAGGAGAGGAGGATAACTGTGGGCTGTGGTTGACGAGCTTCCTAGCTTTGTGAAAGGATTAGGGCTCAAACGGGCTCTCAGAGGGAATAGAATTTGGACTGGTGGGAGGAAAGAAAAACAATTTTGCAGACAAGGCATCAAGGAGAGGCACACAAGCAGGAATATAGGCAAGATATCAGTAGATAAAAATAGATTTTTATTGATTAAGAAGACAGAATTCTAGAGAAATTAGTAGAGATTTGATGCCCAAGAGCCTGGGACTTTAATTCAGGGTATTTAGCGATTTTCCAGGAGTAGCTTAATGTGCGTAAAGAGGAGAGGAAGAGGAGTTAAGATTGCCTCCGGTTTCCATCCTGCTTACTATGGAAGTTGGTATCATTGACAGAAATACTGAAGCACATGGGGAGGGCAGTTGGGGACCTCTATCTCACAACTGGAAGCAAATTTTAAAGTTATGGAGCAGAGAATCCTGATTTCACAGTCATCATATGGAAAATGAAGGTCTGTAATGCTGCTTTCTGGACAAATGTTTGAAGACTTTTTTTTTTTAGTTGTTTTGTTTATTTTTAGTAGTTTTATTCATAATAGCCCCCCCCCCCAAAAAAAAAACCAGATGTCTCTCAGTGGATGACTGATTAAACTGTGAAACATCATACCTTGGGAGGAAAAAAACCCATTGATGCCCAGAAACCTTCGATTAGAAGGATGCGGGTTCTAATATTAGTTCATGGTGGACCTCAGACAAGTCATTTAACCTCTCTGATTTTTTGTTTCTTCACCTATGAAATAGGGATTAAGAATAATTTCTATGACGGTAGAACTGTTGGGATTTCAGATTATGCATGTAAAGCACTCAGCACGATGTGCAAATACTAGCAATAATTTATTTATCTCAAAAGGGTAAGCCAGCTTGCATCTCAGCTCAATCTCAAAGCACTTTTCCAACTCTAATTTTTTCCGAAACCTTGAGAACCCACTGCCATCAGTGCCCCGTGTTTCATTAATTACAAGAATCAGACGAATAGCAAATTGTTTAGGGGCCTCACTATATGCCAGGTGCTACGCTGGGCCCTTCACCTCTATCTCATTTAAATGAGGTTTGCACATGTCTTCCTGGGCCCCTGCCTTTGGCGGAGGCCACCTGAGGGCAAAATGACAGCCACCCCACCATGTTGTTGAGTTACAAGAGCAGCAAGAGCAGCAGCAGGTGCCATTTCTGGAGGGCTTGTCCCAAGTGTAGCCAGGCACTGTTGTAAGTGTATTACAAAGGTGATCTTACGGAATCTTTCTCCCAACCCTGGGGGGAGGGACTGGTATTTCCTGATTTTACAGAATAAGAACCTGAGATTTAGAGAAGTAATTCGCTATGAAAATGGTAGCTGTTTTGGATCAGGTGGACTTTGATTTACATACCACACATTTCTGAGGCTGAAGGTTACGATGAAAAATTCCCTTGCAAATTGCAAAGATGCCTTGCTTTGGAAAATCAGTAGTCCTACCCCATGATAAATCTTTGTCGATCAAGCTCTTTATGCCCACTTCTGCGAATCTTGGCATTTTGGAGCTGAAAGGCACTGTGGCTGTTGGAGCTAAAAGGGACGGTGGGGCAACTTAGTGTTTAAAAATTAGGAAATTGAGGCACAGAGAAGTTAAGGGAACGCCTTCAGGTCATACAGTCTGACAGCAGCAGAGCTGGGACTGGAACCCCAGCCCTTTGACTTTCAGAACTGGGTGACCCAGTTTCTTAGCCCGGTAAGTGAAGGGCCCATGACTCTGAGTCTTACTGAAATGACCATGCCCATTGTCTTTAGAGGCAGACTTGCTGTACTCTACTGTTTGCATACCCTGGTATCTTGCTGATTTTCTACAGAAGTCAAATGGCTGTGTTGTGAGCTGTAAGAAGCTCATGGTCTACTCTGGCCACCCCTACCTGGGTTTGTTTTCTGGTGCTGTTCACTTAGCCAATCATTCTCATTAATTTTTTTTTTTTTTTTTTACAAGCTACTCAGGAAGGAGTCCCTGGGTGGTGCAAATGGTTAAGTGCTGGACTAGTAACCGAAAGGTTGGCGTTTCAAACCTACCCAGAGATTCCTTGAAAGTAAGGCTTCACGATCTGTTTCTGAAAGGTCACAATCTGAAAACCTTAGGGGCGGTTTTACTCAGCCCACATGGGGTCGCCGTGAGTCCGAATTGAATCGACAGCAACTAACAACTCCTCTTAGGAACCCCTTACTACAAAGAATTCTGTATCCTGCTCAGTTTCAGGGTTCTAAAACCTCTTTAAACCAATGCTTTATGGTGAAGAAGATCAGACATAGCATCTGTATTTCCTAGGTTGACGTTCTTTTTCACTTAAACCAGTATAGGTTAACCAGAGTTTAGATAGGCTTATGCTGAAGTACTTTTAAAAATCCAGATTATTTTGTTTCAGTATGATCAAACAGTCAACGGTTGAGCTAGCTTTGTACTGTTTAGCCATTTATTTTTACAGACGCCATAATAAAACACTGTATTGGGCAAGATTTATTTCAAGGCTACCAGTGCCATTACCAAAGAGACTGAGCCCAGAGTGTGTGCTGTTTTTCATACAAGTTTCAAGAACTTGGAAAATATTCTGAATACTGTTCTTTGTTTATTTGCAAAATCATGGTTTTACAGTGCGTAGATATGTTCATAGTCTTCAGTTGGAACACGTGGTTTTTGTTTAATTTTATAATAAGGAGCAAAATCCAGATTTAGTGGATTCAGTACCAAGTCATTTCCATATTAGGACACGTTTGTTGTTTGCAAAACAAGTTGAAAGGAATGGGAATAGTATATAAATGTATACTCTTCTTCTTTTCCTAAGTTTATTTTTCCTTTTGCTGTTTTACTTAATTGTGTCTGGACTATAAACACTGACGTTTTAAATTCTGTAGTTGTATTTTTCTAGCAGAGTATTCATTTTAATTCATTCAACAGAATGTCCCAGTGAGATTGTCTTAAAGGAGTTTTATCTTTGCTCAGTGTTTAGGGCGTGGAAGATTCAAGAGCTCTAAACTTGGTTTTCATTTTGAATAAATTATTTCTCTGTTTTTTTTTTTTTTTTGGTATTATTTACCACAGAATCCTTTCTTTGTATATATGATTCAGAGTGAAGTGACTGTCTCAACATAAGTCAAGTTCTTAGTTTTACCATGCTAAGCAATTTATTAAAACTTCCATAATGCTTGCATCTTGAACTTGGATTTGAAAGGTCAACTTTTGAAAGATACGCCTCAATGAATATATATGAAAATATTTTTCAAATTAATTTTATGCTTCCAATTATGAAGTTTTTTAACCTCAAAGTATGTAGAATGAGTTGGCTTTTTTTTACAGCCCTTCTATGTGATGACTTTCTCAATCTCATTTTAGCATCAGACATTATTTTAAGTGCCAGAATTGCTCTTGCATTATCATGAGAAGGTCTAATGGTTAGTTTTTATGTAGGAGTTTTTTCACTGAGTCTTAGCATATTAGAATTTACTGATGGCACACTCCTTTATACGGGATGGAGTGGTCACCATTTTGCGCCTATGAGTTAGATATTTAAATTCACCTGTTCACTCATCAGGTTTCTTCTCTGTGCCTGCTGTGTGGCAGGCCCAGTGCTGGGGGTGGGAAGTATAGTGGAAGGACCTGTAAAAACAAGGAATTACACAATGTTGAGTGTTAGTATAGGGCAGAGCTTGAGTTGCCTGTGTGTGCATTCTGAGGGTGGACAGGGCTTCGTATTTACGCTGGAAGATCAGCATTCGAAACATGTAAACATGAATCATTTTCAAGAAGTGTGTAAAATTTGAATACCAAAAAAAAAAGTGCTTAAACATGGTTTTATTTTTTACTTGATTGGCATGCTTTTTTCCCCAAATGTAGAAGTGATTAAAAATGGAAAAAAAAAAAAGTACACTTGATAGGACCTCTTTGTTTAAATTCAAAGGCAATAGGCATGTCCCTCATCAACCTTTCTTTAAAAAACAGAATGTTAGTGCCACCAGTAAAAGATAGAAATCAACTATTTTTGCATCATCTCTGGTGCCTCTTTCACAAGTGAACGTAAAGATGACTTTTCCATCCTGTTGCCTTTTGACAAGTATTATACATCAAATACAGAGAAAATTAAGTGCAGAGGGAAATTTATATAAATTAAATTCAGAACCATTTTCTGTTCTAGATAATAAAATGATTGCTCAAAGAATTCCATCTGATGACTGTTGAAAGCTCCTGCAGTTTATGATATAACTGATAAAATCTGCATCCTTGGCCTTCCAACAACCTTTACACCAGCAGATGGTGGGCGTAAAGATGTCATTCATCATTTATTTACAATGGGCTTTATTTATTCTAGTGTCAACAGCTGCCCCAGGGAGTGGGTTATTGAATTCAAATGTGAAGCTCTGGGTTATTTGCTTCCTTTCAAATTTGTCTTCAGAGCTTAGTTGCTAGGAGTCCATTCTGTGCTCCAATAATGATTCATGTATTGTGAAGCCATTCAGTAAATTGGGTTGTCAGGGATTGCCAAAAAGGGTTTAGAGGTCTTGTTCCTGGGGGGGTAAGAAGGGGGTGTCTGCATGTGTGTCTGGTTGATGTGAGCAATAATGGTGTTATGTAACTTTTTCATAAAGCTGGTGAAGTTGCCTTCTTTTCCTTTATGTACTCCTTCCCTGCCTGCCCAGTTTCTTCATATGAATTATATGGAAAATGTAGAGGCCAGTTTACTAAAGGAAGACTCTCAACCTTATCTTTCCTAACAGGCGGGGCAAGAGTCCTTTCGCTCCATCACAAGGTCGTATTACAGAGGTGCAGCAGGTGCTTTACTAGTATATGATATTACAAGGTGAGAACCTGGAAATTTCACTGCAGTGGTTAATATACAGAATTTTCCTGAGTAAATATGATTACCAGTACTGAGTATATAGCTTTGCCTTTTAAGCTCTGGCTATTTGCCTTGAAAACTTGTGTTTTTTTAAATCTAAATTTACTATAGGAATCTGCAGCTAAATTCTTAAATGAATAAACAGCTTCAATTTTATCAGTTTGTCCTTTGGAATTTTCTAGAGTGAAGTTACATTTAATTTCTAAAATGAAGTGTAATCAGTGAACTCTAGGCCCAGATACCGTACTTAAAAGCTGGTTCTCATTACATAAGTAGATACGGCTAAGAGTACAGTTACCTTTAATGGAATATATACCATTGGCATATACCCCTCAGGGGAAATACTTTTAGAATAGTAATCAAGTTATTGTTTATGTTTAGGAGAGATACATTCAACCACTTGACAACCTGGTTAGAAGATGCCCGCCAGCATTCCAATTCCAACATGGTCATTATGCTTATTGGAAATAAAAGGTAAAAAGACTGATTTAGTGTTTGTGGTGAATTGCTGGTTGTGTAACTACTTGCCTTATGCATTTGTCTAAATGTAAATTACTGGTTTCTTAAATTATAAAATTTTGAAAATTCTAAGGCATTTCTTTGGTTTTGAAAATACAGATGATAATCATTGTTAGAAAAATTGTAACTTGTTTTTTGGAACTGTACTTTAAGAAATAATATGAGTTTCATTCGATTAGTAATTTCAATAAAACTCACTGATGTAGTTGGAGGAAGGGTGACTTAAATATTATCAAAATTATTTTAAATATTTGCATTAGAAATAAGTGTCTGTGCAGAACTCAGAAAAATGTTCTCCCTTTTTCATGGCTTAATGTTCATTTGTATGAGTTAATACAGTACATAGGATAATCAGGTGTATTTCTACTTAAAGTCCTGAAACACTTATAATATTACTCAGTAGTCATCACAGTAGTCTTCAGCATATAGGTTTTATTTATCTCATTAATTAATGAGAGGGCCATTAAGATATTACAGCTGGTTCAAAAGAGAACTCATAGAGTACCACACACTTACAATCATGTGAGGAATGTTGACATGAATTTACAAACTGATGTAAAACTGATGCGTGTGTACAGGGCGATGGTTGTATTCCACTGGGCAGTTTGCATTTCCGCGGACAGAAGATATTTAGTATCTTTTCTACCAGTTAATTTGTGTGTCTTACAAATCCTTCAAAATTTGTGGAATGCAGCTGAGGCAGTGCTTAGAGGGGGATTATAGCTTTAGACTTTTATATTAGGTAGAAGTTTCAAGTCAGTAACCTAAGCTTCTGTCTTAAGAAATTAGAAAGATAAGAGCAAATTAAACTCACAATTCCGGAGGCTGAAAGTCCAAATCAGGGTCTCAGCTGTGTTGATTCCTTCCTTGTAGGTCGTCCCAAGCTTTCCTTGTTTCCTTGGTTTGTAGAAGATCCTCACAAGAGGTCTGTGTTCCCCCGTTTGTGCAGTCCAGTCTGCCTTGAATCTACTCATTTTCTAACTCAGAAGTGATTAGATTTAGGACACACCCTATACTGACACTGCTCATTAACATAAAGAAAACCCTATTTCCAAACAGGATTACATCCACAGGTATGGGGTTAGGGTTCCACCACGTATTTTGGGGGGAACACAGTTCAACTATAGCAAATGGGTTAGAAAAGAATGATTATTTAAGTAATGGGAACAACTTAAATGGGATCCAGAAAGGATAAAAATTCCAAGACAACAATATGATTCCATGCCTGGAAAGCTGACGAAATGACCAAAGTAGAGTGAAGCCTAGTCTGAGCTGATCATGAATAAACTACTGAACCCAACAAAGCCATTGCCATGGAGTCATTCCTACTCATAGCAGCCCTGTAGGACAGAAGAGAACTGCCTCATAGGGTTTCCAAGTCTAAATCTTTATGAAGCAGACTGCCACATATTTCTCCCACGGAGTAGCTGGTGGGTTTGAACTGCCAACCTTTCTGTTAGGAGCCAGGCACCTAACCACTGTGCTACCAGGGCTAATCTCTGTTTTTTGAATAATCTATTAAACATCCATATACTTAAAACCTCTTTGCTGTGATTAGATTTACAAATGCAAACCTCTAGAAATACTGGTAGTGGAAAACTGGAAATAACTTAAAATGTCCAAAAATAGGGGATTGTTTAAATAAAATATGGAATAAGCATAAAATGGGATGAAAGACTGTTAAAGTGTTTTCTTGAAAATTATGTAAAATTCAAAGCTAACTTTTTCTTAAGAATAATTGTCAGATAAGGAGGCTGATTTCCAGAACCATATTACTGCATCCCCGTTAATAGTATCCCCATTTCTTTTTATTCCTACTACAATGTCAGCCCCATGAAGCCATAGATTTTTGTCTGTTTTATTGAGTAATGTATCTCCAGATCCAAGAAAGCATTTGGTACATGGGATGCCCTCAGATAACAGATAAATTATCCTTGCCCAATTCATGCCATAATTTTTGCAAACTTAAAGTTTACCGATGTTATGCTGCTTTTCATATTTTCATCTTACCATTAATATTTTGCAGCACTGCCACAGAAATATAGGTTTTTTTTTTTTTTTTTTTTGGTCTGTGAGGTTGTTAGTCAAGTCCCCAAGTTCATTTCTGATTTTAACTTGAGTCTTTTCGCTTTTTTCCTTACTCAGTGTAGTTAAAGGTTTTGTCAATTTTATTGATTTTTTTTTTTTTTTCGAAGAGCCAACTTTTGGTTTCGTTGATTTTTTTGCTATTTTTCTATCCTCTATTTAGGTTGTGTCCACTGTGTAAAAAAAAAAATTTTGTTTTTGCCACCCCCCCACCCCCGCATTTTAGGTTTGGATTGCTCTTCTTTTTCTAGTTTAAAAAAGTGTAAACTTAGGTAATGGATTTGAGTTCATTCTTCTTTTTTATGTATTTATTGTGTTTTAGGTGGCAGTTTATAGCTCAAGTTAATTTCTCATACAAAATTTATACACATTTTGTTTCGTGACATTAGTTGCAGTCCCCACAATGTGACAGTGCACTCCCCCATCCGCCCCGGGGATCCCTGTGTCCATTAAGTCAGTTCCTGTCCCTTCCTGTCTCCAGACAGGAGCCACCCATTTAGTCTCATGCATCTGATTGAACTAAGAAGTACAGTCCTCACATGTATCATTTTTTACTTTATAGTCCTGTCTAATCTTTGTCTGAAGAGTGGGCTTTAGGAGTGGTTTCAGTTCTGGGTTAACAGAGTGTCAGGGGGCCATAGTTTGGGGGATCCTTCCAGTCTCTGTCAGACCATTTAGTCTGATATTTTTACGTGAATTTGAGTTCTGCTCCACACATTTCTCCCACCGTGTCCAGGACTTTATGTCGTGTTCCCTATTGGGGCAATCATTGGTGGTAGCTGGCCACCATCTAGTTTTTCTGGCCTCAGGCTGATGGAGTCTTTGGTTTATATGGCCCTTTTGTCTCCTGGGCTCATATTTTCCTTGTTTCTTTGATGTTCTTCATTCTCCTTTGCTCCAAGTGGGATAGACCAATTGATGCGTCTTCGACGGATGCTCGCAAGCTTTTTAGACTCCAGACACCAGTCATCAAAGTGTAGGGTGCAGAACATTTTCTTAATAAACTTAATTATGCCAGTTGACCCAGGTGTCCTCCGAAATTATGGTCCCCAGGCCCCAACCACCTTCATGGTATTTTATATCATACTTTCTTTCAAACATTTCAGATTAGTAGGAAAAGTGTATCAGCATTAGTACCACCACTTAATGTTCAGATGACATTTTATAAACTGTAAAATATTTTAGAGTATAGCAACGGTGAAGGTTATAAGACAGTCACCAGTATCACTCACAGAAGTTCCAGTTTACAGAAACAGTGACTGATAATAACCTGCTATATTGCATAGCATACACATAATATCTGCCTCTCCTGGCTATTAGAGCTACCCTCTTTTCCACCACTGCCCCACCTCGGCCAAGCTGTAACTGAGCCCACTCCTCCCATGGGCTCCCAGTGGTGCCTTCTCTGATGGTTGCAGCCCCAGTACCCCCTGCGTTCTGCTCAGAGCCCCAGCCTGAGGTTCTGAGAGCTTGTTTTTTAATCACTTTCTGTGATTTATGCTTTAATCGCATTCATAGAAACTAAGTCATTCTAGCTGAAGGATGAAGAGACTAGCCTAGTCCTGCTCTCTCATTTACAAATTGCTATTTTGAACAAAGTGGATCACTTCTCTGGGAACCTAGTGTACTCAAAGGCAACAAGGGGATGTTGGGTTAGGAGCTCCCTTCAAGTTGCTCTTAGTTCTAGTGTTCTAGGACTAGAACTCAGAGTCCGTTTTCTGCCAGATGGTTAATTCATTGAAAATAGGTCATGTGCTCTAAACACTTCAGCCCTCGTAATATCCAGAATAATGCAGTTAATTATTATATTTTAAAAATTAATTGAAAGTTTGGAAACAGGTAATGGTGATGGTTGCACAGCGCGGTGAACATCATTAATGTCACTGAATTGTATACGTAAAAATGGTTGAATGGTTAAAATGGCAAATGTTATACATCTATTTCACCACAATAAAATTTTTTAAAACGTGAATTGAAAGAATGACCAGTACAGCTTTGAATCCCATGGTACACTTTTCACAGATGTGTCTATTTGCGTCGTGTTTGTTAGTAAAATGACTCTTCCTTTCCCATGTTTAGTGATTTAGAATCTAGAAGAGAAGTAAAAAAAGAAGAAGGTGAAGCTTTTGCACGAGAGCATGGACTTATCTTCATGGAAACTTCTGCTAAGACTGCTTCCAATGTAGAAGAGGTAAGTAAGAGGCCTTTTCAATGTTTATCATCTTTTTACCTAGTAAAAATGTTTTATATATCTTCAAATTTATTTATTGATATTTTTTCCATAAGCTTATGTCTTTGAATACTATCAAGTAGGAAAAGATACCTGAATTTCTTCCCTTTGAAATGCCTTGTAACATTTATCTTATATCAGACTCTGGAATTATATTCTGAGCCTTCTCTTCTTTAAATGCTTTGACATGTCTTTGTATGTATTCTCCCTAAAATTGTTTTTTGTTGCATCCAAAACAAACCTGTTGCCATCGAGTCAATTCGGATTTATAACAACCCCATAGGACAGGGTAGAACTGCCCCATAGGGTTTCCAAGGAACATCTGGTGGATTCAAACCGCTGACCTTTTGGTTAGCTGCCGTACGTCTTAACCATTATGTCACCAGGGCTCCTTTTGTTGCGTAGGAAGGGAAAAACAATAACACTAATGAAATTTGGAAATATTTCAAGACACTGGACATTTGTAGCTATTTTTATCTACTTCTGTTTAAAAGGAAAAGTGTTATTGCTATATAACATTATACAAAGTGTGGAAATTCCGCCACCTTTACTAGATGAAATTTGCATTATCTCAATTGTTTCTATTGATCAACCTGAACTACTGGAAGTTTTCTGTACATACTGTATTCTTTTTTGCTATGTGTTTGGATGTGTTGGCTATAATTATGCATAGATGATTAGACAGTTAATCCTCTTTAGATTTCTAAGGTAAATTTATTACTGTGTTTTATAAATAGAGAAAATGAGGCTGAGAAAATAAGTAGTTTGCCCAAAGTAATGTTGTAGTTCCCACCTTCCGGGTAAAAATATAAGAGCAGCTGCAGAAAGGGGTTCTAGAAGACAGCTGAAGACTCCTATTGTTGTCTGGATGGCAGAGGATGGGGTCCTAGGCAGCTAACACTGTGCCTCAGAGTAAGCAGTCAGTAATGTTTTATTAAGAATGATACTTGGAGCTTTTCTAAATACTCCCTGAATTCAGGAGTTGACTACAGTAATTCAGCGACATTGGTATTTTCACTGAGTAATTCTTAGGTCAGTTAATACTTTTTGATACTCAGTGAAGTTCCTGGGTAGTACGAACAGTTAATATACTTGGGTGTTAACCAAAAGGTTGGAGTTTTGAGCCCACCCAGAGGCACCTCGGCAGAAAGACTTGGTGATCTACTTCCAAAAAATCAGCCGTTGAGTACCCTGTGGAGCACATAGTTCTACCCTGACACACACGGGATCCCCATGAATCAGAGTCGACTCAGTGGCAACGGGTGGTGGTTATGCTTGATGAGGTTCTCTGTAATTGTTCTTAATGCATTTTGTACAGACACCAGCTCATGTTTTACCTGTTGTAGCCAATAATTAAAACTTGATAATGTACAAGAGTGACAGTTCACTTTACACTGCAAACCCAGAAAGAAACGTGTTCTGTCCCTTTGCTGAACTTTCTATGTGAAACGTAAGTGCTAACAGTTTGTCCAGGAGGTTTCAGGACATCTGAAACATAACCTTTTGATTATCAGCTATGTATATTCTTGTTGCTTTTGAGACTCAAAACCAAAATTGTATACATTTTAACAAAGAACCATACTATGAACTCAGATGACAAGGATCAACTACTTTAAAACAATCATAGATTGTTCTGGCATCACCAGGGCTCCTTCTAAAGCCCCTTTGCATTAATTTTTCTTAACAAGTACCAGTAGGTGTGTACTCGTAAGTAAAAAATCATTGTCGTCTTTTGGCTGAGCATTTGGATGAAGTATCAGACAATTCCATTAATGTTTTGGCAGCACGTATTATAAAAGTCTGTATCTGTGGTCAGTAAAATGTAAGATTTGATCTAGTAGTAATTTTTCATACTCATGAGAGAACATTTTACTTAGCAGTATAAATTAATGTTTTCTCAGAAACCAAGAATTTTAAGAAATAATTTGAAATGGTTTCATTTTTGAAGTATTCACAGACCAGCATTATGTAATGTAATATTGCATTAGGTAGTACCTGAAAGAAAAATATTTAGCGATAAGGTGTCTTAAGACTATGGAGATTTGTTCTGTGATCCAAAAAGGGTGAAATGAAGCCTGAGTCTCTTAACATGACTTAGGAACTGATTGGATATAAAAATAATGATAACCAAGGGACTTCTGCTTCAGGGAAGATGAAGTAGATGCAGTTTTCACTTTTCATCCCGCTAAAATTTAACTATGCCCAGGACATTACATATAAAACAAACATAAGAAGACTCTAACAGGTGGAGAGTTTAAAGACTGGCTGGTGACCTTGGGACCTGAGAAATGGCATGACAGTGAGTGCCCTGGGTTTCTTTTTTGCCTCATACATCCGAGACTGGGTGTTGCAGGTCAATGAGCAGAAGAAAAGCCTGCCGTCTCTAGCCAGAGGAATAGGAAGGGGCTATCTCACAAAACAGAAGGCTTTTAGAAAGTGTCTGCTGTATGGTAACCAGACACCACAGACTTGCACCATCTCCTGTCTGTAACAAGGTTCTCCCACCCCAATCTGGCAATAATGAGGAGCCCCCAACTTGGGTGTCACCAGAGGCCAAGTGGGGAACCTGGTCTTCTACACCCACCTTGTAGTAATGAAATAGTGCCCTCCTCCCTCCCTTGTTGGAGTGATATCAAAGGAAGCCTACTAAAACAGAGGTTTAAATAATAAAGTCTTATAGTACTCAAAATGCCCAGATTTCAGTAGAAAATGATTCATTATACCTAGAACCAGGAAGATCTCAAACTGAATGAAAAAAAGATAATAGATACCAACAGTGAAATAATAGAGATGTTAAGAGTTACCTGACAGATTTTAAAGCAGCCATCATAAAAATGTTTTAATGAGCAATTGTGGACACACTTGGAACAAATGGGAAAAAAAAAAAATAGACTCAGCAAATAAATACAAGTTAAAAAGAAGAAACAGATGGAAATTATAGAATGAAAAAGTACAACTTGAAGTAAAAAAAACTCAGTGGATGGGCTTAACAGCCGAATGGAGACAACAGAGGAACGATAAAACTGGATGATAGAACAACAGAAATTGCCCAGTCTGAAATACAGAGAGAAGATAGATTAGGGATGGGGTGGGGAATGAACATCAGAGTTCCAGAAGGGGAGGAGAAAGCACTCAAATAACAGCTGAAAATGCCCCAAATTTGGCAAAAGATATAAACCTATAAATAAAGAAGCTGAGCAAACCCAGAAAAGATAAACCCAAAGAAATCCACACCACAACATGCAATAGTCAAACCTCTGAAAGCTAAAGACAAGGGAAAAGATCTTGAAAGCAACAAGAAACAACAGACTATCTATGAGGGAAAAACAGTTTGAATGACAGCAGATTTTTATCAGAAACCATGGAAGCCAGAAGGAAATGTTTCAGTGTTTTTCAAGAGCTGAAAGAACTGTCAACCCAGAATCCTATATCCAGCAAAAAAAAAATCTTTCAGAAATGAAAGGGAAATCAAGACATTGTCAGATGCAGGAAAACTAAGAATTTGTCCAATAGCTGGCCTACCATAAAAGAATGACTAAAGAAAGTTATCTAACAGAAAAGAAACAATAAAAGAAAGAACCCTGGAACATGAGAAAGAAAGAACATGGAATCAAAAATATGATTAAATACAACAGATATTATTCTACTTCTAATTCTTCTAAATTGTTTGTTGAAGGAAAAATTACTGTTGATTCTCACTATTCACAGTAGTTATATAAAGTTGCCATAACGCTGAATTAGTCAGTACTGAACCATTGTTCCCGGGGGGGGGAGTACAGAGTTAGGTTCCTGTGAGCCTCTAGCCGCATTTTCATCAAACAATACATAATTTTATTTTATGTGTGTTTCTCTTTAAAGACACCTTATACTAGCTGAAAGGGTGGCAGTTTGAACCCACCCAGAGTGCCTTGGAAGAGAAGCCTGGTGATGTGTTTCAGAAAGGTCACAGCCTTGAAAACTCTATGGAGCAGTTTTATTCTGCACATATGGGTTCACTATGAGTCAGAATCAACTCGACAGCAATTAACAACAT
Organism: Loxodonta africana; assembly: GCF_030014295.1. NCBI lineage: Eukaryota > Metazoa > Chordata > Mammalia > Proboscidea > Elephantidae > Loxodonta > Loxodonta africana. The sequence goes on from NC_087355.1 coordinate 9,749,144, forward strand.
TTAATATATATTGTTGATTCATTACACTGAACTCACAGTCGTCAACGCTGTAACTCATGCCTAAATGAAACTTAACCTAACACATTTCCTCTGCAAGGTACATCACAACCTTTTGTGCTTAGGAACACTAGACAGGACTTCAGAGCTACACTTGGGGGCCATTTTAAACAGCAAACTCACCAACAAAAAACACAAAAGTATGAAACAATGTGGCACTAAATAGACCACCAAAAGGACGCTTGTTTTTAGTATGGCAGCTGAAACAAAAGGCAGAACATCACCTTGTTCAACCTCAGTTGGGAACGTGTACATTGGACAACTCAGATGTTTCACTGCTGTGTACATGTTCACAAAAGCATCACAAGCATTGATTCTGGACTTAAAAATTTTAGCAGATAGGTGAATTTGCAAATATAGAATCCACAAATAATCAGAATTGAGCATAAAACACTGATGTGGTTTTCAATGCAAATTAAGGAAATAGTCGAGATAATTGTAAATCAGAGAGGATAAAGGGAGGCAAGGTTTCTACACTTCATGTGTTTTGGTAAAGTGATAACACTAGTAGACTGTGATGAGATATTTATATATAACTCCATACCTGGAGAAACTACTAAAAAGGCTATATTCAAAGAGATAACACTTTAAAATGTTACAGATGAGCCAATATGGCATTTTAAAACATCTTCAATTAACCAACCAGACAGCACGTAAAAGAAAATAATAAACGGGAAAAAAATGTAAAAAATAAAATGGTAGACTTAAGCTCTCACATATCAATAATTACATTAAATGTAAATGATCTAAATATACCAATCAAAAGACAGTTTAGAAGACTGGATTAAAAAACATGACCAACCATATAGTGTCTATAAGAAACCAACTTCAAATGTAACAATATAGGCAGATTGAGAATAAAATGATAGAAAAAATATAATTATCATGCAAATAGTCAAAAGAAAGTTAGTTTGGCTGTATCGATACCAAATAAAAAAGGCTTCAGAGCAGAGAAGCTTACCTGAAACAGAGAGGGACATTGTAAAATAATAAAAGAGTTGTCCATTAAGAAGGCATAGACGTTCTAAATATGTATGCATCAAACAACAGAGCTGTAAAATATATGTAGCAAAAACAAAATAGAACTGAAAGGAGAAATAGACAAATCCATTTGGAGTCTCAACACTTGCCTCTTAATAATTCAAAGAATAGCTAGACCAAAAATCAGCAAGGATATTGAACAATTCTACATTATCAACCAACAGAATATAATCAGTGTTTATAGAACACCCAAAAATAGTAGAATACACATTCTCTTCAAATACCAACAGCATTACCAAGATGGACTACTGTATTTTTGTGTGCATAACACATACCTCTAAATTTGTTTGCCATGTGCTCCCTCCTCTCATGAGGTATTTTCATAAGTGCTGCTATGCCACGTGTTTTTTTACATGTCGTTGTAAAAACGATTAGCATAGTATGCTTATGAAAATACCTTGTAGGGGGAGGGTACGGTTAGCAAATGAACATAAAGATGTACGTTATTTGTGTAAAAACACTGTACATCGTGGGGCCTAAAACCTCAGTAGATTTGAAAGTATTGAAATCATAACAGCATGTGTTCTCTGAACACACTGGAAGTAAACTGGAAATCAGGAACAGATAACAAGAGAATCTCCAAATACATGGAAACTAAAGAAAACACTTCTAAACAATTTTTGTGTCAAAGAGGAGGTCTCAAAAGAAGAAAATACATTGAACTGAATGAAAATGAAATACAGCATCAAGCTTCGTGGGACACAACTAAAGCTTAAGCCGTGTGGAAAGGAAAATTTGTAGCATTAAATGTGTACGTTAGAAAAAAGAAAAAATCTCAAATCAGTAATCAGAGCTTCCTCCTTGAGAACCTAAGGCAAAAGATAAAAGTAAAATCAATGAAATTAAAAATAGAAGAAAATCGTTGAAACAAAGAACTGTTTAAAAAAAAAAAAATCAATAAAATTGACAGGTCTCTAGCCAAGACTGACAAGGAGATAAGTCCATTTACCAATACCAGGACGAGAACAGAATGTATCACTAAAGACCTTGCAGACATCAAAAAGATAAAAAGAAGAGAATACTCTAACCAATTCTACATAAATAGTTTGACAATGAAATGGTCCATTTAAATTAAATGGACCAATTCCTCAAAAAAACACCAAACTGACCTAGCTCTCCCAATATGAAATAGATAATTTGAATAACTATAGTATTAAGGAAATTGAATCATAATTTTAAAACTCCCCAGAAATCTCTGTGCCAAGATGCTTTCATTGGAGAATACTACCAAACATTCAGAGAATTAGCACTAATTCTGTACCATCTCTTCCAGAAAATAGAAAGGAGGGAACACTGTCAAATTCATTTTATGAAGCTAATGTTACCCTGATACCCAAAAAAGACAATATTGAAGAAAACTAAAGACCAATATCCCTTGCGAATATATAAACAGAAACCCTCAATAAAATATCAGCAAGTAGAATTCAGCAATATGTAAAATCATATATGTGCACATATATGTAAGATACATGTACATCATGACCAAATGGGGTTTATTCCAGGGGTAAAAGGCTGGTTATTTAAACAGTGTAATTCACCATTGTAACAGGCTAAGGAAAAAAAACCACATAGTCATATCATTTGATGCAGAAAAAGCATTTGGCAAAAATTAATTATTCATGATTAAAAACTCTCAGATAAATAGAAATTGAGGACTTCTTCAACTTATTAAGGAGCATCTATAGAAAGCCTACAACTGGGAACCAAATACTGATAGGATTTTAATACCCAAAGTATATAAAGAACTCCTGCAACTTAACAAAAAGACAAACAACCCAGTGGAAAAATGGGGAAAGGTCTTGAATAGACATTTCGCCAGAGGATAAATGGCCAAGAAGCAATGAAAAGATGCTCAGCTTCATTAATCATTAACTCATTGCTGTTGAGTCTATTCTGACTCATAGTGACTCCCTAAAACAGAACAGAGCTGCCACATAGGCTTTCAAAGACTGTAATCTTTATGGGAGCAGACTGCCACAACTTTCTCCCGTGGAACGGATAGTGCGTTTGAACTGCTGGCCTTTAGGTTAGCAACTGAATGCTTTAGCCATATGCCACCAGGGCTCCTTCCCATTAAACCATTAATCATTAATTAAAAAGGAGACGAAAATCAAAACCACAGTGAGATAACACCTCACCCCATTAGAATGACTATGATATAAAAACAAACAACAACAACAAATAAAAAACACCAGAAAATAAGAGGTGTTGGTAAAGATGTGGAGAAATGGGAACTTTCCTCTATTGCCGGTAAAAAAAAAAGAGGAATGCAAAATGATACAATCAGTGTAGAGAACAGTTTGGTGGTTCCCCAAAAAGTTGAACAAAGAACTACCATATGAAAGCATTATGCTGCATGAAATAAGTCAGTCATGAAAGGACAAATAGTCCATGATCCCACTTGTATGAAACAGGCAAATGTGTAGAGGTGAAAACTTACTAGTGGTTACCAGGGATGGGGGAGAAGGAGAAAGGGAGAGTCACTGCTCAGGGGGCACTGGGTTTCTGTTAATGGTGGTGGAATAATTTGGAAAAGGATGGTGATAATGGTTGTACAACAAGATGAATGTAATCATTGTCACTAAATATACATGTAAAAATTATTGAATTGGCAATTTATATAATTTTTTTTTTTTTAATCACAGGTTAAAAAAATAAACTTATAGCTAAGATTATACTTAGTGGTGAAAGACTAGATGTTTTCCCCCTTAAATCAGGAGTAAAGCAAGGATGTCTACTCTCATCACTCTTATTAAACATAGCAAAATTCTAGCCAGTGTAGTAAGTCAATAAGAGGAAATAAATGGCTATGTAGAAAATCCCAAGGAATTACAAAAATCATAGAAATGAGGTAGTTTTCAAGAGATAAGATAAACATAGAGAAGTCTGATTATATTTCTGTGTACTGGCAATAAACACATGGACACCAAAATGGAAAATACAATATCATGTATAATCTCAAAAAGAAGATATACTTTGGTGTAAATCTTTAAAAAAAAATAACGGAAGTACAGGCTATGTATGCTAGAAACTACAATTTGCTGATGAAAGAAATTCGAAAGAACTACATAAATGGAACACACTAGAGAACCAGAAATAAACCGGCACAAATATGCCCAACTGATTTTAATAAAGATGCAGAAACTATTCAGTGGAGGAAAAATCACCTGTTCAACAAACAGTGCTGGAGCTGTTAGATGTCCACAGGCAGAAACGGAACCACAACCTAAGTCTTTCTTCTTATACAGTAATTAACTCAAAATGGATTATGGACTTAAATGTAAAACGTAGAACTATTAATCTTCTAGGAAAAAGCTGTGGGAGAAAGATCTTCAGAATCTAGGGTTAGACAAACTTATGAGCAAAAGCACAATACATAAATGAGAAAATTAATAAATTAACCTTCGTCAAAATTTGCTCTCTGAAATACCCTGTTAAAAGGATGAGAAGATGAACCACAGAATTTAATTTAGGCTTCGGAGCAAGATGACAGTGAGCGTGCACCTATCTCTGCCCCACAAAAATACCTAAAGTAAAAAAAAAAAAACCAGAACCAGCATGGTCAGAACTGTGGAAACCAGCCAAAGGGTTACAACAACTAAGTGAACACTGGATCAAGTAAAAGGCAGTATATAAATGGTAGGAAAGCTTTGGGTTTTTATTCACCTACACTCCACCCCCTCCCTGGCTCAGTGTGGCCGTCCTAAAACAATAGCGGGGGCCCACAGTCCCAGAGAGGAAACCTGGTCTTTAGCTCTGAAGAGAGCAGAGCAGACTATTTGTAAGTTACTGTGTGCATCTGTTCTAACCTGACTAAAGGCTGCCTGAAGGACTGAAGCACGGTGCTTGTCTTGATTTGGCATGTCATGGAGCTCATATAGAGCTCAAGGGCAGCATGAAAAACCTAAGACTAACTAGCTGCCTGGGTCTAAAGAGTACCCTTATAGCATACAATAAACCAAACCAAACCTGTTACAGTCAAGTTGATCCCAACTCATAGAAACCCTCTAAGACAGAGTAGAACTGCCTCATAGGGTTTCTAAGGAGTGAATGGTGGATTCAAACTGCCGACCTTTTGGTTAGTTTCCGTAGCACTTAACCCTAGGCCACCAGAGCTCCCAGGCATACAATAGACACCTAAAAACTGAAAGAATTTTGGAAATAGATAGTAGTGATAGCACAACATGATAAATGTCAGTGAGTTGTACAATTAAAATGGTAAGCTATATGTGTTTTATATATCTCAGCCACCAGGGTTTCCTGGTGGCATAGTGGTTAAGAGTTATGGCTGCTAACCAAAAGGTTGGCAGTTCAAATCCACCAGGCGTTCCTTGGAAACCCTATGGGGCAATTCCGCCCTGTCCTGTAGGGTCACTATGAGTCGGAATCAGGTTTATATATATATGTAAACTTTTTTGTTGTATACATATTCACCACAGCAAGTTAAAAACAAGCAAAAACCTGGAAGGAGAGGCTGGGGAGAGAGTTTCTTTCAGAGATTAAGCTTTTCAAACACACCGTGAATACACTAGAAGTGAGAAAGCCACGTGTGTGCCCAAGGCAAGACACATGCTCAGAAATTACCTGAGAAGACCTTATGCTTTTACATTGTGCTTATCCCTAGGCTCAGTGCTGACCTGACTAAGTGTTAAAGGAGGGTCCTGGCACAGACTCAGTTTCCAAAGTAGAGGATTTTTTGGTTTGTTTTTTGTTTTCCTCTGGGATTCAAGGAAACCTCTGTCAAAACACTTGGCTGAACACAAGCTAAGAAACAGAGCTCTCTCTGTCCACACATATCCAGCAAGGCAGTCTGTGCAAAAATAGCTAGGGTAAGACACTAAACAAACAGACAACAACAGTTAATTTAAAAAAACAAACAAATAGGCACACACACGCACACACACAACTGCAAACCCTGGTAAAGGGGAAAATCTGATTTCCGGAGTTACCATGAATCTACACATCCAAGAAACTCAGTGAAATCTAAGTATATGCCCAAAGAATTTTACGCCAAAACACATTATAATCAACCTCACACAAACCTAAGGTAGAGAATCTTGAAAGCAGCAAGAGAAAAGCACATCATCACGTAGAAAACCCACAGCCGTCGAGTCAATTCTGATTCATGGCAACCCTATAGGACGCTGAGGCTGATGAATTCGACTTGCTGACCTTTTGGTTAGCAGCCTGAGCCCTTAACCAGCATACCACCCAGGGCTCCTATGACATATAAAACCCATTGCCATCGAGTCGATTCTGACTCATAGTGACCCTATAGGACAGAGTACAGTTGCCCCATAGAGTTTCCAAGGAGCACCTGGTAGATTTGAACTACTGACCTTTTGGTTAGCAGCTGTAGCACTTAACCACTATGCCAGCAGGGTTTCCATCACATATAAGGGATCCTCAGTAGGACTGAGTACTGATTTCTTCTCAGAAACTATTGGGGCCAGAAAGCAGTGGGGTGACATAATACTTAAAGTCCTAAAAGAAAAAACTGTTAATCATAAGTGCTAGAGAAAACTGACCTTCAAAAATGAGATCGAAATTAAGACATTCCCAGATGAAAAAAAAAGCTGAGAGTTTGTTACAGTGTGACTTGTCCTACAGAAATATTAAAGGTAATACTTCAGAATGAAATAAAAAGACATTATATAGTAACCTGGGAGCCCTGGTGGCATAGTGGTTAAGAGCTTGGCTGTTAACCAAAAGGTTAGTAGTTCAAATCTGCCAGCTGCTTCTTGGAAATAGTAGGGTCTCTGTGAGCCAGAATCAACTTGTCTACAGTGGGTATACGGTAATTTGAAGCTGTATGAGGAAATTAAAATCTCCAATGGTGGAGGTCTGGTATAGGAACAGTTTTTGTAGGTTATTGAAGTTAAGTTGTTATCAATTTACACTACCATATTTTTATGCCATTTAAATTGATAACATTTGTTCAGTCTGTACGCTAAACAAATAATCTGAGAAGCTGGGCTGTATGAAGAAGAACAAGGCGTCAGGATTGGAGGAGAACTTGTTAACAACCTGCAATATGCAGATGATCCAGCCTTGCTTACTGAAAGTGAAGAAGACTTGAAGCACTTAACTGATGAAGATCAAAGACTTCGGCATGGATTACACCTCATCATAAAGAAAACAGAAATCCTCACAAAAGGACCAATAAACAACATCAAGATAAACGGAGAAAAGATGTCGAGGACTTCGTTTTACTTGGTTTCACAATCAATGCCCATGGAAGCGACAGTCAAGAAATTAAACCACGTATTGCATCAGGCAGATTTGCTGCAAAAGACCTCTTTAAAGTGTTGAAAAGCAAAGATGTCACTCTGAGGACTAAGATGCGCCTGACCCAAGCCGCGGTATTTTCAGTCACATCATATGCTTGTGAAAGCTGGACAATGAAGACCAAAGAAGAATCGATGCTTTTGAGTTGTGACGTTGGCGAAGAATATTGAATACACCATGAACTGTCAGAACAAACAAATCTGTCTTGGAAGAAGTACAGCCAGAATGCTCCTTAAAAGTAAGAATGATGAGACTTTGTCTCGCGTACTTTGGACATTTTATCAGGAGGGACTGCTTCCTGGAGGACATCTTGCACGGTAAAGGAGAGGGTCAGCAAAAAAGATGAAGACCCTCAACAAGATGGATTGACACAGTGGAAGCAACAGTGGGCTGAAGCATAACAACGACTGTGAGGATGGCGCAGGACTGGGCAGAGTTGTGTTATGTTGTTCATAGGGCTGCTATGAATCAGAACCAACTGGGTGATCCGTAACAACAGTAACGTAAAAAAAAAAAACTTGCCTTAGCAGCAGTTATGAAGATAACTTGCAAGGGGAGGGGCGTGGCAAACTTACGTAGAAGGCGTGTGTTATTTGTGTAAAAATATGGTAGATTATTATATATTTAGGATGTATAATGTAATTGCCATGGTAACACAAAAATCCATAAGTATGCACAAAAGGAAATGAGAAGAGAATCAAAAGGGTTCATTATAAAATATCAACACAAAAGTAAGCAGTATTTAGAGGAAATGAAGCATTAGGGGAAAAAAGGAATAAGACACACAGAAAACAATGAGCAAAATGACAGCAGTAAGTCTTTCCTTGTTTGGAACAACTTTAAATGTAAGCGGATTATGCTTAAGTAAATGGAAAGACACCCTGTGCCCATGAACTGGAAGTCGTAATATTAAATAATTAAGATGTCAGTACTAACTGAAGTGATCTTCAGATTCAGTGCACTCCCTATCAAAATTGTAAGAGCCTTTTCTACAGAAATGGGAAAACTGATTCTTAAATTCATATAGAATTGCATGGGCCCCGAATAAAACAATCTTGAAAAAGAGGAACAAAGCAGGAGGACTCACATTTTCCAATATCAAAACATGCTATAAAGCTACAGTAGTCAAATAGTCTGGTAATAATATAAGGATAGACATATAGATCAATGGGATAGAATTGAGAGTCCAGAAATAAACCCATATATCTATGGACAATTAATTTTCGACGAGGTTGCCAAGTCCACTCAGTGGGGAAATGCTGTCTTCAGCAAATGGTGCTGGGACAGCTGGATCTCCCCATGCAAAAGAATGAAGCTGAACCTATACCTCACTCCATAAACAAAAAGTAACTCATATTGTATGTTGACCTCTAAATGTAAGAACTAAAACCATGGAACTTTTAGAAGAACAAATAGGGGTAAAACTTCGGGACTTTTCTTTTTTTTTTTTTTTTGGAGAATGAATTCTTAGATATGACACTGAAAACATAAATCAACAAAAGAAAATTGGACCTCTTCAAAATTAAAAGCTTTGGTGCTTTAATGGACATTATCCTCTAAAGAGAAGAGACAGGCTACAGAATGAAGAAACAGCCTACAAAATGGGAGAAAAATATTTAGGAACCATCTATCTGTAAGGGTTTAATATCCAGAGTATATAAAGAGCTCCTGCAATGCAACAGTAAAAAGACAAACAATTAAAAAATGGGCAAAGGACTTAAATAGATACTTCTCCACAGAAGATATACAGATGGCCAACAAGCACATTTTAAAAAAGCTCAAAATCATTAGGGAAATATAAATCAAAGCTGTAATGAGATGCCACTTCACACGCTTTAGGATGACTATTATCAGAAAAAATGGAAACTAACGTTTCTGGAGCCTAGAAGTCTGAAATCAGAGTGTTGCCAAGCTCAAGTTCCCTCTAAAGGCTCTTGAGGAAGAACCCTTCCTTGCCTCTTCTAGTTTCTAGCAATTGGTGGCAAACCTTGGAATTCCTTGGCTTGTGGCAGCGTAACTCCATCTTCACATGACCCTGTGCTCTCTGCGTGCTTGTATGTCTGTGTCCAGATTCTTCAATAGTCATATTGAGTTTAGGGCCCAGCCTAATATAGTATATGGTCGCAGTGAGTCGGAATTGACTCAACTCCGACGGGTTTTGATTTGGTCTAATCCAGTACAATCTCATCTTAAATCAAATACATCTACAAAGACCCTATTTTCAGGTTAAGTCACATTCATGGGCTCCAGGGGACATGAAATTTAGGGGTATGCTAGTCAACAAAGTACAGACATGAATAGACATTTTATCAAAGAGGATATACAGATAGCTAGTAAACACTTCCCCCACTTGTCTGTCAGTTTGTCCTACTGTGGGGGCTTGCGTGTTGCTGTGATGCTGGAAGGTATGCCACCGGTATTCAGAGACCAGCGGGGTCACCCATGGAGGACAGAACAAGGGGATACTGACTGGTGTGGAAAGGTGTGCATCAGGGTTGTATTCTTTCACCATACCTATTCAATCTGTATGCTGAGCAAATAATACGAGAAGCTGGACTATACGAAGAAGAACGGGGTATCAGGATTGGAGGAAGACTCGTTAACAACCTGCATTATGCAGATGACACAACCTTGCTTGCTGAAAATGGAAAGGACCTGAAGCACTTACTATTGAAGATCAAAGACCACAGCCTTCAGTATGGATTGCGCCTACATAAAGAAAACAAAAATCCTCACAACTGGACCAATGAGCAGCAACATGATAAATGGAGAAAAGATTGAAGTTGTCAAGGATTTTCATTTTACTTGGATCCACAATCAGCAACCATGGAAGCAGCAGTCAAGAAATCAAAAGACGCATTGCATTGGGTAAATCAGCTACAAAGGACCTCTTTAAAGTGTTAAAGAACAAAGATGTCACCTTGAAGACTAAGGTCCGCATCAACCCCGTGGTATTTCCAGTTGCGGCATATGCATGTGAAAGCTGGACAATGGATAGGGAAGACCGAAGAAGAATTGATGCCTTTGAATTGTGGTGTTGGCGAAGAATATTGAATATACCATGGACTGCCAAAAGAACAAACAAATCCATCTTGGAAGAAGTACAACCAGAATGCTCCTTAGAGGCAAGGATGGCGAGACCGCGTCTTACATACTTTGGACATGTTGTCAGGAGGGATCAGTCTCTGGAGAAGGACATCATGCTTGGCAGAGTACAGGGTCAGCGGAAAAGAGGAAGACCCTTAATGAGGTGGATTGACACAGTGGCTGCAGCAATGGGGTTAAGCGTAACAACGATTTTAAGGACGACTCCGGACCGGGCAGTGTTTCATTCTGTTGTGCATAGGGTACTATAAGTGGGAACTGACTCAATGGCACCTAATAACAGTAAACACTTTAAAAGATGTTAATTAAAACCTCAGTGAGATAGCACTGTACGCCTGTCAGAGTGGCTAAAATAAGAAATAGCGACAACACCAAATGCTGGTGAAGATGTGGAGAAACTGGATCACTCAGCGTTGCTGGTGGGAATGTAAAATAATACAGGCGCACTGGAAAACAGTTTGGCATGCAACTACCATATGACCAGCAGTTGTACTCCTGGTATTGATCCTAGAGAAATGAAGACTTAATGTTCAGCAAAAAACCTGTACAGAAACGTCCATACCAGCTTTTTTCATAATACCAAAAAACTGGAAACAATCTAGATATTCTTTAGCGATGGCCGCTAATAGCAGTAGTTTTTTAAAAAATATAACCACAATACCACTATCTTAGCAGTAGTAAATCCTTAGTAGTATCTAGTACTAAGTCTGAATGCCATCCTTTTTTATTTCATTCAGCAGTTAATGTTGAAAAGCAAGCATTTAGTTTCTTTCGGGAATCAGAAGAAGACTAGTGAAAAATGTTCTTCCTACTTACAGAAGTGAGAAGAAGGAGATGCAAACCAGCATCTGCTTTGTGATAGGAACTCCATTCTAGTTCCTGTGATAGGGAGCTAACACCTCAGAGGCAAACTATCCAACTGAAAAAATTACAATATTCTATCTGAAGGAATTGAACTGAAAAGGAGTTTAACCAAGAGTTAGCCTGCTAGAATTACAGGGATAAATGCGTTTAATTTCACAGAATCTTTAGCTTCTTGACCTTGGACTTGGAAATGTAGTTATTAGAGAAATAGCAGTTAATTTGGAGAAATTTTGTTCTAAGTGCTATACCTTAAGTTTTTGCTTTTCAGGCACTCAGGTTTGCCCAACTATGCCATCCTGTTCTCCCTTAGGAGAATAAACGAAACTCCATGGGGCAGACAGTAACGCAGTGGGTGGGAACGGGGGCTGTGGGCTTAGACAAGAATCCTTTTCCACTGACTCCCTGAACTCTGAGGACCCTGCTCTGTGAGAGCTGTGTATGGAGGAGTTTAAAGAGTAAGGCAGGTACCCTAACCAAGCATCCTAGTCATCCAGCAAGAGTGGTGGTTGGTGATTGGACAACTTACAGAAGGCCAGTGCCCTCTTTTTTGCATGTTCTATCGGGAATTATTTCATTCCTCACTGATTTTTGGCACTTGTGTGTAAGTTGGGGGACTCACGTGTTAAAAGAACTCTCTTAAAAAGCCTTATTAAAAATATAAATTACTTAAAAGTAAATTATGTTGAACCAAACCCATTGTTGTTGAGTCAATTTCAACTCATAGTGACCCTATAGGACAGAGTAGAACTGCCCCCAAAGGATTTCCAGGAAGTGGCTGGCAGATTCAGACTGCCAACCTTTTGGTTAGCAGCTGAGCTCTTAATCACTGCACCACCAGGGCTCCTGATACATTAATAATAACAGTATATACACGCACAAACATTTTATTATACACACATACAAGTGTAGAAAGCTTTATCCATATAAAACCTCTCTGTATTAGCAAACCTCTATGATACTCAAGTATTAAGTTTAAATATGTTTAGTTCCAAATTATAGTTTATAATTCCAAGTTACAAATTTAATAAGGAAGTTCGTTGCTCCTATGGAATGCATTTTAATCTGTGTTACACAACTTGAGATGGCTCCAAATATGCTGTTGTTGTTGTTAGGTGCCGTCGAGTTGGGTCCGGTTCATAGCGACCCTGTGCACACCTGAACGAAACACTGCCTGGTCCTAAGCCATCCTTGCAATTGTTGTAATGCTTGAGCTCATTGTTGCAGCCACTGTGTCAGTCCACCTCGTTGAGGGTCTTCCCCTTTTCCGCTGACCCTGTACTCTGCCGAGCATGATGTCCTTCTCCAGGGACTGATCCCTCCCAACAACATGTCAAAGTATGTAAGATGCAGTCTCTCCATCCTTGCTTCTAAGGAGCATTCTGGTTGTACTTCTTCCAAGACAGATTTGTTTATTCTTTTGGCAGTCCATGGTATATTCAATATTTTCGCCAACACCACAATTCAAAGGCATCAATTCTTCTTCGGTCTTCCTTATTCATTGTCCAGCTCTCACATGCATATGATGCGATTGAAAATATCATGGCTTGGATCAGGCGCACCTTAGTCTTCTAGGTGACATCTTTGCTCTTCAACACTTTAAAGAGGTCCTTTGCAGCAGATTTACCCAATGCAATACATCATTTATTTCTTGACTGCTGCTTCCATGGCTGTTGATTGTGGATCCAAGTAAAATGAAATCCTTGACAACTTCAGTCTTTTCTCCATTTATCATGATGTTGCCCATTGGTCCAGTTGTGAGGATTTTTGTTGTCTTTATATTGAGGTGTAATCCATACTTGAAGGCTGTGGTCTTTGATCTTCATTAGTAAGTGCTTCAAGTCCTCTTCACTCTCAGCAGGAAGGCTGCGTCGTTTGCATAATGCAGGTTGTTAACAACTCTTCCTCCAATCCTGATGCCCCATTCTTTTTCATATAGTCCAGCTTCTCGGATTATTTGCTCAGCATACAGATTGAATAGGTACGATGAAAGAATACAACCTTGACGCACACCTTTCCTGACTTTAAACCAATCAGTATGCCCTTATTCTGTCCGAACAACTGCCTCTTGATCTATAAAGGTTCCTCATGAGCACAATTAAACGTTCTGGAATTCCCGTTCTTTGCAATGTTACCCATAATTTGTTATGATCCACGCAGTCGAATGCCTTTGCATAGTCAATAAAACACAGGTAAACATCCTTCTGGTATTCTGTGCATTCAGCCAGGGTCCATCTGACATCAGCAATGATATCCCTGGTTCCATGTCCTCTTTTGAAACCAGCTTGAATTTCTGGCAGTTCCCTGTTGATATCCTGCTGCAGCCGTTTTTGAATTTTCAGCAAAATTTTGCTTGCGTGTGATATTAACGATATTGTTCTATAATTTCCACATTCAGTTGGATCACCTTTCCTGGGAATAGGCATAAATATGGATCTCTTCCAGTCAGTTGGCCAGGAAGCTGTCTTCCATATTTCTTGGCATAGACAAGTGAGCACCTCCAGCGCTGCATCCGTTTGCTGAAACATCTCAGTTGATATTTCATCAATTCCTGGAGCCTTGTTTTTCGCCAGTGCCTTCAGAACAGCTTGGACTTCTTCCTTCAGTACCATTGGTTCCTGATCATATGCCACCTCTTGAAATAGTTGAACATCGACTAATTCTTTTTGGTACAATGACTCTGTGTATTCCATCCTTCCTTTCTTTGATGCTTCCTGCGTCGTTTAATATTTTCCGCATAGAATCCTTCACTATTGCAATTCGAAGTTTGAATTTTTTCTTCAGTTCTTTCAGGTTGAGAAACACCGAGCGTGTTCTTCCCTTTTGGTTTTCCATCTCCAGCTCTTTGCACATGTCATTTTAATACTTTACTTTGTCTTCTCAAGCTGCCCTTTGAAATCATCTGTTCAGTTCTTTTACTCCATCAGTTCTTCCTTTTGCTTTAGCTGCTCGACGTTTGAGAGGAAGTTTCAGAGTCTCTTCTGACATCTATCTTGGTCTTTTCTTTCTTTCCTGTCTTTTCAGTGACCTCTTGCTTTCTTCATGGATGCTATCCTTGATGTCATTCCACAACTCATCTCATCTTCTATCACTAGGGTTTATGCGTCAAATCTGTTCTTCACATGGTCTCTAAATTCAGGTGGGGTATACTCAAGGTCATATTTTGGCTCTCATGGACTTGTTTTGATTTTCTTCAGTTTCAGCTTGAACTTGCAGATGAGCAACTGATGGTCTGTTCCACAGTCAGCCCCTGGCCTTGTTCTGACTGATGATATTGAGCTTTTCCATCGTCTCTTTCCACCAATGTAGTCAAGTTTGATTTCTGTGTGTTCCATCTGGCGAGGTCCGTGTGTATATTCGCCGTTAACGTTGGTGAAAGCTTGAAACGCTCTTTTTGACGATGAATGCAACACCATTCCTCTTCAAGTTGTTATTCGCGGCATAGTAGACTATATGATTGTCTGATTCAAAATGGCCAATGCCAGTCCATTTCAGCTCACTAATGCCTAGGATATGGATGTTTATGCATTCCATTTCGTTTTTGACGATTTCCAATTTTCCTAGATTCATACTTCGTACGTTCCAGGTTCCGATTATTAATGGATTTTTGTAGCTGTTTCTTCTTATTTTGAGTCGTGCCACATCAGCAAATGAAGGTCCCAAAAGCTTTACTCCATCCACGTCATTAAGGTCTACTCTTACTCTACTTTGAGGAGGCAGCTTTTCCCCAGTCATCTTTTGAGTGCCTTCCAGCCTGGGGGGCTCATCTTCCAGCACTATATCAGACAGTGTTCCACTGCTGTGCATAAGGTTTTCATTGGCAAATGCTTTTCAGAAGTAGACTGCCGGGTCCTTCTTCCTAGTCTGTCTTAGTCTGGAAGCTCAGCTGAAATCTGTCCTCCATGGGTGACCCTGTTGCTATCTGAATACCAGTGGCATAGCTTCCAGCATAACAGCAACATGCAAGCCCCCACAGTACGACAAACTGACAGACACGTAAGGGCGAACACGCTGTTATCATTTTATTCTTTTTGTTATTTTACTGAGGAAATATACCCATAGATATGATAGTAGAAATACTCCCCTAAAGTTTATCTCCTAAATGTCAACAAAAGCAAAAGGTTAATTTCAGTCAAAATGTTCTTGTCTTTTTGGTAATCTGATAGTAACAGGAGACCTGAACTCATTCTTTACGTTTTCAGTTCCCATTATTGATTTTTTACATGTAATATTTGGATGTTATACACATATATTTGGCCTCAGAGCATAGAGAACAAAAAAATCTTTTTAGTGGTCTGTCATTTTTTCAAGTAGTATTTATGCTGCATGTGCCTAGTATGGAAACCCTGGTGGCATAGTGGTTAAGTGCTACGGCTGCCAACCAAAGGGCCGGCAGTTCAGATCCTCCAGGTGCTCCTTGAAAACTCTATGGGGCAGTTCTACCCTGTCCTATAGGGTTGCTATGAGTCGGAATCGACTCGACGGCACTGGGTTTGGTTTTTTGTTTTTTTTTTTTTTTGGTGCCTAGCATTTATAGAGTTACCACATTTTATGTTAGAAAATGACTTTTAGACTCTTTTACCTCTGACTGACCAAAAAAAAAAATTCTTTCGACTTCTCTTGCTGATAAGGAAATAATGAACTCTAATTTTTTTATTATTTTTTTATTATGATCACCAACAAATATTTTTGAAGATTTAAGTCTTTATGTATGTTTTTGAAATGAAAGTCTTGGCCCTTTGTTCAAATTGTTAACCCTTATGTTTTCACCTGAGATCGAAGGTCATTGAGGACCAAGAAATCACGTCTCCATGCTTACTGCCCTGACTCCCCACAGGATCCATACCTCTTTCTCATGTCCTTGGAATCAGATGATCACTGTGGCACACCAGCAATGTCAACATTTAGAAGAGTGGCTTGTAAAGTGGAAAATTTCTTTCAGAAGACTTTTCAGACGATTAAAACATGCCAAGTACCTAAAGATAATAAAAAAAAAAATAGTATAGTCATATATGTGTACAGCACTTTGTCAGAGTTCTTTCACACACATTATCATCATTTTACGTAGCGGACTCTAGACAGGTGTTCTTTTCCTGTCTAGTCCTCTTTATTTTTAGACTCACAGTATGGAACAGCAGTAATGAAGATAATTCTGGGTTTTTTTTTTTGAGGAGCTTTAATCAGTGTAACCATTTCTAGATAGGGTCCCATGGTCAAACAAGTTCCGAAACAGCTATAGTATATACTTCTTTAGAAAACCAGAGTTCATAATAGCATATTAGTCTCTGAGAAACCACTGTTAAGAAACTTGCTTGCTTATTTAACCAAGAGTTTTCCAAATGTTATTTAGCCGTGGAATTGGGAGGAGGGAGGCATAACACTGTTAACACACCATGGAATTCTAGGAAGGACTGATATCTTTTTTGTTTTGCTTACTCTCGTACTTCACAGTAACATGCAAGTCTAGAGGGCAGAGTCTGGAGATTACATTTTTTAAGCTCAGAATATCTCCAGAATCTGTGTATATTTTTAATGAGTTGTACTTCTCTGGGATTACTTTAGAGTAGTGCTTCTCAAACGTTTATGTGTGTACAGCTCACTCAGGTATTTTGTTAAAATGCAGGTTCTAATTCAGTACATCTAGGGTGTGGCCTGCGTATCTGCATTTCTAGCCAGCCCCCAAGTGATGTTGGTGCTGCTGATGGTAGAATCACTCTCTGTGGAGGTATAGAGGCGATAGAGAAGCCTAGTCAGCTTTGTTACCCGACAGAAGAACCTTACAGAGCACTATCCCATTTCATCTCCCTAGAGTCATCATGCCTTCAAACCTTGTTACCTTCATCCCCTCCTTCTCAAATGATTCTTGCTTCTTGGTATATAATTATATAATCATTTCAGCCGTTTTAAAAATAAAAACCTATCACTCCCAGCTCTCCTCAGTATGCTCCCTTCCACCTTCTGGTAAAAGCTGTCTCCATTTCGTCCTGCCTTTTCACACCTCAGTTCACATTCTGACCTCTCCATCAAACCCTGGAAAGGCCAAGTTTGCTATATACCTAAGGAATGCTTTTCTGTTCTTACCTTAAACAATCCTTCAGGGGTGTTGACTACTCTTCCGTAAACTTTCTTCTTCCTTAGCTCCATGACACTGTTCTTTCTTCTCCTTTTGTGCCTCTCTATCGTCCCAGACTCCTCCACCAGCTGTTTTCCATGTTGCGATGTCAGCTAAACCATGACTTCAGAGGCCATTCTTAGTCTAAGAGTTCAGCTCTCATTTACAGCTGCTACCAGGACAGCTCCGCTTCACCAGTCCTCAGACCCTTCCAATTTAGCACATTCAGACAGAACTGAATAACTACTACTTATCCTGCTCTAGTCTACAAACCTCCTCTTTCTTCTGAGTACTTGAGGTTAGTGAGCACTGCCGCCCAATCCACAAAGAAAATTGAAAGTCTTCTTATAGTAGCATCTAAGAGAATAAAATAACTAGGAATAAATTTAGTCAGGGAGGTGAAAGACCTGTATACTGTATACAGAAAACTATAAAACAAATCAAAGAAGACCTAAATAAATGGAAGGATATTCCATGTTCATGGATTGGAGGGATTAATGTAGTTAGATGTCAGTACTACCCAAAGCATCTATAACTTCAGTGTGGTCTCCATCAAAATCCAACATCAATAAGGTGTACACCTTTAAAAAGTTGGATTGACAGAAGTTGTGTCATATTTACAACAATGGCAAAAAAAAAAAAAAGAAAAAGTTACTGAGGCAGCTTATATAGACTCAAACATCTCATGGAATTTGTTTTCTTGGTTTGGAGGTTTAGGGTCATGGTTTCATGGGCCATCCCAGTTAATTGATCTAATAGTGTGTTTAGTGCTTCTGTTTTATATCCTAGATTGTTGTATAGCACCTGGGGTCTTGAAAGCTTGCAGAAGGCCATTCAAGGCACAACAATTGGCCTCTATTTGCCTGGAGCAACAGAGGAAGAAGGAGAGTCAGGAATAGGAGGAGGAAATGGAATGCGTGGTTAGCTGCCTCTATGAACAACTGTCTACTTCACCATGAGACCAGAATGAACTGGGTGGTGCTGGCTACCATTATTGAATATTTTGATCAAAGATTCTATAGAAGAATCTTGATCAGAAGGGAGAAATGCAGAATGGAATTTCAAATTCACGTGGACTCCAGACTTTCAGGTGCCATGGAGGCTGGATAAACTCCTGAAACTATTGCCCTGAGACAGCCTTTAAGCCATAAACCTAAAATATCCTTCAAGTCTTAAAACCAAACAATAGTTTAGCTTAACTAGTAAAGAATGTCTGCCTAGACACATCCACACACCTTGAAGGACCAAGTTACTGGGGCTGAGGGCTGGAACTGTGGTCTTGTGGGACATCTAGGTCGACTGGCATAACGCAGTTTGTAAAGAAAATGTTCTGCGTTCTACTTCAGTGGGTAGCGTCCAGGGTCTTCAAAGTTTGCAAGCAGCCGTCTAAGATAAATCTATTGATCCCATCCTATCTGGAGCAGAGGAGAATGAAGAAAACCAAAGACACAAGGAAAATATTAGTCCAGAGGATTAAAGGACCACATGAAACACAGCCTCCACCAGCCTGAACTCAGAAGAACTAGATTGTGCCCAGCTATCACCACTGACCACTCTGACGGTGCGATAAAAATGTAGAACAAAATTCAGAGTCACAAAATAAGGCCAGACTTACTGGTCTGACAGAGACTGGAGGAACTTCCAAAACCCTGGTCCCCGGACACCCTGCTAACACAGAACCAAAGCCACTCCTGAAGTCCACTTTTCAGCCAAAGATTAGACAGGCCTGTAAAACAAACAGCACACGAGAAACGTGTTTCTTAGTTCGGTCAAGTATATGAGGCCAAATGGGCAATACCTGCCCAAAAGCAAGATGAGAAGAGACAGGAATACTGGATGAATGGACACGGGGAACCTGGGGTGGAAAAGGGAAGGTGGAGAATGCTGACACAATGCAGGGATTGCAACCAGTGTCACAAAGCAGTGTGTACATTTTTGAATGAGAAATTAATTTGTGCTGTGAACTTTCACCTAAACACGATAAAATTAAAATATATATATATATTGCTTTTGAGCAGAAATTTTAAATTTCAGTAAAATCTAATTTATCTTAAAAACAAACAAACAAAAAAAGAATGTCATGAACATTGTTCTCTTTCAAGAGCTGCCTATATGGGATCAAACTGGCAACAACTGGAAATATTAGAGAAGAACCTTAGGAGGCGGTGCGTTTGTTAATGGAGGAGGAACAACTCAGAAAAGGAGGGTGAGAATGGTTGCACAACTCGAAGAATTTAATCAGTGCCACTGAGCTGTACGTGTAGAAACTATTGAGTTTGTGTATGTTTTGCTGTGTATATTAACAACAAAAATAAATTATTTAAACAAAAAAGAAAACTGCATATATCAACATGGATAAATCTAAAAAAATAAGTAACATTGAATGCAAAAAGCAAGTTGTAGAAGAATATATAGAGTATGATGCCATATACTTATGAAGTATTATCTGTTGTTTTTAGATACCTGTGTATATTATGAAAATATAAAAATACACATGGAGATGATACATACAATTTCGGGATAGCAGTTACCACTGAGAAAGAGAAGAGAAATAGGGAAGGGTACTTTTAACTATATTTTAAATTTTTATTTAAAAAAGATGTGAAGCAAAAATGCCAAAATGTTATATTTTGAAGCGAGGTGGTAGGTACGTGTGTATTCATTCTACTTTATCCTTTTTTTTTTGTATGTTTGAAATATTTTGAAATAAAAATATTAGTAAAGATGAAAAAAAATCCAACAGGATGCTTGACAGAAATGGAAAAGCCAATCCTCAAATTCATATGGAAGGGCAAGGGACCCCAAATAGCTAGAGCAGTCTTGAAGAAGAATAAAGTAGGACACTCACGTTTTGATGTCAAAGTATACCATAAAGTCACAGTAGTTGGTATGATAATTGACATACAGACCAATGGAATAGAATGGAGAGCCCAGAAATAAAACCATGCACGAAATAAAACTATGGTCAGCTGATTTTTGACAAAGGTGGTAAATTTATCCAATGAGGGGAAGGCAGTCTCTTAAATGGTGCTAGGAAAATTGGATTTCCACATACAGAAAACTGAATCAGAATCCAACCCTCACATCGTATACAAAAACCATTTCAAAATGAATCAAGGACCTAAATGTGAAAACTAAAATTCTTGGAAGAAAATGTAGGGGTGAAACTGGTGGGACCTACTTTTTAGTGATGGACTATCAGATATGACAACTAAAGCATAAGTAGCAAAAAACAAAATAGATAAATGGAACGAAACCCACTGCCGTCGAGTCAATTCTGACCCATAGCGACCTTATAGGACAGAGTAGGACTGCTATATCTTTCTCACTGGACAAATGGGAAGGGACTTTATAAAAATTTACTTTTTATGTATCAAAGGACTTTATTATAAAAGTGAAGGACAGCCTACAGATTGGGAGAAGTTTTTTGGGAAGCATATATCTGATCAATGTGCTCTGGTGGTGCAGTGGTTAAGCACTCAGCTGCTAACTTAAAGGTCACAGCCTTGGAAACCCTATGAGGCAGTTTACCCTGTCCTGTAGGGTCAACTTGACAGCAACAGATACGGGTTTTTTGGTATATACCTGATAAGGGTCTTATATCCAAAATATGTAAAATACTTCTACAACTTAACAACAAAAATACAGCCCAGTCAAAAAATGGGCAAAGGACTTTGACAGTCCACTAAAGAGGATATTCAGATGGCCAGTAAGCACATGAACAGATAGATGCTCAAAATCATTAGCCATTGTTTTTGTTGTGTGCCATGGAGCCAGTTCCAACTGAGTGACCCTGTAGGACAGAGTAGAACTGCTCCATAGGGTTTTCAAGGCTGAAGCAGACCACCACATCTTTTTCCCTTGGAGTGTGGCTGGTTGGTTCAAACCACTGACCCTTCAATTAGCAGCTGAGTACTTAATCACTGCATCACCAGGGCTCCTTCATTAGCCATTAGGGAGAGGAAAATGCAAATCAAAACCACAAGGAGAAACCATCTTACCCCATTAGAATGGCAATGAGCAAAAAACCATACTCTTAGGTGTTGGCGAGGTTGTGAAGAAACAGGAACCCTCGTCCATTCCTGGTGGGCCTGTGAAATGGTGCAGCCACTGTGGAAAACAGTTTGGCGGTTCCTCAAACATTTGACGTAGAACAACCATATGACGCAGCACTTCTACTCTTAGATATATACCCAAAAGGCCTGAAAGCAGCAACACAGATGCCTGTACACCAGTGTTCATGGCAGGACTGCTCACAGTAGACAAAAGTGGAAAATGACATGCCCACCTATGAATGGATAAACAAAGTGTGTGTACACACAATGGAATATTAAGAAAAAAACCAAACCTGTTGCCATTGAGTTAATTCTGACTCATAGCGACCCTATAGGATAGAGTTGAACTGCCGACCTTTTGGTTCACAGCTGTGGTACTTAACCATTATGCCACCTGGGTTTCCAGTGGCATATTACTCAGCCATAAAGAAAAACGAAGTCCTGATACATGCTACAACATGGGTGAACCTAGAAAATGTTATGCTGAGTGAAAGAAGTCAGCCACTAAAGGACAAATAACTATGATCTCACTTCTTTGAAATAAGCAAATATGTAAAAATAATTATTGGTTACTAGGGGTGGGAGGAAAGAGGGAGTTTGTGCTTAGGGTGCATTGTTGTTGGTAGGCGCCATTGAGTCGGTTCTGACTCACAGCGACTCTGTGTCCCACAGAACGAAATACTGCCCAGTCTTGTGCCACCTTCACAGTCATTGCTATGTTGGAGCCCGTTGTTGCAACCACTGTGTCAATCCATCTCCTTGAGGGTCTTTTTTGATCCTCTACCAAGCATTTTTTTTTTTTTTTTTTTTTTACCAAGCATGATGTGCATCTCCAGGCATTGGTCTCTCCTGATAACATGTCCAAAGGACGTAAGACAGAGTCCTGCCACCTTTCCTTGAGCATTCTGGCTGTACTTCTTCCAAGACAATTTTGTTTGTTCTTCCGGCAGTCCATGGTGTGTTCAGTGTTCTTCATCAGCACCATAATTCAGACGCACCAGCTCTTCCTTGTTCACTGTCCAGCTCTCATGTGCGTATGAAGTGATTCAGAACACCAGGGCTTGGGTCAGGCGCACCTCAGTCCCCAGAGTGACATCTTTGCTTTTTAACACTTTAAAGCAGGTCTGCTCCAGTGCAGTACGTCGTTTGATTTCCTGACTAATGCTTCCCTAAGTATTGATTGTGGGTCCAAGTAGAATTAAATCCTTGACAGCTTCAGTCTTTTCTCCACTTATCATGGTGTTGCTTATTGGTCCAGTTGTGAGGATTAGGGTACGTCAAATGTATGTTAATGGTGGTGAGGTAATTTAGAAGAAGAGCAAGAATGGTTGTGCAACTTGAAGAATGTAATCAGTGTCACTTAATTTTCCAAAAGAAGTTGTTGAATTGCTGTATGTTTTTGTTGTATGTGTTTTCACCACAATAAAAAAAGGCTTCCTGTAGTGTTCTCTTCCCTCACTTCTTTACATTCGTTTATTCAGTTAATATGCTTTCTACCCATTGTTTTGTTTTTTCTATGTTAAATATCTCTCCAGATTGTCCTGTACTGTAATTGCCTCCTAACTGGACTCCTTGTCTTTATTTTTCAATCTTCCACAGTGTGAGATCTTCCTAAAAATGAAAATTGGGTGTCACTCTCCAGGTTTCTGAAAATCATGTAGTGGTCCCCCACATCTTCAGAATCAAACTCCTTACCTTGGAAGACAAGGTCCTTTGATCCCTGTTTCTCTACACATTTTATATACCTCCAAAATAACCCTAGATATTATCCAAAATAATTCCTGCGTAGACACGTTTTGAAGGATGTGTGAAGTGAGTACTTTTTATGTTTAATTTTAACTGCAACATAAACAAAATAATTGAAAATTCCTCTGACTTTTGTTAAAGATAAGTACTCCTAATAAAGGGAGGGTTAATGTAGTGGAAAGAATAGTAGATTCTGATCCTGCCTCTGCAACAATTGTTTGGACTCAGGCAAGTAATTTATCCTTATAGCTCAGTTATACCTATAAAGTAAAAGTTATTGCAGATCAGTAGAATTAGCTGTGGTGTACTTTCTTCCAGTGAAACACAAGGAAATTGTATATGAAAAAGAGAAAAATAGAACCACACTACTTTGAAAGCAGGAGTGCTGTGGAGAATGAGGGGGAAAGAGGAGGAAGTGGCTTCCTGGCACCATTCCCCTGGGTTGTCCACTTCTACCTAACTCATTCCCAAGGGGCGGCCCCTGCAGAATTTCCATGAGATATAATTTGAAAGCCACCGTACCGGATGATGTATGAGTCCTCTGCCGCTAGAGCTAAATCACATAAAATCAGAACATTTTAAAGTCACAGAATTTGAAAGAATTTCATATTTAAACTCCCTAATCTCAAATTCTAGTCCAGTGTTCTTTTCACATGATTTTCCTGTTTCTGCATAGTATTTAGGTCCTAGTTCAGTATATTTTATTCTTTAGGGCACACTGTACACATTATGTATTGCCGATTTACTTTTTAATATTTTAATTTTCTTTACTTAATGAAGATATTTGGACGGACTGAAGATCACTAATTCTCTCGTTCTTCCGTGGCAGCGTTTGCAGGGCAAATTCACATTTAGCACCTGTACTGCCTTTTCCTCCTCTTGTTCCCCACAGGCTGTTGCCTCCTAACGTTCCTGATGGGGAAAGCTAGCCTGCATTGAGGACAGAACTGTATGCCAGCTCTTTGCCTGATCTTAATCCTCAGAACAAGCCTGTGAAGTAGATACCCTTACCATCCTTATTTTACAGAGAGGTTAAGTAATGGTCTAAAGAAGCCCTGGTGGCGCAGTGGTTAAGAGCTACGGCTGCTAACCAAAAGGTCGGCAGTTCAAATCCACCAGCTGCTCCTTGGAAACTGGAGCAGTTCTAACCTGTCCTGTGGGGTCGCTGTGAGTCGGAATTGACTCAACGGCAGCAGGTTTGGTTTTGATTTAAAGCAGACAGAGCTGCCACTGGGGCTTGAACCTGCACAGTCTGGTTCCAGAGGCCCCGCCCTTAGCCATCTTGCTAGTTTTACAGGTGTAACTTCACCCCACAGGTAACAGGTTTTCTTGAAACCAAATGACAGACATTAAAATTATTTTTATACATCTTTTTAAGTTCTTTTCAGAAATAATGAAAACTAATGTAAATAACTTAGCATAGTATCTTGCACATGGTTAAGTACTTATTAAAAAAAAAACCAAACCCAGTGCCATCGAGTGGATTCCGACTCATAGCGATCCTATAGGGCAGAGTAGAACTGCCCCATAGAGTTTCCAAGGAGCGCCTGGCAGATTTGAACTGCTGACCCTTTGGTTAGCAGCCGTAGCACTTAACCGCTACGCCACCAGGGTTTCCAAGTACTTAGTAAAAATAGTGGTTATTATTAGCTTGGGCAAATGGATACGGATAATATACTTAGAATTGATTAGCAGTTGTTTCCCAATTCTAAGAGAAAAACAATAAGTCACTTATTTTACAAGATACCTTGTTCTCTAGCATCTGTTTATGATGTTTAAATAAAACTGCCCAAAATACTTCAGTTAAGTCTTACCTAGCAGACCCTGTAATTTCTGTCTTGCCACCAGGTGGCAGCGTGTTACATAAGGAAATAGTTTGTTGAAGACCATAAGGGAATTTATTTTCAATATTTTGCCTTTAAAAACTGTTAAACCATAATAATCATAAACTATTTGGCCAGGTTTCCATTTGCCTGCATTCTCTCTAGTTGGCTTTGAAGGGCTTTTTAACACACTGTCCATGGTGTTCCAGTATACCCACCTCAGTCAATCCTCCCCAGAACATAGTCTCTGCCTCTGTCCATTAGTGCAGAAAGTTTATTTTTCCTACATCTTTAAGCAAGACTTAAGCCCTTGTGTTTGAATTCTCCCACCTCAGTTGTTTTAGTTAAATAGCAGTGAGTACTATGTCTTCCTCTTCCTTGTGTCTTCTGTAATACCTAGAGAGGTTCTGAATATGTGGTAACGATTTATAGGTGCTCTTGGGTAAATGTCAAATGGTAATATGAGACAGTCAGCATGTGGATATTTGTTTTTTCTGATAGCGAAATATTTATATGAATTAGAATGCCTTTATATAGTTTTGTGTGCATGTGTGTGTGGTTAATTTTGTGCTGTGTTGTTGTGTGCTGTCGATTCCAACTTACTGTAACCCTGTGTAACAGAGTAGAACTGCCCCATAGGGTCACCTAGGGTGCTATCTTTATGTGAGCGGATCACCAGGTCTTTTCTCTAGTGGATCTGCTGGTGAGTTTGAAGCACAGACCTTTCGGTTAGCAGTCAAGGTTTTAGCCGTTGCCCCGCCAGGGCTCCTCATTTTCTGCTGTGTGGAGGTCCTTAAGTTTACTTTTTAGGTGCTGTCAGTGCCGTTCAGATAACCACTGCCAGAGGTTGAAAGATTAGTGTCGGGGACGGAAGGCAATGAGGAAAATGAAGGTAAAAGACTGGGCATGGCAATTCATCGAGGCTGAGTCCAGCTTTCCGTGCGGGACAGCAGGAGGCCCACGGGTAAGCTGGCTGCCAAGAAGCCCTCATAATGGGTCCTCGCAGATGCTCTTTGTTTCGTACTAGTAGGGAAATCCTTTGATAATAGAGAGAACTTCATCAGTTTCTCGGCAATTTTTTTTCCTATTTTTATAACCTGTTAACATTCAAATTTGACGATTTTAAATGTATCACAAGACCCATAATGAGCTTTAAGATTTCATGTTTGAAAAATCAATTTTTAAAAGGACTGCATTAACTAATACTAAAAATTGATGGTAGAGATATCATCAGCTTAGTTCATTTAACTGATAATAAGAAATTAAGTATTCCAGATGTGTGAATTTCCCAGGTTACAAAATCTGACCCTGTTCAGCAAAAACTCTTGTAAATTTTAATGAAAGCTTTTCAAAAATGTATTCCGTATTTTTTATGTTAAACAGTAAGTGCTGAGTGCCCCTCTCCTTGATGACTTTGGACTGTTGTCATCAACACCATTGTACTCGGCCCTTAGGACCCTGAGTCTCCGGCATCCCTGCTGCGGTCCCTGGGCCTGGGTCGTTGGGCTCCCCCGCTCGGGCCTTCCCGGGTACTACAGTCTCATCCCTCTCACCACTCACAACGACATACCCTCAGACGTTTCCATTTCTCTTTCTCCCTCCCTTTCCTCTCGTGTAGTTTGCACCTGTAGCCTGGGAAATATAAAAGTAAAACTGGTTAAAATTAGGTCTAAAATTTAAGGAATCTTGAGTTAAAGAGTTCTATCAAAGCACAACTTTAAAGGTAAAGGCTTTGTAGTATCAGTTTAGTTCACCTGTTGTTGCCAGCATTCCAAGTTGTTTTTTCTGTGTTCCAGGTGTTCCAGGTTGTTAGGTCACTGACCTCTGGATAAGTTGTGTTTTCTTGAATTTCATTATTCTATAAATGTTGAAAATAAAAACCCTGTCACGTTTGTTTAAAATAATCAACTTGGTTTAAGTAATAAGAGTACTTTTAGCCTTTTTCCACTACGAGGGTATTACCATCTGGATCTGTTTCACCTGCTACTTGCACTGAAGTCCTGCCCTTTAGGTAAGGCTTACATTTGAGAGCTTACCCCCAAAGAGGTGGTATACATAAAGGAAATAAAAGTTCCATGTGAGCTTAGTGTATCCTGTAGATATTTCCTTGCTAAGGGTAATTTCATTTAATAAAGGTTTTTTGAAATGCCTACCCTGCTTTAGGTATTGTGCTAGGCATTTGGGATTCAAAAATAGATAATAACATTTACAGGTAAAGTATTTCCGAGAGAGCAGGTCAACCATTCAAATTAAACCGATTCTGTAAAGGACATATTAGTGCTGCACTGAGGTATTTACCAAGTAGTATTAAAGGTGTATTTTTATATACGTGTCCAGAAAAAATTTGACATTCTGCAGATGGAATAGAAGCATTTCGATCTTGAAAAACATATGAGCATTAGTTTCTAATGAATAGCAGGAAATGAGCAATTACTCTATCTCTTATCTTTTAGAGTTCTTGAAATTTTTCCTGACATAAGTGGGCAGATATTGTCTGTGATACCCAAGGCTCTTAGAAGTTTCCTTTGATCTCTAATGAACCCTAACAGAATTTGGTTAATATTCATAACATTTGAAAACTCCACAGTTTCAGGGCATAGCCACACACTGGTCAGACAGGTGTACATATGTCTACATTTGTCATGTTGAGTTTTAAATTCTAAGGATGCGTTGAAATTAATCATTGCGTGCTTATTAATACATGTGAAATACGAATTTTTGCCATGAAGTGTATACAGCATTCCATTTATATGGTGCCCTTTCTATAATGTGCTCAGAGGGGTAGAAAGTACTTGCGTGTCTTTAATGAACATTCAGAGAGGTTGAATGGCAAGTCAGTACAGCCTTGTCCAGGGACGACTTCACTGAGATGAGAGGAATTACAAAGGAATATAGTCATTTGTTTTATTTCACTTGCAATGAGATCATTACATGTCTTTCAAATATAAAGTATGTCTTAAATTCGTCAGTTACAACTGTGCTTGAAGGTGCTTAATAAAGTGTTAAATACTATTTACGTAGCAAAGTTAGTGACTTCTGAAGTGTTATATAGCATAGCTTTCTGAAGCCAGATTTTAAAAGTGAGTCATCAACAGATTTTCAAAAGGGCAGTTTATTGACATAAATTGGCACATTTAATAGTAACTTCTGTAATGAAAGCGCTTGTTTATGTGAAGTTATAACTCACTGATGGGACCTATTCTAATGTTCCAGTGAGATGTGCGCCTGGATGCCCAGTGGGGAACTCCAGCCCTGTGAATTTGTGAATCTCTTGGCTTCAATATTTAGTTAGCCTGGTTTCTCAGGTCATCATAGTAATTGACGTGTTATTGGAAATAAAGTTAAGTTTCTTCTTTATTTATAGGGATAACTTCAATCTTGAGGCATGTGAATCGATTCATAACTGGCTGAAAGCCAGTTTCTCCTTCACTCTCACTCCAGCACACACGTGAAAAACGCACTTGCTTCCTGAGTGCCTGGTGAATCTGCAGTGATTAATTCTTCTCATTATTTTGCTGCACAGTCTCCTGACCCTCTGTGATGATTCGATCAGCCACTTAGAGTTTATGCATATTCATATCTCTGCCCCTGCCACAGTCGTTCGCATCGCCGTCGCTGACTGGTGTGTGCTTGGTGCAGTAATTGAGCTGCAGTAGATTGATTACTCTGGGGGGCTGTAAGGCCTTTAAAGGTGAAAACATATCAGTCCTGTTAATTAGGAAACAAAAGCTCTGGTGGCAAGTTCAGCAGCCAGATGTTTCCAGGGTAGAAAGAGATGGAAGGTGTGGTTTATTCCTCTCCATGAACCTCGTTTGCTTTTTAAAATTTGAATTTGGTCTGTGTCAGTGGTACTGAGCAACTGCTAAGAATAGCATCTCATATGAATTTTCATAGAATGCTAAATGAAGAGAATCGCACAACATTGATTGGTGCCATCATCTGTGGTCTTTCAAATATGATAGTTCAGAACCTGTCTAACTTTATATGTTTCTTTACCATTGGCAGAAATCCTGGTGGCGTAGTGGTTAAGAGCTGTCTATGGCTGCTAACCAAAAAAAGGTCTGCAGTTTGAGTCCACCAGGCACTCCTTAGAAGCCCTATGGGGCAGTTCTGCTCTGTCCTTACAGGGTCACTATGAGTCAGAATCGACCCAATGGCAGTGGGTTTGGGTTTGGGTTACATTGACGATATTTATATAATATATAAATACGTTCTTATGTATTATATGAATATATAATACCTGTGGGTTAATTTTGGTATTTAGAGGCTTAATTTGGCCTGCAGTTTTAACACTAATTTTTTGTCAATTTAATAGCATACTATAATGGGATAGAAAGTGGCATAGAAGTTGTCTCTTTATCATAAACATCCTTTGATTCTTTCCATCTTAAACTGTATATTAAGTAATACGTTGTCATGGCAAAAAGGACCTATGTGGAACAGTGTCCTCCAAAAGTAGGTTAGTTTCAACACAGAAGACTATGCAGTTTACGTAGTCGACATGCGTTTTCTCATGTGTGCTGCTCCCACGTTGTAATATTCTCCCCCCACCCCGCCATGAATTTTTCTTTTGAGATGTAATTCACATACCATAAAATTCACCCATTTACAGTGTACAGTTCAGTGCTTTTCAGTATATTGACAGAGTCTCGCAGCCATCACCACTCTAATTCTGGAACATTATCATTATCCTAAAACAAAACCCGGGACCCACTAAATTCACTGCCCATTTTCCCCCACTGTGCATCCTCCCCCCAGCCCTTGGCAACCACTAACCTACTTCCTCTCTCTGTGGATTTGCCTTTTCTGGACAGTTCATATAAATGATTCATCAGTATGTTGCCTTTTGTGTCTGGCTTCTTTCACTTGGCATCATGTTTTCAAGTTTCAACCACATTGTAGCATGAATCAGTACTTCATTTCTTTTTATGGCTAAATAATATTCCATTATGTATACATACCACATTTTGTTTTTAATTCATCAGGTGACGAGTGGTTGTGTTGTCTCAGCTCCTTAGCTATTGCGATCAGTGCTGCTGATAATGCCTGTATACAGTCCCACACATTCTGACCTGCCTTCTGATCTTAGGGGGAAAGGTTTTAGACTTTCACCATTAAGTAGAATGTTAACTGTGGGTTTAAGTAGGTGCCCTTTACTGTGTTGAGGAAAGCCCCTTCTATTTCAAATTTGTTGAGTGTTTTTATCATGAAAGGGTGTTGAGTTTTGTCAAATGCTTTGTGATGGTTAAGGTTTCATGTCAACTTGGCTAAGCCGTGATTCCCAGTGGTTTGGCAGATATTATTTAATCTTCTTCCATTTTGTGATCTGATGTGAGCATCCAGTCAGTTGAAAGGGAAATTTCCTTGGGAGTGCGGCCTGCATCCAGGATGTATAGATGTTCTGGCAGGGCTCTCTTTCTG
The DNA here is from genome assembly GCF_030014295.1 of Loxodonta africana. Lineage (NCBI taxonomy): Eukaryota > Metazoa > Chordata > Mammalia > Proboscidea > Elephantidae > Loxodonta > Loxodonta africana. The sequence continues at coordinate 9,779,653 of NC_087355.1, forward strand.
GATCCTGCATCCAACTCATTATCCTCTGATCTGAGCCAGTAGCCTGAAGTCTGCCCTGCAGATTTTGGAATTCACCGGCTCCCACAGCCCCATAAGCCAGCAGCCTACGGTCTGACCTCCCGATTTTGGGTTCCCCAGCCCAGGCAACCACGTAAGTCAGGAGACATCTCCAGCCTGCCATCTTACTCAGGGATTTGGGACTTACTAGTCTCCACATGTGTGAGCCATTTACTTGAAATAAATCTATGTATTTATTTGTATACACATGCTTCACTGGTTTTGCTCCTCTAAAGAACCCAGCCTCAGGCATGCTTTTTCTGTGTCTGTTGAGATGCTCATGTGATCATATCCTTTATTAATACAGTGTATTACATTGATTTTCATATTCAAATGTTATGACCTTTTACAGTGTGACAGGTTTCTCTTTGTATACAGCCTTCCTGGCCCTGGGTTTGTAGTTCTGACAGGATGATTTGCTAGGCCACAGTCCTGCAAAGGGATTGGACAGTTTGCTATGCAAATAAGGTGACCGTGGCCTACTGAAAGGATTGGTCAGTTTGTGGTCTTGGTCAGAGGAATAGGTTTATAAAAGGTTTAATCTCTCAGAGGTTGAGGGGGACCTCACTACCATCAAGAAGAGCCAGGAGCTGAGCATACCCTTTGGACCTGGGGTCCCTGCGCTGAGAACCTCCTAGAAGTAGGAGACAGAGAGAGCTGTAGCGCTGGAGAGAGCACGCAACAGCTCTAACAGCACAAGCAGCAAATGAGGAGACCAGCATGAGAGGGCTGCAGTGGTCTTCCTGGACCACAGGGCGAGGCGGCCGCAGAGGGTTTCTCTTTCCTCCACATGAATTTAGATGGCTTCCGACACTCCTAGATTACATATTGTTCTTTTACATAATGTTCTTTTACTGTCTCGGTTTTAAATAATTTGAACCAATGTTTCTCCTTTATATTTCAGGCATTTATTAATACAGCAAAAGAAATTTATGAAAAAATCCAAGAAGGAGTCTTTGACATTAATAATGAGGTACATACATATAAGTATTATTGGCTGATATTTAGATGGGGTTTTAATTACTACTTGGATTCATGATTTTACTTTTTTTTTTTTAAGGTGGTTATTAGGGAACCTAGTTTGTTAGAGCTGTGTGTATGTATGTGTCTAAGTACATGTGGGTATTTGTGTGTGTGTGTGTGTGCTTTCGGTGAATGTTTACAGAGCAAATTAGTTTCTCATTAAACAGTTAACACACATGTTGTTTTGTGACAGTGGTTGCCAACCACATAACAAGTCAACAGTCTCACCTCCTCAACGTTGGGTTCCCTATTACCAGCTTTCCTTTCCCCTCCTGCCTTCTCATCCTTGCCCCTGGGCTGGTGTACCCCTTTAGTCTTGTTCTGTTTTATGGGCCTGTCCAGTCTTTGGCTGAAGGGTGACACTCAGGAGTACTTTATTTTTTTTTAATTTCTAAGATGAACATATTATACTATTTGACACACATCAGTTTACAGTCATCTAACTGAAAACTTGGTATAGGTAGAATAATAGTTAAACATTTGTTATAATAGAGTGTCACTTTATCTATGAAAATGGGTAGAGTGACCCTGCCCATTTATCACATACAGTGCAAAATGATACAATTCCCCCAAAGAGAGTGAAAATCTGCTTTCACCCACACGTCCATATGGTGTCGTCTGCTTTGGGGAGTCATTTTCTAGTGTGTAAGTGCATGTACTATGTTACTAATGCATGATGCTCTCTCTGTTGTCTGCTACGAAAGCAGAAACACCCCATTTGGAGATTATACCCAATATAGCATGGCAGGTTATCAGGAGACTGAGTTAATGTGTGTAATTGGCATTGGGTTTTTGTAAAGTCACATGATGAGGATAAAATGTAAAGCTTTAAAGCATACAATTTAGAGTGCTTACCAAAGGCCATTGTTTGCATCTAAACCCTCGCTGTGCACTTGTCCTTACTGTTTCAGATGTTAACGTGGATATAGCAGATTATTTAATTTTACATAAATATTTTTACCATTCTACGTTAAGACTTTTTACTTCCAAGAGAAAAACCCTGGCTCCTTCAAATGGACAGTTAGGAGAAGTTGCATTAGGAAGCCTTTGCTTGCGTGTCTCTTGGCCTGACATAAACAAGGCCCTCTGTCGTTCACCTTAATATTCTTTGCTAAAACAAACAACAGTTTGTCAAAGGTTTCCAAAAAGTGCTTGATTTCCTCATTCCTCTTAATTTGGAGCAGTACAGTTTCTAAATCTTCGCTTCTTGGTTTATATGGCAGTAGATCTTGAGTTAATTTAAAGGTGACACCATTCAGAGACTAATGCCTTATAAATTGAACAGTAATTAAGCTGCTGTTTAAAAAGGCACGTTCATTGTTTCTGTCTAGTTTCATATAGTAGCTGACTGCTTTACTGTGCCTTACGTGTGGAGCTTTGATTGTAACACGCTGTCAAGAGCCAACAGTCCGTGCTATTTATTTGGCCTAATGCCAAGTCTGACTCCTTGATTCCTCAAGAAGTTGCTACCAGCCCAGAGGGGGCAAAACCAATGAGCCATAGGGCATGCTTTTTATTAAAGAGGAGTCAAAGGAGCGAAAAGAAACCACATCGGCTGCTGTCAATCCTGAGCTAGTGCCAGAAACCCCAAGGCTCCTACTGGTGAGAACAACTGCCAAGCTCTATAAATCTGAGGTTTACTGTGACGGAAAGTTTCCTTAAGAGCTTAATTTCTGAAGCTACTGTATTACTTTTCTCAAAGTGTTGTATTTTTAGGTAAAATCCACTTGAGGGAGTGAGGGTTAAGATAGAAGTGCGAGTTTGATGAATGAAAGAACTGCTGTGTGTGTGGGTTCTTGGCAAGCTGCCATGTCTTTGGGGATCATAGAAATTATTGATGACACAGAACACTCGTGTGCCCTCAGCCCATCCAGCTGATGCAACAGGGAGCAGAAACACTGTCTGGAGAAAAGATTGTACCTTGTGTTAGACCAGTGAAGGCTTTGCATGTTTTTAATCCTTTAAAGATGACCTGTGATAATTGTTTTAAGTAATTTCCACGTTATGAGAATTCCCTGAAAAGCAACACTACCTATTTTTTGTTTCCCCAATGTCTGGTATGACACTTTAATAGACTTTGAAAGAATTATTTTCAAAAACATTTCCTCAGTGTTTTTTTTTTTTTTTTGAAGGAAGAAACCATCCCCTAAGAGTTGCTATTTTGTGTTAATGCCAAAATCTGCTTAACATGATGTATTTTTCTGAGTTACTTGGCAAAGATGTGTCATTAATAATTAAATGAATTTTTTAAAAAACCTAATTAAACTGTACTGTCTGTTTGGATCTGATGATATTTATCGTCCTTTTCTCTTTTATTTCAGGCAAATGGCATTAAAATTGGCCCTCAGCACGCTGCTACTAATGCAACCCACGCGGGCAGTCAGGGAGGACAGCAGGCTGGGGGAGGCTGCTGCTGAGCCTGTTTTTACTGCCTGGCTGCCCACGGGGCTCCTCCATGTTCTTTCACCCTTTCTCCTGCTCAGCTGAGACATGAAACTATTCGAGATGGCTTTATGTCACAGAAGACTTTAATCTTTCAAATTCTTGTATAACTTTGAATAAATGGTTAATGTTCACTAAAAAAGACAGATTTTGGAGATTGTATTCATATCTCTTTACATTTGATTTCTAGGTCAATTGATGTGATTATTTTTGTTAAATGTTGTCTCGTGCCCTTGACTACGAACTGAATTGTATTAAACACTACAAAGTCATCTTGAGTATTTTAAATTGGTTTGTGTAGTTAGGTTTCCCAACACCTGTGGTTACCTAATGTTTATATTATAGAACTGTCCTCAGAAAGTTTGTCCATTTTCAAGGCTTTAAGAAAAACAGAAGGACTCTTTTAATTCTGTATTTATCATTTACTTTCTGTATATATAGTTTAATAACCTGCTTGGGTGTAATTTGCCAAGCTTGAATTCTTTAATGCATTTGCATAAATTCTATACTGTTTAGAGCTTAAAGCTACAGAGGCATTGTTAGGAATTGCTTGGACGCTGAATTTTAAAACTTTTTGACATTGTTAACAAGCATGTTCATCTTTTCTTGTCACTAGTCCAAGAAAAATACGCTTAATGTATATTACTAAAGGCTGTGTATGTGTTAACCTGTTGTAATGCCAGAAGTTTGCTATTTGTCCACAATTTCCTTAAGACTCTCAGAAAAGGATTTGTTTGCCTTAATGAATACTGTCGGTTCAGAACACAGTATAATGAGTGAAAAGGGCGGGAGCAAGGAATCCCTACACCTAAGCAACTCGAAGAAGAATGAATATCCACATGTAGACGGCACATTATGAGAACTTTAATCTTTCCTTAAACACAATAATGTTTTCTTTTGCTTTTATTCATATGATTTCTAAGTTTTTTTTCACGCAGGACAGTTTTCAACCTTTAATGTACAGTGACTGTGTAAAATTTTTCTTTCAGTGGCAACCTGTAATCTTTCAAATATGGTAAGCATCTTGTCTGTTTTGAAGGGGATATGACAGTAAATCTACCAGATGGAAAACCCTGTTAAAAAAGTAGAAAAGCTTTAGTAATTTACTCATTGTGGTGGTTTTATCCTTTTTTTCTTTTTTCTCCCTTGACCTATAATGAAACTGTTACAGCAGTGCAAAATAAAATCCTGTGTATAAAAGTGTTTTTTTTTTTTTTTTTTATGCCCACGTCTTTTCTTAAAATGTATTTTTTAGTCTGTTCGTAGCTTTTCCATGTATTTAAACATGTTGAAAAAGGGGCAGGATTCTTAACACTTATTACCCTTTGTAAAAAATATTACTAAAATGTGGTGAGTAAGGCTCTTTACGTTAAGTATATTGAAATTTTTTTTGTTGTTGATGATGTAAGCAAGTGTTTTTGCTACTAAACCAGCACAAAAGAGCATTTAAACTGTTAGGAGGCATAAAAAAGTTCTAAGTGTAAAAACTACTTACTTTCAGTTCTCTCACCAACTCCACCTTCACAGGTCTGTCTTGAAGGTTCACCAATACTCTGTCAATGCTATCAAGACTTTTCTAACTAGGCAGAGGTTTAACTAGCTGGAGAGCACAGGTAAAAGTGAAAGGAAATCTAGTGTCATGGACATTTTATTATAAACTATTTTTCCTTAAAGTGGTTATATCCAATTCACTGATCCTGCTGATTACTGTTGACTGATGACTAGAAAAACTTCAGACAACTACAGTGAAACCTGTGAGAGCCGGGACTTGCCAAAACTGCCTTGTTTTTCCGGGTCATGCAGGTTTTCTGCCTTTGATGGGGTGCAGTCTTACCACTTACCTATCGCCTGTTTTAGTGAAAAACATTTGAGTTTCCCTTCTCTGATGAGTTTCCACCTTACACAGGTTCTGGCTTTCTCAGGTTTTACTGTATGTTCTGCTGTATACCAGGAAGAGGCTAATTCTCTGGAACTGTTACTGTCAAACTGCCATTAACTTTTCCAAAAGCTCAGTGTGCTGCTTTTCCATGCTGTCTCCCCTAATTCTTTTGTAAATCAAGAATGAGAAGAGAGGCTAGTGATAAAAACAAAACTAAAACAAGACACCTGCACATGTCTTTTAATACAGTACTCTTAAGAAAAGATCGAGCCCTCAAATACTTCTCCTGCCACAGCCACCCTAATCTCCCTGAGTCCTGGGCAGCGGGGCAGCTGGTGGGCTTCTCTGTAGTTTATCACCACTTTTCTCTACAAGTCTTACCTACCGTTAAGGACTATGTGTTATGCATCCTGTATGTGAATTGACTGCCAATGAAATGTTTTGTCTGTGATTTCCACTCTGCTTTTTTTATTATTACTATCACAAATAATGTAATGTTGGCACCTGTAATTGAATCTTTAATACCCTGGTCAATTTGTATAGTATCTACAGATAAGGTTTAACAGCTAGAAAGTTAATTGCTAAAAAACAAATACAGCTTTTAATATCTCAACATGTAACATTTTAAAATTATCTTCATAAAGACTTATTTGTCTTCTGAATTAAGACAACTGATTGGAGAGCAAATTTTTGAAAGAGTGGCATATAATTAACTATACAGTTTAAACGATATGTGGGAGCTGAGTTGGATCTTCATACAGTTTGCTTTTAAGGATTTTTTTAAACCTTTTAACAAGATAATAGCCCCTATTTGTCTACTAATAAGAGGGTAGAGATGTAGATGATACCAAAATGTGTCTGATCACTCAAAAAAATTTATATCTGGTTTTGGAACACATTTATTCTCTCTAAGCTCAGTTTTGAGGTTTGTAGCCTGGGATTTGACTAGATGAGCTGAAACAATGAACAGAAGCCCATTAGGTAGTGAACATGAGTTCATTATACAAGTAGACGAACCTGTCTCTGAGAGTTTATTCTGTATGTGCTTTGGAGTTTAAAATAGAGGCTAACTCCGTAAGAGAGCACCTCATATTCCATTGGTCTGTACTACATAATACTACTTACTTGACCGAAGTCATGGTAAGAGCTATCGTAAAATGCCAGTGTATATATTCAATCTTTGTTAGCTTTACAAAATCATGAGGCTAGTTCTTAAAAATTGAAGGAAAGGACCAAAAACCCAATAGAAAAAAATGGAAAAAGACATGATCAGTCAATTCACCAAAAAAAGATATTAAAATGTTCTTCATAATTAGAGAAATGCAAATTAAAACTGTGACATCATGTCTCACCTATGAGATTAGCAGAAATTTTTTAAAAGTGACAGCACATTCCGTTCATGAGGCTGTGGCGAGAGGCACTGTCATACGTTGATGGGAGTGCAAACCGGTACTAGCTTTCTGGAGTGGAATTTGATAATACCCAATAAAACTACTTACACAGTTAACCTTTTGATCCAGCAGTCCAGCTTCTAAGAATCTACCCTGGTGGTAACCTTCAACAACACAAAAGCACGCATGGGCAAGGTTACTCTCTGCAGCCTTGTTTGTAATCACAAGATACGGGAAAGTGCAAAAGAATATCTGCAGTTTGGCATCCATCGTGTCATAAAGAAGGCAGAATGAGGAAATACACATGTATCTGCTCATCTGTGGAAGAGAAACAACCAGAAACAAGACTGGTCACCTAGAGAGAACAAGTGGGTACAGGGTGGAAAGAAAGGAGGACTGAGAATGGGGTACTTGAGACAAGGCAGGAATGAGACTTTTTTCAGTATACTTTTTTGTATTGCTCTGACTCCTCCAACTATACTAATGATTCACATACTCCAGAAATTAAAATCAACAGTGATATGCAAGGAACTCAAAATGTATTACAAAGTAATGAATCAGCCTACTATGTTACAAATGAATAATATCTTCACCGAAGAGGGTATGGAAGAAAGCCAACATACGTAACTTAGAAAACAGTATTTTGACTATACCATAAGGCTAAAGACAAAACTACACAAATACTGTAGTTAGTGAATTTGTTTTTCCTAGGTGTGGGTTAGCAATTCTAAAACTACTTTTTGCATATACTGGAATTGAGCAAATGTATTGTGAATAATAAGTGAGTTTTTTTTTTTTTTTTTTTTTTGAGAATGTACACAGCAGAACATAGGCTAGTTCAACAGTTTCTCCATGTACAGTTCAGTGATACGGATTACATTTTTAAGTTGTGCAACCATTTTTACCTTCTTCTAAGTTGTTCCTCCTCCATTAACATAAACTCCCTGCCCTTTAAGCTTCCTATCTAACCTTTCAAGTTGCTGTTGTCAGTTTGATCCCATAGAGAGAATTCTTAAAACAGAACAATGCTCAAGGCAAACATTCTTCCCTAGATAAGTTGAACTGTTGTTTGGTTTTAAGACAAGGGGATATTTTTGGTTTAGGGTTTAAAGGTTATCTCAGGACAATAGTTTTGGGGGTTCATCCAGCCTCCATGGCTCCAGAAAGTCTGAAGTTCATGAGAACTGGACATTCTGTTTTGCATTTTCTCCCTTTTTTTAAATCACAGTTCTTTTCTAGAATCTTTGATAAAAATGTTCAGTAATGGTAGCTGGGTGCCATCAAGTTCTTCTGGTCTCTTGGCACAGGAAGCAGTTGTTCCTGGAGGCAGTTAGCTGTGCATTCCATTTCCTCCTCCTATTCCTGACTCTTCCTTTTGCTCCAGGAGAATAGAAACCAATTATTTTACCTTGAATGGCCACTTGCAAGCTGTTAAGACCCCAAGCATTATGCAACAAACCAGGAGGTAGAACAGAAGCAATAAACAATTAACTAAGCCAATTAACTGGGATATCCCATGAAACCATGACCCTATACGTCCAAACCAAGAAACCAAATCCCATGAAGTGTTTGGCAGTACATAAGCAGCCCTAGCAGCTGGCAGAGCAAGGGGAAAGGCTAGAATGAGCTCTATGATGTTGGACTGAAATCGGAGATATTAGGAGCTCATGGTCTTTTTGTATATATAGGTGAAATAAAGATAGATATGAGTCTGTGTGAATATAAAAACCAAAAAACCAAACCCATTGCCATTGAGTTGATTCCAACTCACAGCAACCCTACAGGATGAAGTAGAACTGCCCTATAGAGTTTCCAAGGATCCCCTGCTGCATTCAAACTGCCTATCTTTTCGTTAGCAACTGTAGCTCTTAACCACTACGTCACCAGGGTGTACATACATGTTATTTCCCAGCTTTGTCCACTGAGGGGCTAGAAGCAAAGATACCCCAGTAGCAATGAACACACCTAGTGTCCAGATCTTGGTTTCTAAATACCGTTCTCTAAAAAAAAAATAAAATAAAGGGAGTGAGGGCTCCTTTGAGAAATAGATGATTCCACTGCTGGGGCAAGGAAAACAGAAAATGAGTCTGGAACACCTTTTGAGGCCAAATAATGAAATGCTTATAAAAATCAGACATGTTAAAAGGACAAAGGAGCCTACTTGAAGTTGCTTTTGATGGCCAAATCTGTAACAATTTTGACAAAATAATGTAATGGGTTGTAACCCATGGATTAAGCTGTGAGATTGTATTGATATAAGTAATAAATGAAAGGGGCAGCTCTTCCTATTTTAGAATACCAGTTAATAAAGATAAAAGGCAGATGTAAACAAAATCACCATCGCCCAAACAACAGTTGTTAAAGGCAGGCGTCATTAATAAATGCTAAAATTAGTGGGCAAAAGTATAATGAGAAACAGGATATTCGCGTAGTCTCAAGAGCATCTCCCCTAAGATACTAATTACAAATGGGAAAGTGCTAACTTGACAGTGAAAGGCCTGGCAGGCATGTGTTTTCTGACGTGGTGTGTGAGAAGGGTACACAACTCTGCAGCATCCTTGCCAAAAACATAGAGCCTCAATCTGATGAGATGAAAACATCAGACAAGCCCAGATGGAGGAAGATTCTATAACTGGTCAGTACTGAAAAAATATCAAGGTCCGAAATGATAAGGAAGAAGAAAAGGAGATACGAAAATTGGAAGAGACAGATAAGACAACTAAATGCGGTGTGGGATGCTGGCCTGAATCCTGGAACCCCCCCACCCACCAAAGAAAAGGCCCTTAGTGGAAAAATTAGTGAAATTTGAGGAAGGTGTGCAGATTAGTCCATAGTATTGTATCTATGTTAATACCCTGGTTTTGCTCATGGCAATTTGGTTCTGTAATAGGCTGATAACAGAGGAAGGTGCGTGACAGGCATACGGGCACTCTGCTGTTTTTGAAACTTTAAGATTACTTCAAAATAAAAATTTTAAAAACAAGAAGTACAAAATTCAGGGTACCACAACACATTTGCAATGGCCCTACTTTTTATCCTACTGATGCTATTTTTTGCTTCACACAATGATTCCCGTCTTCAAATACTTCCCTCATAATTAGCTAAAAATACGATCTCAGACCAAATGCTCTTCCCCAAACAAGCTCTTTATAAAACGTACCGGACAGAGTACCTCTGCCGAAGGCCTTTAAAACTCCACGTCCTTCAAATAAATGCTGTTCTTTTCAGCACTGGGCTTGTAAGCCAATGTTTATTTTCATGGATGTTAAAGCAGATGGACTTTCTGAGGAATTGTATTATTCTGTTTTAAGAGTGGGTTAGTGATAAGAATCTCACTGATTTATTTTTTGCCCAGTGTATTAGATTCCTATTGCTGCTGTTACAAATTGCCACAAACAATGACATAAAACACAGGTCTCCCTGGACTAAAATCGAGGTGTTAGCAGGGCCTCCTTCTGGAGGCTCCAGAAGAGAATCAGTTTTCTTGCCTTTTTCAGTTTCTAGAAGATGCCTGCATCCCTTGGCTCCTGGCCCCCTTCCATCTTCAAAGCCAGCAACAGCAGTTGAGTCTTTCTCACGAGGTGTCACTCTGACACTGACTCTTCTGCCCCCTTCTTCCACGTTTAAGAACCCTTGTGATTACACTGGGCCAACCTGAATAATCCAGGGTACTCGCCCTATCTCAAGGTCACCAATTAGCCATCTTAATTCTCCTTCACCATATAACGTAACACCTTCACAGATCCCAGGAATTGGGATATTTAGAGAAAAAAACCTCATGCTAGCACTTCTGAAGAATACATAGGGCTCATTTTCTCCCTTAGAAGGCTTTGATTTGACTGATAAAATTCAATTACTCTTAAAGGAAAAAGCAATTGTGCAGCTATGTATACGAATGTATACAGGTTGTCTTAGTCATCTAGTGTTGCTGTAACAGAAATACCACAAGTGAATGGCTTTAACAAAGAGAAATTTATTTTCTCACAGTCCAGTAGGTTACAAGTCCAAACTCAGGGCTTCGGCTCCAGGGGACGGCTTTCTCTCTCTGTCAGCTCTGAAGGCAGGCCCTTGTCCTCAATCTCCCTCTGGAGATAAAAGTGGTACAGACCACACCCTGGGGAAACTCGCTGTACACTGGATCAGGGAGGTGACCTGAGTAAGGGTGGTGTTAACAATCCTACCCTAATCCTCTTAACATAAAATTACAATCACAAAATGGAGGACAACCACACAATACTGGGAATCAGGGCCTAACCAACTTGACAAGTATTTCTGGGGGGATACAATTCAATCCGTGAAACAGGTGATAAGTGTAGGTGGATAAAAAGAGGGTAAGAAAGTGATGCAAATGGTTAATATATAAATATATAATATATAAATGGTTAATATATAAAGTGGTTATATAAATGGTTAATGTGCTCAGCTGATAACCAAAAGTTTGGAAGTTTGAATCCACCAACAGCACCTTAGAAAAAAAGGCCTAACAGTCTGCTGAAAAAAACAGCCACTGAAAACCTTACGGAGCACAGTTCTACTCTGACACACATGGGGTCACTATGAAATCAGAATTGCCTGGACAGAAGCTGGTTTAAGAAGGAAAAGAAAAGTGACAAGACGGTGGTAACCGCAGAAACTGCAATGGGGTGACTGAAAAGCTAATGTTCTAACAGTGAGAAAAAGAAATAGATGAGAGGTTTATAGCGGGGGAGAGTCAGCTACCCTTAAGCAGAAAGACTGACTATTCTGTTATGCACCACTGCTTTCAGCTCCCATGACGGGAGGTCCTCACACAGAAGCTTAAATGGATCTCCTGTTTGTAAAGCAAATAAATGCAGAGTGGCATCTCCACCTTTTGCACCTCCAACCTGTTAGCTCCAAAAAGGCTTCAAATGAGATAATGCTTAGGAAATGCTTACAATAGTGCTGGACACAAAAATTTCTTAAATGCCTTGATTGAAAATTCAACTACATGCAAATTCAGAATTTCTACTCAATAGAAAACTATTTTAAAAATGGAGGGAAAAAAATGAGCCACAAAAAAATATTTACGATACTTAATTGACAAAGGACTAGGATTCAGACCATGTATATTTTTTAATTCTCCACAGGAGACATGAACAGTCACTTCACAAAAGAGAAAGTCCAAGTGGTGAATAAATACTTGAAAAAGGTGCTCAACCCCAAGAGTCATCAGGAAAATGCAAATTCAAAGCTCACAATGAGACCATTAAAATCCATGGGTTGCCAAAAAGTGAAAGTCTGACAATACCAAATATTGACCAGGTTATGAAGCACGGGAAATCTGCATACACTACTTGAAAAAAAAAACAAAAAAACAGTGCTTATAGGGGTGTAAACTGTTACAACCACTTTGGAAAGTAATTTGAAGACAAACGTATACGCTACAACCTTCCAACCTGTCCCCTTGGTACATGCCCTGGAGGAACTTGTACACGTGTGCTGCAGGATACTTTTACCAGAATATTCACAGCATTGTACGTAATAGCTCAAAACTGGAAGCAACTCTGCTGTCCATGAATGGAGTGGATAAATCGCAGTACCTCTGTGTGAAGGAACACTATGTAATGAAAGTGAGTTGAACTGCAGCAACACGAATGCATTTTGCAACATGAGTGAAAAAAGAATAGACAAATTATCATTTCATTAACCCTAAAGAAAAGCAAGGAAATTATCACGATAGATTACCTCTAGTGGGGAGGGAGAAGTTTGTGATTTAGGAGGGTGGTATGGGTTGAATTGTGTCTCTTACATCTTCAAAGATGTAGTTCACAAGAGATCATCCTGCAGTAGGATGTGCCCTAAGCCAGTATGACTGGTATATTTTTAAAGAGACACAGAGACGGAGACATAGAGGAAAAATGGCCATGTGATGACAGAAACAGAGATTGGAGTGATGCATCTACGAGCCAAGGAACACCAAGGATTGCCCGGAACCACCAACAGCTAGGAAGAGGCAAGGAAGGCTCTTTCCCTAGAGCCTTCAGACAGAGCATGGCCCTGCTGACATCCTGGATTTGGACTTCTAGCCTCCACAAGTGTGAGAATATAGTTCTGTTGTTTTAAGGCACCTGCACGCGTGTGTGTGTGTGTGTGTGTGGTAACTTGTTACAGCAGCCACGGGAACTAAGACTGAGGGGCACACGGGGGCTTCTCTATGCCAACAACATTCTCTTTCTGGACTTGAATGGGTGTTAATGGGTATTTGCTTTTTAATTCTTTAAACTGTGCCTATGTGTTTTATGCACTTTACTGTAAATAAGGTCTATGTCTCAATTAAACAAACAAAAAACGCTGCCTTAGGAGTTGCCCTCAAAACAGAAGTGTGTGAAGCTTGCCCTACCTCTTATATCCTGTGAGCAAAGACATTGTCCTGACTGGTCGTCTCCGTACCTTCAGTGAAAGGTGGTGTCAAGGCTATAGGCTTGTGGAAAGGTTACAGCTTCTTCACTGCTCGCCACTTGTAGAGCTCATCCTGAGAGAAGCAATGTCAGTCTCTAGGAATATTATTTTTCATCCTCCTGCCTCAAAATAATATAATTTATACACCAGAAAATGAAATATTTGTACATGAGAGATTTCATGAAAATCATGGGTGCAACACATAGGACTTTCTTGTTATAAAAGTAGAGCTAGAGAGTTTAATGTTTGTTACTTACAAATTTAGTTTTAAATTGAGGCAGATGTCAAATGCACATGGTGTGATCTGACAACGATAACAATGAAAATGAAGAAATCACACAAATTTTAGAAATGATTCTCTGCCTCTTATGCAAATAAACAAGTGTGCACACATGAAGAAGAGGGTGCAAGCTGACCAGAAGCTGGTTTGTTTTGTGTCTGAGACACTGAAATCCTTGACAATCATTTGAATATCGCTAACGAGGTAAGGAGCCTTGATGACAAGAGTGAAGATGAGTAGCTGCAGGCTGAGATAATCACTCGGGAGAAAGCTGCTTCATTCTTATATTTGACAATTAATTTTGCATTAAAATAGCCACATTACAGTCCCCAGGAGATGCGCTACTGCTCAGAATTCACATTTACGAGAATGTGGTAAGTGACCACAGAGTCTGCCCTCTGCTGAGTCCGCCCTCTGCTGGGTCTTCTCAAACGGGCACGTCCAAGAGTGGGGAGCTGTCCAGGCACAAGTTACCCATTCCTTGTTTTATAGCTTTCCTTCAAGCATATGATGATTTATGGTAAAGGACTGGTATTTGCAATTAGTATTATAAAAGCATTTCTTAGGGAGCATAATCGTAGATGGTTCTGCCAGAGGCTGTAGACCAAGAGTTATCTATACCTAGGACCTGTCTTATGGAAACTTGCACCTGAAAGAACCAGGAATTTATTCCACGTGAACAAGCAATAAAGATTGGGAAGTATTTACATAGGTAATGTGTATTCTAAGGGTGGAAAGCAGGGATTATTATAACCCGCCGCTGTGGCATTGATTCCGCCACAAAGCGACCCTATAGAACAGAGCAGAACCGTCCCATAGGGCTTCGGCGGCTGTCAGTCTTTAGGAAGCAGACTGCCACACCTGCCCCCTGCAGAGCGGCTGGTCGGGCTCAAACCACCGACCTTTTGGTCAGCAGCTGCTGAGCCACCACAACTGCTCGGGATTATTATAGAGTGTGGCTACAGATTAAGCCAAGGAGATGTCTTACAGTAAAGCTGGAATTTGGGGAACACTCCTTATGGCATGGAAGTCCCTGAGTGGTGCAAATGGTTGACACTCTTGGCTGCTAACCAAAAGGTTGGAAGTTCAAGTCCACCCAGAGGCACCTCAGCAGAAAGGCCTGGTAATCTACGTCTGAAAAAGCAGCCACTGAAAACCCTGCGGAGCACAGTTCTGCTCCGACACATATGGGGTCACCCTGTGTCGGAGCTGGCTGGACAAGAACTGCACATGCGACATGAACAAGCCGGGTGTAAGGGGATCTCAAAGGTCACTTCCTTAGCGGTACCTTATTTTCATCTGTGTCTACTGAATCTAGAGAAAAGCTCAACATATGGAATAATCCCTCATAACTCTGAGCATCTCACTACTTGATCAAGGCTTATTAGATAGCCTGGTGCCACTGCGTTTGAGCCCTCACAACGCTCTTGAGGCCGGCACGAGTGTGTCTCCACCAACGCTCTTGAGGCCGGCACGAGTGTGTCTCCACCAACGCTCCGGAGGCCGGCACGTGTGTGTCTCCACCAACACTCCGGAGGCCGGCACGTGTGTGTCTCCACCATCCTGGCAGGTTGGAGGGCCACCCATCACTCAATGGGCAGCATCGCTGGTCATCATCATAAAGCCCTGAGAACACTACACCTTCAGCAGTAGCGAATTCTTCTTGCCTCTCCACTCCTTTCTCAATCTATGTTTTCTTTCTTTTTTTAAAGTTGAGGTGAAATTCACAGAACATAAAATTAACCGTTTTAAATTGGTATTTAGTACATCACAATGTTGTGCAACTTCCATCTCTATCTAGTTCCAAAATATTTTTGTCACCCCAAAAGGAAACTCTATGCCCATTAGGAAGTAACTTCCCCTTCCCCTCTCCCTCCAGCCCTAAGCAACACCCACCTAAGTTCTTCTATGGATTTACCTACTCTGGACATTTCTTATAAATGGAATCATATGATATGATACAATAGGATTCTGTGTTTTGAGCCTGGCTTATTTCACTCAGCATAATATTTTCTAAGTTCATCCATGTTGTAGCACATATCAGAACTCCATTCCTTTTCATGGCTGAATAATGTTCCACTATTGTACGTATGAGGATCCCTGGTGGGGCAATGGTTAAAGCAATCAACTGCTAACTGAAATGTTGGGGGTTCCAAACCACCGGTGGCTCCAGGAGAAAGATGTGGCAGTCTGTCTCCATACAGATTTATAGCCTTGGAAACCCTATGGAGTCACTCTGAGTTGGAATCGACTTGACAGCAGTGGGTTTTTTGATGTATTATCCATATATACCACATTTTGTTTATCCGGTCGGTCAGCAGTTGATGGACATTCGGTTTGTTTCCACCTTTTGGCTATTGTGAATAGTGCTGTTATGAATAATGGTGTACAGCACCAATCTGAATATTTTATAATAGTTGGTACCAACCTGGAGCTCTGGTGGCTCAGCGGTTAAGAGCTTGGCTGCTAGCCAAAAGGCCGGCAGTTCAAATCCACCAGGCGCTCCTTGGAAACCCTATGGGGCAGTTCTACTCTGTCCTATAGGGTTGCTATGAGTTGGAATCGACTTGACTACAACAGGTTTATTTTGTTTTGTTTTTAGTTACCAACTATCTCCAAAGTTTCTCAATCTAAATAACAAATTCCTTTAATATTTCCTAAAAATTGACTAAAGTTATTTATGCACATACTTTTTGAAAAGCCAAATATATTATAAGACTGATGACAAAATACAATTATCCCTTGTCCCATCAGTCCCCAGCTCACGGTTTCACTTCCCACAGTGCTCAGCCCTGTTTCTCACCCCACCTTCTTTTGTGCTCCCAAGCAAGCAGCAGGGACGGATTACCCAATAACCAAGGTCCACTGGGGCTTACTTGTGCTTATCTTCGGGGTGGTGAGACCCATGTGAAACTGTACACTACAGATTAGCAAATAAACACAATTAAGCCTGTGCGTACCTTATTCATTTGTTAATCTACCCCTGGGGAGGGGAGCGATGGAGCTCGGATCCCTGGCCATGGAGTGCTGGGTGGGGATGCCGAGTCCTCCCTTGTCCTCCAAGCCCTGCTGTCTGCCCTGTGCCTGAGGCTTACCTGCCGGTGCTCATGCCTCCAAAAGCCGAGGCTCTGCCAAGGCGAGATCTTTATTGGCATTTCTTGTGCGCTGCCCTCGCCCTGTTGTCTGTTCTCTTCATCCTTGAGTATTTATACCTTTGCTTCCTTTAATGGCATTTACTGAGATTTTGGGAAGGAGACAAATGCCTGTGTTCCAACCACCTTGTTTAGCTAGAAATCCAGTAAATTCCTTTTTAAAAAATAACTTAGTCTTCCTTTTTACCTATTTGAGGGTAATGTATTTGCTGCAGAAAACATAAATAAAGATTTAAAAAAAGGAGAAGTTTTTAAACTCCAAGTTTGAGTTCTCCACCAAGCGGACGCTGAGACAAGGTCTGGAAGCTAATAGCTTTTGGGCGAGGTGATGCCAGGAAGCACAGTGAGGGAGCGTAGAAACAAGATCGGGAGAGGAATGAGGGAAAAGCTAACAAAAGACCATTATTGGTTGAATATATCACTGCTAGCGGTATCTGGTGCTCTTTCCCACCAGGGACCGTCTTCGAAACTAGGAAGAACAAGCCCTCCCAAACACAACACATCCTCACTGGTTCAGGTTGCTCCTGGGTATCAGCCCCCTGGCACTGCTGGCCTGCCCTCTACACTGGCCAGTGAATGCCCTCAGGCAGAGAGACCAGGACACTTGTGGCCCGTAATGAGGGAACTCAAGGTGGTGACAAAAGGTGGGCGACAGAGCACCCACAGCATCTGCTGGAAGGACCTGGAACCCTATCACCCAGAAAAATCAACTTGACAAGCTTCCCTCTTTCTTTCCAGTTCCTTTCTATGCTGATACATACATTATTTTACCAAACCAGGATCACACAATACGCTTTTATATCGTAAAAAAAAACCAGTGCTGTTACGTGATCTCCTTTATGTGATGATTGGGAGAATGAGCTCAGGAGCCTGACTGCCCAGTTCAGTGCTGGCTCTACCACCTACTAACAAGAGACTTAACCCCCCTCATCCAGTTACCCCATTTATAAAATGAAATTAATAATAAGTTCCATCTCGTAGGGTTGTTATGAAAACAAAACATGTTATTACATGTAAAGTTCTTAGATTTCTGTTTGGCACATACTTGATAAATGTTAGGCCATTTTTATTGTACATAATTTTGATGGCCGAATAGCATTTTTCATTGTGTGTGTGCTATCATTTATTTAACCATCCTTTCTGTTAAATATTTAGGATTAATTTAGGCAAAATAATCAACACTCAGCTAACATTCTTATAGCTAGCTCTTTGAGCACATCAATGATTATTTCTTTAGAATACATTCTTAGAAATAGAATTACTGGTTTATAAAGAATAAAAACCAAAACCAGCTGCTGTCAAATGGATTCCAACTCGTACGCCCCCATGTGTTTCAGAGTAGAACTACACTCTACGGGTTCTCATGACTGTGGCCTTTCAGGAGATCATCAGACTTTCGTCCAAGGTACCTCCAAGTTGGTTTGAACCGTCAAACTTTGGGTTAGTAGTGGCATGCTTAACAGTTTATGCCACATAGGTGTTGTTAAAGAGCTTATATACATAATTTCCCTCAAGAAATATACCAATTTAGTCTCAACCCACCTGGAGCAAAGGAGAATGAAGAACACCAAACACAGGTAATTATGAGCCCAAGAGACAGAAAGGGCCACATAAACTGGAGACTACATCAGCCTGAAACCAGAAGAACTAGATGGTGCCCAGCTACAACTGCTGACTGCCCTGGCAGGGAATCCCTGATGGAGCTGGAGAACAGTGCAATGCAGACCTCAAATTCTTAAAAAAAGACCAGACTTAATGGTCTGACTGAGAATAGACGGACCCCGGAGGCCACGGTCCCCAGACCTTCTGTTAGCCCAAGACTGGGATCATTCCCAAAGCCAACCCTTCAGACAGGAATTGGACTGGACTATAAGACAGAAAATGATACTGGGGAGGAGTATCTTGGCCCTTGTCTTCTTGGCTCAAGTAGACACATGAGACTACGTGGGCAGCTCCTGTCTGGAGGCAAGATGAGAAGGCAGAAGGGGACAGGAGCTAGCCAAATGGACATGGGGAACATAGGGTTGAGAGGAGGAGTGAGCTGTCTTATTGGGGGAGAGCAACTAGGAGTACATAGCAAAGTATATATAAGTTTTTATATGAGAGACAGACTTGATTTGTAAACTTTCACTTAAAGCACAATTAAAAAAAAAAAGAAAGAAAGAAATATACCAATTTATACACCAACTAGACTTGGAGAGTGTCTAGGTTCCTGTATTCTATTACCAACAGTGGAATTTTTTTTTTTTTTTTTTTTTTTTTGGACTTTAGATGAAGATTTACAGAACAAACTGGCTTCTCATTAAACAGGTAGTACACATATTGTTTTGTGACATTTGTTGCCAACCCCACAACATATCAACGCTGTCCCTTCTCGACCTTGGGTTCCCTATTACCAGCTTTCCTGTCCCCTCCTGTCTTCTAGTCCTTGCCTTTGGGCTGGTGTGCCCCTTTAGTCTCATCTTGTTTTATGGGCCTGCCCAATCTTTGGCTGAAGGGTGAGCCTCAGGATTGACTTCATTATTGAGCTTAAAGGGTGTCTGGGGGCCATACTCTCAGGGTTTCTCCAGTCTCTGTCAGGCCAGTAAGTCTGGTCTTTTTTCAACAACGGGAATTCTTATTTAAAAATTATTTTTTGTAATTTGATGGGCCCCAAACAGCATCATTTGTTTTATCATCATTTATTTTGTTTCAATATCATTTATTAAGCAGTTTGTCCTTTCCTCATTAAATTGAAATGCCTTAATTTCATACTAAATCCTTGTGTGCACATTTGGACTTGTTTCAGAAATTTTTATTGTGCCATGGATTTTTATATTTCTGTGCTAACATCACCTCTCAAGACCCTCAAAATTCTATTGTGATCTTAAATAATTACTTTAAATGTATAGTTTAATTTTAGCAAAACTTGATACCATAATATTAAATGTTCTCCTTCAGGAACACGGTATGTCTATCAGGAATTTTTAAAACTATTTAAAGATAATGACATTCATTCCAGAAACACTTTTGTTTTGAGAAGCCCTGTATCCAAAATCTAAAAATAGGTTTGCTTCTGCATTTTCAAATTTAATAGCATTTTCAGGAGGAAATTTTGCCCATTTTACTTTTTTGTTTGACCAAATCTAGGGCATTTTATAATTCCTACTAGCCCTCATTTTCATCAACTCTTGCCTTTTTTTCCTAAACTGCTCATTTTCTGTTGTATACATTTCTTAGTTCATTATTCTAAAAAACATCTTTCTCTTGTTTTAACCATAAACATCATCCTAAAATAAACAGGAAATAGTCATCCAGTAGGTATTTGATTCAATTCAATATGAATGAATATTCAGCAAATACAGAGTATTTTCTGGGTAAATACAGAGTATTTTCTGGGTAAATACAGTAAATGTTAACGTTCTGCTTGATACTGTGATATTCTTTCATATTTAGCATCCAACCCGTTGAATACTAATGATGATAAGAGTCATTGCTTGTGGCTTAAGAGTCAGTTTTCCACACTGTAATCCTACCCAGCAGGCTGACTCGTGTTGACTTCAACATTGTCCTCAAGACAAAAAGCACTTGATTGACTCCGTAGTCTGTTCTTTCTACCCCAGAGATGCCGTGAAGATGTGTTCTTTCTGGTGACAGCAATGAGAAATCTGAAAGGGAAATTAAAGAAACAATTCCATTTACAATAGCACCTGAGAGAATAAAATACCTACGAGTAAATCTAACCAGAGACGTGAATGAAAACTATAAATCACCACTGAAAGAGATTAAAGAAGACTTAATAAATGGAAAGAAGTTCTACGTTCATGGACTGGAAGACGCAATATTGTTAAGATGTCAATACTATGCAAAGCAACCTCTGGATTCAGTGCACCCCAATCAAAGTTTCAACAGCCTCTAGAAATGGAAAAACCAATCCTCAACTTTATATGGAATGGCAAGTGGCCTCAAATACCTAAAGCAATGTTGAAAAAGAACAAAGTAGGACTCATACTTCCTGATTTTAAAACATACTATATAGCTACAGTAATCAAAACAGCCTGGTAATGGTATAATAAGAGACACATAGATCAATGGAATAGAATTGAGAGTCCAGAAATAAATTCACACATCTATGGTCAAATGATTTTTGACAAGGGTGCTAAGTCCATTCAATTGAGAAAGAAGATCCTTTCAATAATGGTGCTGGGAAAGTTGGATTTCCACATGCAGAAAAATGAAACAGGATCCATGCCTCACACCATACGCAAAAAAAATTCAAAATGGATTAAGAACCTAAACATGCAAACTAGAAGCAAAAAATTTTCAGAAGAACGAGAAGGGGCAATGGTGTCAAGTCTATTTGTTAACAATGGATTATCTAATATAATAACAAAAGCACAAACAGCAAAAGACAAAAAAAAAAAAAATGGGACCTCATATAAATTAAAAACTTTTGTTCATCAAAAGACTTTACCAAAAAAGCAAAAAGACAAGCTACTGACTGGGAGAATATCTCTGGAAAGCATGTACCTAGTAAGAATCAAATAACCAAAATATATGTAAAACTCTTACAACAAAAAGGCAAATAACCCAATCATAAAATGGGGAAAGGACTTAAGTAGACATTTCACCAAAGAGAACAATCAAATGGCCACCTAACACATGAAAAGATGCTCAGCATCATTAGCCATCAGGGATGCAAATCAAAACCACAATGAGATACCATTTCACTCCCACTAGGATAGCTAACATAAAAAAAAAAAAAAACAGGAAATAACAAATGTTGATGAGGATGTGGGAAAATTGGAACCCTTTATCCATTGCTGGTGGAATGTAAAATGGTACAATCATTGTGGAAAACAGTGTGGCGGTTCCTCAAAAAACTAAAATAGAACTTCCATAAAACCAAAAAAAAAAACATTGTCGTTGAATCAATTCCGACTCATAGCAACCCTGTAGGACAGAGTAGAACTGCCCCACAGGGTTTCCAAGGAGCACCTGATGGATTCAAACTGCTGACCTTTTGGTTAGCAGCCATAGCTGTTAACCACTACGCCACCTGGGTTTCCAGAACAACCATATGACCCAGCAATTCTACTCCTCAGTCTTGAAAGCAGAGACTCAAAAGAGACTTATACACCAATTGTTACCAAACGCTAAAAGATGGTTTCTTGTCCAGCGCACTCAGACTTGCCAACTCTCTAAACACTGGTCTTTGAGATAGAAAAAGTAACTTTATTGCAATGCACAGAGCAAGGAGACTGGAAGAAGTTCCTCAGATCTGGCGCACCAAGCTGAGGGGAAGAAGACTCACATGTAATTTGGGCAGCGAGGTGGTGGCCCACGCAAGCATGCTGGGGAGGGAAAATTCTAGGAGGCTTCCAGGAAACAGGAGGTGGCGTGGTTCTTGTCGAACCTCTCACTTTGGAATAGGTTCCGGGTGATGCTTGTCCTGATTCTATCCTCCTGTTGCTGTGTCCTCTGTTGAGGTCAATTAGCGATCACAGCTGGCCCTTCTGCTCATGCGGGGCAGGCCACATCTGGCTTGGGCTAGTTTAAGGACTAATGAAAATTTACTGGCATTCATAGGGTCAGGTTACACAATATTCATTGTAGCACTATTCACAATAGCCAAAAGGTCAAAACAACCTAAATGCCCATCAACAGATGAATGGATAAACAAAATATGGTACCTACATACAATGGAATACTACTCAGCAAGTAGGAGAAATGAAGTCTTGAGACATGTTCCAAACATGGATGGAGCTTGAAGACATCATGCTGAGTGAAATAAGTCAATCACAGAAAGACAAATATTGTATAACCTCACTTACATAAAAAGAAGAAAAGGCAAATGTACAGAGACCAAAGTTTGTTAGTGGTTACCAGGGGAGGGAGGGAGGGGGAAAAGAAGGGTTAAAGGAGATGGAAAAATTGCATGTGTATATTAAGGGTAGGGTTGCAAAGCCCATTATTGTAATTGCTGTTAATAAATTGTATGACCATAAAAAGTTGAACTGGCAAAAGTAATGTGATAGATATATTTACAAAAATAACCCCCCCCCCCCAAAAAAAAGGTAGCTGCTGAGGCTGCTTATGCACGACCAAATACCTCATGGGATTTGTTTCTTTGGTTTGGAGATATAGGGTCATGGAGAAATTGTAGAGAAATATCTACTCATTTGTCCATTTTCGGATTGAGCTGTTTATCTTTTTGTTGTTCAGTTGTAGGAGTTCTTTCTATACTCTGGATATTACACCCTTATCCGATACACAGTTCCCAAAAATATTTTTCTCCCATTCCGTAGGTTCTCTCTTCACTGTAGTGATAGTACCCTTTGATACACAGATGTTTTTAATTTTGAAGAAATTCAGTTTATCTATTTTGTCTTTGTTTCTCGTGCTTTTGGTGTCACCTAAGAATCCACTGTCAAAAACTAGGTCCTGAAGAACTACCTCTATTTTTTTCTCTACAATTTCTGTGGTTTTAGTTCTTACATTTAGGTCATTGATCCATTTTGAGTTAATCTTAGTATAGCATATGAAGCGTGGGTCCAACTTCATTCCTTTGCACGTGGAGATCCAGCTTTCCCAGCACCATTTATTGAAGAGACTAATCTTCCACCGTTGAAGGGACTCAGAACCCTTGTTGAAGATCAGCTGAGAGCATAGATGTATGGGTTTATTTCTGGACTTTTAACTCTATTCCATCGGTCTACATGTATATCCTTATACCAGTACCAGGCTGTTTTGATTAATGTAGATTTATACACTTTTGAAATTTGGACATGTATGTCCTCTTACTTTGTCCTTTTTCAAGATTGCTTTGGCTATTCGGGGGCCCTTGGAGTCCCCAGGTGGTGCAGACAGTAAATGCACTCAGTGGTTAACCAAAGGTTAGAAGTTTGAGTCCACCCAGATGTGCCTTGGGAGAAGGGCCTGGTGATCTACTTCAGACAAATCAACCATTAAAAACCCTGTGGAGCACAGTTCTACTCTGATACGCATGGGGTTGCCATCAGCTGGAGTCACCTCGACAGCAACTGGCTTGTTGGTTTTGCAATTCCATATAAATTTGAGGATTCGCTTTCCTATTTCTGCACAAAGACTGTTGGAATTCTGATAGGGATTAAGTTGAGTTTATAGATTATTTTGGGTTCTATTATTTTTAACTTTTTAAGTTTTTTTTTAAGAAACAACATTTTCATTAACACACCTATGTGCAACTGAATTTTCATAAATGACGGCATTAAAAAACAAATGCCGAAAATGTTGCAGTGGGTATTAAAGCTTCGCTTTGTGCTACAATGTCAGATACAGATCTCCAAACTGATAAACTCATATCCAGAAAGAAATTGTATGCAACATTGTGTAGTGTTTCTTGGAGGAAAAGTATAAAGGCTGAGGCTCACGTTTCCCACCAGGATTCCTGACTGGAGAGCCCTGAGCAGAGGCCCATAACTTATTACAGCTCGATCATATCTCCGGCTCAAAAGCACGCCCTGGTGCTTTGAGAGATGAAGAGGGAAGCATGTAAACGACCAACAGATTTCATTGGTTTCTTTGCATGAACAGAAACTTATCAAAAAACTAAAAATCTCTCTCTCAGAATCTTAATACTTGTCCCCTTCCCAGATATTCTTACATTTTTTCTAAGCACCAGACCAAACTCTATTGCCAGACTCTCCTTCTCAAGTCCTGTTCTCATCCATGCATGAAGACCTTGAGGTAGTTGTGCTACCTGGCCTCATCTCTGAACCAATCCTGAGCTAGGCAGGGGTCTACTTCTAAACACATGCCCATCTTTGCATCCCATGAACCTGGAGTGAACCCAGGTGACTCTCAGTCCGTTGAAACACCCTCTTTCTTTAGCTTCTGTTGGGTCTTCACAATCCATCTGCCCAGGCTTCTATTAGGTGTTCCAATCACCCACTTAGTTTCCACAGAATGTAAATCCTGAAGGACAAATTATTTCCACTGCATGGTTCTCTGATGTATCTTCTGCACCTAAAACAATGCCTTCTTCATAGAAAGAGTGTAAACAACACTTGGTAACTGAATAAGGGGATGCATAAAGAAAGGAAATATATACGCACATGTTTTTCCTCAACTGTTCTTTCTTAGAAAAAGCTCTTTTTTCTCCAAGATGATCTCCTTCCTCCTTTGGTATTGACATGACCTTTCTCTAGTAACAGTGACTGTCTCTGTGAAAGAACGTGTACTTTTTACTGTTGTCCTTTGTACCTTTTGGTATACCTATCCAAAAACAAACACAAATTAAGATAAAATAATTTAAGCCCTTGCTTTCATGATGGCAGCACCCTGGTGGCGCAGTGGTTAAGGGCTTGGCTCCTAACGAAAAGGTTGGCAGTTTGAATCCACCAGCTGCTCCTTGGAAACCCTGTGGGACAATTCTACTCTGTCTTACAGGGTTAGTATGAGTATGAATCAACCTAACAGCAAGGGGGTTTTTCATGAAGGCAATTTTTTAAAAAGTCCTTAATTAGCAAAATAAAGATAAAATTTGCAATTCTATATTATTTTGCTAAGTTTATGTATGCATGTGTTTTACTGATGGCAAAACCTCCAAATTGCAGAGCACTGAATACAGTGTCTAGCACATACTTGGCTCTCAGATATTTGATGAGTGAATGAACCTCCTCTGATTCAGACATCTGGAGCTAGTGCATGGGCTTCGCAACCATAAAACTGTCCGTCCTGAGTGTGAAGGGCCCATGTCACCTGCCACTCTATTCTAACAACAAACTCCTAACTGCTTTCTCTGCTGCTAGCCTCCCCCCACTCAGATCAGTTCT
Source organism: Loxodonta africana (assembly GCF_030014295.1). NCBI lineage: Eukaryota > Metazoa > Chordata > Mammalia > Proboscidea > Elephantidae > Loxodonta > Loxodonta africana. The sequence continues at coordinate 9,805,092 of NC_087355.1, forward strand.
CACACTTGCCACAGTTCTTTCTACAACACACACTTGGTCTGCCCCAGGCGGGGTGAGGGGGGTGGTGGGAGGAACCGGGAAGCCTCCGCTGTGTGCCTCCCTAGGTCACAATCACTTGGGGCTTGTCACAAATCGTTTCCAGGACCATGGAATCAAAATGTGTATGGGCGTCAGGCAGGGCGGGTACTGAAGTCAGGCGAGACTGCCCAGATGCTTTTCCTCCACAGGGGTCCACATCGCCCTGTCTGCTCCTGCCTGTCCCCTTCCGGAAATGGGCCTCCTGGAGGTCCAAGGGACGTCTTCATCCTCTCTGCATTCCAGGGTCTAGCACACGGTGGACACAGGATACAAGATCAATTTAGCTTTTTGAATAAACAAAAGGACCAGCCTGCATTTAGGTTTTCACTAACTAGCTTTTTCTAAAATTGGTCCAAATGAAGATTTGAACTGCCAACCTTTTGGTTAGCAGCCATAGCTCTTAACCACTATGCCACCAGAATTTCCAAATTCAGAGTGAGTATGATTTAAAATGTAATACTTAGCCACTGAATGGCATTCCTCTCCCCCACTTGTGGTTTTTATTTTTTTCCCCCTTGAAAGTGACAACGTACTTTGAACTATGTGTGTTAATCAAGCTCTGTGAGCTAAAACCAAAACCAAACCCACTGCTGCCGAGTAGATTCCGCCTTATAGAACAGAGCAGAACCGCCCCCATAGGGTTTCCAGGGAGCGCCTGGTGGATGCCAACTGCCCACCTTTTGGTTAGTGGCTACAGCTCTTAACCACTGTACCGCCAGGGCTCCTCTGTGAGCTAAGGACTGTATTGACACCCTGAAAATCTCTTTCTACTCCCTGGAGACATATGCTACAATGACATACACAGCAGGCAAGACGATTCTCACTTCACAGGCTGGGCATCGTGGACCTTCAGTTTGGGCTGTGCCTCAGCCCGGCTTCTCCAGGCAGTGACTGCGCAAGAATCTCCAGACACTTGCAAACAACAATTCGGAAGGTCCATGATCAGCCCGGGACTCTCACTTCTAAAGCGCTCTTGGGCACACAGATGCTGCTGGTCCTCAGACTGACCACACTTTGAGCAGTAAGGCTTTTAATTCAAACCCCAATCAGGTCCTGTGGAAAACAGTGGGGTTCCGAAAGGTCACAGCCATGGGGTCACCATGAGTTAAAGTGACTGGATGGAAACTAACAACGATTAGAAGGAGCAGTGGTGGTTCACTGGTAGAGTTCTCACCTTCCCTACAGGCGGCCTGGGTTCCATGCCCAGCCAATGTTTTGTCTGTCAGTGGAGGCTTGTGTGTTGTTGCTATGATGCTGAACAGGTTTTAGCTGAGCTTCCAGACTAAGATAGACTAGGAAGAAAGGCCTGGTGACCTGCTCCCAAAAATCAGCCAGTGAAAATCCTGTAAATCACAATGGTCTAATCTGCAACCGATCATGGGGATGGTACAGGACCAGGCAGCATTTTGTTGGGTGTGCATGGGGTTGCCATGAGTCTGGCCAACCGGACGACAGCTAACAACATCAACGATTAGAAGACAGCAAGGGATGGATTTGAGGACAGGATGAAATGGGTTTCGCAAACATGGATGTGAATCAGGAAATAGAACCCTGCCAGCTCTGGATGCCTGCTCTAAGTTCAACAGTAACAAAAGGGGCAACATCCCATTGCCAGGGTGAATTCTCGGGCTTGCTGAGTTCTTAGGTCTTTTGGGTTCCCATTTACTGGTGAAGAAATGGTTAAAGTGCCTTGCACGAAATCCTAGAGATTTTGTTATCAGCCCCACAGTCCCTGCTGCCAGCTGCCTCTGCTGTCTGTGGGATCCCACAGCTCTTCATAAACCCAGCAGCCCAGAGCACTTAAAGATGTTTCCCTGCATAATCATTTAAAAGGAAGTCTGAATTTTTTTTTTTATCATCAAACATCTAATTATTAAAGAATAGAAATCTATCGTAGGGACACTTTAAACACCTTCTCAGGAGTGACCATGGGGTGGGATAAGTATAAGCCAGTGTTGCTTTTCTACATTAATATTTGACAACATGAGAAATCGATCTCACCAGATTAGCAGTCCCTGGGTGGCACAAACGGTTAACGTATTTGGCTGCTAACCGAAAGGCTGACGGTTTGGTTCCACTCGGACGTACCTCAGAAGAAAGGCCTGGTGATCTACTTCCAAAACGTCAGCCTCAGAAAATCTTCCGGAGCACAGTTCTGCTCTGACACACATGGGGTCGCCGTGAGCTTAAGCTGGCTCCAAAGCAACCGGAAAGAGGAAAGGAGGATAGAGGACAGCCTTGTGGATACATCGGAAGCGTGTACCTCGAATAAGTTTTTCTTCCTTCTGAGGATGCAGCTTTCGATTTACCCTGAATCTTCCATTTCTATCACTGAAGAAGAGTGCTAGGCCTTTCGACGGCCGGGCTGTGCTGTGCAGTGCCTCTACCACCGGCCTGTGGTCGCCTCTGTAGACCACGCTTCTCTGCTCCAGTCGCTGATCACATTTCTTTACTGGGTTTTATTACTGTGAAGAAAACCTTTTTATTTCTACCACGTGATTTGACACTCAAAGTTATTAAAAAGAACTTAGGAAAACCAAAGCCATGACAAAAGCCAATGTGTTGTGTATGTATCATTTTTATTCTTGGGACCAGTTTTATTGTTTTTGGATCTATGACAAGACTTCTGTTAAACATGTTGAATGTTAAGAGGAAACAGACTCTTGGCAAATGTGGAAAACCAATTACAGAAAATGTCCCTGCTAGAGCTAGAGAGTCACAGGGGAGGAACCGAAGAGAGGTTTGGCCTCCCCCTCCTCAAATGGCCGAAAACACTGACAGTGGAATCACCTGGAAGAAAAATGCTACTGTTATACCCTTGTCTTTATATTCGGATTTATAGGCAAAGACCGTAAAATGATACATCTAAGTTAAATCCACTTATAATGTAACAGTATAACATGGAATTACTTTCCTTGAGGCAAATCGGACACAAGGAAAAGTAATATTTCCAAAATAAATAACTGAGACGATGATTATTTTTTATACAAAAAAAAGCTTCACTACTACTAAAGAAATCAAATTACATTAAATAAAAAACCACTTGAGTTATAAGTATTCATGTATTCAACTTCCCAGGAGCATGTCTGTTGCGGTAAAAGCCTGTTACCACGTAAATATTGATTAAAGAGATAATTTTATCTACATACACACTGACAAGATTAAATAAAGGAAACTTCAAACGTTGAACTGATTAAATTTTGAAAAACTGGGAGAGAGAAGAAGTCATTGCTTAGGGGACGCTGAGTTTCTTGTAACGGTGGTGGAGTAATTCGGAAAACAGAAGTGGTGATGGCTGTAAAGCATGATGAACGTGACCAATGTCACTGGATAATACATGTAAAAATTGTTGAATTGGCATATGTTTTGTGTATATAGATATATTTTCTAGTTTTCAAAAAACTAGATACTTTTTTTAAAATTAGAAAACGTACCTAGAAAAAGAATCAACAGAGGAAACAAAGCTTATTTTCAATTATTATTTGACAATTATTCCATGATGTTCCACCATGTGTGAGGCTCTGTGCAAAAAGATGAACACAAAGATGAACAGATGAGTAAGACACAACCTTTGACCTCAAGGAACTTCCAGTTTGGGAAAGGTAGCCATTAAAATCCAACACGGTAAATGCAGCAATAGAAAAAGCCCAGGAGGAAGGCCAAGGAAGACTTCATATTCATGGCAGAGAGGACAGCATAAGTAATGGTCAAAGTATGTGTGTGAATGTGAGTGTGAGTGTGTGTGTGTGTTGGAGGGATAGGTAGTTGTATTAGAGAAGAAAACAAAACAAAACCTGTTGCTGGTGAGTCAATTCTGACTTATAGCAACCCTATAGGGCAGAATAGAACCACCTCATAGGGTTTCCAAGGAGCGGCTGGTGGATTTGAACTGCCGACATTTTGGTTAGCAGCCTGAGCCGTCAACCACTGCACCACTAGGCCTTCCGCATTAGAGAACAAGAATTCAGAAGTGAAAGGCCAAAGGTTAAATTGTAGGTAGGGGCCAATTGTGGTGATTACTCACGATCCCAGGAAGAAACAAATACATCTAATTGTTTTTTCTTTTAATTTTATTGTAGTAATGTATGCATATAACAAAAAAATTGTCATTTTAACCATTTTTAATTGTATAATTCAGTGACATGAATTATATTCACTATCTTGTGCAATCATCATCACTGTCCATTTTCAAATTTTTTTTATCACCTTAAACAGAAACTCAGTAACCCTTTTAAACAGAAACTCAGAACCCCTTAAGCAATAGCTCCCCATTCCCCCTCCCCCAGCCCCTGGCAACCTCTTAAAACTGTGGTCTCTTTGCACTTGCCTATTCTAGATATTTCATAGAAGTGGGATCATACAATATTTGTCCTTTTATGATTATGGTGTGATGGATCACTTTTGTGTGGCCTTTTTTGCCATGGTCTTATAACTCCCACCCAAGTGATTGGACAAAACCATACAAATAAGGTAATTGTGGCCCCCAAGGGGATTGGTCAGTTTTGCCATCCTGTTAGGCTTAAAAGAGAGCCAAATTCCAAAACAGAGAGAGGATCTTACCACCACCAAGAAAGAAGAGCCAGGAGTGGAGCATGTCCTTTGGACCTGGGATCCATGTGCTGAGGCCCTCCTAAACCCAGGAGACAGATCCCCCCAAAAACCAAACCAAACCCACTGCCAACAAGTCTATTCCAACTCATAGTGACACTAAAGGACAGAGTACAGCTGCCCCATAGGGTTTCTGAGGACCACCTGGTGGATTATGAACTACCAACCTTTAGGTTAGCAGCCTTAGCTCTTAACCACTACTCCACCAGGGTTTCCAGGAGGCAGAGAGCTGTAATACTGAAGACGGTGAGAAGCAGTGGCAGAGAAACACGTCAAGAGAGACCAGATTAGATCGTGTGGTGGGCTTCCCAGCCCACGGAGCGAGAAAGCTGAGCACCTTTGGGCTAGAGGCTTGCTGGTGGAGTGGGGTGCCTCCGGGCACTTGGTGGAGCTATCTTTCTTGACCCAGGGAGCTAGAGCTGAGCGCCTTCAGGCCAAGGTTTTCTGTCAGAGTAGGGTGCCTTGGGGCACTTATTGGCAGAGCTGAAAGAGCTTTGTAACACTTGCTGGAGCAGGGGCAGAGGCTGAGGGGCCAGAGAGAGCTGTCTCTGTGGACATGGCTGAGAAGAGACTGTCCTGATGGAAGAGCTGTATCCTGGGCATTCCTGAGTATTGTCTGTAAGTTCTGTGTGGCCATTGCAATGAATTATCAAACCCAGCAGAGAAGTAGAGAGTGCCATGGGAGGACTGGTTGGTGTCAGAATTGGTAAAGACGGTAGAGAGAGGAGGCATTACTGACCCCCACCTCATAGGAATCAGCTTTGGGCTGTTGATCTTGATTCTCCTTCCCACTCTTGAAGTCAGAGGAGGTCAGGCATTGCTGTCATGCCATTTTTAGTGATTGACTTAATTCACTCCGTGTGTTTTCAGTATGAAGTATGTATCAGAACTTAACTTCTCTTTATGCCTGGGTAATATTCCATTGTATGTATATACCACATTTTGTTTATTCATTCATCTGTTGATGGACACTTGGGCTGTTTCCATATTTTGGCTATTGTGAATAACGCTGCAATGAACATTGGTGTTCAAGTATCTGAGTATCTGCTTTCAAGTCTATTGGGTATATACCTAGGAGTGGAATTGCAGAGTCACATGGCAATTCTATGTTTAACTTTCACCTGAAGTTTTTGAAAAAGACTTTTAAAAAGTGTGGGCAGAAGACCCTGGAAGGGGAGATTTTAATGCCTCTTGCCCCAAAACTGTCCGGGGAGAGGCAGCTGGGCCTGTGGTTCCTCTCCACCCCCCTGGACCTCTGAGGCCTGGTACAGGGGAATCTTTCACCCAGAAACTGAGCCTCGAAGCTCCCCCAAGCAGGCCGCAAGAGGTTCTTTCAGCCAGAATCCGCAGCCCTAGAACTGGGGAGAAAAGGCTCTCAGGCTGGCGCTGGGACTCAGCAGGCTGGGAAAGGGGTGGGCCCTGGAGGGTGCTCCTTTACAAACTTGAAGACGTGTGGCCAGAGGACAGAACCCTCCATGGTCACCCAGCAGTGACTCCTCTGGGAATTTAAGCTGCAGTTGTGCTCAAAAGTGTTTGAAACTACAAGGAGATCACATAGGAGCAGAAATGAACTGTTCAAATCTGTCTATGTTTAAAGTAAACATAGCTAATTCTTGTGAAGTAGTGTCTCCCGGGAAGATACGTCCAAGTCTTGACCACTAGCACCTGTAAATGTGACATTGTTTGGAAATAGGTTCTTTGCAGATGTAATTAAGTGAAGGACCTCATGATGAAATCATCCTGGATTTAGGGTAAACCCTAAATCCAATGACAGATACATAGATAATAGCTGCCATTGAGTTGACTCCAACTCACGGCAACCTTATGTACAACGAAACAAAATATTGTCTGCTCCAGCATCATTCTCACAATCACTACACCATTGTTGCAGCTCTTGTGCCAATCCATCTCATGGAGGGTCTCCTTCACCCTCATTGGTCCTGTACTTCGCCAAACATGATGTCCTCCTTCAGCAATTAATCCCTCCTGATAAAGCGTCCAAAGCAAGTGAGTCATACAATGAATGTTCAGTTGTGGTTCATAGGTTTTTATTGGCTGATTTTCAGAAGTAGATTGCCAGGCCTTTCTTCCTAGTCTGCTTAGTCTGGAAGTTCTGCTGAAAACTGCCCATCACGGGTGACCTTGATGATATCTGAAATACCAGTGTAATAGCTTCCAGCAACACAACAACATACAAGCCACTGTAGTACAACAAACTGACAGATGGGTGGTGGAAATCCACTGACAAGTGTTCTTTTAAGAGAAAGGAGAGGGATATTTGAGACAGAGAGACACACAGAGAAAAAGGCCATGTGAAGACAGAGACAGAGATTGGAGTGATGTGACCACAAACCAAGAAACCTCAGGATTGCCAGAAATTGGACAGAGGCATGGGATGGATTCTCCCCCAGAACCTTCAGAAAGAACCAGCCTTGCCAACACCTTGATTTCAGACTTCTAGCCCCAGAACTGCAAGAGCAAAACATTCTGTTGTCTTAAGGCAAGGAAGAAGTAGTGTGGGCAGAGTTAAGGGAATCAGTAAGAAGGCGTAAGGCCCCCAGGGAACTAGCAACAGCGGGAAGCCACCACCACCCTAGGCTGTGGGGCCAAGGGGAGAATCTGGTTGTGTACTGCAGCTGGAGAAGCACGGCCAACTGAGAGGGGCCTTAAATCAATGAGGATGCAAATGCTGTCGGAAGAAAGGAGAAAGCAGGAGAAATAAATACCTCAACCTCTCTTTTCCTGCCTCCCAACCTCCTGGTGATGCACTGCTAGGCTGAAACCAAAGAGAAGCCAGTGGACAAGAGAGCCCAGGTGATGCAAGCCATTGAAGTCAACCTCCAGGATCAGGAAGCAGGGCAGAGAAGCCTGGAGAATGGATCTCGGGGGCAAATACAGGATAACCCTATGGCCCACGCTATAGAGTTTGGACTTAATCCTGTAAGCACTGGAGAACTGACAAAGAGTTTTAAACAGACTGGTAAGAGTGGTGTGAAGTTTAAAAGATCACTCTGGAATGAGGGACATGAGCCTCGAAGCTGGGAGAACAGCTGGGAAAAACTGCTTTCAAAGACTCAGATGAGAATTGATGAAGGCCTCAATGAAAAATGTAAATTAAATGGAGATAGAAGAAAGAGAACTAATATTTAGTGTATAGAACCAAGAGGAATTTTTAAAATTCACATATAGGACGTAAGAGAGAAGACAGTCATATATCACTCTCTACTTAGGCAACTGGGAGAAGACAATGTCATACAGTTTCCTGTGGAGCCAGCCCTGGTGGTTGATGCTGTGGGAGTTCACAGGATTTCCCACAGGTAGGATGTCATATAAAAGAAGGACTGAGAAGGGGATCCTGGGGAACACAACCTTACGTAGAGATTCTCAACTGGTGTGCCACTAATAAGTGGTTGAAATGTTGGTGGATCCCTCCTGAAGGGAACAGCAGGAAACTAGGCTTATTTTCATTCCGGAGCAAATTGATCCATTGACTCCAGGGTCTGCACAAATATTATCATTTTTATCTGTGTCCAAATGTGGGAATAACAACCCTGAGGAGCACTGATTTTAGGGGCAGATAGAGGAGGATGAAGTAGAAGTGAGATAGGACAAGAACCATCGAGATTGGGGGTATAGCAATGAATTCAGGGGACACCATGAAGGGGTCATCACCAGCAGCTGCACACTGCAGAGGGGACAAGCGAGTAAGGGCTGTAACATGTCTACCTGCATGGCAGTTGGAAGCTGCGGGAGAACTTCCTAAGAACCATTTTCATAGGTGCTGTGAGGACAAGGGAACCTTGCAGGAGTACCCAGTGCCATCGAGTCGATTCCGACTCATAGCGACTCTATAGGACAGAGTAGAACTGCCCCACAGAGTTTCCAAGGAGCGCCTGGTGGATTCGAACCACCGACCTTTTGGTTAGCAGCCGTAGCACTTAACCACTACGCCACCAGGGTTTGGGTGAGCATTTTCAGGTGTGTAAACAACTCTCCGGCAAAGGTGAGCTGTGAAGAAAGGATAAATAGTCTTGTAAACGGAGAGAATACAAGGTTTGAGGAATTTTTAAGCAAGAGAGACCTGATGATGTTGACTGACAAAGTGTCAAAGGAAAGAGCACCCATGGTTGGAAGCAGGGAAATGATGAAGTAATGACCTCAAGAAGGGACAGAAGAATCGAGAGAATGGCTGGAGTGCTGACTTCGAGCAGGAGGAAATATGGGTGGGCGAATGAAGCTGTGTAAGACAGGGCAGGAAATGAGTGATTCACAGTGACGGCCTCAGTCTCTCTGTGAAGAAAGACGGGAGTGAGGTGGGTAGGAGGTGCAAGGTGGAACTTGAAGGGGGCACTCAAGATTTGGAAGAGTTTCTGAGGGAACTGGAGAGGAGGTTGGCCAAGAAAAAAAAGATGAACAATGTGATAATAATAATAATGTGATTCCTATTAGATATTTTCAGTACATGTATAATATTCTTGTATAATGCTTAATTAAAATAATAAAATCATAATATTCAAAAAAGTTTCACAAGGGTAATTAAAATTGGAAATCAAAAGTTTGGAGGATGGCACGGCACAAAAAGGGGAAACCAGGTCTAGTTAAAAAGGATTAAAAGACTTGACTGTATGTGATGTGAAGGCTTTGTTTAAATCTTGATTTGAACAAAAACCAACTGAACGTTGCCTGCAAGAGGAAGTTAGAATATGGATGGATGAAATAACACGGGTGGGAATTGTTTTAAAATTCACCAAAAAATGGTAAAGAGGGAAGAGAAAGGGGAGGAAAAGAGATGAAGCAAAATCTGACAAGATCTTAGTTATTGTAGAATCTTGGGATGTGGAGACTAAGTATTTTTCACCTGAGGGTTGCAAGGTAAAAGGGATAGTTTCAGGACAGGGCTTTGAATGGTTGGTTCCAGTTTGAACCCCTGCTGAGCATTTGTATTTCTAACGAGTTCCCAGAAGTTATATCTAAGAATCACCTGGGAATCTTGTTAAAATGTAGATTCTGATTCAGTATGTCTGGGATGCAAATGCAAATTCCCAGCAGGAGTTCGAACCTGAACAAACTGGTTTGAAGCCCTGCTTCAGGACCAAGCTGGTGAGTCACTGAAAAAGGGGAAAGCCAAAACGAAACCCATTGCTGGTGAGTCAGACTCCTGGTGAGCCCATGTGTTACAGAGCAGAACTGCTCCATAGGGTTTTTTTGTTTTTTGTGTTTTTGCTATCTTTTTTTGGAAGCAGATCGCCAGGCCCTTCTTCCACAGTGCCACTGGGTAGGTTCCAACCAGCGACCTTTAGGAGAGCAGTCAAGTGCAAACCCTGGGGACCTTAAGAGGGGGCAGGGCTGTCATATAATTAAAGGGGCCACAATGATGTGCACAGAGGCAGAGGTTTGCATGCACGGAGCAGCACCTGTAACTCACTAGCCTGATCATCCGGAATAAGTTGTTTACATTTTCAGGGTATATCTCTTCATCTAGAAAACAAGGGCAATAATGCCTACCTCATAGGACTGCAGAGTGACGTGGAGTAGTATAAACCCTATTTAACCACAAACGCATTGAGCACTAAGAAGTACTAGATCAAAGATAAATGGGACTTGGTGCTTGTTACTAGGCTTAAAATATTAAGTATTAAAATATCTTTATACATTTGTAAGATGTTTTAATATTTGGATTTGAGAAATGTCAGATGGTAAAAGTTTAATTATGAAACATTGTTCAAAAAAAAAAAAAAAAAAGGGACACAAAGCCTGGCTAATAAGAGGCCTGGTGGTCATCTGCAGTCAGCCCTGCCACAGAGTCCTTCCTCTGCCACGCTGGGCACCTCAGTATGAACAGACTGTGAGAGATACCCCATCCCTTCTCCACCCTCTCCACCTTCTGAAGGACTGGAATGTCGTAAGCATTCAGTCAATCACTGAATGAGGGAGTAAGCAGACATCTCTTCTGGAACTGACACCCGTAGACATGGCTAACATGGCCAATTGGTCCCAGAGTTTTATGAAGCAGTATGTCTGAAAGAAGAAAAAGGGAAAGAGAAAAGAAAGGGCAGAGGGTGAGAACTCACCCACGTGCCTCTGTCCATGTCAAGGTCACCCCTCTGTTCTTATAATAATAAGACAGCAGGCGCAGGTCTGAAGGGATTAGTGTTATGGACTGAATTGTGTCCCTCAAAAATGTGTGTCAACTTGGCTAAGCCATGATTCCCAGTATTGTGTGGTTGTCCTCCATTTTGTGATCTGATGTAATTTTCCTATGTGTTGTGAATCCTGACCTACACAATGTTAATGAGGGAGGATTAGAGGCAGTTATCTTAATAAGGCAGGACACAGTCTACAGGATTAGGTTGTATCTTGAGTCAATCTCTTTTGAGACACAAAACAGAAAAGTGAGCAGAGATGGGGAGGGACCTTATTACCACCAAGCAAGAAGAGCCAGGAGTGGAGCACATCCTTTGGACCCAGGGTCCCTGTGCTGAGAAGCTCCAGACCAGGGAATATTTATGACAAGGACCTTCCCCCAGAGCTGACAGAGAGACATAGCCTTCCCATGGAGCTGGTTCCCTGAATGTGGGCTTACCACATTAGACTGTAAGAGAATAAATTTCTGTTTGTTAAATGCATCCACTTCTGGTATTTCTGTTACGGAAACACTGGATAACTAAGACAGAATTTGGTACTGGGAGTCAGGTGCTGCTCTAACAGATACCTGAAATGTGGAAGTGGTTTTGAAACTGTGAATAGGTAGAGGCTGGGAGAGTTTTAAAGTGCCTAATAGTAAAAGTTTAGGTTGCCTTGAAGAGACTGTTAGTGGAAGTATGGATGTCAAAGACTACTCTGGTGAGGACTCAGAAGCAAGCAATGACAGCTGTAACACTGAAGACAGTGCAGAGGGTAGGAAGCAGCAGCAGAGAAATGGCAGCAGCACAACCAGGAGACCAGCAGAAGCATGAGATGGCACGGGAGCCAACCCACAGAGCAAGAGAGCTGATTGCCTTCAGACAGACAGCTTTCTGGTGGAGTGGGGTGCCTCCAACCACTTACCAGTAGAGCTAAAGAGCTTTGTAAGACTTGCCAGAGCAGGGCAGAGGCTGGGCCAGCCCAAGAGGCTGGAGAAGTCTAGGGCCCGAGAGGCTAAGGAACCAGGAAGCAGAAGCTGAAGAGACAAGGAGCACAGGAAGCAGAACCGCCTCAGTCTCAAAGGGTGGGGCCACAGCCTTCTGGGTTTCAAAGAGTCAGATCTTCACCAACTGGGTTCTAGAGTGTGTGGCTGCCTTTCACAAGTACCAGCAGATGGGGCTGTATCCACTGCCCAAAGCTGAACAGGTGGGGCTGCCATGCTCAAGAGGGAGAAGAATGGGGTCTGCTGGGGCCAAGGAGGTGGGGTCACCACTCAGATGGACTAGGAGAATAGGGCTGCCCAAAGCTAAGGGAGCAAAGTTGCAATTCCTGTGGGGCTAGAAGGCAGAGGTGAAGCCCAAGGCTGAGGGATTTGACCCAGAAGCCGGAAAGTATGGCCAACACCCAGAGTCTGGAGGGCAGGGCCATTGCCTAAATGGCCTCAGAGAACACAGGATTATTTTCAAGTCTCAAGAGCTAATGTAATGTGTTCTGCTGGGCTGTGGACTTGCTTGGTGCCCCTTATGTCTTCTTTCCCTCCAATTTTTCCCATTTGTAATGGAAATACCTACCTTGTGCCTGTTCCACCATTGTACTTTGGAAGCAGGTAATTTGCATTCTAGATTTCACAAATGAAGAGGTATTTTGCAGAAGATGAGATTTGGACTTAAGACTTTTGGGATGATATGATGGGATGAAGGTGTTTTATATGTGGCAAGGACATGAATTTTGGAGCACCAAAGGGTAAAACGCTATGGATTGAATTGTGTTCCCCAAAAATGTGTGTCAACATGGCTAGGCCATGATCCCCAGTACTGTGTGGTTGTCCTCCACTTTGTAATCTGATGTAATTTTCCTATGTGTTGTAAATCCTAACCTCTTATGATGTTAATGAGGCTGGACTAGAGACAGTTGTGTTAATGAGGCAGGACTCAATCTACAGGATTAGGTTGCTTCTTGAGTCAATCTCTTGAGATATAAAAGAGACACACAATCAGAGACAACGGGACCTCATCACCCCGAAGCAAAAAAGAGCCAGGAGTGGAGTGTGTCCTTTGGACCCAGGGTCCCTGCACCGAGAAGCTCCTAGGCCAGGGGAAGATTGATGACAATGACCTTCCCCCAGAGCCAACACAGAAAGAAAGCAGTCCCCTACAGCTGGTGACCTGAATTTGGACTTCTAGCCCCAAATGTGAGAGAATAAATTTCTGTTTGTTAAAGACATCCACTTGTGATGTTTCTATAATAGCAGCACTAGATAACTATAAGATAGGTTATAGTTCTGTTAAAAATTACAGGAATTAAAAAAAAATATTATAGGGATACTTGACTTTCTGTGGAGTGCCTGGATTGTACAAAGGCTTAACACACTTGGCTGCTACCCAGAAGCTTGGAGGCTTGACTCTACCCAGTGGTGCCTACGAAGAAAGGTCTGGTGATCTACTTCTGAAAAATCAGCCAATAAAAACCCTATGGAGCACAATTTTACTCTGACAGACATGAGGCTGCCGTGAGTTGGAATCAACTCCATGACAACTGGTTTACTGGTTGGCTTCCTGTACCAAAATGAATTCAATGTCAATCTCATATTCACATAGTCAGCTGAAATATAAATGAATAAAAATGTTTAAAATAGGTACACAGTCCTCAAAAGAACTGATTGAAATGGATTAATAATTATTAAATTGCAAAATAGCGTAGGGGTTAAGAGCTACTGCTGCTAACCAGAATGTTGGCAGTTTGAATCCACCAGGCCCTCCCTGGAAACCCTATGGGGCAGTTCTACTCTGTCCTATAGGGTCACTATGAGTTGGAATTGACTCAGCGGCAACAGGTTTGGTTTTTGGTTTTTAAATTGCAAAATCCTCATAGCTATAGAAATAAGTAAATCTGTTTAGCGAGTGGTTGACAGCGCAGAGCCACACGGCTTTGAGATGGGTCAGACAGACCTTTAGGCCTGAATTCTGGCTCTACATCACCAACTGTCTGACCTTGGGCAAGCTGCCCAACCTCTGAAGCTTCAGTTTCTGCATCTTTAAAATGGTGATAATAATTGTACCTGCCTCTTGAGACTTTTTTTTAAATTTGTGGTAAATATATATGTAACGAAATACTTGCCATTTCAATAATCTTCACATGTACAGTTCAGTGACATATGTTCACCATGTCGTTCAACCCTCTTCACCTTATCCAGTCCCAAATTATACCATCGCCCTTAACAGAAGCTCAGTGTGCCCTAAGCACTGAATCCTCCTTTCCCTCTCCCTCCCACCCCTGGTAACCACCAAGCCCCCAGGATTTTTGTGAGGATTAAATAGTACATTAAAGCACCCTGGTGGCATAGTGGTTAACAGCTTCATCTGCTAACCAAAAGGTCAGCAGTTCGAATCCACCAGGCATTCTGTGGAAATCCTATGGGGCAGTTCTACTCTGTCCTATAGGGTCTCTATGAGTCGGAATCGACTCAACAGCAATGGTGTTTTTTGTTTTTGTTTTTGTTTAAAGCACTTAGAACAGTGCTTGGCACATGCTAAACCAAAAACCAAAAGTGTTGCCATCAAGACAACTCTGACAGCAACCCTACAGGTTCCATAAATATTATCACTCTATATAAATCTGTAGTTATGTATTGAATACCAAGACAAAAATTGTACAGATTTTGCTCGAAAAAGCTCAGACTTATTTGGCAAGGCACTTTATACCTTATGGTCTGTAGCATATTACTTATTGCTTGGGTTTATTATGGACAACGTATTTTTATTTTGCTCAGCTTAATCTCTAAACTTTGTTTTTTTCAATACATTTTAAGTAAAACCAGTTTAATTATAAAAAATCAACAATTTAAATGCTAGAAGCTTAAATAATCAAAACTAAATTTGATTTTTTTTTTCCTCCTCACATAAATCCACACAACTATTTATGCTTAACTTCTGAGGACACTAGAATCCTTATGGAAGCGACTTCTGCTTTCTTATTCCTATAATGGGCAAGAGGGAGGATCCAGGGGCAGTTGTCATTTGAGGAAGCTATCATAATGATAAAAAAAAAAAAACCAAGACCCTGGTGGCCTAGTGGTTAAGTGCTACAGCTGCTAGCCAAAGGGTCCGCAGATCGAATCTGCCAGGCGCTCCTTGGAAACTCTATGGGGCAGTTCTACTCTGTCCTATAGGGTCACTGTGAGTCGGAATCGACTCGACGACACCGGGTTTGGTGTTTGGTTTTTTATCATGATGTTTTAAAAATTTCCTTGCCTCTATTCCCTTTCCATACCTCAAAAAAAATTTTTTTCTGTATGTTAAATTAGTATAATTTTGAGGAACGGCTGTAAAATAAATTTATTTAACATCAAATCTCGTTTAGTGGAAATCCCTTCTGAAAAGAATGAGGTCATGTCTCTTGCAATGAATCATGCCCATTAAATTTATCTTTCTTTCTGGACTCTTTCCTTCCTTCATTTGCTTGTCATTTCCAAGTCTCTAATGCTTGTTGATTGCTCAATTAAATGAAATCGCTGTTTTAAATTTTGAAGAGGACATGAAACTAAAGCTAAAAAATGTTAACTTATACCGATACAAGCCCGATTTTAAATCTACAATGATCTTTTCCAATTCCATTTTAAAAAAGCAAATACCAAATATTCTTTCATTCGAAACTCTCCAAACATTTTCCATTTCTATCTCTTACTTCATGCGTGTCTTCTTTGACATCTTTCCACTCCTTTGATACTGAAAACAGGGAAGTGATTTTTTTATTATTATTATTATAATGTTCTATTACCTAGAAAACTTATTTAGGATGAAAGAAATCCGCTCTTCCCATTGACTAATAACTGATCTCCGAGCATCTTCTCTAATTTTCTTTTACTCCAAAATTACACACTAAAAGATACAATCCCATGTAAGTAACTCGTACATATTTTCAGAGATAATCTGAGAACTATACTCTCCTCAAAGGCTCTTTAAAAGGTCTCATCCACTTGAGGGCCTTGAGATAGAATCCAATACATAGGGTATTTCAAGATTTTAAGTCTAGGGGCAGAGCTAAGACGGCGGAATAGACAGACACTTCCGTCAAACCCTCTTTACAACAAAGACCCGAAAAAACAAGTACATTTGTGACAAGCTGGGAGCCCTGAGCATCAAAGCAAGCGTAGACAATGAACTGAGGGGCAGGGGGAAGAAGAGGCCGTTCAGAAGTGGAGAGGAGTTACCTGACCTGAATCACAGGGAGCCCTCAGGCACCATGCCCGGAGCAGCGTCGGCAGCGGCGGGCTGGTCCTAGCGTTCGGCCTCAGTTTCCTCAGGGAGAAGCAGCCAGCCACACAGCCCACTCACACCTCCGGAACCTGAGGAGAACCTCGCTCTCGGCAAAAGCTAAGTACTTGCGTATATTTTACCACGCCCTCCCACCCCAGGCCAGCTTCAGCAGCTGAATACCTGGGCCTGAGATAGACCCTGGTGAACACCTAGAGCCATCCTCCCAGCCTTGGGGAAGGACAAAATTTGCAACTGGGGGGAAAAGATAATTTGCTAGCTCCATTAACTGGGGGAGCTCAGGAAAGAAGCAGCTCCTGTCCAGGCATAAACCCTCCGTGGACCTTGAGCACCGTTCCCTTCTGCATGGACCTGTGTGGGCCTATTTTGGGAGAATAGGCCCTTGTTGGCAAACTCCAACCATTTCAGCTGTGTGGTGGAGAGGTGGGTGTTTGACGTTTGACATCACTTTGCCTATTAAACAAGGTCCTCACCTACCCACATCAGGGACCTAAGGACTGGTAGCTCCACTCAGGTCACCCAGCCACCCACGACAGGGGTCCAAAGGTAACTGGTACCTCCCAGTCCTTACAACCAAAAACTTTGGGTGCCCATGGTCCCTCTGCAGAACCTACCCACAAGCACACTCTAGGGAACAGAGATGCATTTTCCTCGGAGACACTTGGGGGTCGGTTCTCAGCTCCCCTGCCTTGTTCAGAGCGTGACCCCCTGCTGCAATCAGATACCGGTATATACGCCAATCATCCCTGCCCCTCTAAGACTGTAGGACAGAGCCTGTACCACACACTTGATATCAGGTACCTAAAAACTTGAGCCGAATTCATACAAGAAAACTGAATGGACTCCTAGACTGATACACCTGACAACAGCTCTAGCCAGCTAGGGACAGGACACCAGAGCTCCAAAGGCGAAAATAATCAAACTAGCTCACTCAAGCAACCCATAGGGGTATACCAAAACAAAACAAAGCAAGCAGCTATGACACAGTAAGCAAGCATAAACTAATACAATCACTTATAGATGGCTTGGAGAAAACAGTGAATATCAAGTCACATAAAGAAACAGACCACGATCACCTCAGCACGCTCTCAAAACAAAGAATCTAGGGATCTTCTAGATGAACGTGCATTCCTGGAATTACCAGATGCAGAATACAAAAGTTTAATATACAGAACCCTTCAAGGCATCAGGAAGGAAATGAGGCAATACGCAGAACAAGCCAAGAAACACACAGGTAAAGCAACTGAAGAAATTAGAAAGACTATTCAGGAACATCATGAAAAGTTCAATAAGCTGGAAAAATCCATAGACAGACAGCAATCAGAAATTCAGAAAATTAACAATAAAATTACAGAATTAAATAACTGAATAGAAAGTCAGAGGAGCAGAATTGAGCAAGTAGAAGCTAGAATTTCTGAACTTGATGATAAATCACCTGGCACTAATAACATATTTGAAGAAAAATCAGATAAAAGAATTTAAAAAAATGAAGAAACTTAAGAATCATGTGGGACTCTATCAAGGAAATAACCTACGAAGGATTGGAGTACTAGAACAGGGAGGGATAACAGAAAATACAGAGAAAATTGTTGAGGATTTCTTGGCAGAAAACTTCCCTGATATTGTGAAAGATGAGAAGATATCTACCCAAGATGCTTATCGAACTCCACATAAGGTAGATCTTAAAAGAAAGTCACCAAGACATATTATAATCAAGCTTGTCAAAACCAAAGATAGAGAATTATAAGAGCAGCGAGGGATAAACGAAAAGTCACCTACAAAGGAGAGACAATAAGAATAAGCTCAGACTACTCAGCAGAAACCATGCAGGCAAGAAGGCAATGGGATGACATATTTTAAAAATCAAAGGAGAAAAACTGCCTGCCAAGAATCATATATCCATCAAAACTGTCTCTTAAATAGGAAGGTGAAATCAAGACATTTCCAGATAAGCACAAGTTGAGGGAATTTGTAAAAACCAAACCAAAACTACAAGAAATACTAAAGGGAGTTCTTTGGTTAGAAAATCAATAATATCAGGTATCAACCCAAGACTAGAACACTGGGCAGAGCAACCAGAAGTCAACCCAGACAGGGAAATAAAAAAAAAAAAACAAAGCAAGATTATTAAAAAAGAAAAAAGCCCAAAACAGGGTAACAGCAATGGTATTATATAAAGAAGACAATGTTAAAATAATAAAGAGGGACTAAGAAATGTAATCATACACCTTCCATATGGAGAGGAAGACACAGCAATACAAAGAGATAAAAGTTAGTTTTAAATTTAGAAAAATATGGGTAAATAATAAGGTCGCCACAAAGGAGACAAACTATCCTACTCATCAAAATAAAATACAAGGGAAAAATACAGACTCAGCAGAAACAAAAACGACAACAACAAACATGAGAAAAGGACAATACATAAAGAAAATCTACTTAGCACATAATCAAGTGGGAAAAAAACTGTCAACACACAAAAAAAGAGATCAAAATGATAGCACTAAATTCATACTTACTCATAATTACCCTGAATGTAAATAAACTAAATGCACCAATAAAGAGACACACCTGAGAGTTGCAGAATGGATTAAAAAACAAGATCCATCTATATGCTGCCTACAAGAGACACACCTTAGACTTAGAGACACAAACAAACTAAAACTCAAAGGATGGAAAAAAATATATCAAGCAAACAACAATCAAAAAAGAACAGGAGTGGCAATATTAATTTCTGACAAAATAGACTTTAAAGTTAAATCCATCAGAAAGGATAAGGAAGGACACTATATAATGATTAAAGGGACAATACACCAAGAAGATATAACCGTATTAAATATTTATGCACCCAATGACAGGGCTGCAAGATACATAAAACAAACTATCAGCGTTGAAAAGTGAGATAGACAGCTTCACAATAATAGTAGGAGACTTCAACACACCACTTTCGGTGAAGGACGGGACATCCAAAAAGAAGCTCAATAAAGACACAGAAGATCTAAACGCCACCATCAACCAACATGACCTTGTAGACATATACAGAACACTCCACCCAATGGCAGCCAAGTATATTTTCTTTTGTAGTGTGCATGGAACATTCTCTAAGATAGATCACATATTAGGTCATAAAGCAAGCCTTAGCAGAATCCAAAACATTGAAATATTACAAAGCATTTTCTCTGACCATAAGGCCACAGAAGTGGAAATCAATGACAGGAAAAGCAGGCAAAAGAAATCAAACACTTGGAAACCGAACAATACCCTGCTCAAAAAAGACTGGATTAGAGAATACATTAAGGATGGAATAAAGAAATTCAGAGAATCCAATGAGAATGAAAACACTTCCTATCAGAACCTTTGGGACACAGGAAAAGCAGTGCTCGAGGCCAATTTATATCAATAAATACACACATCCAAAAAGAAGAAAGGGCCAAAATCAAAGAATTAGCCCTACAACTTGAACAAATTGAAAGAGAGCAACAAAAGAAACCCACAGGTACCAGAAGAAAACAAATAATGAAATTAGCATTGAACTAAAAGAAATAGGAAACAGAGAAACAATTGAAAGAATTAACAAGACCAAAAGCTGGTTTTTTGAAAAAATCAACAAAATTGATAAACCATTGGCCAAACTGACAAAAGAAAAATAGGAGAGGAAGCAAATAAACCGAATAAGAAATGAGATGGGCAATATTACAACAGACCCAACTGAAATTAAAAGAATCATATCAGATTACTATGAAAAACTATACTCAAACAAATTTGAAAATCTAGAAATGGATGAATTCCTAGAAACACACTACCTACCAAACTAGCACAAACAGAGGTAGAACAACTAAATAGACCCATAACAAAAGAAGAGATTGAAAAGGTAATCAAAAAACTCCCAACAAAAAAAAGCCCTGGTCCAGACGGCTTCAATGCAGAATTCTACCAAACTTTCAGAGAAGAGTTAACACCACAACTACTAAAGGTTATTTCAGAGCATAGACAAGGACAGAATACGACCAAACTCATTCTATGAAGCCACCATATCCCTGATACCAAAACCAGATAAAGACACCACAAGAAAATTATAGACCTATAGCACTCATGAATGTAGATGCAAAAATCCTCAACAAAATTCTAGCCAATAGAATTCAACAACATATCCAAAAAATAATTCACCATGACCAAGTGGGATTCATACCAGGTATGCAGGGATGGTTCAACATTACAAAAACAATTAATGTAATCCATGACATAAATAAAAAAGACAAGAATCACATGATTTTATCAATTGATGCAGAAAAGGCATTTGACAAAGTTCAACACTCATTCATGATAAAAACTCTCAGCAAAATAGGAATAGAAGGAAAATTCCCAAACATAATAAAAGGCATTTATACAAAGCCAACAGCCAACATCACCCTAAATGGAGAGAGCCTGAAAATATTCCCACTAAGATCGCAAACCAGACAAGGATGCCCTTTATCATCATTCTTATTCAACATTGTGCTGGAAGTCCTAGCCAGAGCAATTAGGCTAGATAAAGAAATAAAGGGCATCCAGATTGGCAAGGAAGAAGTAAAAGTATCTCTATTTGCAGATGACATGATCTTACACACAGAAAACCCTAAGGAATCCTCCAGAAAACTACTGAAACTAATACAAGATTTCAGCAGAGTATCAGGATACAAGATAAACACAGAAAAAATCAGTTGGATTCCTCTACACCAACAAAAAGAACATCGAAGAGGAAATCACCAAATCAATGTCATTTACAGTAGCCCCCAAGAAGATAAAATACTTGGGAATAAATCTTACCAGAGATGTAAAAGACTTATACAAAGAAAACTACAGTACACTTCTGCAAGAAACCAAAAGAAACTTATGTAAGTGGAAAAACATACCTTGCTGATGGATAGGGAGACTTAACATTATAAAAATGTCTATTCTACCAAAAGCGATCTATACATTTAATGCAATTTCGATCCAAGTCCTAAGGACATTCTTTAATGAGATGGAGAAAAAAATCACCCATTTCATATGGAAGGAAAAGTGGCCCCAGACAAATAAGGCATTACTGAAAAAGAAGAACAAAGTGGGAGGCCTTACTTGACCTGATTTTTGAACGTATTATACCGCCACAGTAGTTAAAACAGCCTGGTACTGGTACAACAACACATACATGGACCAATGGAACAGAATTGAGAATCCAGACATAAATCCATCCACATATGAGCAGTTGATATTTGACAAAGGCCCCAAAACAGTTAAATGGGGAAAAGACAGTCTTTTTAACAAATGGTGCTGGCATAACTGGATATCCATCTGCAAAAAATGAAACAAGACCCACACCTCACTCCATGCACAAAAACTAACTCCAAATGGATCAAAGACCTAAATATAAAATCTAGAACGATAAAGATCACGGAAGAAAAAATAGGGACAACGTTAGGAGCCCTAATACATGGCATCAACAGTATACAAAACACTATTAAGAATGCAGAAGAAAAACTAGATAGCTGCGAGCTCCTAAAAATCAAACACCTATGCTCATCCAAAGACTTCACCAAAAGAGTAAAGAGTACCTACAGACTGGGAAAAAGCTTTTAACTATGACATTTCTGATCAGCGCCTCATCTCTAAAATCTACATAATACTGCAAAAACTCAACTGTAAAAAGACAAATAACCCAATTAAAAAATGGGCAAAAGATATGAACAGACACTTCATTAAAGAAGACATTCAGGTAGCTAACAAATATATGAGGAAATGTTCACGATCATTAGCCATACAGATCCTCTGGAGAAATACAGATCAAAACTACAATGAGATTTCATCTCACTTCAACAAGGCTGGCATTAATCCAAAAAACACAAAATAATAAATGTTGGAGAGGCTGTGGAAAGACTGGAACACTTCTACACTGCTGGTGGGAATGTCAAATGGTACAACCACTTTGGAAATCGATTTGGTGCTTCCTTAAAAAGCTAGAAATAGAACTACCATACGATCCAGCAATCCCACTCCTGGGAAAATATCCTAGAGAAATAAGAGCCTTTACACGAACAGATATATGGACACCCATGTTTATTGCAGCACTGTTTACAATAGCAAAAAGATGGAAGCAACCAAGGTGTCCATCAACGGATGAATGGATAAATAAATTATGGTATATTCACAAAATGGAATACTAAACATCGATAAAGAACAGTAAGGAATCTGTGAAACGTTTCATAACATGGAGGAACCTGGAAGGTATTATGCTGAGTGAAATTAGTCAGTTGCAAAAGGACAAATACTGTAGAAGACCACTATTATAAGAACTTGAGAAACAGTTTAAACTGAGAAGAAAACATTCTTTTGTGGTTATGAGAGGGGGGAGGGAGGGAGGGAGGGTGGAAGGGAGGGCTGGAGACGGACATTCACTAATTACATAGTAGGTAAGAACTACATTAGGTGAAGGGAAAGACAGTACAGCGTACTGGGGAGGTCAGCACAATTGGACTAAACCAAAAGCAAAGAAGTTTCCTGAATAAACTGAATGCTTCAAAGGCCAGTGTAGCAGGGGGCAGGGGTCTGGGGACCATGGTTTCAGGGGACATCTAAGTCAACTGGCAAAATAAAATCTATCAAGAAAACATTCTGCATCCCACTTTGAAGAGTGGCGTCTGGGGTCTTAAACACTAGCAAGCAGCCATCTAAGATGTATCAATTGGTCTCAACCCACCTGGATCAAAGGAGAACGAAGAACACCAAGGACAGAAGGCGATGATGAGCCCAAGAGACAGAAAGGGGCACGTGAACCAGAGACTACATCATCCTGAGACCAGAAGAACTAGATGGTGCCTGGCTACAAATGATGACTGCCCTGACAGGGAACACAACAGAGAACCCCTGAGGGAGCAGAAGAGCAGTGGGATGCAGACCCCAAATTCTCAATAGACCAGACTTAATGGTCTGACTGAGACTAGAAGGACCCCAGTGGTCACGGCCCCCAGGCCTTCTGTTGGCCCAGGACAGGAACCATTCCCGAAGCCAGCTCTTCAGGGATGGATTGGACTGGACAATGGGTTAGAGAGGGATGCTGGTGAGGAGTGAGCTTCTTGGATCAAGTGGACACTTGAGACCATGTTGGCATCTCCTGCCTTGAGGGGACATGAGAGGGTGGAGGGGGTTAGATGCTGGCAAAATGGACACAAAAAGAGTGAAGGGAAAGAGTAATTGGGAGTGTGTAGCAAGGTGTATATGGATTTTTGTGTGAGAGACTGACTTGATTTGTAAACTTTCACTTAAAGCACAATAAAAATTATTAAAAAAAAAAAATTTTAAGTCTACAACCTGAATCAGAATATTTTAACAATGGAAGCAAACCAAACCTGGAGATATACAGTCCAGCGTCTTCGTTCTACACATACGGAAACTGAGACCCAGAGAGGTTTATTTTATGCAAAAGGAAGTTCATTCTGTTTAAAATTTTACTGAAGACTTGCAGGTGAATTACCATAAGTCCTAGCTAAGGGAAATCTTGTAAACAAAATGTAAGCCATTTTTGCAACAGAAAAACATTGGCCCTTCTCAGTTATCTTGTTATTTTTTTATCTCAGTTTACGAAAAAACCTTTATGTCAAACAATGATTTTATTTCCCTGTTGACGATGATTTTATATTTTCAAACAGCACCTTTATTCCAGTCTCTGATCCCGTGACGCTGGAAAAGTTACGTTCTCCCGTCCCGGCGTTCCCATCACTGAAATAACCCCGAGGCCGGCGGGAACCGGCCGTCTAAGACCTTCGCTCCGCACCCATGTCGATCCGGGGAAGGACGGCTGGGCAGGGACAACGACGGGCGCCACCAGACAATGTCCTGCATTCACGGCGGCCGCGGCCAATCACAGGCCGGCGCCTCCCGGCACGGCACGGCACGGCACTGCGCCACCCGCCACGACCCGAGCCAACCTGGCCGGGAGCCGCCATCTGCGGCCTTGGCGAGGCCTGGCGCGCGGCACCCTCCTCGCGCCCGGCGGGGGCGTGGGGACGTGGGGCGGCGGCGGCGTCGCGGCTCCCCCTCGGGCCGGGCTGCGCACAGACGCCAGGACGCACCGCCCCTTCGGCTCCGACACGCGCTGTCCCTTTAAGACGATCCTCCTCTCGGGCCCAGAAGTGCGTCGGCGGCCGCGCCGCGGGGGGCAGCGACATCCGGGCTACCGGGCTGGCGACGGCCGCCGGCCCGGTGGTCAGCGCCCAGGTCCCGCGGGACGCCCGTGTTCACCACCGCAGGGGAGCTCTGAGGCCGGGGTAAAGGGGACCTTCAGGCAGCCCGAGCTTCAACCCGTGACGACGCCGCCGCCGGCTAGCCCGCTCCGCCTCGCGGGCGCTCGGGCCTGGATGCCGGGCCGGCCAGCGGGTCACGGACGCTGCGCCCGCGAGGCCGCGCCGCGCGCGCCCGCCCGCGCGCCTCGGCCCCGCCCCGCCTCTTGCGCGTGCACAGGGGCGGGGCGTCACGGAAGCAGCCAATCCGCGCGGCCGCCCGGGACCGCCCCGAAGTCGTCGCGGGGGGCGACGCGCTCGCGAGGGAACTTTGTGGGGGGCGCGGCGCTGGGGGCGGGCGGGCTGGAGCCGGAGCGGGAGCGGCGGGAGGCGAGGGGAACGGAGGGGAACGGAGGGGAACGGAAGGGCGCCGGAGCCCGGCGCGAGGCGAGTCGGCCCCGGAGCCCCGCGGAAGTGAAGGGGCAGGAGCGGCGGGGCGCGGGCGGCGCGTGAGAACCGGCGCGGGCGGGCGGGGGCGGGGCGGCGCCGGGAGCAGGTGGCGGGGCCGGAGGGGGAGGGGAGCGGGCCTGTCCTCGGGGTGGGAGACCCGCGCAGGGCGTGCCGAGCTGGTCGGCGTCCGGCCGGCGTCCGTCTGGGCGGTCTGCGCAGGACGGGGAGCTTGAAGAAGTTGTGTGCGTGTTGGGGGCGGTACGTTTCAAGACCTTCCTCTGTCCGGTTTTTAAAAGAGCGGTTAGATATCTTTAATGTGGGGCGGTATTTAAAATTGAAAGTGGGTGACGAAGTATCTTAGTATGAGGATTCGGAGAAGGAGGAACAAAAGGCATTTAAAAAGCAGCACCCATTTCTCTGAACATAAATTTGAAAGAGTATGTTTCAACCATGCAGTGCACTGCGTTAATTTGTAGGGTGCAGCAGGAGTTTATTGGCCAGGACACGGGAGATCGAGATTGACCGCCGGCTGAACAAGCGCCGGCCCCAAAGACTTACTTTCCTCACCTGCAGAATAAAAGCAGTGCAATCCCTTCCCTCTCCCACAGGCTGTTCTGTGATTCGGTGTATGTTTGAAGAAAAGTGGGATCTAAGCAGTGTCCCAGGAGCCCTGGTAGCGCAGTGGTAAAGAGCTCGGCTGCTAACCAAAAAGTCAGCAGCTCGAATCCACCAGCCGCCCGTTGGAGACCTTGTGGGGCAATTCTAGGAATCACCTCCACGGCCACGGGTTTGGTTTTGGGAAGCACTGTCGGCAGCACGGTTGGGGCCCCTGGGGAGCTTCCCTGGATCCGCTTCCACTCCCAGACCGTCGTCCTGCCCCTAGACCACCCCTGTGCTGAGGTCGGGCGTGTTTAACTTGGGTGCCGCAGAAATCTCATAATCCACGAGCTTTGAACGGGGAGCTCCACTCTAATCTCCCAGCTTGGGTGTTTCCATCTCAGCAACGTCAACACTGCAGTATTGCTCAACCCCAAACCTGGTCACCAGCCCCCAGCCCCATCCTCCAAAATCATGAAGCCCCGTTTTACTTCGTCCTTGTCGTTGTCTGCTTGTCGCTCCGGTCACTCTTTGACCCCGGCGCGTCCCACCTGGATTACCGCAGTTACCGGCCCCTCACGGCTGTTTTTGCCTCTGGTTTTACCCCTCCCCCATCTCGACCTTGCAACCAGAGAGATACTTTACCTTAGGGTAAATCTCACTATTTCTCCCAATTAGATTTTTTTAATGGCTCCCTATTGTCCTCAGGATTAAGTCTTCTCCCCTTAATTTCGCTTTATAAAGCCTTCCTAATCCTGTCCCGTGTAAGTCACCAATTGGATCCCTTTCCATCGGCCACCACTCCCACCGTTGCGTGGGCTCGAGCTAACCTGGATCGCTTTCAGTTCTCTAAACGTGCTGAGTCCTCTCAAGCTTCTGGAACACTTGCCGCTCTTTTTCCTCTTTGCCTTCAGAGGTGGCTTCTCCTCCTTCCCTCACTTCCCTTCCCAAAGTGAGGATGAGGAGCACCCATAATGGCTCCTGAGTCTGCAGTGCACCCAGACCCCTGCTGCAGTCCCTATGGTCCTGTCTGCTACATTCCAGTCCCGGCTGGGAGCAGGGGCTGCGTCATGCTCACTGTTGCTCCCCCGCTCCTAGCACGGCCCTGGCAGTACTGGTGGGAGCTAATAATCCTAGAACACCCAGAGGTGGGCGTGCCCAGGAAGAATGCACACCTATGGGAGCAGAAAACCACAAGTAACAAGTTACCTTAGGTATACACCATACATTCATCTTATATTGCTGTGTTTTTCAGTTTTGAATACCTCCTTTTGTAGTTCCAAGTATCTCTGTAAAAAAAATAACAGGCTTTTAAAAAAATGATGTAAATTTTACACTAATCTGGTGTTTTTGTCACAAGCAACTATAAAGCATGTCCGGTTTGTGAAGTGAAATTCCGAAACAGTGGCTTGCTGTCCGGTGGAACTGGGCAGAAAGGTTCATTTTAAACTCAAACGCTGAAACTTTGAGATGAAACTGATCCACAGTAATGACTTAGGGAAGAAGTGGAAGGAACGAGTGTTAAGCCGAGAGCTCTGCTTCCTCATTTATTATTAATTGTTAGGATAGTAATTAAAAGTATTTTAAGAAATTGCTCTTGTGCTGTTTTGTTTTTTAAATTCTAGTACCCTTAGTATTTTCCTTTGTTTACATGAGATGTCAGCGTAACAAATTGGAATTCTCATTTTCCTTGTGCCCCCCTCACAGCCAGCAATGCTAACATATGTACACTTAGACCTGCAGAACTTCTAAACAGCCCTCTGCTCCCTTCCCAATAAAGTGAAACAAGAATTCTTTGTTGAGAGATGTAATATGTAGAGGGTAGGATAGGGGAATAAATCTTAACTACTACAAATTGTTTCCCTTCAGCCTACCTCTGAAGGAGATCCTTGTTGGCTGTACAACCAGTCTGTTGACTTTACTACACACTGGTGGAAGGCAGTAGAATTTAGTAAAATAAATAAATAAATAAAAGTTACCCCAAAAAAGGGAGGGGGAATTTGTTTCTTTAGTAAAATAACAACAACAACAAAATGAGATTGTATAAAAGTAAATGCAAATAATGTATTTTAAGCTACCAAAAAAATAAAAAGAAATTAATATGGTTCAATTCTCTTGTGCTGTAATTAACATAAGGTGCTATATTGCCGCCATTTATTTAATGAAAATGATAGTTAAAGCAGAAGACATATATTCATTTTAATTATTTACTATTTCTAAAGAAAAATATTCTCCAAGTATGTATCATATCTGTTTATAGTACATGCCAAATAACTATTATAAACAAATGATAAGAAGTAAACGCTGGGGAAATGGCTTCTCTTTTGAACGTAATCTTAGAGAGTTTTGAGCTTGGAAAACATTTTAGGCATTCTGATTTGGGATAAGTCCTATATTACATTTTAGTTAACTGCATTTTTCAGTTAAAAAAATACCCTTTTCATCTTATTTTCCAACTTTATGGAGTGGTAGAGGATTTAAAAAATATTTATAGCATAGCTTCTTTTTTAATTGCTAATTTTAAGAGTATATTTTCAACTCGATGGCACTGGGTTGGGGCTGGGGATTTACAATGAAATATATTTCAGCCTTATTTAAGCATGCCAAACCTGATGAGCTGACCCTCTGGAAAGAACACACGCTCAAGATGAGATCTCAGGTTGCTATTTGCTATATTTGTTGGTTTTAACAGAAATTGCAAGTTAATTGGGCATTGAAACTAAAGCGCCAGTTTAGTGGAGATGTTCAGATTGTGGTGACTAGAGCATGGTATAGTGGAAAGAGGGTGAGTTTTGGAATTCAAAGCCTCAAGTCCCAGTCTGCTGTTTTGATACCTTCTGCAAGTTGTGTCTGAACCATAGCTTCCATATTTGTAAAACTGGGCAACCATTTGCCATCTTGACCCCCTGACAGTGGTGGTGTGAGGGTCAGATGAGGATGATGTGGACTGCAAACCTTCACGCACTGAACTTGGACACATTCAGTTCTCATGGAAATTATGAAAATAACCAGTACGAATATATACCCACCATATGTAATACAAGTAGGATTTTAAAATATCTAAGGAGGCAATAAATTACCTTTTTATAAATTCTGATTTCTAGGAGGGAAGGGGATTCATGTCAGCCTGCATTTGCTCGTGTGTAATAGCTAATGGTAGAGACAATTGGGGCACAGGCTCTAGAAAAAAATTGATAGTTGTGATTTTACAGAGGATTCTGCTACAATCTTGATTTTGTTATACTTGAAGTATGTACAAGAGCAAGCTAATATTTGCAGGTGAAAAAAACTAACAAAAATACAATAAAGAAATGTAAGGCAAATATTTAATGAAGTTTATCGTGTTCAATGCTCACTGTCAAAGGTTAAGAAAGGAAGCTATTATTCTTCATTGGCAATATTTATTTGCTATTCTTGACCCTCGATAAATCCAATGGATAAAGTGGCAATGAAAACAATTCTTCTATTACCCTTGATTCCTTTACCCAAGTTTGCAATATTTGGCCAAGGGTTACTCATGCTACAGGTTTGACTGAGAACTTACTATGTACAGAACTGGCTGGATGTGGATTGTACAATAATAATAAGAGGTATTTTCTCCAAGGAAGTTGAAGTCTAGTTCTGAAAAGAAAAAGCAAAACCCTAACACATTCGAGAATGCGCCTGCATTCTTTCCCAGGGAAGGAGAGCTGAATGGGTGACAACCCCCAGCTGCTTCTCTTCATGGCGTCTAACAAGCCCCAACCTTGAGCAGGGCAGGGCTTTCCTGCCTGAATACAGCACCCCCACCCTCCACCATTCTGCCATAGAGTCTCATGCCTTTGAGTCTTAAGGTTTTCGATTTTCTAAAGTTGCCTTTTAAAATACGCATCTCTACCTGGCCCTTTAACGCCTAAATCATCTTTTACCCACTCAGTAGAGCTTGCTGTTATGCTGCTGAAGCCAAGAAAGCGAACAAGATGGACAAGTCAGAGAAGGGAGTGTGGACAGCAAAGGTAGGAAAGAAGAACAGACCAAGGCGGGCAGGACCAAAAGGAGCTCTGACAGTTTTGCCTAGAACAGTCTCTCTCTAGCCCTGCTCTGGGCTGCCCTGATGTTCATGCCATGAGTAACTGCCTCACCTCTTAGCTGCCTCACCTCTTAGCTGCCTCACGTCTTAGGTTCACAGGATCCCTTGCTCTGGCTTTATCCACATTCTTTACCTGTCATGGAGCTTAGCTGGATTTGACTGGTTTGGTGGTAAACACAGGTACGGACAGGAAAAGAACCTGAAGGTCAGAAGACTCCAGCTCTTCGTGACTTTGATGCCGTCTATAGACTCCAGTTTCCTCCTTGGCAAAAGGAGTGGAGGATCCCAGTGTTCTGCTCTGCGTTTCTTCCTATCCTTGCTGACTTGTCTCCCAACTCTTTTCACTATCCAGGAGCCTTATTCAATCTCTATGCTGAGCAGATAATCCAAGAAACTAGACTATATGAAGAAGAACATGGCATCAGGATTGGAGGAAGACTCATTAATAACCTGCAATATGCAGATGACACAACCTTTCTTGCTGAAAGTAAAGAGGACTAGAAGCACTTACTGATCAAGATCAAAGACTACAGCCTTCAGTATGGATTACAGCTCAACATAAAGAAAACAAAAATTCTCACAACTGGACCAGTAAGAAACATCATGACAAACAGAGAAAATATTGAAGTTGTCAAGAATTCCATTGTACTTGGATCCACAATCAATGCCTACAGAAGCAGCAGTCAAGAAATAAAGGACTCATTGCATTGGGCAAATCTGCTGCAAAAGACCTCTTTAAAGTGTTAAAAAAACAAAGATGTCACTCTAAGGGCTAACAAGTCATGGTGTTTTTAATCGCCTCATATGCATGCAAAAACTGGATAATGAGTAAGGAAGACCAAAGAACTGATGCCTTTGAATTATGGTGTTGATGAAAAACATCAGAAGAAGAACAAATCTATCTTGGAAGAAGTACAGCCAGGATGCTCCTTAGATGCAAGGATGGTGAGACTGCATCTCACATACTTTGGACATGTTATCAGGAGAAATCAGTCCCTGGAGAAGAACATCATACATGGTAAAGTAGAGCGCCATCAAAAAAGAGGAAGACCCTCGACAGGATGGATTGACACAGTGCCTGCAAAAATGGCCTCAAGCACAGCAACGATTTTGAGGATGGCGCAGGACCAGGCAGTGTTTCGTTCTGTTGTACATAGGGTCGCTATCTGTTGGAACTGACTCGATGGCACCTAACAACAACAACATGCTTTGTGTTGTACGACAAAGGAGCATCTACCACCAGTGGTCAAGGACCCTGCAGCCCTACAGTGGAACTCTGGCTCTTGGGTCTGCGTGTGCTTTGCCCCTGACTTTTGTGGGTAAATGTTTGAGTTTTGATCACAGCCATCCTGAAGCTTTCCCTGGAGGACAGAGCCCCTTCCAGCCCACCTCCAGGAAGTGCTCCTCACTATCCCCACAATACATGCTCCTGGGCCTTGTCTGGTGTCTGCATCCCCCATGCCTTCTCCAGCGAAACTCTGCTATGGACCCACTCTCACTCTAACCACTGACTCTCACTCTCCCAAGTGCACTGGGGCATCATCTAGAGCTACTTCTGAAATTCTCCAGTGTGCAGCCTGTAACCACAGCCTCACATCCTCTCTGTGTGACTTTGATTTTTTTATTATAGCTATATGTATATAATAAAGCATAAAAAAAAAGCATACATGTCATCAAATTCTACATGTATGCTTCAGTGACATTGATTACAATTTTCAAGTTGTGCGACCATTCTCCCTGTCTTTTTCCAAATTATCCTTCCACCATTAACATACAGTCAATGCAAAAACTCCCAATTTCTCCCTCACTCCTGCCCCTGGTAACCATAATTACTTATGGTCTCTGTATATTTGTTTATTTCATGTAAGGGATATCTTACAGTGTTTGTCCTTTTGTGACCCAATTATTTTGCTCAGCATAACATTCTTCTTTATGGTGTGCATGTGTCTGTTCACGCTACTGCTTTCAGGCATTTTGGGTATATACTTAAGTGTGGGATTTCTGGGTCATATGGCGGTTCTATATTCAGCTTTTTGAGGAACTGTCAAACTGGTTTCCACAATGACTGCACCAACTTAAAATCCCACCAGCAATAAATGAGGGTTCCTGTTTTTCCATAACCTCACTAACACCTAGTATTTTTTTTTTTTTTTAAATATATCATTGCCATTCTAATGGAGGCGAGATGACTGTGATTTTATTGTGCTGCCCTTCAACCTCATGGAGACCCTCGTTCCCTCAGCCTTGGCCCTATCACCCTCTTCATTCTGATGCCTCACTTATTTACTCTTTCTTCCCTCCCCCAACCTGTGCTGATTCAGCCATCCATCTGCTCTCCTGTGTGAGCTCCAGCTCTTGGGGTGGGGGCGGGGTGGGGGGGGTTCCCCAGCTGTGTGCACTGACACCATTGCCTATTGGCTCATAGTCAATCAGCCTTTTTACATTTGTCTGTTGGTGACTTCCTCTGCCACTCCTTAAACCTTCATCACTCTCTTTAAGCCTCATTCCACGTCACTTTAGGCTGCTGTTACTGTCATTGCCATGGAGTAGACCATGTTTTAACATGTTCCAGCATGAGTCTGGATGAGTGGATCTCATTTGTAATTGCACTTTTTTCACCCTCCAGGAGTGCTAGGCTTCCTCTCTTCCAAGCCTCCTCTGCAACAGTAGAGCCCTCTGCTTGGAACGCTGTTTCTATGCTTCTCCTTGTCTGACAAACTCTATTTATTCTTTAGGGTTCAGCTGAGACCTCCACTCTGAGGAAGCAGTTCCCAGTCCCCACCTCAGTCTTCGTGGGGAGGGAGATCCACCCATAGTCCCCCCTCCCCACGCTTATTCCTACTCACGTAATTGTGTTCTAATTTCCCCAACTGTGAGACTCATGAGAGCAGTGCCTGTGGCTTCTGGGTTACAGCACCCCCAGAGTCTGCCACAGGGCCTGACACAGTCGACATGGGTTGAATAAATATATATTTTTATGAAAACTTTGTTATAGTGTGGTTTTAATAAATGATCCACTACCTGTCTGTCAGTTTGTCATACTGTGGTGACTTGCATGCTGCTGTGATGCTGGAAGCTATGTCACCAGGATTTCAAATACCAGTAAGATCACCTACAATGGACAGGTTTCAGTGGAGCTTCCAGGCTAAGACAGACTAGGAAAAAAGGCCTGGCAATCTATGTCCAAAAGATTAGACACTGCAAATCTTATGGGTCATAACAGAGTATCAGAGTGTTGTCTAGCTCACTTGCTTTGTACATGCCATCAGGAGGGATCAATCACTGAAGGAAGACAGCATGTTTGGTAAAGCAGAGGGAGAGTAAGGGCAAGCGAGACCCTCAGTGAGACGGACTGACACGACAGCCGCAACAGTGGACTCAAGTATGCCGGAGGTCGTGAGGGTGACTCAGGGCTGGACAACAGTTGGTACCACTGTACGTAAGGTCGCCGTGAGTTGGAGCCAATTCAGTGGCAGCTACTTTTAAATGATAATTCGGTTTCTGATTTTACTTCTGTGATTTTACTATGTTTCGACAAATATCAAGTCATTATCTTTTACAATATTGTTTTTACCACTGTTAATTTTAATTGTAATACTTGGTATATCAGTTACTTTCAAAATTAGGTTCAGCTGCAAATAACAAACTCCTCAAATAACATTACCATGGACAAGATAGAATTTTTATCCCAATCCCATACAGGTTCAAAGGCAGACAGTCACTGGCTGATATGAGGTTCTGCTCTAACACTTCCTGGATCCACTCCTCTTTCAGCTCACCTCCCATCCCAAGTGTGCACATGGACCATGCTTCCTTCTCCAAGGTGCATGTTAGACTTGAATTCCAGGCACCTGGGTGGAGGAAGGGATAAAGAAAGGGCCAAGGACATGCACCAACTGTCTTCCTAGGATGTTCTCCAGAAGCTGCCATCTAACATTTTTGCTGACATATTATTGGCCAGACTTAATCGGACTTAGCTGCAAGGGAGGCTGAGATAAAAAAAAAAAAAAAAATTTTTTTTTTGAGATATACAGCCTTTATTCTGGGCAGCCAAGTGCCCAGTTAGTAATTCTGTCAGTATGAAAAAAAAAGAGGAATGAATATTGGGTGACAAAAAGGGTATAGGCCACGTTGTTAGTTGCTGTTGAGTTGGCTCTAACTCATGTATAGACCTTACCTATAACAGAATGAAAAGTTCCCGGTCCTGTGCCATCTTCATAATCATTGGTATGTTTGAGCCCTTCGTTGCAGCTGTTGTGTTAATCCATCTCATTGAGGATTTCCCTCATTTTCATTGACTCTGTACTTTACCAAGCATAATGTCCTTTTCCAGTGAGTGTTGGCCATACCTGCATTTAAAAAAAGATATCAACATGTCAGCATCATAGTGCTGTCGAATCTGGATTTCAAATGTCTTCTTCCCAACTCTTAATTCCTCTGTAAAAAGGTTATGATATTTAAGCTCAGTAGTTTTTACACCAAGCAAGTCACTAAAAAACTTTCCAGGCTTTTTGTATTGTCAAGTAACGTGAAAAACAAACATCACTTTGTTCTTAGGATGAGACTAAGAGGTGGGGCAAGGGTGGAATGAATGTGAAGGATGTCGGTAGTGTGAAGGACTCAGGAATTAGAAAGAAATGACTTTACGTTCTAACATTCCCATTGTGATCCCGGAGTCGCACTGGATCGGTTTGCCTTTTCCTGCATGTTCATGTGAAGCACTTGCAGTCTCACCCTGTGAACCTGGAGGTCTCTATTCCACCATGGGTCACCATGGACTCAGCTTGTGCCCTTCTCCACCACCCAACAGGAGATGTCTTCACAGGCCACAGAACCATCTCAACAACAGGACAGAGTACAGACCGTGCCTGCTCTGGCCTCTGACTCCACTGGAGTCTACCCCAGTGTGCACCTATGTCAACCTGCTGTCACTTATAACCAGCCTATTCATCCTTGTCACCCTCCACCGCCAGCCAAAATGCCAAGCCCTTTGGTCATCTCAGTCCCTCAGTGGCGCAAATGATTTGCACTCTATTACTAACCTAAGGAAACCCTGGTGGCATAGTGATTAAGTGCTATGGCTGCTAACCAAGAGGTTGGCAGTTCAAATCCGCCAGGCGGTCCTTGGAAACTCTATCGGGCAGCTCTACTCTGCCCTATAGGGTCGCTATGAGTCGGAATAGACTCGACGGCAGTGGTTTTGGTTTGGTTTTTGGTACTAACCTAAATGTTCTCTGTTCAAACCCTCCTGGGAGCACCATGCAAGAAAGGACTAGCGATCTGTTTCCATAAAGATTACAGCCAAGAAAACCCTATGGAGCAGCTCTACTCTAACACATGGGGTCGCCGTAAGGTGGAATCAACTCAATGGCAAGTGCTTGGTGTTTTTTGGTTTGGTCACCTAAACCCACTTGCCCACTGCCGTTGAGTTGATTCCGGCTCATGGTTTTGGTCACCTGTTCCTTCTTTTTCTCTCCTTCCCATGCTGTGCTGTGCTTCTACCTCCTCCGTCTGATAATTTTTCCTCCCTCACAATCCCCTCTGTGGTGGCCTCTGAAACCCCACTTCTGCTCTTGGTTGTGTCCTGCTTTTAGTCTCCAGACATATTGACTGTGAGTTAACTTCCCCACATCTCCACCTCACCACAGGACAAGCCCTCCAGCTCTTCCTTTGCTCCTGGCTGTACACCCTCCATTGCTCCCTCTCCATAGGCGTCTTCCTCGCTTCCTGCAGATTTGCAAGAGCTCCCTTACTTTGAAAAAGGGCTTTCTTGTCTTTGCTGCTCCGTTTCTTTCCTCCCTTTCATCCCCAAATAAGGAAATACTCAGCAGCCACTGCTTTCCTTGCCTCACTACCGCTCCCAGCTTATTCCTCTTCATCAGCTGTGCTCTCCCCATCTTTATGGTACTAAAATGTTGATGTCATCAATGACCTCCAATATGCTTAATCCTTTCTTTTAAGGCACCAGATTCCTTGATTATAATATGACACCATCATCTCCGTGCTTTTGTCAATTTTTTTTCTTCTGCTTCTGTCACACTACATACCCTGCTTCTTTTCTTACCTCTCAGGACAACTTATTTTCATTAATAGAATAATATTATTAGCTAACATTTAACGGACGCTTATTTTGCGCCAAACCAAACCAAAAACCAAAGTCACTGCCATCGAGTCGATTCCAACTCATAGTGACCCTATAGGACAGAGTAGAACTGCCCCATACAGTTTCCAGGGAGTGCCTGGTAGATTTGAACTGCCGACCTTTTGGCTAGCTGCTATAGCCCTTAACCACTAGGCACCCTAGTTTCCATTTTGTGTCAAGACAAGTACAAAATGCTTTATATGCATTATTTCATATAACCCTCATAATAACTCTATGAGGTAGATGCAAGTCTGATCCTCCCTTATGAAAAAGGAAACTGAAGGTTGGAGGCTAATGGAGTTAAGTAAGCGCTCAAAGTAAGTAACGTGCTTAAGCTAGTGGGCAGGGACTGGATGAAAACCCAGGTTGATTGAATTTCAAAGTGGTGGTTTTTGCCAGTACAGCTTAATGTTTCTACTCTACCTGTTGCTCCTCTTTTCCTATTTTCACCTGAAACTGAGACTTTTCAAGGATTCAGTTTGTGGGCTCCCTGCTCATCTGTCTGTAGACTTTGCCTTTCACAGAGAAGTGTGATTCCATGTGGAGTGAACTTTCTCCTTCACTCATTTTTTTTTTTTTAGCTTTGTATGATGGAAAAGGAAACCCTGGTGGCGTAGTGGTTAAGTGCTAAGGCTGCTAACCAAGAGGTCAGCAGTTCAAATCCGCTAGGCGCTCCTTGGAAACTCTGCAGGGCAGCTCTACTCTGTCCTATAGGGTCGCTGTGAGTCGGAATCGACTCGACAACGCTGGATTCGGTTTCGGTTTATGATGGAAAACTTTAGACATACGCTAGAGAGAATCGTCCACTGATCTTCCAGACCTCATCGCCCAGCCCCAACAATCATTAATTTACGACCACTTCTGTTTCAGCTGTCTCTCCTCTCCCTCTCCCCCTTGCCAAGCCCCATTCCCAGCACCTGAATTATTTTGAAGCAACTCTCAGAAATTGGAAACCCTGGTGGTGGAGTGGTTAAGAGCTATGGCTGTTAACCAAAAAGTTAGCAGTTTGAATCTACTAGGTGCTCCTTGGACAACCCTATGGGGCAGTTCTACTCTGTCCTATAGGGTCGCTTGAGTCAGAATCCACTTGACAGCAATGGGTTTTTGTTGTTGTTGTTTTGTTTACTCAGAAATTACATTAGTTCACCTGTAAATATTTCACTGTATATCTTAGCAAGACAAAATCAGTCTTGAAAAAAAATCTTAACCACAAAACATTGTTGTTGTTAGGTGCTATCGAGTCAGTTGCAACTCATAGCAACCCTATGTAGAGCAGAATGAACACCGCCCCATCCTGCGCCATCTTCACAATCGTTGCTATGCTTGAGTCCATTGTTGCAGCCACTGTGTCAATCCACCTCGTTGAGGGCCTTCCTCTTTTTCGCTGACCCTCTACTCTTCCAAGCATGATGTCCTTCTCCAGGGACTGATCTCTCCTGATAACATGTCCAAAATATGTGAGACATAGTCTCGCCATCCTCGCATCTAAGGAGCATTCTGGCTGTATTTCTTCCATGTTCTTCTGGCACACTGTAATTCAAAGGCATCAATTTTTCTTTGGTCTTTCTTATTCATTGTCCAGCTTTCACATGCATATGAAGTGACTGAAAACACGATGGCTTAGGTCAGGTATACCTTAGTCCTTAAAGTGACATTTTTGCTTTTTACCACTTTAAAGAGACTTTTTGCAGTGGATTTGCCCATTGCAATGGGTCATTTGATTTCTTGACTGCTGCTTCCATGGGCATTGATTGTGGATTTCAATAAAATGGAATCCTTGACAACTTTAATATTTTCTCCATTTGTCATGATGTTGCTTATTGGTCCAGTTGTGAAGATTTTTGTTTCTTTTATATTGAGATGTAATCCATACTGAAGGCTGTGGTCTTTGATCTTCTTCAGTAAGTGCTTCAAGTCCTCTTCACTTTCAGCAAGCAAGGTTGTGTTATCTGCATATCCTCCAATCCTGATGCCACATTCTTCATATAGTCCATCTTCTCAGATTATTTCCTCAGCATACAGATTGAAGAAGTATGGTGAAAGGATACAACACTGACACACATCTTTCCTGACTTTAAACCATGCAGTAGCCCTTGTTCTGTTTGAACAACTGCCTCTTGGTCTAAGTACAGGTTCTTCATGAGCACAATTAAGAGTTTTGGAATTCTCATTCTTTGCAATGTTATCCATAATTTGTCATGATCCACACAGTCAAATGCCTTTGCATAGTCAATAAAACACAGGTAAACATCCTTCTGGTATTCTCTGCTTTCAGCCAGGATCCATCTGACATCAGCAATGATATCCCTGGTTCCTCATCCTCTTCTGAATCCAGCCTGAATTTCTGCCAGTTCTCTGTTGTTGTACTGCTGTAATCACTTTTGAATGATCTTCAGCAAAATTTTACTTGTGTGTGGTATTAATGACATTGTTCTAGAATTTCCTCATTCTGTTGGATCACCTTTCTTTGGAATGGGTACAAATATGGATCTCTTCTTGTCGTTTGGCCAGGTAGCTATCTTCCAAATTTCTTGGCATAGACGAGTGAGCACTTACAGAGCTGCATCCGTTTGTTGAAAGATCTCAGTTGGTATTCTGTCAATTCCTGGAGGCTTGGTTTTTGCCAAAGCTTTCAGTATAGCTTGGACCTCTTCCTTTAGAATCATCAGTTCTTAATCATATGCTACCTCCTGAAATGGTCGAAAGTTGACCAATTATTTTTGGTACAGTGACTCTGTGTATTCCTTCCATCGTTTAGTATTTTCCCTGTCGACTTCTTCAAAACTGCAACTCGAGGCTTGAATTTTTTCTTCAGTTCTTTCAGCTTGAGAAATGCTGAGCATGTTCTTCCCTTTCAATTTTCTAACTCCAGGTCTTTGCACATTTCATTGTAATACGTTGCTTTTTCTTCTCAAGCTGGCCTTTGAAATCTGTTCAGCTCTCTTACTTCATAATTTCTTGTTAGTGTTGAATATTAGACAGTCGAAAGAGCAATTATCCAAGTGCTAAAATAAAAGCAAAGCTTCTCTTGGAGGACAACCAGAGGTTGTCTCAAGGTACATGGACTCACTCTACGGAAAGAGGAGGTTGCCTTTCACCTTGGCAAAGCACTGAATGCTAGCTTTCTCAGCTTTCCTAGTAGAATGTTCATGCTTGTATCTCTTTGTCTGCTTCCTAAAACTTGTGACTGGCCACTGATCAGCAATACCGAATGCCAGCCTCCAAGCCTTTGCCCAGCCTGGCCTCACATCACTTGCTTTCTAGCCAGGGCTTCAAACCAGTTCCTTATGATTTGAACCCCTGCTGAGAATTTGCATTTCCACCCCCCAGATATACTGAATCAGAATCTATGGTTAACAATATCCTGAGGTGCTTCTTATGTATAATGAATTTGGAGAACCACTTCTCTACTAGTGGTTCCCAGAAATGGTCCCTAACCAGCAGCATTAGCATTGCCTGGGAACTTGTTTGAAATGCAAATTCTCAGCAGGGGTTTGAATCAGAATGAACCAGTTCCAAGCCCTGTCACCAGCTCTCATTAAAAACCAAACACACACTCAACCCAAAGAATACCCAGCTGAGAGAGGGATACCCAGAGAAATATTTCTAGGAGACACAATACTCATTCACTCTTCCAAGGACTTTGTTAAGATAGACCAGTGGACATCTGCATCATGAATGACCTTCAGCCAAGACATCCTGGCTTACACTGGTCCTGCCCATTGCCACAACTCAGTCCCAGATGTCATGTGTCAATTTCTTGTAAAGAACTTGTTCTCAAGGAGATGGTCTACCATGTTTCTTTCCACAATCAAAGCTATGTACTAGTAGCTTTCTTTTTACTCTGGCTGCCAGGAGGCTCAGCTACAATTGCACAGCTGAGTCATGGTAACTGGTTAAGCCAGTTGGTTAGAAATGTTTTTATCTTCTCCTAGGTTCTGATTTAAGCTTCTATTTCTGCTTTAATAATTGTGTGTTGTTATTTGTCTTATAAGCTTCTTTGAATTCATTCTGGGATGAGCCAGTGTGTACATACATGAAAGAAGGAAAATCTCTCTGCATTCCTTCACCCCAGGCAAAGTTCAATTTATTACCCCATAAGACTCCAAGTTTGCTTATTATATGCCATCTAATCGGAATGTTGTCCTGCTCTGCTTTCACCACCCCTCCGTCACCCCAAAGCCTCCCCATGCTGTATAGCTCAGTTCCAGGCCTTCCTCCTCCTACTCCTTGAACTGCCCTGATCGCCCCAGCCTGGGCCAGCTTTCCTTCTCCTGAGAGCCTCCCAATGTTGTTTGTATACTACGTATTTGGCACTTACCACACACTTTTAAAAGTGGTTTTATAAACATTTTTAAATTTTTGGAAAGTAATATGTGCACACCATGGAAAATCTACACAGCACAAAAGAAAAGGCACAGGAAAAAGTTATATGCTCACCCACGGTCACCCAGCCAAGGCAAGCACTATTGTTAGTTCTTTGTGTATTATTCCAGATATAACCTACGCGATGACAAACATATATGTAAATGTGTGTGTTTGTAAATCTTTCCTTTTTTTCCATTATTATGAATATACCATATACATTCTTCTGCACCTAGATATTTTTCATGTAATAGTATAGTTTGGGGGTTATGGCACATTAGCATATAAGTATCTACCTCTTTCCTTCTAATGCCCCGTAGTTTCTACTTCAAAGATAAGCCGTAGTTTATCTCATTAGTCATTCCTTCATATCTGTCTGATTATATGTACTCTTTCTGAGGTCAATGGAGAAAATGCCTACTTTTAGTATACCCTCCTATGAATGCAGCATAGCTCTTTCCACACAGGAAAAGCTCGAGAAATAACTGTCAGTTTTTTACCAGTAAATAGTCAAGTACCAAGTATTCTTTCCTATAAAAAATATTTTATGAGTCACTTGAGAAAGTCTTATAGCGTTATCCAGTCAACCACGTCTGCCTTTCCCTGAAATTTCCCATGTCACGATGTACTTTTGTCATTATCTACAGCATGCTTTGGAAAGGCTTGGCCTTGAGCTGCACTAAGTTTCAGCAACTCAGCTCGTGAAAGGCAAGGGGCAGGGCTGAGGGGGCTTGATGCCACAGCAGCAGCTCCTAGGGAAGGGAAGCCAGCCCAGCCAAGGCCCAGTGTCTAGAGACATGTGCAGGGAGTCTGCAGGACCCAGAGGACTGCTCCCAGGATTGAGCCCAGCAGCCTCTGACTCCAGGGAGGACTCCCAAGAGGAAGTTTGCATCAGTTCTGCTTACAAAAGGAAAGACCTTCACCACAGTGGGGGAAAAGTGAAGAGGGGACCTAGTGTGGGCTAGTCTCGGGGAAGGAGAAATTGCAAAGTACTGTGGCTTCGGTCGGGTAGAAACATACACACTACAGACTACAGCACTGTTTCCCAGAATTCCATCCTTCTTGTTGCACTGCCTGCATTTTCACCATTACTGAGCCCACAGGAACTATTTTACACTTAGTCCAGTCTGGCAATATTACATTCCTTTCCTGAGAGATGTAATAAACAAATAGGCTACTGGTTAAAAAAAAAATGTAAAACTGTACTTACCCGACTTCAGACTGGGTGACTTAGGAATGAACTGAAGGCCATGGATAGTGAGGGCCCCATGACAGTGGCAATGAGGACTGGAACAGGTTGGTGGTGGAGTGCATGCAGCTGGCTATCCAGGTCCAGCTCCTGCCTCTCTGACCCCGTGAAGCTCCGCCATGTGAACTGAAGTTAGTGGCAGTATACTCAGAGTATGCAATGGTGGTTCAGTGGTAGAATTCTAACCTTCAGTTTTGGCCAAAGCACCTCACGCCCAGCCACCACCCATCTGTCAGTGGAGGTTTACATGTTGCTATGATGCTGAAAATGTTTCAGTGATGCTTACAGACTAAAATGGACTAGGAAGAAAGGCTTGGTGATTGTCTTAGGCTGGGTTCTCTAGAGAAGAAAACCAGCGTGTGTGTGAAAGAAATTTATCTCAAGGAGATGTCTCACATGGTTATAGAGGCTGGCAAGTGCCAAGTCCAGGGTCAGGGTGAGGGCTGAAGGCTTCTTCTGACTCACATAGCTGCAGGGTCTGAGGAACCCAAGATCGGCATGTCAGATGGCAGGCCACTAGCTCATAGGCTGCGGAGGCTGATGAATCCAAGATTGCTTGGTAAGTCAGCAGGCTGCTGGCTCACAGGCTGCAGAGACTGACAAATTCCAAGATCGGCAGGCAATACAGTAGGCCACTGACTCAAGTCCCAAGATCCGAAGAATCAGAGGTCAGATGATGACAAGCTAGATGCAGGATCCAGAGCAAGTGAGTGAGCTTTGCCAGAATGTCCAGGGTGTGCCTCTAGGAAACTCCCCTTACAACTGATTGGAGGATCACATCATGGCAGATGACTACATCTTTACCTAAGTGCCAAATTACATCATTACATAACTGCCGAACTCCATCATTACATTACTGCCAAACCACTGAGAATCACAGCCCGGCCAAGTTGGTACACAACCTTAACCATAAGAGTCTACCTCTTGTCAACCTGGTGCCTGTATACATCTCTTTAAACCATACACAGCCTCTAAATAAAGACAATTACCAAGTCATACATGTGCCTAACATGATGCAACTAACATGGGTACAACCAAAAACTCACTAGCTCTCGTTTATATCTTATATTTTACAACTAAAGAGAAAAAAAAAATTGATACACACATGCAAGGAAGAAAAACTCATAACAATTACAGTCCTTGTGTTGGGAACTGGTCACATGATAGTAACTGATATTTGGACCTACCTTCTTCCGCCACCCATTCCGTATTCCTTTTGCCCTCAGCAAGCACCCCAACTAGTCATGGCTCTTTGTCTGGTGGAGTGACTGAAACCTTCATTCCTGAAGGGTCTAGGCCATTGACAGTCATGTTGGAATTGGGTTGCTGTAGTTTCCCATTGACTTTAATCACAGGGCATGGTAGTACTAAGAGATGGCCTAAGGGATCTCCTGTATGTCAGATATACTTTTTTTTACCTCCATTATGGAACGTTAATCCAATTTCCCCTTGGTAATCAGGAGCAATCACACCAGCCAATATGGTAAATTCCTTCTTTGCCTGTTGATCCAGAGGCATAAGAAAAGCACAAAGTGGCTGGGTGGCATTCTTAACTTCCAGTTCAGTGGAATCTGTGTTGTGTCTCCGGGTGGGAGTAGTCCTCCCTTTGGAACTAAGACCCCTACACTCACAGAGCATAGGATTGCAGGGACAGGAAGAAAAAGATTTGTAAGTGTGCCACTAGGGGTAATAGTGAGGGGTGCCACTCCCATTTCTGCCCCTTGATTCCTGGAACCAAAAATCCTGGCTATGGGAGAAAGAGCAGCATATATTGGAAGCTGGTTTAGAGCATATACTGCCTCCTGGAGAACACAGACCCAACCCTGCAAAGTATTGCCACCTAGCTGATGTGGTAATTGAGTCTTTTTTTTTTTTTCTTCTTTTCTGTAGTACTTTTTAGATGAAGCCTTACAGAACAAACTAGCTTGTCATTAAACAGTTAGAACACATATTGTTCTGTGACATTGGTTACCAACCCCACGACATGTCAACACTCTCCCTTCTCGACCCTGGGTTCCCTATTACCAGCTTTCCTGTCCCCTCCTGCCTCCTAGTCCTTGCCCATTTCATCGAGTTTTGTTTTATGTGCCTGTCTAATCTTTGGCTGAAGGGTGAACCTTAGGAGTGACTTCATTACTGAATTTAAAAGGTGTCTGGGAGCCATGCTCTTGGGGTTTCTTCAGTCTCTGTCAGCGCAGTAAATCTGGCCTTTTTTTGTGAGTTAGAATTTTGTTCTATGTTTTCTCCTGCTCTGTCCAAAACACTCTATTGTGATCCCTGTCAGGGCAGTCAGTGGTGGTAGCCAGGCATCTAGTTGTGCTGGACCCAGTCTGGTAGAGGCTGTGGTAGTTGTGATCCATTAGTCCTTTGGACTAATCTTTTCTTTGTGTCTTTGGTTTTCTTCATTCTTCCTTGCTCCAAACAGGGTGAGATCAGTGGAGTATCTTAGATGGCTGCTCACAAGCTTTTAAGACCCCAGACACTACTCACCAAAGTAGAATGTAGAACATTTTCTTTATAAACTATGTTATGCCAATTGAGATGTTCTCTGAGACCATGGTCTCCATAGCTCTCAGCCCAGTAACTTGGTCCCTCAGGGAGTTCGGATGTGTCTGTGGGGCTTCCATGACCTTGCCTTGGACAAATTGTGCTGGCTTCCCCAGTATCATGTACTGTCTTACCCTTCACCAAAGTTACCACTTATCTTTTTCTATTTAGTGTTTTTTCATGTCCACCCCTCCCCTCCCTCATAAGGTAATTGAGTCTTTAGGAGGCCATCCCATTATTCTGTTAAGCGAGCTGCTTCAGGACGGTGGGAAACAAGGTAAGACCAGTGAAGTTCATGAGCTTGGGACCATTGCTGTACTTCATTTGCTGTGAAGTGGGTCCCTTGAGCCAAGGCAATGCTGTGTGGGATACCACGTCAGTGAATAAGGCATTCTATGAGTCCACAGATGGTAGTTTTTGCAGAAACATTGCATGCAGGGAAGGCAAATCTGTATCCAGAGTGTCTATTCCCCTAAGAATGAAACACTGCCCTTTCCATGATGGAAGTAGTCCAATGTAATCAACCTGCCACCAGGCTGCTGGCTGATCACCTCAAGGAATGGTACCATATCAGGGACTCAGTATTGGTCTCTGCTACTTGCATTTTGGGCACTCAGCAGTGTCTGTAGCCAAGTTGGCTTTGGTGAGTAGAAGTCCATGTTGCTGAGCCCATG
The DNA here is from genome assembly GCF_030014295.1 of Loxodonta africana. Classification (NCBI taxonomy): domain Eukaryota; kingdom Metazoa; phylum Chordata; class Mammalia; order Proboscidea; family Elephantidae; genus Loxodonta; species Loxodonta africana. Next base: position 9,849,498 of record NC_087355.1, read on the forward strand.
CATAACCTCATTCCTGTCACCATGACAGCTTTGTTCATGAGGCCATTGGGCAAGGGTGAGAGTGGATGGGGAAAAGGGGGATTGGTTTACACAGAATGTGTCATCCTATCCACTTGATTGTTAAAATCTTCCTCTGCTGAGGTCACCCACTGGTAAGCGTTCACATGAGACAAAAAAAACCTTCATTTCTTTGGCCTGTTCAGAGAGGGTTATCCACATAACTTTTCCCCATATCTTCTTGTCTCCAATTTCCCAGTCACATTGCTTTGAAGTCCCTGACCATCCAACCAAGCCATTGGCTACCACCCATGAATTGGTATACAATTGCACATCTGGTCATTTCTGCTTCCAAGAAAAGTGAACAATGAGGTGCACTGTTTGAAGTTCTGCCCATTGAGAGAATTTCCCTTTACCACTGTCCTTCAGGGAAGTCCCATAAAAAGACTGCTGCTGTCCACTTTCAAGTGGTGCCTGCATACTGCACAGAACCATCTGTAAACCAGACACGAGTTTTCTCTTCCTCAGTCAACTGATCATATGGAACTCCCCATTGAGGTCATAGGTGCAGACTGGGAGAGGGCAGGTAATGTGACAGGAGTGGAGACCATGGGCATTTGGGCCATTCCCTCACATAGTTTACTTGTGCCTTCAGGTCCTGCTGAGGCCTGATCTCATATATACCATTTCCATTTAATAATGGAGTGCTGCTGTGCATACCCCACTTCATGATTCTGTACATTAGGGAACACCCAGTTCTTGTTGGGCAGCACGGGTCTCATGGTGACCTGGTGGGCCTTGGTTAAGCATTCAGTCTCTCCTAAGGCCCAGTAACAAGCCAAAAACTGTTTCTGAAAAAGAGAGTAGATATTTGCAGAGGATGGTGGGGGCTTTACTTCAAAATCCTAATAGTCTGTACTGTGATTCACCAGTAGGGGCCTGCCAAGGGCTCCAAGCAGTTTCTCTATCTGCCTTTGAAACTTCATGCACCGTTGGATCAGCTGGATTATATGGCCTGAATCGCAGAGCGGCTTGTACAGCAGCCTGAGCTTGTTGCCTTCTCTTGTTCTGGACTCACTCAAAACTAGCAGCTTTTCAAATCACTTGATAAATAGGCCAGAGTAGCACACCCAAATGAGGAATATGTTGCCTCCAAAATCAAAGAGGCCCACAGGCATTGTGCCTCTTTTTTAGTTGTGAGAGGAGCCAGATATAACTATGTATCCTTCACTTTAGAAGAAATATTTCGACATGCCTACACCAATGAACTCCTAGAAATTTCACTAAGATGGAAGGCACCTGAATGCTTGTGAGATTAATTTTCCACCACCTAGCATGCAAATATTTTACCAATAAGTCCAGAGTCATTGATGCTTTTTCCTTACTGGGTCCAATCAGGATAATGTCATCAATGTAAGGGACCAATGTGATGTCTTGTGGAAGGGAAAGTCAATCAAGTTCCATGTGGACTAAATTATGACGTAAGGCTGGAGAGTTGATATTCTCCTAAGGTAGGACAGTGAAGGTGTATTGTTGACCTTGCCAGGTCAAGGCAAGCTGTTTCTGGTGTTCCTTTGAAACCAGAATTGAGAAAAAGGCATTAGCCAGATCAATAGCTGCACACCAAGTACCTGGAGAAGTATTAGTTTGCTCAAGCAATGAAACCACATCTGGAACAACAGGTACACTTGGAGTCACTACCTGGTTAAGTTTATGACAGTTCACTGTCATTCTCCAAGATCCATCTTTTTTTTTTCCACACAGGCCAAATAGGTGAGTTGAATGGGGATATGGTGGGAATCACCACCCCTGCATCCTTCAAGTCCTTGATGGTGGCAGTAATCTCTGCAATCCCTCCTGGAATGAGGTATTGCTTTTGGTTTACTATTTATTTTCTTAGGGGCTTCCACTTGGCTTTTCTTACCATAATAGCCCTTAATCCACTTGTCAGGGATCCAGTGCGGGGTCCTACAAGTTGCTGACTATGTCTATTCCAATTATGCATTCTGGAACTTGGAAAATCACTACAGAATGCATACGGGGAGACACTGTACCCACTGTGAGATGAACTGAGATAAGACTCCATTAATAACTTGACCTCCATATGTCCCCACTCTGACTGGTGGATCACAGTGATGTTTTGGATCTCCTGGAATTAGTGTCAGTTCAGAGACTGTGTCCAGTAATCCCCCAAAAGTCTGATTATTTCCCTTTCCCCAGTGAACATTCAGTCTTGTAAAAGGTGGTAGATTCCTTTGTGGAAGGTTGGGAGAAAGATTAACAGTATAAATTTTGGGCAGTGTAGTGGGGTCCTCCCTCAAGTGGACTGGCTTCCTCTTCTTTCAAGAAGTCTTGGGTCTGTAAACTTGCTCCAGTCCAGGAATTGACTGAGGGACCGTTGCTTTCTATCCTGGCAGTTTGAGTTAGACTGCTGTTCTCCTGACTTAGACTTCTTCTGCTTGTACAGAACAAGTAAATATTTAGTAGATTTCCTATCTATTTCATTCCTGGGGACACCGTGACTAAGTAGCCAATGCCATAAGTCCGGACAAGTCAGACTGTTTTGATTACTGCTTTGATTCTGCTGTTCTTTATGGTAACCACACCCATCTTGCCTTTGTTAATTGAGTGCTGCTACTTGGCCCCTACCTTCACAGGGTCCAATTAGCCCCATTGTAGTTAGGTGTCTTAATTCAATTAGGGCAGCTCCCACTGTCAAATCTGAATTACATAAAATAGCAATCACAGCAGTCTTCGTGGATGCTGCGGCTCCCTTTAAAAATTTGTTCCTCACTGTTGTGTTAAAAGGTGTATCTTCTGGGCACTCCATGTGTTGATCTGTGGGTCTAACCTGATAAATCCACTCTAACGTGCCAATTTCTCTAAGCCTTTGGATATCTTCTTCTACAGTATACCAAGGCAGGTCTGGTACTTCAGCTTGATTTATTTGGTTCCGTGCTTCAGCAAACCAACCAAATGAACTATTAGATCTTTTCCTAACCTCTCAAGCTAAAACACTGAATGAAGAATCTGGGCTTAGTGGGCCCATATCATTAAACTCAGACTGATCCAACTTTATGTTTGTTGCACCATTATTCCACACCCTTAATAGCCACTGCTACACATATTCCCCAGGTTTCTGTTTGTACATATTAGAAAAGTCTAGCAGTGCTTTTGGAGTGTAGCTAATCTCCTGGGTCACACTTTGTACTTTACCTTTTGGGGCTCACTGTTACATAATTCTACTTATAGGTCTAGAAGCCAAAGTGAGTGGTGGGTACGGGTCCTGGGGTCATTCAGAAATTTCCTGTAAGGCATCTACCCCAGCCATTGCCCCAGCTAATGACTCAGACACCACTGCAGGTGATATCTCAGACAAATATTCTTTTTTTTTTTTTTTTAACTTTTATTGAGCTTCAAGTGAACGTTTACAAATCAAGTCAGACTGTCACATATAAGTTTATATACACCTTACTCCATACTCCCACTTGCTCTCCCCCTAATGAGTCAGCCCTTCCAGTCTCTCCTTTCGTGACAATTTTGCCAGCTTCCAACTCTCTCTATCCTCCCATCCCCCCTCCAGACAGGAGATGCCAACACAGTCTCAAGTGTCCACCTGATGCAAATAGCTCACTCTTCATCAGCATCTCTTTCCTACCCACCGTCCAGTCCCTTCCATATCTGATGAGTTGTCTTCGTGAATGGTTCCTGTCCTGGGCCAACAGAAGGTTTGGGGACCATGACCTCTGGGATTCCTCTAGTCTCTGTCAGACCTTTAAGTATGGTCTTTTTGTGAGAATTTGGGGTCTGCATCCCACTGATCTCCTGCTCCCTCAGGGGTTCTCTGTTGTGCTCCCTGTCAGGGCAGTCATCGGTTGTGGCCGGGCACCAACTAGTTCTTCTGGTCTCAGGATGATGTAAGTCACTGGTTCATGTGGCCCTTTCTGTCTCTTGGGCTCACAGTTTTTGTGTGACCTTGGTGTTCTTCATTCTCCTTTGCTCCAGGTGGGTTGAGACCAACTGATGCATCTTAGATGGCCACTTGTTAGTATTTAAGACCCCAGACGCCACATTTCAAAATGGGATGCAGAATGTTTTCAAAATAGAATTATTTTGCCAATTGACTTAGAAGTCCCCTTAAACCATGGTCCCTAAACCCCCTCCCTTGCTCCACTGACCTTTGAAGCCCTCAGTTTATCCCGGAAACTTCTTTGCTTTTGGTCCAGTCCAGTTGAACTGACCTTCCATGTATTGAGTATTGTCCTTCCCTTCACCTAAAGCAGTTCTTATCTACTAACTAATCAGTAAAAAACCCTCTCCCACTCTCTCCTCTCCCTCCCCCCCTCGTAACCACAAAAGTATGTGTTCTTCTCAGTTTATACTATTTCTCAAGATCTTTTAATAGTGGTCTTATACAATATTTGTCCTTTTGCCTCTGACTAATTTCACTCAGCATAATGCCTTCCAGGTTCCTCCATGTTATGAAATGTTTCACAGATTCCTCACTGTTCTTTATCGATGTTTAGTATTCCATTGCGTGAATATACCACAATTTATTTATCCATTCATCCATTGATGGACACCTCGGTTGCTTCCAGCTTTTTGCTATTGTAAACAGAGCTGCAATAAACATGGGTGTGCATATATCTGTTTGTGTGAAGGCTCTTGTTTCTCTAGGGTATATTCCCAGGAGTGGGATTTCTGGGTTGTATGGTAGTTCTATTTCTAACTGTTTAAGATAACGCCAGATAGATTTCCAAAGTGGTTGTACCATTTTACATTCCCACCAGCAGTGTATGAGAGTTCCAATCTCTCCACAGCCTCTCCAACATTTATTATTTTGTGTTTTTTGGATTAATGTCAGCCTTGTTGGAGTGAGATGGAATCTCATCGTAGTTTTAATTTGCAATTCTCTAATGGCTAATGATCGAGAGCATTTTCTCATGTATCTGTTAGCTGCCTGAATATCTTCTTTAGTGAAGTGTGTGTCCATATCCTTTGCCCACTTCTTGATTGGGTTGTTTGTCTTTTTGTGGTTGAGTTCTGACAGGATCATGTAGATTTTAGAGATCAGGCGCTGGTCTGAGATGTCATAGCTGAAAATTCTTTCCCAGTCTGTAGGTGGTCTTTTTAGTCTTTTGGTGAAGTCTTTAGATGAGCATAGGTGTTTGATTTTTAGGAGCTCCCTGTTATCTGGTTTCTCTTCGTCATTTTTGGTAATGTTTTGTATTCTGTTTATGCCTTGTATTAGGGCTCCTAATGTTGTCAGACAAATATTCTTCAGACACATCTGGGTTAATCTCATCAGATGGGGGAGGGGGGATATTGGTTTTACTGGGAGGGTGGCTTTAGCAGACAAAGATGGAGTAATCTCTTCAGATGGGAGTGAAAAACCTGGTTCTGTTGGGAAGAGTGATTCAATGGAATTTAGGGGTCAGTGTCTCCAGCTTCCCGATTATGTGCCCATATGTCCCAATCCCAAGTTTCAGGATCCAATTTCTTCCTAATTGATGCCCTCACTGTAACTTCAGATACCACTCAAGGTTGGGAATTTCAGTTGGTGTAATTTAGCCACTCTTACAATAAGACTCTGGGTCTGGTTTCCGGTAATATCAGCTCTATTACTACAGCAAATAAGGCTTTCATTCAGGGCACAAGTGACAACTTTGAAGTCTTTCATGTAGCACTTGGACTATGACTCGGAAGCCCTGAGATCATCCCCTTCTTTTACCACTTTGTGTAGCGAAACTAGGACCAACCAACCAGCTTCCCTACATTTCTTATTCTGACAAAATTTTAGAAAAGTATCAAACATGTGACCACCCAGAGCCCCACTTTCCACCAGTGTTTGATCTATTGGTGGTGATATTTTGCATATTAATATTGCCACCTCATGCCATGGATTAGTGGTGCCGTCTTTACTACTGGGGGCAGAGTCATCAGAGCTTTTAGGACTAGTCAGACTTGAGAACCAATTTAGAAAACTGACACTTACAATTTTATTTCTCTAGAACTACTCCCAGTACCAAATGTCTTAGGCCGGATTCTTGAGAGAAGCATAACCAGTGAAATATATATATATAGAGAGAGAGAAGTTTATCTCAAGAAAATGGCTCATGGAGTTGTATAGACTGGCAAGCCCCTTGTCTGTGGGTTAGGTGTCGGGCTGAGGCTTCACCTGACTCATGTAGCTGCAAGGACTGATGAACCCAAGATAAGAAGGACAGCAGGCGACTGGCTCAAAGGCCACAGAGGCCAATGAATCCCAAGATTCGCAGGCAATACAGCAGGCTGCGGGTTCAAGGCCCATGAACTGGAGGTCAGATGATGATGAACCAGATGCAAGACCCAGAGCAAGCAAATGAGCTTTGTCAGAATGTCCATATGTATATTAGATGCAGACCACACTCCTGAGAAAACTCCCCTTACAACTGATGGGCTGATCACATCAGATCACATCATGTAGATGATTACATTATATCACAAAATAGAGGATCACTACATCATTACATAACTGCTGAATTATATCATTACATATCTGCTAAACTACATTAATACATAACTGTCAAACCACCAAGAATCATGGCCCAGCCGAGTCAACACACAATCTTAACCATTGCAGTGATCTACTTTCAAAAATGTTCTAATGAAAACTCTATGGAATTATGCAGATAGTGCAGGACTGGGCAGCATTTCCTCTCCATTGTGTGTGAGGTTACCATGAGTCAGGGACCACCATGAGTTGGGGGACAGCAGTTGGTATCAATTCAACAGCAGCTAATGCCTCCAGAGAAGTGCTTAGGAAATGGTTTATATGGATCCTTGCTTGCTTTCCTAAAGGAAAGCCCCAATACAGCAGGTCAGTTATATTATAAACATGTGAAACTTTAGAGGACGTTAAGTATTTAAAAATACAAATTAAGATAAAATTCAGATCCAAGCACAGAAGGTAAAAAAAAAAAAAAAAAAAAATTGCTTTTGCCTTTCAGTCTCCAGGCTGCCCAGTGCCTTTAAGGCAACATTTATTCCACAAGGATTTGTTGAGCACCTCCTGTATGCCAGACACTGTGCAAGGTGCACGCTCTGACCAGTCTCTTACAAATCTGAATGACGTCTTGAATACGTGAGTGCATGTCAACATATGTGACAACGGATATGGCTAGGTGAGCGTAGTCAGTGTTTCCACCCATGAGAAGGGATTAATCACAACAGTTGTGTAATTCTCAAGTCTGTCTTATCAAGAGCTGCATCCTAAGGCATGTCTTTGTGAGAATCAGGTAGCAGACTTGTCTGTCAAATGTGAACTTTTCCCTTTTAAAGCAGAGGAAAATTGAATACTTGATGTAAAGGACGTTACTGTGGCTCACAAGAAAGGGAAGTAGCCTTTTGGCAGTCTTTAGATTTCTGTTTGAGGAAGAGCACAGATCAGGGAGTTAGAAGACCTGGGTTTGAGTCCCATCTTCGCTTTTCACCAGAAAGGGGACCTTGGGCAACCTCTCTGAGCCTCAGAATCTTCATCTGCACCATGAGGGTTGTATGCACATGACCTGCAAAGTCAAATCAAATATGCTATGTGCTGTGAATATCTTGATCAAGGAGGAAGAAGACAGGAATGTCACATGCAAGCACATATCTAAACCAGACACAAATGTAGGAGGGGCATGAGATCTGACACATGAAATAAAAGCAACTATAAATTATGGCTTATTCTCATTTTAAATACCAAAGAACAGACAACTTTGAGGTTGACATTGTTTGGCCTAGAATTATCCAGAAATTTGCAATGATAATATTATGTTCCACTCTATGATATTGGCACCACTGAGATTACCAGGGTTTCAGCAGAGCTTCTAGACTCAGACTAGGAAGAAGAACCCAGCAATCTACTTCTTAAAAAAAAAAAAAGACCAGGAAAACCTTATGAATAGCAGTGTGACATTGTCTGATATAGTGCTGGAAGATGAGCCCCTCAGGTTGGAAGGCACTCAAAATATGACTTGGGAAGAGCTGCCTCCTCATGTAGAGTCAACCTTACTGACAAGGATGAATAAAACTTTCAGGACCTTCTTTGGCTGATGTGGCATGACTCAAAATGAGAAGAGACAGTTGCAAATGTCCATTAATACTCAGAAAGTGGGAAGTATGAAGTATGAATCTAGGAAAATTGGAAGTTATCAAAATGAAATGGAACATAGAAAGATCGATGTCCTTGGCATTAGTGAGCTGAAATGGACTGGTATTGACCATTTTGAATTAGACAATCATATGGTGTACTGTGCCAGGAATGACAAATTGAAGAGGAATTGCATTGCATTCGTTGTCAAAAAGAACACTTCAGGATCTATCCTGATGTACGACGTTGTCAGTGGTAGGATAATATCCATACGCCTATAAGGAAGACCAGTTAACACGACTACCATTCAAGTTTATGCACCAACCACTAATGCGAAAGATAAAGAAATAGAAGATTTTTACCAACTTGTGCAGTCTGAAATTGATCAAACATACAATCAAGGTGCATTGATAATTATCGATAATTGGAATATGAAAGTTGGAAACAAAGAGGAAAGATTGGTAGTTGGAAAATATGGCCTTGGTGATAGAAATGATGTCAGAGATTGCATGATAGAATTTTGCAAGACCAGTGACTTATTCATGGCAGATACTGTTTTCCAACAACATAAGTGGCGACTATACACATGCACCTCACCTGATGAAATACACAAGAATCAAATCCACTACATCTGTGGAAAGAGACAATGAAGAAACTCAGTATCAACAGTCAGAACGAGGCCAGGGGCCAACTTCAGAACAGACCATCGATTGCTCATATGCAAGTTCAAGTTGAAGCTGAAAATAAAATGAAAACAAGTCCACAAGAGCCAAAGTACAACCTTGAATACATCCCACTTGAATTTAGAGACCATCTCAAGAATAGATTTTGATGCACTGAACACTAACAACTGAAGTCAGGCCAGGTAAGTGTGGGATGACATCAAGGACATCATACATGAAGAAAGCAAAAGGCCATTAAAAAGACAGGAAAGAAAGAAAAGATGAAAACAGATGTCAGAAGAGTCCCTGAAACTTACTCTTGAACATAGAGTAGCTAAAGCAAATGGAAGAAATGCTGAAGTAAAAGAGCTGAACAGAAGATTTCAAAGGGTGGCTCAAGAAGACAAAGTGTTATAATGAAATGTGCAAAGACCTGGAATTAAAAAACCAAAAAGAAAGAAGACACTTGGCATTTCTCAAGCTGAGAAAACTGTGGGAAAAATTCTATCCTTGAGTTGTAATATTGAAGGATTCTATGGGGGCAAATATTACACGATTAAGCATCAAAAGAAGATGGAAACCACTGCATCAAAAGGAATTCGTTGACATTCACCCATTTCAGGAGGAAGCATCCGATCAAGAACCAATGGTATTGAAGGAAGAATTCCAAGCTGCACTGAAGGCATTGGATAAAAACAAGTCTCCAGAAATTGACATAATACCAATTGAGATATTTCAGCAAATGGATGCAAAGCTAGAAGTGCTCACTTCTCTATGCCAAGACATCTGGAAGACAGCTATCTGGCCAATGAACTGGAAGAGATCCATATGTGTGCCCAATCCAAAGAAAGGTGATCTAAGAGAATGTGGAAATTATCCAACAATATCATTAATATCCTATGCAAGTAAAGTTTTGCTGAAGATAACTCAAAAATGGTTGCAGCATTACATCGACAAGGAATTGCCAGAAATTCAAGCCAGATTCAGAAGATGAGAGATTTTGTTGATGTCGCGTGGATCTTGGCTGAAGCAAAGAATACCAGAAAGATGTTTACCTGTGTTCTATTGACTATGCATAGGCATTTGACTTGTGGATCATAACTAATTATAGGTAACATGGTGAGGAATGGCATTCCAGAACACTTAATTGTGCTCATGTAGAACCTGTACATAGATCTACAGGCAGTCATTCAATCTGAACAATGGGATACTTCATGGTTTAAAATCAGGAAAGGTGTGTGTCAGGGTTGTATGCTTTCACCATACTTATTCAACCTGTATGCTGAGCAAATAATCCCAGAAATTGGACTATATGAAGAAGAATGTGGCATCAAGATTGGAGGAAGACTCATTAACAACCTGTGTTATGCATATGAAAGAACATTGCTTGCTGAAAACAAAGAGGAATTGAAGCACTTGTTGATGAAGAGTAAAGAATACAGCCTTCAGTATGGATTACATTTCAACCTAAAGAAAACAAAAATTCTCACAACTGGTTCAAAAAGCAACATCATAAAAATTGGAGAAAAGATTGAAGTTGTCAAGGATTTCATTTTACTTGGACCTGCAATCAATGCCCATGGAAGCAACAGTCAAGAAATCAAAAGATGCATTGCGTTGGGCAAATCTGCTGCAAAAGACCTCTTTAAAGTGCTAAAAAGAAGTCATTTTGAGGACTAAGGTGCATCTGACTCAAGTCATGGTATTTTCAATTGCCTCATATGTATTCAAAAGCCGGACAATGAATAAGGAAGAGTGAAGATGAATTGTTGCCTTTGAATTATGATGTTGATGAAGAATATTGAATATACCATGGACTTACAGAAGAATGAACAAATCTGTCTTGGATAAAGTAAAGCCAGAACGCTCCTTAGGAGTGAGGATGATGAGACTTTGTCTTATGTACTTTGGACATGTTATCAGGAGGGACCAGTAGCTGGAGAAGGACATCATGCCTGGTAAAGTGGTCAGTGAAAAAGAAGGCGGCGCTCAATGAGATTGATTGACACAAGGAATGCACAGGACTAGACAGTGTTTTGTTTTGTTGTCATTATGAGTAAGAACTGACTTGATGGCACCTAACAACAACAGCATGTCCTACATTTAAATGAAGGATTGGTAGTCATGCTTACTTCCTGGCTCCAGATAACAACTCAAGCTGATTTTGTGTGGCCCCTCGGAAGCTGGCCCTCACATTGGTAATGTGGCCAATTGTCCCTCTGGATCTCCTCAGAAGGGATTAGAGTCTCCTGGGTGTACTCTTTCTCCCAGAGGGTGAATGTAACTTAGGAAAATTGAGTACCAATTTGGTGCCACTTCAGTCTCAGCCTGATAATCAAGGAGAGTCCTTTTACTTTCTTTTTGGAGCTTCTTTCTTCCAATTGTGGCTATTCTAAAAAGTGAACACTTTGCTTGCGTCTCTTAAGTACCCATGAACATTTCAGTCTCAGGAGGTGATTAACCCCCGAACTAATAAGAAAAAATAGAAGCTATTATAAATAAATTTGCTTAACTTTCTGACATCTCCTTCCGCCTGAATCTATAAACTTGACTGTCATTTTCATCTGTCTTTTTTTGTTTGTTTTGTTTCAGAAACACAGATGATGACTAATTCGTCTACCGTAGGTTGATTCAACCCTCTCCCTTAAAGACTTAATTTCCTAAATAGTTATCTTCTCCCTCCTCCTGTCTCCTTTATCTTACTCTAAAATAATGCTTATCACCTTGTGTGTGAGTGGAATTCCCTACCCCCAAAAGATATGTTGACCTTGCTTAGAAAAAGGGTTATTGAAGATGTTATCAGCTAACATGAGGTCGTAGTGGAGTAGGGTGGACCCTAATGCAATATGAGTGATGTCTTTATAAAAAGAGGAAAAGAGATCCAGAGAGACAGACAGAGGAAAGATGGCCTTATGAAGATGGAGGCAGAGATTGGGATAATGCATCTATAAGTCAAGGAATGTCAAGGATTTCCAGGAACCACCAGAAGTTAGGAAAAGGCAAAGAAGTATCTTCACTAGAGACTTTGGAGAAATGATGGCCCTGCTCACATCCCGAATTTGGATTTCTACCCACTAGAACAGTCAGACAATAAATTTCTCTTGTCTTAAGCTGCCCAGTTGGTACTTTGTTATGGCAACCCTAGGAAGCTAATACAACCCAATAAAAAACAAAACTACTGCTCTTTCTTTAATGTGAGTTTTTCTCTAGTTATCACCCCAACTCTCTTCATTTCTTAACCAAGGCTCTAAGAAAAAGTCTGAAATCTATACGAACTGCCTATACTTCCTCAACTCTAATTAACTTCTCATCCATCTGCAATCTATTCTCCTCCTTCGACCCTTGAAACTGAAAAACTCAACAGTGACTAAATCCAGAGAACATCCCTTCCTTACCTGATCTCTCTGCGACATTCGATGCTGTTATTCCTTCCCGTCTAAAACTGTTCTTCCTTGATGCCTTATTCTTCCTTTCAGATTGATTTTTGTGAGTTTTCTTCAATGACTTCTCTCTTTTTTTTAATTTAATTTAATTTTTGGTGAAAATATACACAGCAAAACCCACTCCCATTCCACAGTTTCTAGACATAATGACCAGTGATATTGGCTTCATTCTTCACATTATTACAATATTCTAGTTATTTCTGTTCTACTTGTTTCACTTTCATTTACTTAATCTCCCTGTCCTCAATCTTCTCATCTATGCTTTAAAATAGCTGTTGACCCTTTAGTCTTACATATATATATATATATATATATATATATATATATATTTTAAAAGAAACTCAGTACTCAAGGGTGACAATGTCTACTCTTTGGGCTAAAATTTTGCTTAGTTTAATGGATTCTTCAGGGGATAGTTTCATTTCAATTCAAGGTCACAATCCAACCTCAGTGGGTTCAGTAAGTCTGGATTCTTTAAGAATATGATGTTCTGTTCCACATTTTACTGCTCTTTTATCAGGATTTATCTATCGTGCTCCTAACCAGAATTTTAGGAGTGGTAGCTGGGCACTGTCTTCGTTCTCTTGGTCTCAAGGTGAAGGAAGTGGTGGTTCATGTAGACAGTTAGTCCTGTAGTCCAGTTTCTTCTCTGATTCTTGGGTTTCCTTCTTTCTCTTTTTTTTCCAGACTAATAAAGAATAATAGTTGTATCTTAGATGGCTGCTTGTAAGCTTTTAAAACCCCAGATATTACTCAGCGCACTGGGAGGTAGAACACAAACTTTAAAAGCTGTATTATACAAGTTGACTGGATTGCCCCAGAAGACCACGGCCCTAAGCCTCCAAATCAAGAGAACTAATCCCATGCAGTGATTGGTTATATCTAATCAGTATCAGCATCTGTAGCCCCCCACCCTACTTTTTGTTTTTGGTTGTTGTTCCAATGGCTTCTCTTTTGATGTCTCTCTTTATTACTTTTTTGTCTGTCTATATCTTAATATATGTTTGGCATGGATAATGAGGGTCTCCCAGTGAATCACACTACGGAGTATCCATGCATTATCGTATTCCCCTCCCACATTGATTCTGGACTTGACCATTTGACTTGCTTTGGTCAATGGAACATCAGAAAACATGAAGCAAGCAGAGGCTAGATAAGCGCCTGTGCACTGGGGCTTGACTTTTTAGAACACTCCCCAGAGGTTTCCATGCCATAAAGATGACCAAGATGAAAGACCAAAGGGGCAGTAGAGTCAGAGACAGAGAAGTAGAGATATATATAGAGAGAGACACTGAGAGAGACAGATATTCAACCACCCCAGTTATTCCAGCTGAGCTCAACTCCCAGTAAACCCACGAGATGAATAATAAATCATTGTTTTAAGTCACTACGTTTTGGGATGGTTTGATATGCAATAATAGATAACTAAAAAAATAATAATAATAATGGTATTTTAAAGATTCCTGTCCTCAGCCTGCTTTTGTCTCATGCTACATGTTTTTCTTAAGCAATCTCACCCATTCCAATGGATTAAGTACCGTTCATATCCCATAATTCTTACGTCTGCATTTCCAGACCAGACCAATCTTCTAAATCCCACCTCTGACTTAACGGATACTCCCACTTGACTATTCCACAGATTGCCTCAAATTCCTATGCCAAAGCACTGATTTCTTCCAAAAATTTCTCCTGCAAAATGCTATCTCTTTTTCCTTGTAAGTTAGTGACATAACTAGTCACCCAAAACAGAAACCTAGAAGTGAATCTTCACCCCTATCCTTCATTCACTTCCCAAAAGTCACAAGTTGTTCACCAAATCTTATCAAAAGTGTCATCTAAATATCTCTCAAATCTATTCCTTTGTCTTGTTCCCCGAATGCCTCCTTGGTAGAGGCCCTATCACGTCTTACTTAGACCAACATCACCAATCACCAATCCTCTTGTCAGTCTCCGTGTTCGGGGGTTTGGTCACACAGCCAACATATCCAAATTTGTCCTGAACGTTTTCCTGCTGACAGTCTGTGGTGGCCCCTATTCATCTACACAATAGGTAAAAATTTCTTAATGTGCTGCAAAACCCTCCTGAGCTGGCCCGACTTCTATTCCCACCCCCACTTCCTGCTCCTTCCCTGTGTGTGTTGTGCTCTAGCTGAGCCAGATTACTGGCAGTGTCGAGACTAGCCCCTGCCCCCATGCGTCTGGGGGCGGGGGCGGGGGCGGGGGGCCCTGCCTGGTGTGCCTCCCCACAATTTGATATCTGCAGAGTCCTTCAAGACTCACATCCTCTGTGAAGCCTTCCTGAATGTCTAGGCAGAACCAGAATTAGTCATCCCTTCTTCACTGCGCCCAATAATGCTGCTATTGTACACGTGCTTATTGCAATGGCGCGCTTAAACGTCTGTCCCCCTGTGCAGCCAGAGAACTCCTCCAGGCCAGAGGCAGTGCTGTGTTTTTGTGTTTGTAGCATCCAGCATGGTGTGTGGTGCACAGAAAGCGCTCAATCACTGTTGGATGAATAATACATTATGTTTTTAGTTCAAAGTTTCTATAAAAATATCTTATTGTAGTTTGTAAATGAATGTTCATTTATTAGTCTAGAAATGGAAACCCTGGTGGTGTAGTGGTTAAAAGCTATAGCTGCTAACCAAAAGATTGGCAGTTGGAGTTCAGTTCTACTCTGTTTGATGGGGTTGCTATAAAAAAAAAAAAAAAATCAGAATCGACTTGACGGCAATAGGTTTGTTTTTTTGGTTAGTCTAGAAATGCAGTTCCTGGGTGCTGCAAATGCTTAACACTCTGGGCTGCCAACTGAAAGGTTGGAAGTTCATGTCCACCCAGACTTGCCTTGGAAGAAAGGTCTGGCAATCTACTCCTGAAAAATCAGCCATTGAAAACCATAATCGACTCCACGGCAACTGGATTTTAGTCTAGAAATGGAGGCAATGAGAGGCTTAAAAGACTGCCCAGTATTACTTAGGATGAGTTTGTTGACACCAAGTCACAGATTATTGGAGCAGGTAACTGAAAAGCAAGAGGCGAGTGGCTTGTTCCAGGTTGAGAGCAGGGCCGCTTCAGTGCTCCTTCCTGACAGAGCACTGCCTCCCACCACCACAGGGCAGAGTGGTCTCAGGCTGGCCTCTTCCCCTTCTGGTCACAAGCCCACAGGGCAAGCATCTAACCCCGTTAACCTATGGCCGTGGAGTCGATTCTGACTCATAGTGGCCCTATAGGACAGAATGGAACTGCCCCATAGGATGTCCAAGAAACAGCTGGTGGATTTGAACTGATGACCTTTTGGTTAGGAGCCGAGCTCTTGTCTTTTTTTTCCTTCCTATTTTTTTATTGTGGTGGAAATGTACACACCCAAACATGCCTCAGCACGACAGCACGCACATTGACAATTCAATGACACTGCTTTCATTTTTCATGTTGTGCTACCCTAATCGTTCCCCTTTCCCGAAATATTCTGCCACATTAGCATAAACTCCATTCCCCTTAAGCAAAAACTCCCCGGTCCCCCTCCCTTCCACTTCTCATAACCATGAATAATCTCCAGCTTCTACATATTTGCTTATTTCATATAAGTGAGATCATACTGTACTTGTCCTTTCGCAACAGGCCTCCTCCGCTCAGCATGTTTCCAAGGTTCATCCGTGTCGTGGCATGCACCAGGACTTCATTTGCCTGCATGGCTGAGGGATAGTCCATTGTAGGGTAGACCACATTTTGTGTATCCGTTCATCTGTTAATGGATGTTTCAGTTGTTTCTACCTTTTGACTGTTGTGGAAAGTGCTGCAATGATCATTGGTGTACAGGTTTCTGTTTACATTCCTGCCTTCGCTTCTTCTGGGTGTATACCTAGGATTGTGGTTGCTGGGTCATATGACAGTTCTATGTTCAACTTTTTGAGGAGCTGCCAATTTTTTCCAGAACACCTGCACCATTTTACATTCCCACCCGCAATGGACAAATGTTCCAATTTCTCCACAATCTTGTCAACACTTGTTGTTTTCCTTTTTTAAAAAATCACTGCCATTCCAATGGGGCTGAGGTAATTTCTCATTGTGGTTTTGATAGCACAGTGGTTAAGTGCTCTGCTGCTAACTAAAAGGTCAGCGGTTCAATTCCACCAACTGCTCTGTGAGAGAAAGATGTGGCAGCCTGGTTCCGTAAAGATTTACAACCTTGTAAACCCTGTGGGGTGGTTCCACTCTGTCCTATAGGGCCTCTATGTGTCAGAATTGACAACGGGTTTTTTTGCTGGATAATGATGTTGAGAATCTTTTCATGTGCTTCTTTGGCCATTGAATATCTTGTTTGGTGAATAGTCCAAATCCTTTGCCCTTTAAAAAAATATTTTTTTTATTGTGCTTTAGGTGAAAGTATACAGAGCAATTAGTTTCTTATTAAACAATTAATACACATATTGTTTTGTGACATTGTTTGCCAACCCTGTGACATGTCAACACTCTCTCAACCTTGGGTTCCCCATTTCTATTCGTCCATCTTTCCTGCCCTCTCCTGCCTTCTCGTTCTTGCCCCTGGGCTGATGTACCCATTTAGTCTCGTATGCATGGTTGAACTACTTGTTGTTATTGTTTGTTTTATAAAGCCAGTCTAGTCTTTGGCTGAAGGGCGAACCTCAGAAGTGACTTCAGTGCTGAGTTAAAAGGGCCCATGCTCTTGGGATTTCTCTGGTCTCTGTCCGACCAGTAAGTCTGGTCTTTTTTTGTGAGTTTGTAATTTTGTTCTACACTTTTCTGCAGCTCTGTCCGGAACAGTCTATTGTGATCCCTGCCAGAGCAGTTGGTGGTGGTAACCAGGCACTATCTAGTTGTGCTGGGTTCAGTCTGGCGGAGGCTGTGGTAGTTGTGGTCCATTGTGTCTTTGGTTTTCTCCATTCTCACTTGTGTCTTTGGTTTTCTCCATTCTCTCTTGCTTCAGATGGGATGGCACCAGTAGACGTATCTTAGATGGCTTCTCAGAAGCTCTTAAGACCCCACATACTACTTACCAAAGTAGGGTGTAGAGCTTTTCTTTATAAACTGTATTAGGCCAATTGAGCTAGATGTCACCTGAGACCATGATCGCCAGCCCTCGGCCCAGTAACTCGGTCCCTCAGGGAGTTTGGATGTGTCTATGAAATTTCTATGCCTTTGCCTTGGTCAAGTTGTGCTGGCTTCCCCAGTATTATGTACTGTCGTACCCTTCACCAAAGTTACCACTTATCTATTGTCTAGTTGGTGTTTTTCCCTCCCCCACCCCTCCTCTCCCTCGTAACCATCAAAAATTGTTTCTTTTTGTGTATAAACCTTTTCATGAGTTTTTAAAATAGTGGTTTCATACAGTATTTGCCTTTTTGTGATTGACTTAGTTTACTCAACATAATGCCCTCCAGATGCATTCACTTTGTGAGCTGTTTCAAAGATACATCATTGTTTTTTATCATTGCATAGTACTTCACTGTGTATATGTACCATAGTTTATCCATTCATCTGTTGATGCATACTAGGTGCCCATTTTTTAAATTGGGTTTTTTGTCTTTTTGTTGTGAAGTTGTAAAAGTTTTATATGTATTTTAGATATTAGACCTATATCAGATATATGGTTCCCTAAAATTTTCTTCCAATTTGTAGGTTGTGTTTTCACTTTGTTGGTAAAGTCCTTTGATGTACAAAAGTATTTAATTTTTGTGAAGTCCAATCTATTTTGTCCTTTGCTACTTGAGCTTTTGTTATCATATCTGATAATCTGTAAACACCAAGCCCTAGAGCCTCACCCCTACGTTTTCTTCTAAGAATTTTATGGTTTTAGTCTTCATATTTAGGTCCTTGATCCATTTTGAACTGGCATTCGTGTATGGTATGAGGCATGAATCTTGATTCATGTGGAAATCTAATTTTCTTCTGCGTGTGGGGAAATCCAATTTCCCCAACACCATTTATTGAAGAGACTCTTCCTTGCCCATTAAATGGACTTGGCACCCCTTTTGAAAATCAGTTGACTATAGATGTATGAATTTGTTCCTGGACTTTTCAATTCTATTTCATTGGTCTATATGTCTATTATTATACCAGTACTAGGCTGTTTTAACCACTGTAGCTTTGAAGTATATTTTGAAAGCAGGGTCTGTGGGTCCTCTCACTTTATTCTTTTTCTAGTAATGTCTTAAAGTCTGGACAATAAAAAGAAGTTTGCAGTTGCTTTTGCAGCTTCCCTTGTCTTTGCTTCTGAGCTCCTCCTCACTTTCATTTCTGCTTCAGGACTAGTTCTCCACTTTCTTCACCCTGCTAGGACAGATTTGACCTGTTACTGTCTTACTGAAACCCTTTCAAGGACTCTCCACAACCTTTGAAGTGCAGCCTAGAGCTCTCCTTGGCCCTGACTACTTCTCTAGCCTGACGCCCTGCTACTTCCCCCACCATTACTATAAGTGTTTATTTAAGCATTTGTTTAAGCATTTATTGATCACCTTCTATGTGGATCTTTCTATACTGGTGGAGGATGTAGAAGATAAGACATAGTCATTACCCCCAGTAACTCAAAACCCAATCAGAACGTAGAACAAAAATTCATTGTAATTCAATGTAGGCTTGTATTGATGAAGATGGGCCCTTTTGGGAGGACAAGTGAAGAACAGCCAGCCATTTCAGAGGATCAGAACAGATTGTGGAGGAGAACTGTCTCAACTTTGATGTTCCACTCATAATGGAACCAATAACTTGAACAAATGTGCAATAAACTGAACTCACCAGGTTTTGGAGCCACTGAGCTTTTGGTCCTCTGACTGGTCTGGAATGCCTTTTGCCCTCCTTGTTTTGATAAACTCCTGTGCCTACTCAAGACCCAACTGAAGCCTCACTTATTCTAGGAAGCCTGCTCTGCTGTTCCAGGCAGCAAGAATCACTCCTTTATGCTGCCATAGCCATAAGCTCCTTGAAGACAGGGACTTTATCATATCCTCAGTGCCCATACAAAGTCTGGCACATAGTAGGCTTTCAGTAAATTTATTGAAAGAATGTTTATTGAAAGATACAACTATTGGTCTTTTCCCAACAGGAGCAAAGGAGAGTGAAGAAAACCAAAGACTCAAGGAAGCAATTAATCCAAAGGCCCACATGAACCATGGCCTCCACTAGCCTGAGACCAGAAGAACTAGATGGTGCCCAGCTACTACTACCAACAGCTCTGGCAAGGATCACAATAGACAGTTTGGACAGAGTGGGAGAAAAATGTAGAACAAAATCCAAACTTATAAAAAAGTCCAGGCTTGCTGATGTGATAGAGACTGGAGAAACTCCCAAGACTATGGCACTTAGTCACTCTTCTAACTAGAATCTGAAGCCACTCTCAGAGATCACCCTTCAGTCAAATAATAGACAAAAACAAACAAACCTGTTGCCACCAAGCTGATTCCAACTCATAGTGACCTCATATGACAGAGTAGAGCTGTTCCATACGGTTTCCAAGGAGCAGCTGGTGGATTCCAACTGCCAACATTTTGGTTAGTAGTCATCATGGATTTTAACCACTGTGCCACCAAAGCATATAAAATAAACAATAACACCTTTGAGGAAAGTGCTCCTTAGAGTAATCGACTATAGAAGACCGAAAGGACAACATTGTCCCAAAAACAAAGATGAGAAGGCAGGAAGGGGCAGGAAAATTGGATGAATGGGAATGGGGAACTCAGGGTGAAAATGGGAAGAATGCTGACATGTTATGGGGATTGCACCCAATGTCACGGAATACTTTGTGTATAATACTTTGTGTATAAATTATTGAACGGGAACTAATTTGCTCTGTAAACGTTCATCTAAAGCACGCACACACACAAAAAGGATGTTTATTGAAAGAATGAATAAAGCTTAACTGAACTTGCTATCCCGGGGAACCGAGAATGGTATAACTATATACAGTCCTTGTCCAGTTGCTGTGGAGTTGATTCTGACTCATGGATATCCCATGTGTGTCCAGGTAGAACTGTGCTCCACAGGGTTTTTAATCGTTGATTTTTCAGAGATTGGCAGACCTTTCTTCCAAGGTGCCGCTGAGTGGGTTTGAACTGCCTACCTTTCCGTTAGTAGCTGAGTGCTTAACCATTTGCACTACCCATTGAAAAAACCAAACTTGCTGTTGTCATTTTGATTCTGATTCATAGCAACCCCACAGGACACAGTAGAGCTGCCCATAGGGTTTCCAAGCCTGTAATCTTTACAGAAGCAGGCTGCCACGTCTTTCTCATGTGGAGCTGCTGGCGAATTTGAACTGCCAACCTTTTGGTTAGCAGCTAAGCACTTTAACCACTGCACCATCAGGGCTCCTTTTGTACCACCCAGGGACCCCTAATTGTAGCCATAGTGATTTTCTTTTCATCTGATATCTTGACTTTATCATAAGGCTTGTCCTTGACAGTGGTCATCAAAAACTTGTAATTGATTTTTAAATCAAAATGCTATCTGTTTACTTAAGAACACTGATGCACTGATTGCTAAAATATTTCACCCCACATATACCTAATAAATTAAAAAGTACAGGAAGGTACCCCAAGAATAACTTAAGAATCTTCAGGAAAAAAAAAATTGAACTAATTCATACTCATATGCTACATTAAAACCTGGAGGAAAAACAACAACAAAAACAAAGAAGTCTTTATGGAAAGACACCAATATCTTCATATTCAAGTCGGCTTTAACCTGCAATAAGAGTAACCATTGGGTAAATCTGCTGCAAAGGACCTCTTCAAAGTGTTGAAGAGCAAAGATGTCACCTTGAAGACTAAGGTGTGCCTGACCCAAGCCATGGTATTTTCAGTCGCATCATATGCATGTGAAAACTGGACAATGAATAAGGAAGACCAAAGAAGAATTGACGCTTTTGAATTGTGGTGTTGGCGAAGAATATCGAATATATCATGGACTGCCAAAAGAACGAACAAATCTGTCTTAGAAGTACAGCCAGAATGCTCCTTAGAAGCAAGGATGGCGAGACTGCGTCTTACATACTTTGGACTTGTTGTCAGGGGGGATCAGTCCCTGGAGAAGAACATCATGCTTGGCAGAGTATAGGGTCAGCGGAAAAGATGAAGACCCTTAACGAGGTGGATTGACACAGTGGCTGCAACAATGAGCTCAAGCATAACAACGATTTTAAGGATGGCTCAGCACCAGGCAGTGTTTCGTTCTGTTGTGCATAGGGTCACTATGAGCTGGAACTGACTCGAGGGCACCTAACAACAACAAAGTAACTTAAAAAAAAAGTTTTTATTACTGTAAAAATATATACTACATTTACAAAGTCAACATTAGACAATTCAGCGTTACAGTAACTACCCAGTAAATTTAAAGTAGTACAAATAACAAGGCTAAAGGTAATATCATTGGGAAATTATAATTTTAGGCAATATAATAGAACATTTTAATGTCAAAGAATGTGTGTGGCCCACTTTCTAACCAATACAGCACTTTCCTATCCAACTGGGCTCTTTCCCTCATGAAAAAAATTACAGTGGAAGGTTATGCGGTTATTCCAGTGATCCAGGAAAAGTTTAGACTTTTCTTTTGGTGCTTTCTTCAGAATTTATAGACCTCTAAAATCTATATCTATCTATCTACCTTTGGAACATTTTAACCATTTTTTAAAACTATACTTTTAGATCAACAGAAAACACATACAAATACTTTCTGTAACACAAAGAATACCTCTGTACTCTTCACCCAGATTTTCCAAATATTAACATTTTACCCTATTTTATCAGGTAATCAAGTAAGTGGTAATTATGAACATGTCAATCTACATAATAATTAAGGTTGGATAACTATCTCCAAAAACCAAAAAACCAAACCCGTTGCCATCAAGTCGATTCTGACTCATAGCCATCCTGTAGGAGAGAGTAGAACTGCCCCATACGGTTTCCAAGGAGCGCCTGGTGAATTTGAGCTGCCGACCTTCTGGTTAGCAGCCTTAGCTCTTAACCATTACGCGACCAGGGCTTCCAATTTTACATATGCCCTTCACCAACTCTAAAAGGTCAATTTTTTTTTTTAATTTTAAATTGTGTTTTAGGTGAAAGTTTATAGCTCAAGTTAATTTCTCAAACAAAAATTTATACACATATTGTTTTGTGTCAGTAGTTACAATCCCCACAATGTGAAAGCACGTTCTCCCTTTCCAACCGTCACTCTGTGTCCATTTGACCACTTTCTGTCCCTTCCTGCTTCTTATCCTGCTTTTGGACAGGAGCAGCCCGTTTGGTCTCGTGTATCTGATTGAATTAAGAAGCATATTCCTCACAGGTATTAGTTTTTGTTTTATAATCCTGTCTAAAAAGGTCAGTTTTTTTTTTTTTTTCTCTTTATTTCCCCACCAAAGCAAAGTCCAGCCCCACAAGGCTACAGCCTGAATGACTGGTTTAGAAATGTACAACTTCAGACAGGCCGAGAGTTAGCAGGCAATGTGACAGTGTGCGTGTGTTGGGCGGGTTGGTATGTTTTTCTGTGTATCTTCAGTGGGTGTAAATCTTCATCATTTAATGCAAAACGTATTGTTTGGAGTTAGCCAGTGTCATGTGGATGCAAATTTGGTAAATGAGGAAGCACAATAATACAGTTTTCAGTGGGGAAATATATGACTCTAAAGAAAGTTATTTTCTGTGAATTGAAAATTGGTTCGGAGCACAAGGTCAAAAGATGAGTTCTGAAAATGCACGCTATTATTTCCTCAACAGTGGACTTAGTATAATTAGCGTATAACTTTGCAATATTTTTAAGGGCTTACAAAAAAAAATTTTTTTTTTTTTTTTTTTTTAAGATACGAGGTGTTCTAAAAGTTTGGTGTTTTTCAATTATTTTGGATATGAAAATTATTTCTACTTTCCTGCACCCCCCCCCCCCAGTATTATAGGTTGATACAGTATGGCTTCGTCCCAGAGACAAGTTTTTTTTGTTGTTGTTGTTTTATATTTCTTTTTAAATTTTTATTGTGCTTTAAGTGAAAGTTTACATATAAAGTCAGTCTCTCATACAAAAATTTATACACACCTTGCAATATACTCCTGGAAATCCTGGTGGCATAGTGGTTAAGTGCTACGGCTGCTAATCAAGAGGTCGGCAGTTCAAAACCGCCAGGCGCTCCTTGGAAACCCTATGGGGCAGTTCTACTCTGTCCTGTAGGGTCGCTATGAGTCAGAATCAACTCGACGACAGTGAGTTTGGTGTTTTTTTTTTTTTTTTTTTATATACTCCTAGTTGCTCTCCCTCTAATGAGACAGGACACTCCTTCCCTCCACTCTCTATTTTTGTGTCCCTTTGGCCGGCTTCTGACCCCCTCTGCCTTCTCATCTCCCCTGTAGACAGGAGCTGCCCACATAGTCTCATGTGTCTACTTGATCCAAGAAGCTCACTCCTCACCAGTATCCCTTTCTATCCCATTGTCTAGTCCAATCCCAGAGACAAGTTTTTTGTGCTGGTCTTGTCTGAGTTCTTGGCAGAGACTGTTTTCAGTCTTTTTTTTTTTTTTTATGGGGTCAACAGAAACTGGATTACACTTTAACATTAAGAAAACAAAAATCCTCACAACTGGACCAATAAGCAACGTCATGATAAAAAGAGAAAAGATTGACATTATCAAGGATTTCATTTTACTTGGATCCAGAATCCAGGTCCGTGGAAGCAGCACTCAAGATATCAAATGACGCTTTGCTCTGTAAACCTTAATCTAAACACAATAAAAATAAAGAGAAAAAACTGGAGGAAAAAAAATCAAAAGACACATTACATTGGGCAAATCTGTTATAAAAGACCTCTTTAAAGTGTTAAAAAGCAAAGATGGTACTTTAGGGACTAAGGCACACCTAACCCAAGTCATGGTGTTCTCAATCATGTCATATGCATGCAAAAGCTGGGCAATGAATAGGGAAGACAGAAGAAGAATTGATGCCTTTGAATTGTGGTGCTGGCAAAGGATATTGAATATACCATGGACTGCCAGAAGAATGAACAAATCTGTCTTGGAAGAAGTACAACCTGAATGCTCCTTAGAAGCTAGGATGGTGAGACTCTGACTCACATACTTTGGACGTGTTATCAGGATGGACCGTAGCTGGAGAACCATATCATGTCTGGTAAAGTAGAAGATCAGCGAAAGAGAGGAAGACTCTCAACGAGATGGATTGACAGAGTGGCTGCCACAATGAGCTCAGGCATAACAATGATCATGAAGAAGGCACAGGACCAGGCAATGTTGTACATAGGGTCACTATGAGCCGGAACCAACTCAATGGCACCTAACAACAACAGAGAAAATTGTAAGAGGTCAAGTTGTCTTTGGTATTTTTGTCAATGACTTCTGCTTGGCAACTCATGGTGAGTCCATGTGTGTCAGAACAGAATTTGCTCCATAGGCTTTTTAACGGCTGCGATCTTTTGGAAGCAGATCACTTGGCCTTTCTTCCAAGGGCCTCTAAGTGGTTTGAACCAACATTTCAATAGTAGCCACACACTTAAAGCCACTTGCACCACCCAGGGATGACTCGGTGGCAGCTAGTTTGTTTTGGTTTTAGTCTCCTGCTTGCACCCATGCCATCCTGCTAATGCCCCACTCCCAGGTCCCAAGTACCTTTTGTTACCCTCTGGCTACAACTAACTCAGGCTTTCCTATTTCCCAAACGCTCACCTCCAAAATTACCATTTTCTTTTATGGCTAAATCAAAACTACCAATATATGCTAGGTCTTAAACTCTGTGAGGGCAGGATTTTTGTCTCTTTTGTTCGTGGCTGTGTCTCTGGACCCTAGAACCATGCCCAACACCTAGTAGACATGAATAAACCCTAAATTTGTTCTGAGGAAACAACTCATTGAACAAATTTATACTGGTTTGTGAATGGCCACGAATCCCTTATCTTTCTCCCTGAGATATTTGCTTATTTAAGGGAAAGCTTGCAAATTCAAATTATTTTCATCAGGAAAACTTCAACAGTGAATCATCTGGACTTCCCAGGCTACTAAAAGATAGGGGTGGGGGTGGAGCTATGATTTAGGTAGGCCAGGCCTGCCTAGGAGTTTGCCCCTGGGGGTTTCTGCTTTTCAAGGCTGGCTGCTCAAGTTCCCAGGCTGAACAGCCTCTAAAAGCTTAGAGACTTCTTCACAATGGCTCTCAGGACAGCGATAAGGGATAAGGAAGGAGAGTAATTTGGTGGGGCGGGGGGGGGGGGGAGAGGGGGCTAGAAGGCTATTTGTTTCTACCTTGGACACTGGATGTACTATTTCTGGTACATTTCAAAGGAGTTTTATCACTTCAGTTAAATATACTAGGGCACAAGACATTGATTAAAGGTTAACTGTAACGTTATACTTTCACTATATGTAGATATCTATTTTAGCTTATAAATTGTCTTGAAATATATGCATATTTGATAATGAGCAGGAGTATACTGTAAAACAGAAGTAATTCCTTTCATCTTTCATGCTACATTATCATTTTTTACGTGTTCTCATATAGTCAGATACTCACGGTTTCTGTTTAGAGATTGTGTTCTGTCTTCAACAAATGCTATTTTGGAGATAGGCTTATATGTATTAGATATACATACAAGCATACCCATATACACATGTACAAATACATATGTACATCTGTGTATACACACACACATAAATTTATCATTAAAAATGCAAACCAAAGCACTCCCCATATTCTTTCTTTGACAGATAGACTTCAATGGAAATGTAAGCCTAACCTCAGAAATCTGATTCTTGGTTTATGCTCCGATTGACTTGATATTATTCAATATTTTAGTGTCAGAATTCTTCCTGTACTATCAACCTTCATTTTGAAGATTGTAAACTCCTTGATTAAAATATTTACTTCTTTTAAAACACCAACTATATGATGCAATAAAGTCAAAAGCACAATAAAATATTTATAAAGTTTTACTAATATTAGGAAAACAAATGTTTTAGTATATAAGTCCAGGTTAATAATACTTTGTTATCGAATAGTTGTAGTAGTTACATAACAAAATAGTTCTGAGCACTCTCTTGTTCAAATAGAAATATTGTGATTATAGACTTAGGACTACGGATAGTATAACCATCAAAAAAAAAAAGTGAGAAAGTATATTTTGGATAGTTTTGCAATTTTCTCAGTTTATTTTGAAATCCAATAATAGCAAGTCAATCTACCCTGTGTCTGTTCTAGGGCAATCTTCGGTTGATTTAAGTTCCTTTCTTGATTTAAAAATAAATGTAATCTTTAACCGAATCAAATCCTATTAAAGTTTACAATTGTTTACGGTTTTAAACAAATTAGAATTGCCCAGTGTTTTGCACATAGGAGGTGCTGAATAAATGTTTGGAGATCTACCTTCTAAAAGAAAAATTAGTAAAAGAATTTTTTCCCTCAAGTTTAATATTTATCTTGTACTGGGAAGAGAAATAGAACAGGAGGCACAGATACTTACGGCTGGAAGATCATATAAAACTGCCCTTTTTTTTTTTTTTTGCCAGCGAATGATTAAAATTTTCTAGTCCTGACGTGTTTAATAATGGGCACACAACCTATTTCTTTGTTTCATAACCACTGAACTCTCTCTATTCTTTTTGTGGCATGGCAACAAATTCAACGCCATCTAGTTAAACTTTTTGATTTACTATTAGCATCCGGCTGTCCTATCAATGAGGATGTAGAAAAAGCCACGAGGAGAAGCAGGATGGATTTATTTGAAATGGAACGTGTCCATTCCGAATAATTTCGTGTGGGGAAATAATTTCGAGTTGCAGGATGATGACAGAAGAGGTAGCCCAGCACCTCGAGCCGCCGCCGTCCGCGCAGCCTTGCTCGCACTCGCAGCGGCCGCTTCCTGCCCCGGGGCGGCGCACCGGCTCGGCCGGGAAGGTGCCGCGCGGGGAAACGTGGCAGCCGTGCCAGTCCGCGCCCGGGCGCTCCGCGCGGCGGCCGAGCGCTCGGAGGAGCCCCGCCGGCCAGGCTGCCGGCGGCCGCGCACGGACCGCGGGGAGAAGCCGCCCGCAGCGCCGGCGCCCGGCCGCCCGGGGACGGGAAGTGGCGCCCGGCCCGCCCTCCGCAGCCCGGGCCCCGCAGCCCCGCGCCGCCCCTTTCTCCCGGCCTCTCCTTCGGCCTCCGCCACCGGGCCGAATTCTTGCATAAATTATGCCAGGCGCGCCTGACGTCAGGTGGCGGCGCGCGGGCGCGGGCGCGGCGCTGAGGACCCGGCGCCGGGCGCGCGCGGCCCCGCGGCCTCGGGCGCGCGCGGCGTGCCGGGCGCGCGCAGGCGCTGGCGTGCTGGGGCCGCGGCGGCGGCGGCGGCGGCGGCGGCAGCGGTGGCGGCGGCGGCGGCGGCGGCGCGGGGGTTGAGCCGTGGTGGTGCGGACGCGCTCGTGCTCGGGAACTATCGGATTAAACTTGGATCGAGTGAAATTACACAAAGGAGCGCCGCGGAGGAGGCGGCCCGGGGGCCGGAGACCCTGAAACTCGCCAGAGCCCCGTCCGCCCCGGCTAACTCTGCGCCCGTGCGTTCAGCCCCCGGCCGCGGCCGCCGAGCCAACTCCGGAGCCCGCTCTGCGTTTTGTTTTCCCCTTGGCGCCGGCAGTGGAGGAGCCCGAGCGACCCGGTGAGCGCGAGAGTTCGCCGGGCGCCCGGGAGGGGCGGCGGCGGCGGCAGGAAACCGCTCCGGGCCGGGGCCGGGGCCGGCGCGGAGTTGGGAGCGAGGAGTTGGGCGTGTGCGGGGCGGAGGGCCGGGGCGACAGGGGCGGCAGGAGCGCAGCGCCGCCCGCGCCTTGTCGCCGCAGCTGCCCGTGGGCCCCGAACCCGCGCCCGAGCGCCGCCAGGCGCCCCAACTTTTGCCTGCGCTCGCGGGCGGCGGCGGCGGGGGCGCGCGGTCCGGCCGAGGGTCACTTCCTCGCATGTAAATGGCTTTTTGTTGTGCTGCCGGCGTGGGGGGGCACGGGGACCGGAGAGAGCGTGTCTGCGTGCGGAGGAGCGCGAGCGCGTGTCCTCCCGCCGGCGCCGAGCACGAGTTGCCGGCTCCCTTGGAGAGAAAAGGGAAGGAGGAAAAGTTGGGCTCCAACTCCAGCGCGAGCGGGCGATGGGCGCGCGGGCGCGGGCCGGCTGAGAGGCGGTGGCGGCTCGGAAGCGGCGGCGACCCCCGCCCCCGCCCCGGACCGACCACGCCGCGCTCGCCGGCAGCCGCGGCCACACCGGCGCGAACAAAGTGTGTCCCTCCTAGAGCGGCGGCACTGGCCGCGGGGGGACGGCTAAGGCGAGGTGGGTCGGCGGCGGGGAAAGTGCGCGGGGCGCCGCGTGGGGCGGGGCGACGCGAACACGCGGCGCGGGGGGCGTCCCAGCCCGACCCGCTGCTGCCCCGGCGGCCGAGTTGTGAGGCCGGGCAGGGGGCTCCCGGGGCTCCCGGCGGTTCCAAGTGCGCGCGGAGGAGAAGAAAGAGAACGGGCCGGGGAGGCGCGGCGCGGCGCGGAGGGGACCCCACCTTGCCGAGCTGGCCGGAGCGGCGGCGGCGGCTGCATAATAGAGACTTTCACCCCCGGAGCAACGCGGCTCCCCCGC
The DNA here is from genome assembly GCF_030014295.1 of Loxodonta africana. Lineage (NCBI taxonomy): Eukaryota > Metazoa > Chordata > Mammalia > Proboscidea > Elephantidae > Loxodonta > Loxodonta africana. Next base: position 9,878,287 of record NC_087355.1, read on the forward strand.
CCCCGCCCGCCGGGGGTCAGCACCGTGGGAAGGGGGGGTTGCCTGGTGGCCCCCGAGGTGGCCTGGGTGCGCTTGGCCCCCGCGGAGAGCCGCGGCTCGGAGCGTGAACGGCCGAGGTGGCTGGAGGCCAAGCGGTCAGCGGGGAGAGGAAGGAGGGCGGCGGGGGCCGCGTTGTTTGTTTGATTCGCACCGGGGACTGGGCTCGCGGGGCGCGGGCGGGGCACCGGGTGGCTGCGGTGCGGGGTGGCCGCGGCGGCGCGGGGTGGCCGCGGGCGGGGGCGCAGACCCGGCGGGGGCCGGGAGGCTCCGGGGAAGGAGCCGCCGGCTCCGAGCAGCCATCATTACCGAGCCGCCTTTCTCCGGATGGCTCAGCCTCGAGGAACCCCGCGTCGTGGGAGCGCACCCCAAACTCTCGCCGTCCGCCCGCTTTGTGAGCGCCCCCGTGGAGCGGGCGGCGCGGGGAGTGCTTCGGCGATGGGGCGGACGGTTTTCCCGGTCACTTTTACAGACTGTTCACACCTCGGTTTTAAACTAGTTTTTTTTCCCCCTTCTGAACAGACAATGGACAAAAGAAAAGTAGCAACCCACATGGAGAGTTTCCTTTTGAATTGCTAGAATTAGATACACTATCCAGCTTTCCACTTGCTAAGTATACTTTTTAGTTTCCCTTGTATCTTATCTAGCAAGTCGATTTAAATAACTTATCCTAAAATGTGTTCATCCTCTGGGCTTGTTTTCTGGAATATATCAAATATTGTAACTGTATTTTTAAACGATTATGGGAAGGCCCTGATTTTTATTTTCTAAAAATTCGAATTTAAGCCGTCTTTGCAGTGGGCGATGCCTTTCAGAGGGATTGAGTATATTTCCCCCAATTCTCTCCTGTAAGGGGGGGGGGTACCTATTTTATGTAATTATCTAATAAAACAAAAGTGTTTCTCTTATTTCCTCATAGATCTAACGATGACCCAAAACTCTTAGTGACTGTGACCTTAGCAACACGGGTACCTGATTTATCCAGTTGTAATCTATTTAGGTTGCAGTAATGTGTATGCACTGTGTAATTCCTATTTCAGAAATAACTTGAGCAGCGATTTTATGAAGTTGAAGCCCGTTTCCCAGCCCCCAGAGTACATCTGTCGCCGAGTGTTTTTGTCTTGCTGTTGCACAACAGAAGCCCTCCAGTCTTTACCCTAAAATGGCAGCTTTCATTTGACTGGGGCCCATTCATTGACAATGATAATAAAGAGGCTGAAAGCTAGATGCTTGGGGCATGGACTGAGACTCGGTTTTGCCTTTCTAGGTGATAACAAGTAGAAGACATTTTATGTCTTCCAGTTTGCTCTTGGCAAGTCCCCCCCGCCCCGAAAAAATCTGTACTCTACAAAAAAGTAACAAGGTAAATAAGTAAATAGAATTTGCAAATACAAAGGGGCTTGAGCAGCAAATTTTAGGAGCTAAATTTTCTTATATTGCCAAATAGTGGGAATATGGCATTCCTCTCTCTCTTTTTTTTCTTTTCTTTTGGTGACCTGTTGATAAACATAACGGGTTTTTGTGAGGCTTGTAACAGGTGAATTTCCTCCTCATGGCACTCAAGAATCTGGGGTGTTTTCTAGCGCTGTGGTTTTTATCACTTATATTTTGTTGATATTTTCTATTTTTTTTCATCCTATGTGCAAGTTACTAAATTGAAATGTGATGAATTCTAACCTAGGTTTATGTTTTTAAGATTCAGATAAGTTTCAGATTCGAAGTTAATTAAAAAAAAAAAAACTGGTACATGAATTCAAATTATAGTTACATTGGTTTCATCAATGCATTGGTTTTTAAATTAATTAAAAACTTTTCTATGTCTTTACACAGAAGGCAGAATAAATGATGAAGAGTAATTGTATAGGCAATGACTAAAACTCAAACATTATTTTCCTCTTGGGCGGGGGAGGGGGGGAACACTTTTCCCAAGCTGAAGATGTAAAGCGCAAGTTTAAAAGAATCCTCCCAGTAACTGAATTTAGAATAGTACTTTCATAGATTCACCTGTACTTCAGTTCGACTTCGTAGGACCGTAACCAAAACTTTTTCTGTAATGAGCGTCTTATAGTTTAACCTTACTTTTTATTGAGTTAAAATGAATACCACACGGAATATCTTTGTGATACTGCATTAGGGAAATGTGAAACTTTTCTTTTATTCAGATGCAAGGTCAATAATGCAATACTTGTAGTTTTTAAGAAATTAGGCCAAAAGAATAAGAATGCTTTCATCTCCGAGAGAATACAATCTGAGTGCTTTTTATGTACACTTTGTGTAACCGTGAGAATAATGTACCAAGTTAACGGTAGCTCTTTCACACCTAGGATTATAGCATTGTATTCCCAGTGCTTGAGTAAGAATTTTTCAGACAGTTCCTTTTGAGTTAATTTCGATTCAGCAAACACTGGCAAGCCTTCAATGTCTGAAACAAGAAATAGGAGGCACTGCTTCCCTCAGGCGGGTTACCATCTAGTAGAAGACACAGTTCCATAGGTAAGCAGGTATTCAAATTTAGGTTAAATTTGAATTTAACTTTTAAGGAGATTAAGTTTGGAGATACTAGTTATACTTCTGCTAGCAGACACCATGGCCAGTTTATAAACAGCTATAAATAAGGCATCACAAGAATAAAAACGGCTTAGTCAGGACTGAGCAAAGTGTGTGACTACAAGAAAACAAAAGAAGGCCCTTACATCTTCAGTTTGTAAGGAAGTTGGTTCATTTCCAATATTCAAATGATTTCTATGTGTAAACAAACAAGCCCATGAATAGGTATAGATCACATAGCTGAAGTCACTAAAAACAGTGGGGAAGAAACATCTCGGGTGATGTGGCGACAGCGTCAGGAGCCCTTATGGGGCTCTTTGAATTGTCTGATTCCTTCACATGGTCACATTTTGTCTGTCGTTTTAAAAAACTACCCTTTTTATTGCCATTTCTAAATGAGCTGAATTAAGTATTATATCTTATCAGGTTTCTAGCTTTCTTAGCTTGGCAAATAAAATATCCCTCTTCATCTAGAAAACTTTTGTCATTTAATCTTAGTTCTTAAAAAATATTTGATGTTCAAAGATGACTGATGACATTAAAGCATAAAAGAATTTGGAAGTGGATAATCCCTTAGTTTTTCTTCAAAAAATATGAAGATGCAGTGATGTATGTCCGGTTGGGTGTCACACGGGCTGCGGTTATGGCAGAGCTCGCAGTTGCTCATAGACTGATTTAAGAGCCAGGAAAGTAAAAGCGTTGTGAATCCTGCTCTTTTATATCTTACTTTTCCAATATTAAAAATCTAAGGTGAAACTACACACTCATGGTAAAATGATAAATAGGTGTAGGAAACCATACTGATGTTGTCAAAGAGAAATTCATTTATAAGCATTAGGAAACCTTTGGCTAAATAGAGTGTGAGGGCCTTAGAGGGCTAGTTTAACTTTCTCATTTTCCAGATTAAGAAACTAAAGCCCAGAGAGATTAATTAAACGAATTGCCTCCGGCTTGTCACCCAGCTATTGCAGAGCTTGCCCGAGTCACACTGGCCTCAGGGTGCCTAGCCCCGTGCCCCGTGTCTTCGTCGGATGAGCTGCTTCTGGGTATGCTCAGGCCTCCCTCTAATACTCTGAATCCAAAGGACCTTGTGATTTAGGTGCCCTATAGCACACGGTAACCCAGCTTGTACAGGTGTTCTTAAGCCAACAGTAATTTATTTGCTTCTACAGTGTCACGGTGTAGAGTTTTTTTGGAAAACTATGATTATCCATCGAGAAAAATGCAGAGATAATTATTCCAAGATTTGATTACTGTTTTCATTTTACAGGCATGCATTCATTACCATAACTAGATTCCTGTACCTTTTAACTAACGTTAGGTGACTGCAAACATAATTGTTAGCTCACCGCAGTATTTTTGAGGGGGTTACAGTTTGCATTTGGAGTCCTGGTGGCACAGTGGTTGAGAGAGCCTGGCTGCTCACCCAAAGGTCAGCAGTTTGAATCCACCGGCTACTCCTTGGAAACTCCGTGGGGCCGTTCTACTCTGTCCTCTAGGATTGCTATGAGTTGGAATTGACTCCACGGCGAGTTTGTTTTTGGTTTGGGGGGCAGTGGTGGTTCAATGGTAGAATTCTTGCCTTCCATGTGGGAGACTCAGGTTCGATTCCTGACCAGTGCACCTCATGCCTGGTAACCATCCATCTGTCAGCACAGGCTTGTGTGTTGCTATGATGCTGAACAGGGTTCAGTAAAGCTTCCAGACTAAGATGGACTAGGAAGAAAGGCCTGGTGATGTAGTTTCGAAAATCAGCCCATGGAAACCCTATGGATCACAACAGACCAATCTGCAGTTGATCATGGGGATGGCATAGGACCGGGCAGTGTTCAGTGCCATTGTGCATGGGGTCCTCATGAGTCAGGGGCCAACTTGACAGCTGCTAATAACAACAGTAATATGATTTGTTTTGCCTTTGAAATTCTAAAAACCTTTTAAAATAAAAATAGTGTCAAATATTGGTGAGTAGGGTTTCCAAGGAGATGCTGGTAGGTTAGAACTGCCGACCTTTTGTTCAGCAGCCAGGCTCTTAACCACTGCACCACCGGGCTCCTGAGGAAGAAGTATAACTTACTAACAAAGGGCCGGTTGGCCCTTGGGGTCGTTTGCTTGTGCCAACATGGAATCAGAACTGCAGCTTGTTTCAGTGACTCTTTCAGCCGTTTGCTCCCTGCTGGTGATGTCAGGCTGGGGTCTTGTAGCAGCTGAATCTTGACTGTGGTCAGTTTTCCTAGCTCCCATTTCCTTGTTCATCAATTCATGAACTATTTATTGTGTACCTGCTACCTGAAAGGTGCTGTCCTACAAGTTAGGAGTACAGAGGAGCTGTGTGGGGACATGGTGGACCCACATGGAAGATAAAGCCACTGCACAGGGTCGTAGGTGCTAGGTGGTGAATGCAGGTGGAATGAGAGCTTATTGGGGACTAGACTAACCTTGGGGGGTGCTGTCCCTTAGGAAGTGACCTTAGCAGTGCCACCCAAATGATGGTAGAAGAAGGGGGTGGGGGTGTTCTGGGCAGTGCTGGCATACTTGGAAGGGTCTGTGTTTGAGGAGCTGTGTGGGAGGAGGTGGAGAGGCAGTCAGGCCAGCTTAGGCAGGGCTTGTAGGATGGGAATTTGGAATTTGTTTTACAAGCAGGTAGGAGTCCCTGGTGAGTCTTAGGCGGTGTTTGACATGTGTTTTGGAGATGATTGAACTGGTGGGTGGAGTAGGGAGGGAGAATAGGTTGGGGGCATCATCCTGCTTAGGGAGGGGAAATGACAATGGTGTGGACCAGCTTGTTGACCATGGAGATGGGGAGAGATGGACAGATCTGAGAGACCTTTAGGGAGTTAAATGAATAGGACTTTGATGACAGGTTTGCTCTCAGGGAAGGTAGGTTCCTAGCTTATTCATTGCGTGGCTAGTTGGCTGGCTGGTGCTGCCCTCTGTGGCCGGGAACACCCAACAAGGACCAGGTTTGAGGAGGAAGAATGGGCCATGACCCCATTGTTGTAGACCTTCTTGACATGGTTAATGGCATTCCGAAGCTTTCCAAAAGTAATCTTCCTCAGAGGGAGGTTGGTAAATGATGTGCCTGCCGAGGATTGCTGGTGGGTTCAGTGAAATGGCAGTGAGGGGGAGGACCCTTGGTTAATTGCTTGTTGTTAGTTGCTGTCAGCTCTGACTCATGGCGACCCCATGCGTGTGAGAGTAGAACTGTGCTCCAAAGAGTTCTCAGTAGCTGATTTTTCAGGAGGAGCTCGCCAGCCCTTTCTCCTGAGGCACCTCTGGGTGGGTTCACACTGTTGAGTAGTCGAGCATTTAACCTAATAGGTAGCACTTTGTATCAGTTTGCTCGTCATTGACTGAGAATAGAATCCCGAGGTTACCCAGACTTTGTTACATATTGTCCCTCTGTGTCTTTGCATTCTGGAGACCCAGGGACACAATGCATTTTGGAGGCTAGTTATGTGCTGGGCTGAGGTTCCTGGGCTCCCAGCAGAGATCTTTTGGGCCCATACTGCGTTTCTACCTTGGAGGGTTTGTCTTTTCTGAGATGGTGCCATCAGACACACATACACGGTGGCGAGAGAAATGATACATTACTTAAATAATTGAGGAGAAAAATGCATCTTTGTTTAGAATATTTACCTAGCTTTTAGTGGAGTATATATTCACCAGTTTAATACATAGGTTATCTTCACAGCCACTTTGTTCAGTTATTATAAAGAGGTTGTCTGGTAGCAAGTGAGAGATGATAACTGAAATCCAGAAAAACGTCTGAGTTGTTGCCTTTAATATTATGAGACACCAAGTCATGAAAATCCTGATCATTAACCTTCAAACTTTTTTTTTTTAAAATAGAAGTGTTTGTATTTTTGTGTTTGCCAGTTTATGTAGGTAACTATTAAACTATTTTTGTTTTAGATCTGATTTTTGTTCTTGGTATACATAAAGATATTTTTCCTGGGGCTCGTTCTCTTTGGTAGGAGTTCTATTTCAAAGGTGGTTTTATTGTTTTCTTTTCATTGTTTGTTCCTCACAGGCCTTTTTGGTGGCCATTTTGACTCACAGTCATGTCCACCAGGCCTTTCCATGTCTCCTGCAGGCTGGGAAAGATTGTGTGGCTTGTTGTAGGGACATGCTGCGTCTGAAAGTTTTACTCTCGCCTCTGGTGGTTTTGAGTGATTATTTGAATAAATTAAATTCAGGAGTAGTAATGTTCCCACGTGGAGGAGCAGGAAAGCTTGGTGTGGTGACGTCAGTTTCAGATGGGCTTGTGTAAATGACTCTGTGGCTGTTTACTTCTGGTACTGTTTCTTAAATTTGCTCTTTTTAAATTTTCTTTAAAGTGCATTCTCTAGCTTGATCCCATCAACAGTGTATTCTTATGGTTTAAGAAATCATTTCCACCTCAGAGGTGTAGACGCTAAATGGAAAGCCGCATGCAGGCTCCTGTGATGTGGCTTTTAGTGGAAGAAGAAAGAGGATGTTTATTTGGGGCCTGCCTCTCATCCTGGCCGGCAGCGGAGGCAGAGGGGGCAGCAGAGGTCACGTGGTAGATTGGAGTTTTTGACCATGTGTTTTCATCAGTATGGGGTCAGGCAATGAACCATGCTCCCCAAACAGTTACTATAACCCGGGCACCTGTGCAGGGGCAGCCATGGCCTTGGTGACCAACCACCCAGCCGTTGTGTAGGGAAAGGCAGGGAACTGGACACGGGTGGCAGGTCTGACATATCACTTACTCTCCCTGGTCCCCTCAACGGAAAACAGTTGCAGGTTCTACACCATGCTGCAGTATGTCTATTACAGGGCATGTGGTTGCTAGATAATTAATTTTCCCCCTAGTTCTGCAGCAGGTTTGTGGGCTACTTTAACCTTTAAAGAATCCACTTTCTCTTCTTGCTGTCCTTTTGAAAGAAACCCTAAAAATTTAGAAATCTGTCTTCTTACTTAAAACATACATAACACACGTACTTATTTTTCCAACATTCCTAAAAACTATCAGACATCTTCAGCATGATAATAAGCAGACAGGTAGCGCCAAGTCCCTTGCAGAATCATAAACATGCCTTTGCTTCCAAGTCACTTTTCTGCCATTGTACTCAATGAATAATAAAGCCAATTTGAACATAGGTGTGCAGTCAAAACTATACCTTAGTTCGAGATGTATTTTTAAGTTTGTGGGCCTAGCAGTTTATTTGTGGATGGAACTGACAATTTATTGAAACTGTTAAACCTAGGTCCTTAAAGTGAACTTTTTTTCCTGTATTCTGAAATTTCTGTATTCGGAATACTGTCCTGCAGTAGTTTATATTTGTGTGTACATAGCCTTGTGTGTACTTGAAATTTTGCTTTGGCCAATTGCAGATCTGTTGATCTTGTCAGAAAAATCGTGCAGACTCATTGAGAATTTAAAAATCTTGATTAAATCAAGAAACAGCTTTTATTTTCTCCATTAGGTGTTTGTTGGAAAAATTGAATAAAAGGGCAGAAATAACAAAACATTAAAAATAATAGCAATAACCATAATAACTAGCTAACACTTGCTGAGCATTTCAGTCAGCTGGACATTATGCTAAGTGTTTTATGTGGATCATTTCATTTAATCATCACAACAGCTCTAAGAAATCGGTAGAATTATTACCCCCATTGTATAGATGAGGAGACTCAGGCTGAGAGGTTAAATTGCCCAGGGCCAGATAGCTGTAGCAAATGTTGGCGAGGAATTTGAATCCAGGTTGGCCTGACTTCAGGATCTGTGTGTGTAACCATCTGTCTAGCAGTCACCTGGGCTAGCCCTGAGGTTCGTGTCATTGCTATCTTAATAGGAAGACCAAAGCCAAACCAGCTCCTGTTGAGTTCATTCTGACTCATGGTGACCTCAGGTGTGTCAGAGTAGAAACGTGCTCCCTTTTTTAGGGTTTTCAGTGGCTGCAACTTTTTGGAAGTAGATTGCCAGGCCTTTCTTTCGAGGTGCCTCTGGGTGGGTTAGAACTGCCAGCCTTTCAGTTAGTTCATTTAAGCAGTCATGTCACCCAGGGACTCCTTAATCTTAAGTAAAGATCCCTTAAAAACCACCAACACCCTGTAATCCTGTATCACCCCCATTGCTATATTCCAGCAGGCCAGCTCGTTCTCTGTCCGCACCCCCTCTGTTTGTGCCTACTGCATTTGACGTGACCATGTATCTTGGGATTGCCTGCCACCTAAAGTGACCAAATTCCATGCCTTTCACCCCTAATGAAGGAGAGGGAGAATGATTGTTTCTTGTGGAGGGTTTATTTTGTCCTGGCTAAGAATTTAAGCTCTGACGCTGGACAAATCAGGGTGTGAATAAAAAATGAAGGTGATAATAGTACCGACTGCTCGGCATTATGGGGAAGATTACGTGAGATTCTCTAACTAACTCACTTAGAGTATAGCACGTGGCACATTTACTTAGCAGTTATTACAGTAAAACCTGTGAAGGCCGGAACCTGTGTAAGGCAGAACCCCGTCAGAGAAGGAAAACTCAGATATTTTCCACTAAACGAGTGATACAAAAGTGGTAAGACTGCACCCTGTCAAAGGCGGAAAACTTGTGAGACCCGGAAAAACAAGCCAAATTTCAGCTTTCACAGGTTTCACTGTACAGTACTATTTTTAGCTCACTCTTGATTTTTGAACTGATCAAACTATGCATCTTGTTTTTTTTTTAGTTGAAAAACATTTCCAGAAGACTGTAATCCTAAATTATGACTAGAAAATAACAAGCGGCCTGCCACAGTTTTTACTTTTCCTCAGGAATAAAAATTTGAAAATTAATATCTATATGTACCTCTGTTCAGCCATATAACCAGTTGATATTTACCCAGTCCTCTTGTTGGTTACACAGAGGTAATTCGGATATCCAGGCACTAAAAATTACCAATTTGAGGTAACAGTTTCTCCTCTTTGACTGTATATTATCTAAATTATGGCTGTCTTTCTAGTAAGAGTTATTCCTCCTCTCCCTCAAACCTGCAGTTCTCTAAAAATAGTGGGTGATATTATGCTAGGTGATCAGTTATGTGGGCATATTTGATTTGTTCTGGAATATTAGAGCCTTCTGGTTCAGACTAGAGAGCCACAGGTTGTCCCGAAAATCTGGGGGAGCTGCAGCTCCTCAAATCTCAGAGCATTGGACTCAGTCCTTTAATTCTGTTTACTGCTTAAGGAGAGAGAAGATGAGATCTTAAGGAGAGTAGGTCTGGGGTTGGAGGGGAAATGTGAATAGCTTTTGAAGTAGAAAGTGAAAAGGTGAGACCATGGGGTAGTTCCACTACTATCTGGACTGCCATGAAAATGGAAGAGATGGAATGTAGACAATTTTCATTTTATTTGACTTAGAAGTAACTTTAAGGGAATAATAAAACAAATGGGGCAAAATGTAAACAATTGGTAATTGTATATGTATGTATGGGTGTTTCTTGTACCATTCTTGCAACTTTACTGCAGGGCTTTGAATCGGTTCATTCAGGTTTGAACTCCTATTGAGAGTTTGCATTTTCACCTCTGATACACTGAATCAGAACTTACTTTTTAACAAGATCCCCAGGTGATTCTTATGTATAACAAATGTTTAGAACCATTGCTTTCTCAGAACTGGTCTCTAACCAGCAGCATCGGCATCACCTGGGAACCTGTTAGAAATGCAAATTTTCAGCAGGGGTTTGAACCAGAACGAACGGGTCAGAAGCCCTGCTTTATTGCAAGCTTGTATCAAAGTAAAAAGTTCTTCTTCTTCTTCAGTTTTTTTTTTTTCTTTTTAAGCAACAGTGACTCTAAGAAATTGATCTCATAGCTAACATTTATGGAGCAAAAACTTTGTGTGAGTTAGCATTTTGCTAAGCTGCTTGCACGAACTCTTTTCACTGAATTCTGGAGTAGGATTGATCAAAACGCCAAGGTAGGAACTATAATTGCCATTTTACAGATGAAGAAATGGAGTTCTCTTGTTTAATAAATTTGTCCAAGATCATAGCTATTAATGGGAGGAGTTGGAACTCAAATCAGGACATTCTTAAGGAAGAGCCTATAGCATTAACCTCTCTGTAAAATTGCTTTGGACGACCCTGTCAAAATGACCTAGCTTTATATCTAACATAAGATATAAGACCTAGGTGGTGGTTGTTGCCGTCGAGTTGATTCCAACTCATGGCGACCCCGTGTGTTACAGAGTAGAGCTGGTCCACAGGGCTTTTCTTGGCTGTACTCTAAACAGAAGCAGATCACCAGGTCTTCTCTCCTGTGGAGCTGATGGTGGGTTCGAACTGCTCACCCTTCTGTTAACAACTGTTGTGCCAGCAGGGCAGGGAGAGCATATATATCAAGACCTTACACACCTGCGCTTTCAAGGAGGGCAGCTGAGAAGCTGAAAAGGTGTCTATTAATGGATTGTAGTTGAGGCCCCTTTTGCTTAGATGTCATATCTTATCAGTTGCAAACAGTTACATTTAACAGATGCATGCTGGTTGCAAGACTTACTCGTTTCCTAGACCCATTTTTGTTTGTCAGTTCGTGACGTAGCCAACCTCAAACAATTGACTTTTTTCAGAGTCTCTCCCCAGTGCTCAATTCAAGATGTAGTTCATTTCGTGTCTTTTTCTAACCATACAAAAGTAGAGCTGCCAAGGAAGGAACCCAAGATGTTACTTAGGCTCCCAGTCATGGCCCTTGTTCCTCTTATCTACATTAACTTATGTGAAGTCTCAGCCTCTGTGAAATGCTTGTGGACCGCTTCTGCTGCACACAAGACAGCAGGCTGTCTTCTGCCATAAACGTGTCATTTATATAGGTACACAATTCAAATGAATACCTCGGTAGACTTATATGTTACAGGGTGTGTGGGTGTTCTGTTGCTAAATACTACTTTGCCTCATAGAGATAGTCTATGATATATTTCTGGATTCTGTACATGTTTATAGTTATATTTTTCCTGTACAGTTGAACAAACTGTCTAGCTTGAGTGAAGTGAGCTTGCAGCTAAAACTTGTTTTGCTCTTTTTGGTGTACTTAAAAATCTAATCTTTGTCTCAGTTGCTCTTTTCTCGTCCTTCTGCCTCCTTGTCCGATTTAGCCCTAGCTGACCACTCTTGAGCACTCTTGAAACTCCCTGGACCTTGGCAGTGAAGCACCATTGGAGGCGGCTTCCTCAGTTCCTCATTCCTCCTCTTCCCATTCTCTAAACAAGGCCTATACTCAGGGCTTCCATCTTGGCCTACTCCAGAGTCTCACTCTGGCCCTCAGCTTCAGCTCTTTCTGTGTGCATAACCCCTAAGTCTGTATTTTTTTTTTCATCAGCTCCTCAGACTCTAATCTTTAACATTCCCAACATAAAATAAAACTCATGTTTTATGCAAAAACATAAAAGCTTGAAACTCCAAACGCAGTGCTCTCTCTTGAACCTGGGTTCCAGATCTTGAGTCTTTGCTGATGTCATCTGTTTCTGGTTCCTTGATCAGGAGTTGCTGGTGTGGTAGATTCTTCCTCTTCAGTGGACACCTTGTCCTTGCATCTTTATGTCCATTGCTTCTTCCTCTGATGCTGGACCCTCTCTGACATGGCCCCAGCCTGTTAGGCCATTGTTGTTATTGTTGTGAGTTCAGGGGGTGGGGGTGGGGGTGGGGGAGGTGGATAGTCCATGTTTGGGGAAACCTACACTCCCCTCCCCTCCTGTCGCTCTGTGGAAGGAGTCCTCTTGCCCCTTCTCTGGGTCCTCCACTCTGCCCAGGCAGCCAAGGCCTCACTCCCTGACTGCTGGGTTTAGGAGATGGACCCAAGGCTTTAGTCTTGCCTCCTTCTCTGGGGTGATCTGCCTGTGGAGGGGAGCTTCCTGGGGCAGGGCTTGTGGGGCAGCGTCCATGGGCCAGGCCTCCTCACACAATAGGGCCTGACAGGTTCATTGCTGAGCTGGTCATAGGAAGTGCACGTCCCCCTGGCTTCCTCAGTGGGTAGGAGAAGGAGGGCTGAGAGTTATTTTGGCCTCCTGGGACCCCATTGCCCTGTTCCTAGTCTCTGATTGGAACGTATTTTCCCATGGTAACACTGTTAGGGTTTAGTATACCTGGGGTTAATCCAGTGCTTTTGTAGGCTGGCACAATAAGGTCCTTGTTATAATAGTGTGTCGGAGGGAAAATTACTAAACTAGCAACTGAAACCCTTTTGGGAAGGAATTGCTTGCTGAGGTGAGCCACCTAAGGCACTGTGCCGTAGGGCTGATGCCAGCACGGGGAAACCATTTGGTGACACTGGCATCGGTAGAGAAGCCTGCATTATAAACAGGCTTTAAGGAATGAGGTGTCAGAAACTTTGGCCTATCAAAGTTCATGTAATAGCGAACTTTCACATAAAGGGCCCATAGCCAGCATAATTCTATGGAAGGACTTTAATGAACCTGAAGACACAGCAGTGAATGACGAGTAAAGGATTCACTGCTATTTTCAGATTTACAGCTCTAAAGAACAAATAGCAATTCTCTACGTGAGGCTTGAAACCCTGGTGGCATAGTGGTTAAGTGCTACGACTGCTAACCAAAGGGTTGGCAGTTCGAATCGGCCAGGCACTCCTTGGAAACTCTATGGGGCAGTTCTACTCTGTCCTATGGGGTCGCTATGAGTCGGAATCGACTCCAAAGCACTGGGTTTGGTTTGCGTTTTTTTTTTTGGGGGGGGGTACGTGAGAGTTATAGAAAATCTCGTTGGCTTTTGAAAACATGAATGCTCCCGGTGACTTACTTTCCTTCCAAAGGTAGATGAGAACTATGAGCCTGCAGGTCTTCTGGATATTCTTGCGAACTTTTGGGGGGCTAATTTAAGGTTTGTCAAAGGTGTGCTAAGCTCCAGGAAGACAGAACAAATGTTATCCACAGCCAAGAAGTGAAGTTGGACGCACACAGCAGTGTCGAACACTTCAAGGCGGTATGTAACTAAGTGCTGGGAAGGTATGATACCGTCGTGTAGTAGCAGCGGCTCGACGAGTGCAGGCTTTGGGGTGGAGAAAGGAAGATCGGAAAGTATGACTGGAGCTCTCCTTGGATAGGTTGGACGAGCCCAGAAATAGCTTAGCCGCGCCCCTACAAGGTGGCGCCAGGCAGATGTTAGATACCGACAGCGGCTTCCCGCAGGGCATCCTCTATGCTCCGTGACCCGGCGGCCCGGCCTTATGGACACGAACTGCCCAACGTGCCCTCCGGCTCCAAAGCGAAGGTTGCGCGCGTGTGTCATCTGCCTTCCCTCCTTCCTGGCCCCAGGAGGTGGGGCCCAGGAGGTGGGGCCATGCTGCTCTGCCCGGGGCCAAGGTCCTGTCGGGGCGCCCTGCCTGCGCCCTGCCTTCACCCTGCTGGTTATTCTGGCCTACGGGCAGTCTCTTGCGCTGGATCAGAGCGGTGGCCAACGCCCTCTCCATGACTCTCCCAGTATAACCAGCAGGGTGCAGGCAGGGCGCCCCGACAGGGAGCCGTGGCCCCGGGGAGAGCAGCAAGGCCCCACCTTCTGGGCCCAGCAAGGAGGAACGGCGGATGACACATGCGCTACCTTCGCTTTGGAGCCAGAGGGCACGTTGGGCGGTTCGTCTAAGAGGCTGGGCCTCCAGGTCACAGAGCGGAGCAGAGGCCCTGCGGAAGCCGCTGTCCGTATCTAGCATCTGCCCGGCGCCACCTTGTCGGGGCGCGGCTCAGCGCGGGGCTCCTGCTGGGGACTCGGCCTGTCCTCAGGGTCGCGTTCGGGGCTCGTGCTCAGGGCTCTTACTTACACTGGTTCGTCTTCCAGGTACGTGCGCGGGGCGCAGGTCTCGTCTTCCTGGTCTCGTCCTCGGGGTTCGTCTTCGGGATTCGTCCTCGGGATTGATCCTCAGGGGTTCCTTCTTGGAGGTTCCTCCTTGGGGTTTTTTGTCCTTGGGGCTCAAGATTTTCATTTAGACAGGGTAGTTTTGATAGAGGTACACAAAAAACCCATTGTCGTGGAGTCGATTCCGACTCCTAACGACCGTATAGGACAGGGTACAACAGCCCCAAAGGGTTCCCAAGGCTGTAATCTTTTCGGAAGCGGACTGCCCCATCTCTCTTCCTCAGAGGCTGGTGGATTGAACCGCCGACTTTTTGGTTAGCAGCCCAGAGCTTAACCATTGCGCTGCCAGGGCTTCTCTTCATAGGGTAAGTGCATAATGGAAACAGAGTGGAAAGGTTAGTTCGCCAACACGTGATGGATTGCAGTTGAAGGACTGGAGGCAAAAAATCTCAGGCAGCCATAGTAGTCCAGGCAGGAGTGGGGGAGGCGGGTTGCCACAGGACATGGACGGAGAGGAAGGGGGAGAGTCGAGGCCTGGAACATTCTGAGGGAGGGCAGAGGGAGGGACGGGACGAGAACACGGTTCCAGGGCCCAGCGTAGAGCTGAGAATGGCTTAGAAGCCCCCTTTGAGGAGGAAGAAAATTCGGCATTTTGAACATAGATAAGCTCTAAAAATAGAAAAACATTGGAGGAGAGTAAAGTAGATGGAAAAAAAGTCCCTTCAGGCCGGTTCCAACATAAAGCTGCTCATTGGTGAGATTCTGCAAGTTGCAGTTCAAGAAAAGACAACATGTTTAACTTAAAAAAAAAAATACAATCAGACTCTTATAAAAATTATTTTGTAGCTATTTTTCACTTGTGATTTGCTTGGCTATTATAAACATTCTTACAAATAGGGTAGAGTCAGAGTAATATGATGCAATTCTGTACAATATTAATCTTGCTTTCAAATTTATAATAGCACAGTGATAATTTTGGTTACGTAAATCAGAAAACCCAACCTGTTGCCGTGGAGTCGATTCGGACTCACAGCGACCCTATAAGATAGAGTAGAATGCTCCATAGGGTTTCCACGGAGTGGCTGGTGAATTGGAACTGCACAACTTTTGGTTAGCAGCCAAGCTCTTCACCACTGCACCACCAGGGCGCCTCGGTGTATGTAAGAGAGCAATAAAATAGTTACCAGAAATTGAAGTTCGCAATTCACTGTAGCTCAACTTTGTTTTGAATATGTGTTCTAACATTAAGAATTATCTCATGTTTTATACTTTAGCTATGCTCTTCACTTGCTGACAAATTTATTAAAAAGACATACCAACATAATCCATGAGAGAATTAAATCTGTTTCAATAAGACACATCAGTATATTCCATGAGAGATTACAGTAGAGAAACACAGTTGCAGACCGATAGGAAAATAGCAAGATATATAAGTAGGGAAGGAATCTGGGTGGTGCAATGGTTAACTGCTCTGTTGGGTTCGCAGTTCGAATCTACTAGCATGTTCTATGGAAGAAGAATGTGGCATTCTGCTTCCATAAAGACTGTAGCCTTGGAAACTATGGGGCAGTCCTGCTAGGTCATCTAGGGTCGCTGTGAGTTGGAATTGACTGCCAGCATTGGGTTTTGTTTTGGATATAAATAGGGACTGTACAAAAAGAAAACTGTTCATTACCAATAAATGAGAAAATTTCTAAATCATGGAGTGAAAAAAGAAACGTAAGTTAAAATATCTTTATTTCCTTATCAAATTAATGAAGATTTTAAAAATAACCTTGATGTTGCAAGAGTATGGTGAAGACTGGCACCCTCACTACTGCTGAAGTCCAGTAAGTACAAATGTTCTAGAAAGAAATTTGATAATATGTGTATCAAGGCCTTTATAAGTGGCTACTCCAGTTGTACCAGTGATCTCTCCTAAGGGAAAACCTGAAATCTAGTATACTATTATGAATGAGAAGTCACAGCAATTTTTCCTGACACTGAGAAATTGAGTACAGTTAAATTTATGCTATATCCACATTTTAGGATATCATGGGAGGATTACAAATCATGTTTTTGCAAAATACAAAACTTCAAAGACTGGAGTACAAAACTATGTATTAAATATGGTCCTTTTTTTCTATAAATTGCATGCTAAGAACAGGAAAAGACTAAGGAAAATACATCGGAATTTAAAAATTGCTAGTTTGACGCACTGGCAGTTCCACTTCGTCAAAAGCTCTGATTCCAGAGTTGCACAGACCTGGTTTGCATTCCTGCCCTGCCAGTGGGTAGCCGTGTGACGCTGGACAAGTGCCGTACTAGCTGTGTGCACGCAGGCAAGTTATAGGGTTTGTGAAAGACTCGGCTTCCTCGTCTGTATGTAACATGGGGATGCTGGTCATACGTACCTCATAGGCTTAGGTGGATTAGTGCGATAACGCATCCAGACACTTCACACTGTGCTCGTCGCGGTAACATTCAGAAATGTTAGCTATTTGATGCGGGTGGGTTTTAGTATCATCTTTATATTTGCTAATTTTTCAACTGAAGGCTGCTTGTACAATCAGGGAAAATATTAAAAAAAAACCAAAAAACCCTCAAAAAAGCTCTCTGATACATATGTGGGAGGAATTTTTGTGGTGTTTTCAGCATTTCTGTGGTATAGGTGAGACACTTTTGGGCTTCTTTTTTTTTTTTTTTTAAATAATTTTAGCCATTGCATTTCTGAAACAAATACTCCCAACTTGGCATTTTGCCTGATAGTGTTTTCCTTTTTCTTGTATTATTTGGCAGTATTTCTCCTATTCCAAAGTAATTTTGTTGTACAGTAAGTTGCATTTAGAAGAAAAAAACTTTTTTTTTTTTTTTGCTTTCTGAAGTCAAAGGAAACACTAGTTATCTTTTAAAACGTCTGTAGATAAGTTCTGAATTTGCTTAATATCTGCACATTTAGCACTCAAACTTCAGACATATTTAGTGCGAGCTTCTGTACATCTCACCTAATTGTTAAAATGTGTGAGCATGATTTTGATATTTGGGAGGTGGAGGAGAAACCCTGGAAATTTGTGAGCTTGAGTTAAAAGGCTTACTGTCTTGGAGTGGGTTGATGTAGGCTAGGAGGAAGAATTTAGCACCTGGAAATCTTTCACCTTGGAATCTGTCTTTCTCATGGAAGAACCACATTTGGGCAGCATACAGCCTGGAGACATTCTCTGGCTGTATTTTCTTCACAGACGGGCAGCAGCTTTGCATCTATAATAAAATAGCTTCAAAGCTTTTGTCTCCTTGAAGTTCTTTTACCTTTCATTTATGTTCTTTATTATAAATGTTCTTTATTATATCTTCTTAGGCAGAGAGAACAGGATAAGGAAAGGAAAAAAAGACAGAAGTTGTTAACATTGTCACCTGAATTAATTACGAATAAATGGCTTGATGGTAGTATTAAAAACTTGAAAATCATAGAATACATGCAACAATATTTTACTGCTGTATTTTGTGAAATCTAAGGTGGTATCACTTTTAAGATGTATTTCTATTTTGGATATATTCAAATGAGAAAAGAATGTATGTCTTAGAAACAAAACATGGGAATGTGTTAAAAAATAAATCCTCAGTTTGCACCCAGTTAGATTTTTCAGTTTTGTTTACTGAATGAAAAGAAAATGAATGCATCTGAAATGGAAACTTAAGCCTCGAATGTTTAGCAAAAAGATTTCACAGCTGTGTGTTACTTTAATCGCACCTGGTGTCTGTCTATACATCTTGCTATATACTGCCGTGAACAGCACATACCCGGAGTCTGGTATTTCATCGTGACCCTGCTTGGCTACGGCACCTAATGTAAGCAGACAGTGGGCAACCCTTTCTAGTGTTAAGCTGCCAGACTGCTGTCAACACTTTGATACCATAAACCAGTGTCACCGAGACTGTTCAACAAGAATGATGCCAAAATCTATTAAAACACAATAAAACAAGAAAACGTACTGCTAACCACCTAATGCCTGACTTGGACAAATCATCAAGAAGTATTTGAGTATGGATTCTGAGCTTAGCACCAGGCTGGCACTGTGTACATGCTAAAGTAGTCATAGGAATGGTTCCTGTTCATAAAGGGCTTGCAGTGTAATTACTCATTGACACAAAGCGAGGAAGGGCCCACCTCTGGTCTTTCCTACCAAGGATGATTTGAGATTTCACATCACATACTGCGATGCCGGTACTGAAAGAACACAGGGAAGGTAGATTTCCCTAGATCCAGATGTAAAACTACCCTAATGATGTCAAAGATTCCTCCCACCCAAGCCATAAGAAAAAATTTCAGAAAAATAATAGTAATTAAGGAGCCCTGGTGACACAGTGGTTAAAGCAATTGACTGCCAACCAGAAGGTTGGTGGTTCGAAACCACCAGAGACTCCTGGGCAGAAAGATTTGGAAATCTGCTTCTGTAGAGATTTACAGCCTTGGAAACCCTGTGGGGCTGCTAGGAGTCTGAATTGACTGGGCAGCAGTGAGTTTGGTTTTGGATTTTAAATGTATACTTAGAAGTTGGAAGAGGTAGCGTTGCATAAAGGTTAAAGGCAAAGGGTCTGGAGTCAGACGGCCTGGGTTCAAAGCTTAGTTCCAACAGTTATTACCTATGCAACATTGGGCAAATTAATTACCTGCCTGTGCCTCAGTTTCCTTGCTTATAAAATGGGGTTAATAGTACCTGCCTCGGTGCCTGGCACGTACCCAGTGTTATTTATGAATTGAGTTGTGTCCCCCCAAAATGTGTGTTGTAAATCCTATATATATTTTTTTATTATGCCTGTGATTATAATCCTGTTTAAGAATGGGTTGTCTTTGTTATGTTAATAAGGCAGGATTAGTATAGGGTGTCTCTTGAGTCAGTCTCTTTTGAGATACAAAAAAAAGCAAGCAAGCAAGCAAGCAAGCAAGCAAGCAAGCAAGCAAGCAAGCAAGCAAGCAAGCAAGCAGAGATGGGGGAAGATTGATGCCAAGCCACAAGCAGATCTCCAAGGAACCAGGAAACAAATCGAAGAGACAAGGACCTTCCCCCGGAGCTGACAGACAGACAAAGCCTTCCCCTAGAGCTGGCACCTGGAATTTGGACTTTTAGCCTCCTACACTGTGAGAGAATAAATTTCTGTTTGTTAAAGCCACCGACTTGTGGTATTTCTGTTATGGCAGCACTAGATGACTAAGACACCGAGCATGCATTAAAACCAGCCCTTATTAATATTGTCAGGGCCTGCTTTGTTTCTTAGTAAAGAGAGCTCCAAAGTGAGAGGTGTAAAGATTTGCAAAACTTTGGTGTCTATTAGTGGGATTGTGGAGATTTCAGGTAGACAGTAGATAACGCCTTTTTAGCATTGTAGTGAGTGTCCTGCAGTGCGAGAGCAATCAGTTATTAACATCTTTAAACGAAAAAACTGGAAGCATGATTGTGGCAACTACCTGCAGAACATCTTGCTAGTAGTATCTTGGTCAGAGTTTTCTGGGTTTTCCCCTGTATCATGTGGCTAAAGGATAAAAAGATAGAGAGGTTTTAATATGACAGCGAGGGCTTAGGGTATAGCGACATGTAGAGGCTGTGCTTTGGGCAACGTGCTGGGGCTTCTCTGCTTTACCCCAGAGATTTCTGTGGCTTAGGTAGTATAACCAACGATTTCAATGTTACCAAAAAGTTAGATGACCATCCAGAAGAACTGCAGTGATGTCGAAATTGTGTAACATGGGTGTTTTCACTCGTTTGTATTTAGTCACCTTGTGAGAGTAAGCCAAGGCTGGCTTACTCCATTTTCACTTTTTTTTTTTTTAAATCTGGGCTAGCCTGTTCTGCTGTAGCCAGCCCTGCTCCCCAGCCCTGTTGCTATGGAATAGATCCTAACTTTTCTGTTTCCTTCTCTAGAGCTTCTCTCTGTTGCTGGGTGAGGTTGGGGAGGGAAGAGAAAAGTAGGGTAAGAAATAGTGAGGACCTTAAGGAGCTTGTAGAAAGTGTCATCTCCTTTTCCACCCTGCTTTTGCCTGTTTTCACCTTCAGCTTCATGATGGGTGAAATGCATTTTTGTCTTGTTACTGTTTGAAAGCTAGAGATTATTTCAATGGAAATAATTTTTTAATTCCAAACAGCCAAATTTCAAAAAATCATTGGGAAGGAAGCTGAGTACTAAATTGGTGTCTGGTGATTGTTCGCCCCAGGCTCTTACCAGCTGTATCGTGTCTGGGACCTTTCTGGAAGCTTACCAGCTTACGGTGATCATAGCAGCCAGTGACTGTCCTGCAGCGTGTGAAGGTGTGGTTGCATCTCTTGTGGAACTTGTTAGTCGCTGCTGTGTGTTGCCCTGACAGAGGTTGAGGTGCTTGACATTAAACCCAAAGCAGTGGGCATCACAGAATTAGGAGATGAGTGCATTTCGCCTGATGTGAGGAGAGGCTGTCATGTGAAATGACAGAATAGTTGTAGGAACTTCGAAATGTTGCCAGCTTTGGTGCTGGCTAGGCACTTGTTTAAACTAAACTAACTCAGATGGTCTATAAATATGAAGGTTTCCAAAGCTAGATCTGCTGCTGATAACCATTAGAGGCAGTATAACCTAACAGTTAAGGGCATGGGTTCTGGAGTTAGAACCTGGTTCTAATTTAGACACCTCACTTTACCACGTGACCTTGGGAAAATTACTTAAATTCTCCAAACTCCAGTTCCTGAAAAGGAGACCCGTTCCTGGCGTGCACTCTAGATGGGATGATGATGATGATGATGACGATGACAGTGACTACGATGGCAACATTGCAGCCCTGGCAAGCTTGTCATTGCATCAGAATGTAATACTTTTCAGAAATGGTGGGCTGGTTTCCAAGACTACAACAGTCTGTTCATTTGAATTATGTCTTAGTTTTGAGTGGAGTGAGTATGTGAATGATGTATGTTTGAACTGGAAAATAATCTGATGGAAGGTGAACAAACACACGCTCACAGACATAAACTAGAGGTAGTTTAGGACATCTTATGTGATAGTGACAGATACCAGCAGTAATTCAACCCCATCAGCAGACTGTAGGTAAAACAAAAAGAGAAGTTACAATTAATACAGCTTAATAACCAGTAGCAATGACTTAGTCACCGTATATGAGAGAGCACTTATAAAATGTCCATAAGGTTATGGGTGGAGTACCGAGTACTCAATAAGGAATTCAGCAAATGGTAGTTGGGATGGAAAAGATTATGGCTCAAAGAGCGAGTCTTTTCAATCGTGTGGATTTAGTCATCTGTATGAAGCTTGGCGTCTCAGTATCTTTGAGGACTGCCCATTTCATTTCTGGAAAATAAGTGTAAATTCCTTCAGGTTAAGTAGATTATTTTTCTTCCCTCTATTTTAACTTACAATTATACTTGGAAGTATGGTTGGGAATGGATGGGAGTTATGGGTTTTAATGGAGAGGTTATTTCTTACCAGAAGATTATATTGTGTTTTTCCACATGTGTAATCATTATAGCACAGGCTATTTTACAGTATCATATTTCTCTTTTTTGTGTAGCTATCTACACTATATAATGGGAATATTTCTTAGTATAATGGCTCCCTCTTGGAACAACTTTTTATTGGTTTTTAAAGAGCGATTTTTATTTAGAGGGGTGGTGTAGGGTGAGAAAAAACAAACTGCTGATTTGAAAGGTATTTGGTTTAACAACAGCTCCACATGGACTCATGGAATATTTTTTAACCTTCTCGGGGATTTTTTAAAAGCTTCTCCCCTACTTTTTTGAGGGGAGGCACCCATCACCATTGTGGTTTGTTCACTTTCTCTCTAGAGGAGGTTTTTCATAGTGTAGGGCTGGTTGCAGCCTCTTACTCAGTCCTCCCAGTTCCTGGCATGGAGTGGAGACCCGTGCTTTCTCCCCTAGACAGAATGGGAGGATGAGACAATTTCAAAGTTAGCGAGACTTGGTATGGAATCCTAGCTCTTCCGCTTGCTAATTTTATGATTTGGGGAGAGTTACTTAATTGCTCTGATCAGTTTCTTCATCTATAAAATGTGGACAGATGATACTTCAGGGGGTAGTTGTGAGGATTATAGGGTGAGGGTGTATGTGTGTCCAAAGCACCTAGCACAGTGCCTGGTATATAGTGAGGACTTGATAAATGCTGGTTTATTTTTTCCCTACTTTCATACTAATTTTCTATGTGTGGTAGAAAAATACAGAGTTTTCTTATTTCAAATATTATGCTTTTGTTTTTAGAGTATGTGTTCCTCCTGATTTTTCGGTAGGGCGATATGGTCTTTGCATCTGTATCACATCTTGCCACTTGCAGCACTGACTTTGGTTTTCTCTTTAACCTAACTGTTCATTCCAACTTCACAGGGCAAATGGAATCTACTTAGTCCCGTAACTAAGTAAAGCATTTTATGCTAAGACCCTCCAGCAACACACTTTTGAGGAGGTGGCAACTGTGATTTTAGTTGTAAACTTAGAAACAAAATTTCTCATACCAATTCTTTCTCAAGCTTTTCAGTTGCTGTTGAATAGAATGTGAACATGACGAGGAATTCGTCGGGGCCTGTAGCTCCATTCTGGCAGTGAACTATCAGTTACCTGCTGCTGAGTAACAAACCAGCCTGAAACTCAGTGGCCTGGAACAGCAGCCATCTTTTCAGCTCACAGTTTTGGGGGTTGGCCGTTTGGACTGGTCTCAGGTGGACTCACTCCTCTATCTGTGGTCAACTGGTGGTTGATGGCCTCATACTGATGAATCGTCGTTAGGGGTGTCTGTGTGTAAGCAACTGGGTCACATGTCTCATATTCCAGCGGGTTGGTCCCCCCCCGCCCAGCTTGTTCACCTGGCAACAGAGTTGTCCCAGGGGCAGCAAGAGAGGGCAAGGCTAGTGCCTAGCCGCTTTCCAAGTCTGTTTGCCTGAAGTTTGCTATCATCTCTCTGGCCAGAGCAGGTCACATGGCCAGGCAGCGTGGCAGAGGTGGGAGCAGATTGGGGCCCTCACTGTACCTGTCTTCACAGTGTGTGTGCACTTCTCTGGTTTCTTCTACAAAATGCTTTGGGCCAGCTGACAGTCGGCCATAGGACTGAAGTGAAAGGACTAGCAGAGAACGTGTTATGATCTCGTAGCTTTGTCTTCCTCTTATTGGTCCAGGCAGGGTTATGGGAAGGAAACAAAAGAAGAAAACACAACAAGAACAGAAGATGATTTGTGCTTTTGTTTCCCCATCATAGTACTTAAATTTTAGAAGCCATTTTAGGGCAAGTTCTTGAAATTCTATTTGGCTAAGACTCTTAATGGAAGTTACACTCTTTGCCCCCTCCATCAAACAAAACAAAACAAAACAAATCCATTATGCTTCAGTAACTGTAACCACAGAGGTCTCATTTGCTTTACCACATCATTGAATTGATGGTACATTCCTGCCTTGCAGCATAGACTGAGCTCCATGTTTTCGGCTACTTCCTGAAGGGCTGGCCGTTTCTGGTAGTAGTCACTGAAAGTTCTCTTGTGTCATTGTGAACAACTTGTTCAGTTCCTAATCACCCAAGGGTCTCTCTCTCCTTCCCTTCTCCGAGTCTGCTGCTGTTCTGCTCGTCTGAAACATCTCATGACTTTTACCTCCTCCTCTGTCTCACTTGGAAACCCTGGTGGTATAGTGGTTAAGAGCTATGGCTGCTAACCAAAAGGTTGGCATTCATATCCACCAGGCACTCCTTGGAAACCCCATGGGGCAGTTCTACTCTGTTCTGTAGGGTCGCTATGAGTTGGAATCAGCTGAGTGGCAGCAGGTATGTCTCCCTTCATTCTGCCAAATTAATCTCTGTGTGACCACAGCTCAGGTCCTCAATCTGCAGCGGAAGTTCTACACTTAACTGTAGAAGGCCCTCTGTGGCCATCCTCTCCTCTGTCCTTGTTCTATCTACTTTCCAGCATTGCCCACATCCAGGCGGCTTTCCCTGAATTGTGCCCAGACCTAGGGCCTTGTTTTTTTAATGCTCTTTCCCTTTTTTAACGTCTCTTATTAAACACACTCATAAAATTCTCCCGTGTTTGAATGTCCTCAGCCCTCATGTACTAGACTGTACGTGTCATCTCATCTTTTCTAAGGTATTGGCTATAGAATTAATTGTTTTGTGTTCGTTTATTGATCTAAGAAAGTAATGATGACTGTTTGTGGCTGGACGCCATGCTTGTGCTGGGGGTACAGAGGTGAGCAAGGCCACACCAGACGCCCCAGGCCAGTGGGGTAGATGATGTTAATCAGTAATCACACAGACAGGTAAAAGTGCAATTGTAATGTTAAAAAATGGAGCTGTATGTACTTGGTTCTGTGGAGTGTGTGATGGTGGGGCTTGACTTAATTCAGGAGCTGAGGAAAGGCCGACTTACCCGAGGAGATGAGCTTGAGCCGGGGTCTTCCGGCATGAAGGCTTGGTGGCTGCACTGGGAAGAGCTTGGCCTGTACCGAGAACAATGGAAAGTGATGGCTCTGGGCACATCAGGTGCTTAGATGGGAGGAGCTGGAGTGGGTAGGATAAGACCATTGCAGTGGTCCAGGCGGGTGGTGTTGGTAATGTGACCTGGTGTGGTGGTAATGGACAGAGGTGGATGGATCTGAGAAAGATGTAGCAGGTAAAATCAGTAAGACTTGGTGATGGATTGGATGTGGTGAGCTGTAGGGAGAAGAAGGTGTCCTTGGTGACTCCTGGGTTTCTGATTGTCTAAATGGCTGGCTGAGTGACTGATACTCATGGGGTTATCTCTAGCCCCTTTAGTACCTATGCAGATTAATGAGAGGGGCCCTTTCTTTAGGACAGAGGACTTGGCTGGTAGCACATTTGGCTGGGTTTTCACACGTGTTTGCCACCTTCTGCACCATGTGGAGTGAAGGGCCGGTTAACCCACCCAACTGTGTGTAGCACCCCTGGCCGGACACCAAGATGCAGGCTCATTACCTTTCTCTTCTCCCCTCCGCTCCAAACCAAGCAAGGTCTGTCTACTTTTTTCTTTAACTAAATGGTAGAAACTTGGCTTATAAAAACCAAAAACCAAACCCATTGCCGTTGAGTCAACTCCAACTCATAGTGACCCTTTAGGACACAGTAGAACTGCCCCATAGGGCTTCCGAGGAGTGACAGGTGGATTCAAACTGCTGATGTTTTGCTTAACAGAGTGGGCTATATAGGAGAGAGTGAAGAATAACTGAGAGTTTAAGACTCTTGGGAGGGGGGAGGAGGGCTGGGTGGAAGAGAATGGCAGCTCTGTGGTAGCAGGGAGGCAGCAGGATTGTGCAGACTTCAGTGAGTCTGTGAGTTTGTTGTGAGGAACCCCTGAATTTAGCCATAGGAGGGCTCCTATTTTCTCTGGAAAGTAGGAAGTGAGGCTACTTCCAGCCAGAATATAAGTTTGTTGAGGCAAAGAAGTATGTATATAAAGCATACTTATTTATAACTTGTACAGTTTTAGATTAATAGTTACTTAATGGGTTTCATGGACAAAACTGGACTAATTGAAAAGTTAGACTTGCTGTTTGGGGTTAAATATGGGGTTACATCTGAAAGATAGCTCACTGTTTTACCAAGCTTGCAAAAATAGGAAAATGCTAATAGCATATGCAATACTAAATTAATCCTCATTACTTCCTGACCATTACCAACTTTTAAGATACAAAACCCATTGCTGCTGAGTCGATTCTGACTCATGGCATCCCTATAGGACAGAGTAGAACTACCCCATAGGGTTTCCAAGGAGTGCCTGGTGAATTCAAACTGCTGCCCTTTTGGTTAGCAGCTGTAGCTCTTAACCACTACGCCACCAGGGTTAGGATATAAGGTATCCATAAATAAGCCCTCACGGAATGAGAATGAAAGAATTCTTGCCAGTAGTTGGGTGCCTGGACTTTAGAGAACTGCATTAATACCTGCTCTTTGAGGTGTAGATACAAAGTTTCAAGGTGTGAAGAGAACAGAGAGAGGGTAACTACCTGGGTGATGGGACTTAACTTGAATCCCAGTACACTGATCACAATTATATAATAGGTGCCTCACATTTGTACCGTGGTTTATTGCTGTCAGGCACTTAACACACGTTGATGCAATAATCCGTAGAGGACAGGTGGCATTTTATAGAAGAAGAAATGTGGGATTTCCCAGCAGCCATAGCAGGTGAAGGGGCCAACTTGACTCCAGTTCCCATGACTCCTGAGCAGGGTCATGTGCCTGTCCGCATGGACATTGTGAAAGGACGGGATCATTGTTTTTTTTTTTAGTGGACCCAACTTACACAGTTCCAAATAACACAGCCTGCTACAAATACACAGACCCCTTTTCACTGTGTTTACTGTGCGCTTTTGATCTGATTGCTGTAGTAAGTTTTGTGATTAGTATTTTGTGTTTGCTGTTATGCCTGTGAAAAATTATTTAAAATGGTTAAAGTTTGAGATAGGTAATTGAACCTTTATGAATGGCTTAAGCTGGTAACATTTAGGAATAATTTAGTATGACACATTTTTTTGGTTGTTGCTGAAACTTTAAAATCGTGCTTCAGTTGAAACTTTACAGAGCAAATTAATTTCTCATTCAACAATTTATACACAAATTGTTTTTCTGACTTTGGCATATAGCACCTTTTTGTAATATTTAATTTTTTTATCATTTACACTTTTTTTTGTGTATATTTTCTATTGTACTTTAGATGAAGGTTCACAGAGCAAATGAGTTTCTCATTAAACAATACACATATTGTTTTGTGACATTGCTTGCCAGCCCCACGACATGTCAACAGTCTCCCCTTCTCGACCTTGGAAATATGGAACATGTCACAAATTCGCATGTTATCCTTGTCCAGGTCTGGGCTAATTTCTCTGTATCATTCCAGTTTTAGGATGTGCTGCTGAAGCGAGCACTATAGTATTTAATATTTTTAAAAACTTGTAAGAGTGAGTTTTATGATACTAGGGGATATTTTTCTTCCTGACTAGAATTTTGCATATAATGGAAAAGTAGTTTAAACAGCAGGGGAAAACAGACATCTGAAGAGTTTAGGCAGTGGAGGAAGAAAGGGTGGCCGTGGCCCGTTTGTTATATAATTGTGTGCTCCTAGACTTCTTAAGAATAGAGGATCTTGCTCTAATTATTGAACAGTCATAGTAAAAAGATAAACGAGAGTAACACATTAATTTTCAAAACGAGGGTGAACGTATAGTAATTTAGCCATGGTTTGGTTAATTTAAGAAATTTTAAACCTACCAGTGAAACTATCTTACCGTTTTAAAAATCCAGCATGCTAAAAGTTAATTTTCATACCTGAAGAAAAGGGAAGTCCTTTTAACGTTGTTTACTAAGTAACCTACAGAGATATTTTAAGGTGTAAACTGATGTTAGGATTCTGCAGAGGCACTCCAAATCTGTGATATAAAAGCTGATAAATGTTAACGAAAACCAACTTTTGGTGCTGTTTTACATAGTCTTGGAACTTGTTTATTCCTGCATACTTTAATATTGCATCCACCGAGGCAAATATTGACAAAATGAGATTTACTGATAGTGATTTCAACTGAAGTGCCGTGAGCTGGTGCCTTCAGCAGGCACCTGCGCCTGGCAGGCAGCTCTTCGCGGGAAGCATCTGTGTGCTTCCCCCAGTGGCTTCTCTCTAGTCCTGCTCTGTTCGAATCATGCCATTTATTCTCCTACTTTTATGACATATACTGCTTCTGTGAAATGGGACACCTGTAGGTATGTCTGCTAACGTACCACTTATTTCCTTTACTGATGAATGGATTGGACTAATGGAAAAAGCTTACAGGCTACCCTTATAAGAATCTCTTTTGAAGGATTTGAATAGCGATTATGAAGAATTGATTGCCAGAATTAGGTAGCTATTGATAGATGACTCACCAAGCCCTGTTGATAGCAGTCTGCTCTGGCAGACACTCAGGATACATGCATGAATACAAATTGGGGGGTTCCCGGAGGAATCTGCCTTCACGCAGGAGTTAAAGAATGGGTGATCGTTGAAGAAGGTCGTGGTGGGATGGGGAGAAGGGGGAAAAAGTATGAGAAAAGCAACAAAGCTTTGTTTTTAGGAAACAGGAAGAATTTGGTCTGGATAGGATAGAGGAGATGTGAAGATTAGCTCCAGGTGACTTTCTTATGAGCTGGGGCTTATTTGGTTACCAGGGGGCCCTGGCAGGTTTTCACATGAGAGATGCGTGTGGTGGGTACTCCCAATCCTTTCCAGCCTTCTCCTGACTTCCCTGTGCTTTCTGACCCACCCTTCTCCCACTCATCCAGGAACACCAGCTCCACTTCATTTCTGACTTTCACTTTTAATCCTCCATGTCCAGAAAGCCCTCAGATTTTGTAGCTCTGTCTCCCTACCGTGGCTTCTCTGCTTCTTCCCAGCTTTCATTGTCTCCTGGGCCTGTCTGCTGGACTATTGCAAACACTTCTTAAGGGGATTCTCTGCCTCTGCCTGTTCAGATGTCTTTTTAATGCTCACATCTCATTTCACACTCCTACCCCCCTGTTTGCATTTTCCCCTGAAAACTAAATTGACTCCCTCTACCTGGCATCCGGTGCCTTCGTTCTTAATGCCAGCCTGATTTCTCACTGTAGATTCAACTGGGTTGTTCATGGTCCCTAAACCAACATAGTCCTTTCCCTTTTCCATGCCTCTGCTTTGCTTTGCCCTATTTCAAGTACCTTTTTTGTCCATTCAAATCCATCTTTGCCTGCCAAATCCGACTTGTCTTTAAATTCTATTTCAAACACTACCTCTTCTCTAACACCATTTCTTATTCTTTTCAACTAATGCAGTTTCCTTACTTATACTGCCTGCTCTTTCTAGTTATTTGGGGTCACAGGTCCCCTTGTAGATTGCTCAGACAGTAAGTACGTAAGCAAAGTCCTAAACTATGCCCAGCTCTGGAGGTGCCAAGTTAAAAAAGGCAGAATCTCGCCCGCAAATCTCCCGAAGTCCCTGTAGAGTCTTTGCTGGCCCTCCCCTCTCGTGAGAAGACTAATGGCTCCATCCCTGGTGCTGCTTTTGCAGAATTTCTAAGATTGTCTTGGGCTTAATGACGTACATTCTTGTTTTCTTCTATTATGTTGTAAGATCTTTGAAGGCAGTCTCATGATTTGGTCAGAACTGTTACCTTCTAACTAAATTATTAGTGTTAATTCACATGGTGTCATGAATTACTTTCTTCTTTGTCCTTCTGACTAGATTGAGTTCATCAAGACTTTTTTGTTTACTTTTATTCCTAGAACCTTGCACTTGTATCTGTCATAGCATATATACTTTTTTTTTTTAATAGACCTTATTGTTTACAGTAGTTTTAGGTTTACACAGAAAAGTTGAACAAAAAATACAGAAAATTCCCGTATACTGCCTCTTCCCCATCCCTTCCAGCTTCCCCTATTACTTTTAGGTTTTTAAATAGAAATTAAAACTATAAGGGTGAAAGGAGGCTTTAGTTACAGCTTATTATTTATAGTAGCAATGGTAATAGGAGGTGACATTTAAACATGGATATTCTACAGAGCAGTATAAAATGTGTCTCATAGAAATCATTAGTATAAATTCAACTCTTTATAATTCGTTATTAGCAGTGGGATATTTAAGACTGGAGGTTCACAAAGTCATGTTGACCAGTGAAACTATGAAAAGGCTGTTACTGTTCAGATGTATAGGAAAATATCACAATTGAATAGCTGATTACCTTGTACTAAGGACTTTAGTAGCGTGAAGTTTTCAAGGGGAAAGACTCTGTGGTCTGCAGAATAATTTTGTTTTTGTGAAGGTGCTATGAGGAGATTCAAAATGGAGTCTAAAGTGGTTTGAAGGCAAAGTGTAGCTGCCTCATCAGACGCAGCTTTGCGGCCTACTGACTTATAATGAGGGTGGCATGTAATTAGAAATTGTCCCTGTCTTTTCTGAGTACTGATGAAAACCATGGCTCAGAGGTTAATTCAAATAATAATTAATATTGGTCTCTGTCAGTACAGGATGGTAATGAAATCTTGAGTTATTTGATGACTTTTTAAATGTTGAACAGGGAGTGGAAATGGTGTTATTCCTCACATTGATTGTGGAGAAGTGCTAACAACTGAACTCAGTGTGGCAGAATACACTTTTGGAAGGTGTTGGCTATAATTGCTACCAGTAGAAACTGTAACATGGCATAAAGATAGTAAAACAAAACAAAAACCCAACCCATTGCCATCAAGTTGATTCAGACTCATAGCGAACTTATAGGACAGAGTAGAAATGCCCTGTAGGGTTTCCAGGGAGCGCCTGGTAGATTTGAACTGCTGACCTTTTGGTGTGCAGCCATAGCACTTAACCACTAGGCCACCAGGTGTTTCCATAGAGATAGTAGTGTTGTTTTATCTCTTAAAAGGATAGCTATTATCTAGAGTGAGACCTTAGGAGGGCACTAGTAAGTGATCCCTCCATTGTGGGCTAAGGAAGTGTTCACTGCCATTTGTGTTTCCTACTGTATGTCATGCGCATATTATGCAACGTAAAATAATCCATTATATCTTAACGGACTACATATATACATTAAAAACAAAAACGTCAGATGGTCGGTCGACTAAAAAACCTTGCATGTCCTTTTCAGCTGTGGAAGTCAATGATTCTGTAAGTCAGTATCCAACATATATGAAACATTTTTCATGTATAGACTTGGGAGTTTCAAATGAAGTAGAAGATATGTAGTTGATGTAAGTAGGTTATTTTGAAATGCATAAATGTTAACACAAGTCAGTTATAGCTTTACAAAGCTGCAAATGCCCGGTAGAATTGTTTGACTCAAACCATTTCAGTGGGAGGAAGATGTTTAGGCAGGACTGTTCTAAAACAGTCATTACAAATGCTTCATCAAGTAACTGGCCCTGAAATCACAATTTTCTTGTTTTGGGACGTTTGTTGACAGAATTACTACAGCTTGTGGCATGGCGACTAAAGAGCTCGGCTCCTAACCAAGAGGTCAGCAGTTTGAATCCACAAGCTGCTCCTTGGAAACCCTATGGGGCGGTTCTACTCTGTCCTTAGGGTTGCTGTGAGTCGGAACCAACTCGACGGCAATGGGTAATCTCTGAGGGTATGTTTGGTATCATCCTAAGCAACATGATCTTTTATAGAGAAAAGTAACAGCAAAAGAAAAGGAATTTATACAAAATCTGAGGATTCTGAGATGCTTCAGATGCTCAGATAATTGAACATTTCTAACACAGGCAAAACAGGCAGAACGATAGAACCAGCTGTCCTGTACCTGCCACATGGAGCTCATGGCCAGTCTTTTTTTTTTTAATAATTTTTTTGTCCTTTAGGTGAAAGTTTGTAGCCCAAGTTAATTTCTCATTCAAATATTTACACACATTGTTTTGTGATATTGGTTGCAACCCCTATAATGTGATAGCACGTTCCCCCTTTCCATCCCAGGTTCTCTGTGTCCATTTGTCGAGTTGCTGTCACTTCCTGCCTTCTTGTCTTGCTTTTGGACAGGAGCTACCCATTTGGTCTTGTATATTTGATTGAACTAAGAAGCACCTTCCTCATGTGTGTTATTTTTTGTTTTATGGGCCTGGCTACTCTTTGTCTGAAAAGTGGGCTGTGGGAATGGTTTCAGTTCTGGGTTTGCAGAGTGCCCAGGGGCCATAGTTTTGGGAGTTCCTCCAGTCTCTGAATTTGAATTCTGTGCTATATTTTTCTCCCGCCATGCCCGGGACTCTTTGTTGTGACCCCTGTCAAAGTGGTTGTTGGTGATAGCTGGACACCATCTAGTTCTCCTGGTCTCAGGCTGATTGAGTCTGTGGTTCATGTGGTCCTTTAGTCCTTTGGGGTAATATTTTCTGTGCGTCTTTGGTTCTCTTCATTTTCCTTTTCTCCGGGGACCAATAGACTTATCTTAGATGGCTGCTTGCAAGCTTTTAAGACCCCAGATGCTACTCGCCAAATACGATGTAGAACATTTTCTTTATGAACTGTGTAATGCCAGTTGACCTAGATGTCCCCTGAGACTATGGTCCCCAGCCCTCAGCTGCAGCAGCTTGGTCCTTCAGGGTGTTTAGATGTCTAGCAAGCTTCTGTGACTGCCTTGGTCAAGTTGTGCTGACTTCCCGTGTATTGTGTGTTGTCTTTCCCTTCACCAGAGTTGGCACTTGTCTACTGTTTAGTTAGTGATTCTCCTCCCACCCTTCCCCTCCATCGTAACCATCAAAGATTGTTTTTTTCTGTGTGTAAACCTTTTCATGAGTTTTTATAAGAGTGGTCTCATACAATACTTGTTCTTTTCTGATTGGCTTTTATTTCACTTAGTATAATGCCCTCCAGATTCATCCGTGTTGTGAGTTGTTTTGCAGAGTCATCATTGTTCTTTATTGTTGTGTAGTTTTCCATTGTGTGTATGTGCTGTAAGTTGTTTACCCAACTGTTGACAGGCACTTAGGTTGTTTCCATTTTTTGCTGTTGTGAATAAAGCTGCAGTGAACATAGGTGTGCATACATCTATGCGTGTGATGGCTCTCATTTCTCTAGGATATAGTCCTAGGAGTGGGATTGCTGGATTGTATAGTATTTCTATTTGTAGCTTTTTAAGGAGGCGCCATATCCTTTTCCATAGCGGTTGTACCATCTTATATTGCTACCAGCAGTGCGTAAGAGTTCCAATCTCCCTGCAGCCTTTCCAGCATTTGTTATTTTCTGTTTTTTTAATTCGTGCCGGTAATGTTGCGGTGACATGGTATCTCATTGTTGTTTTGATTTGCATTTCTCTAATGTCTAATGATCAAGAGCATTTCTTCATGTGGCTGCTAGCCATTTGAATGTCTTCTTTGGTGAAGTGTCTGTTCATATCCTTTGCCTATTTTAATTGAATTATTTGTCTTTTTGTTGTTCAGATGTTGAAGTATTTATAGATTTTAGAGATTAGACACTTGTCAGATATGTTGTAGCCAAAATTTGTTTTCCCAGCCAGTAGGGTCTCTTTTTACTCTTTCGGTATAGTCTTTTGATGAGCGTAAGTGTTTAACTTTTAGGAGCTCCCAGTTATCAAGTTTATCTTATTGTATTTGCACATTGTTAGTTATGCTTTGTATTGTATTTATGCCATGTATTAGGGCCCCTAGCACTGTCCCTATTTTTTATTCCTTGATCTCTTATCATTTTAGGTTTTATATTTAGGTCTTTTGTCCACTTCGAGTTAGCTTTTGTGTATGGTATGAGGTATGGACCCTGTTTCATTTTTTCATATGGATATCCAGTTATGCCAGCACCATTTGTTAAAGAGACTGTCTTCTCCCCCATTCAGTGGACTTTGGCCCTTTGTTAAATATCAGCTGCCCATAGATGGATGGATTTATGTCTAGGTTCTCAATTCTGTTCCATTGGTCTATGTATCTGCTGTACCAGTGCTAGGCTGTTTTGACTACTGTGGCTGTATAGTAGGTTCTCATCATGGGCAGTCTTAATCCATTTCTACCCTTACCCATTTCCCCCATACTTTGTATTATTTAGAAGCAAATCTAAGATACATCATTTCATTTTTAAACATTTCAATACATAGCACTAAAAGGAAATGACTATTTTAAAATTAAATTAACCATGAAAGCGTGTATGGACATATTAAGATTTTTTTTTTTTAAATAAAAAAACAGTACTCTTGAGAAGGGATCTGTATGCGTATTTTCTGAGCTAGAACATAATGGTGACAGGCAATTTGGGAAGATCAGAAGGTTTAATTTTGTTTCAGCAGCAATCACAGAATTCTTAAATGAGAATGGCAGGATTGAAACATTGTTTGATTTAGATAGCAACTTTCTTTTAAGATGTTGGTGTCAGGATTGTTTTGAGGCCCAGAGGCTTTGGGGGGAGGTGGGAAGTTTTTCAGGAGCTCTTCTGGAGCTGTCGCTGACTGGGGTAAATGAGCACAGATTCTGGGGGAGGAAACCAGGGGAAAAGCATCACACTCAAAATTACCTTCTCCCTGGCCCTTCCCCCACCCCAAAATATGATCTTGTCACACGTCTGTTAAACAGCTTTTATCCACTTCTCATTGCCTTGATACAGTCCAGAAAATCCAATGAGGTTCTAAGGCTCTTTGCCACCTGGCCCACCTCCCCAGCTCCTCCAGGACCCTAGCTCCCTGGGTCCCTTGGGTTAGCTGCCCTGCCTTCATGACTCGAGTGTACTGAGGTGTCTTTTCCTCGAGGTCATTGTAGCAGCTGCCTCCTCCACTGGGAACCGTGTTCATCTTGTCTCCCCTCACCTGGCTGAGTCCTGCCCTTCCCTTCAGTGTGGTCTTGGATGGTGAGGGAGCCCCTCCCTGACCGCAGCCTCAGTTAGGCCCTGGCCACATGGCCTCCTTGCCAGCAGCCTGTCCTGCTTCAGAACACTCGTCCTGCTTGTAACTACAGGTAGTTTCTGCCTTATGAAGTATTCAAGTTACAGCAAGCAGCACTTAAAACTGTCTTTTTTTTTTCATCTCATTGTAGTAATATGTATTACATACAATGTTGCAGTGTATAATTTGCTGATGTTATTCTTAGATGTTCACTTACAGATATATGTAATATGTAATGTTTCCAATCCCCAAAGACAATTAAAGATTGGATTTATAAAGATACCGATAATAAAAGGCAATAATAATGAAAACTAAAAAAAGAAAAAAAAAGGTATTAGACTTATGTCAGAACTAACTTTTATGATGGAGTCGTCAGAATGGAAACCCGTCGTAAGTTGGGGGCTACTTGTACATGTTCCAGATTTGCTGGGCGGGTGGGATGGCAGAGCCTAGTGGGCGTCTAGCTCTCTGTAGATATTTGCTGAACAAATGAGAAGCTGGACAACAGGCTGCAGGAGGGTGGTGGTGGGTGTCTCCAGGGTGCAAGTGATGGGTGGAGATAGGGAAGGGGGACATCCTGCTGGAAAGAGAAACATTCTGTCGGAAACATTTGTTCATGGTGTTGGTGGGATAGCTAAGTGCATGGTCAGTGAGAAAGGTGACCAAAGAATGAGGCCTGAGTTTCACAGATGCTGTTTAAAACAACAGCAGCCACATTGACATGGTTTGCTTCCTGAGAGAGATGAGAGTGGAGAGTTGACAACTTTGGGCTAAACTTAGGAGGACATTTTTGATTAATTGGGACAGAGGAACCACTGCTGCTCTTCTAATGTATATATCCCTTACAGAGTCCATCAGAGAATCTTTTACAGACTCCAGCTCAGCAAGGGAACTTGTCAGCGTTCAGGAGGCCTCGCCTGCACCTAGCTTCTCTACAGGAGCACTGTGTCCTTGGACAGTCCCTTTTGCAGCGGCTGCCTCCTTCACCTGACGGTGCAAGCAGAGCCTTTGAAACACCCTGGAATACTTTACATTAAAAAGAAAAAAAAAAAAACAGATGCATGATATAATGTAAAAAAAAATCTCTGCTAAACTTGGTGACAGGGAATCAAGGCTCATATTTTGTTTCTGATGCCGCTGTATGTATGAGCATAGCAGTTAGCCATTCACGCCTCATTCCTTCATTTGTAAATGGTGGCAGCTTCGTACCCCTTCCCAGCTTATTTCATGGGACCACGTGGCGTGGAATGAGATGACATACGTTAAAGCGCTTTACAACATTCTCAGGCTAATCAGCTGTAATTCATCATCTCCATTGTTTCTAGAACCTTCATCACAATTGGAGTATTAGGTAGAAACCTTGGAATCTTCTTTGACTCCTCGCTTTGTCTCCTATGCTACATCAGATCTTGTCCTCAAATCCTTGTGGCTCCATCTTTAAATTATATGTGGGAACCAACAGCTTCCATCTCCATTTCTGCAACCCTGGCCCGGGTGGCCGTTATTTCTTACCTGTACATGTTATTGAGTACCTGCTAACTGGCCTCCCTGCTTCTGCCTCTGCTGCCTTCAGTCTGTTTTCAACACAGCAGCCAAAGTAACCTGTCAGCACCTACGTCAGAGCATGTCCTCCTCTGCGGAAACCTCTCCAGTGCTCCCTCCTCAGTTACAACCCAAGTCCTTACAGACACAGACCGTGGTTCCTGTGCCCTACGCCAGCCCAGGCTCTTCTACCACCCCCGTGCTGTAGCCACGCAGTGTCCTTGCTGTCCTTTGAGCTTGTCCTCCCCAACTGTCTCTGGTAGCAGCTTCCTAGCTCCTCGCGTTCCTCCAGACCTTCCTTCAGAGCCGCCCTCTCTGTAAAGCACCCCCCTCCCCCCAACTTGTCCCAGCCCCCTTCCATGCTGTCTGTCTTCTCCACTTACCTGGTGACACATGGCTGAACACTTGGCTACTAACCGAAAGGTTGGTGGTTTGAATCCCCACCCAGCCACTCCTTGGAGGCAGGATGTGGCAGTCTGCTCCCACAAAGATCACAGCCTAGGAAACCCTATGGGGCAATTCTACTCTGTCCTATAGGGTCACTATGAGTTGGGATCAACTTGACGGCACCTAGCAATAACAACTTTACTTTTTAGATATTTTGTTTATTTTTTTTGTTTGATGCTCTCTTTGCTAGAATATAATTAGCTCTGTGAAGGGGCATCGTTGCCCGTGAGGTTGACTGACCTATCTCCAGTGCCTACGGCAGGGCTTGGCTGTTGGTAGGTATTCAGTAAATGTTTGTTCAGTAAAAGTGTATGGAAGCAGCACAATTAAAAAAAAAAAAGGTATGGTGGCTAATCATTGGAGGGAAAGATGTCTTTAGTTCTCTTCTTTGTCATAAATGTTTATTGGCATGCTACAGCCACTGAAGCTTTGCAAGCAAGATAGCAAATATTGTGAGAGTATTGCAACTTGCAGGAATTAAAGACATCCTTTCCCTTTGAGATAATCAAATTAGCAAACTAATTAGCAAATTAGATTTTTTCCCCTGACTTAGATTTAGGCTAAGCCTTTATTGGACCAGAGAAATGCATGGGCGATGGTGTGTGTTCCCTCAGGGCGTCCTGTGGGGCTCATGGTGTCCGAATACCCTGTTTACTGGAGGTGGGTAGCTTGGTCATTTGGTAGAGGTAATTCATTCTGTCTTGAAAAGGAAATTATTAGACTTCTGTTCATAACCTTAGAATTATAATGATTTGCCTGTTTGAAAAATGAAGGAGAGTGTGCCATTGTGTATTTTCATTTAGTTACTGGTTATTAGCTGTAATGGAAACACTTTGGTTTGTTATTGGACTTGGCAGTATCTTGGCATAGGACTCTTTTGAGAGCTTACGATTGTTTCTCATTTGTTATTTCAGTGTGTCTCTGGCTCTGTGTATTTTGTTTATCTAGAGAAAATTTTTTTTTTTTTTTTTTTTTTTAGAGAGGCAGCTACTTGTGGTCTTCATGCAGGCAGGGCCTGAGTGGTGGAGCAGCGCGGGAGCTTCTTGCCTCTGACTTTCCTCAAATGCCCATGTAGAATCAGTAGTGACCTCAGCTGTGGGAGGTGTGTGCGTGTAGGGCAGGGGTGTGTGGGGTGAGGGTGTGAGTGAAAACTGTAGAGTAACTAGCAGTGTGGATTGATTGATTGATGGTGAATCTTATGTTCTTGGATAGTGCTTGAATTCTGGACCATCTACTTGACTAACCTGATACCTGTGAGGTAGGAAATTTGGTGGCGACAGACTTCCTCTTTTGATTCAGATCAGCCTACATTATGATTTTAGATGAGTGGACCAAAAATACTTTTTTACAATTCCAAAGCAGGAATAGGGAAAATTTGGGAACATCTTTCATTTTGAGCTTCCTCAATTGTCAAAAATTTAGATTAAAAAAGAACCCATTGCATCGAGTTGATTCTGACTCACAGCGACCCTACAGGACAGAGTAGAACTGCCCATAGAGTTTCCAAGGAGCATCTGGTGGATTTGAACTGCCAACCTTTTGGTTAGCAGCTGTAGCTCTTAACCACTATGCCACCCACCAGGGTTTTCAGAGTTTAGATACCCCACCCAGTGCTGTCGTTGCGATCCCGACTCATAGCGACCCTACAGGACAGAGTAGAACTGCCCCACAGAGTTTCCAGGGAGCACCTGGTGGGTTTGAACTGCCGACCTCTTGGTTAGCAGCTGTTTAGATACGTAGATTTAAAAAAAATTTTTTATTTTTAAAATTTTTGGTGAAAATATACACAGCAGAATATACACTTGTTCAATAATTTTTACATGTGCAGTTAGTTCACTGACAATGGTTGCATTCTTCACACTTTGTCACCATTCTCACTGTTTCTGCCCCTGTTGCGTCATCACTGTTATCTTATATTCTTTGCCCCTTAAAGTTCTCATCTATGCTTTAGAGCTACTGTTGTTATTTCAGCCTCACATAGACAATTCTTCAATAGGACGCAATGCTCAAGACAGACATTCTTTATTTTTTGAGCCAAATTATTGTCTTGGAAACCCTGGTGGCATAGTGGTTAAATGCTACATCAGTTTAAAGATGACTTCATGGGATAGTTTTGGCTCCCAGTTCAAACATTTCCAGGTAATAGATTCCGGGGTTCCTCCAGTCTCTGTGCATCCAGTAAGTCTTATATCCAATATGAATTTGAAGTTCCGTTTCTCAGTTTTCGTCCTGTTATGGATTGAATTGTGTCCCCCCAAAATATGTGTTGTAAATCCTAATCCCTATTCTTGTGGTTATAATCCAGTTAATGAGATGGTGTTAGCGTAGGGTATGTCTTAAGTCAGTCTCTTAAAGCAAGCAAGCAGAGATGGGGGGAGATAGATGCCATGCCACATGAAGATCACCAAGGAGCCAAGGAATAGAAGCTGAAGAGACAAGAACCTTCCCTCAGAGCCGATGGAGAGAGAAAAACTTCCCCTAGAGCTGCTGCCCTGAGTTTGGACTTCTAGCCTCCTAACTGAGAAAATAAAATTCTGTTAAAGCAACCCATTTGTGGTATTTCTGTTATAGCAGCACTAGGTAACTGAGATGCCTCCTTTTGATCAAGAGCCACCTGTTGGGTCACTTACCAAAATGTTCAATAATGGTAGGTGGGCACCGTCTATTTCTTCTGGTCTCATGGCAAGGGAGGTAGTAGTTCATAGAGGGAACTGGACCTACAAACCATTTCCTTCTTCATTTCCTGGATCTCCTCCTCCCTCTGCTGTTCCAGGTGATTAGAGACCAATTGTTGTATCCTGGATGGCCCTATGGCTGTTCTCAAGCTATTAAGACCCCAAGCACTACCCACCGAACTAGGGGGAAGAGCAGAAATTCTAAAAACAATATTAGGCCAATTGACTGGGCAGGCACACAAGACCACCACCCTAAACTCTTGAACCAGGAAAACTAATCGTGTGAGGTGTTTATTTGTAGCTAAGAATTATCAATGGCTGCAGACTTTTTTTCTTTTTCTTTCTTTCCTACTCTTTTTGTTGTAAAATTAACTGTAGCATTTCATTTGTCATTTTGCCCTCCCCCCTTTTCTAGCATACAGCTTATTGATATCAGTTGCAATAATCAAGTTGTATAACTATTATACTTAGTTGATACCAATTTTCCTATCACCTAGACAAGCATTCAGTACTTCTTGTAGAATCAGTTCCCCTTCCCCTGCCCCCAATAACCATTGGTTTTTATACATTTAGCTGTTTTTGTCATTTCATGTAAGTGAGACCATACAATATTTGTCCTTTTGTGATTGACTTATTTCACTCAGCATAAATGTCTTCGGCGTTCATCCATGTCTTCATTTTTCTTTAAGGCTGAGTAATATTCCATGGTAAGTATGTACCACATTTTGTTTATCCGTTCATCAGCTGAGGGGCACTTGTTGGGTTGTTTCCAGTTTTCTGCTGTTGCGAGTAGTGCTACAGTGAACATCAGAGTACGAATAGAATCACTGGGTCATATGGTAGCTCAATTCCACAACAACTGTACCATTTTACATTCCCACAGCAGTGAATAAGGGTTCCTATCTCCCCACATCCTTGCCAGTATTTGTTGTTTTCTGTTTTTTGATCATTGCCATTCTAGTAGGGTTGAGGTGGTATCTCATTATAGTTTTGATTTGCATCTGTTTAAGAGCTCAGCTGCTAATCAAAAGGCCGACAGTTTGAATCCACCAGCTACTGCTTGGAAACCCTACGGGGCAGTTCTACTCTGTCCTGTAGGATTGCTATGAGTTGGAATTGACTCAATGACCGCGGGTTTTAATGACTAATGGCAACGAGCATCTTTTCATGTGTTTGTTGGCCACTTGAATCTCCTCTTTGGAGAAGTGTCTGTTCATGTCCTTTGCCCATTTTTTTGATTGGGTCATTCGTTTTCTTGCGTTAAGTTGTAGTTTTATATATATTGTGGATATTAGCCCCTTATCGGATATGTGGTTCCTAAAGGTCTTTTTCCCAGTCTGTAGGTTGTCTTTTTACTGTTTGAAAAAGTCTTTTGATGAACTCAAGTATGTACTTTCTGTGACGTCCCAGTTATCTACTTTGTCTTCTGTTGCTTGTATATTTCTTGTTGTATTTGTCTATCATTAAAGAAAATTAGGCCATAGGTTGGTTTTTATACCTTTAAAATATTTAGAGCATGTGTGAAGGTTCAAAGATTTATACATCTTTGATCAAAATTTCCTTGAAAGTGAAATATTTATCAGTCTCAGACCAATACATTCTTACATTACAGTGAAACCAATGAGAGCTGGAACTGCCTTGTTTTTCCAGGTCTCACAAGTTTTCTGCCTTTTACAAGGTGCAGTCTCTGTTAGTGGAAAATATTTGCATTTTCCTTCTCTGACAGGTTTCCACCTTACACAGTTTCCAGCTTTTGCAGGTTTTACTGTATTAGTATTGATTAAAAATACTAGCTATAGTTTGTCTCGTCCATTAATTATTAGTTGATCACCTTTTTGTACTCAGCACTCTGGGAGGTCCTGGGATAATAAAGGGGTACAAGGCATACATTGCACAACCCTAAAAAGTCCCACGAAGGAACACAGAGGGCAGACAGGGGCATCCTGCTCCCCAGAATTACCCTGCTCACCTGTGAGGAAACTGAGGCATTGTGAGGTAAAATAATCCAGCCAGGGTGACATAGTTGGGGCAGAGCTAAGATGGTAGCTGTTTGACATAGAAAAAGAAATTGTAATAAATTATTTTTCTGACATCTAGATGATTGTAAGTAATACATGCTTATGCCAAAATTTTAAGCCACCAAACATGTGTAAAGTAGGAAGTGACTGTCTCCACCCCCACAAACACAGGCACGCTAATTATCCTCCTAGGCTCTTTCTGAAATATGGAATGCTTCACGAATTTGTCTGTCATCCTCGCACAGGGGCCCTGCTAACCCTCTCTGCACTTTTCTAGTTTTAGCATCTGTGATGCTGAAGCAAGCACCCCTTCTAGGCTTTTTAGTGGAAGGAGGGTTTTCACAGTGTAAACATACAATACGTATGTGACTTCCTTTTTTCAGAGAACTGGTTGAGCTTCTCCTATCAGTACATGGAGCTCTACTTTCTTTTTAAATAGCTCCAACAACTATACCGTGTTCCACAGAACTTCCTTTTTGTTCCCCATTTTGGTGGAGAGTTAGGTAATTGCCAGTGTTTCTCTACTGAGCAGTGTTGGGGTAGAGAGGAGGCTTTCCGTACAGCTCTTGTGCACCTTCAGGATGGATTCCTAGAAGGCGGAATTGCTTTAACTATGAGACGTGGTCTTGTGTTGCTCCCCTGAAAGGTGCGATCTGTTTGCAGCCCTTTCAGTGGAGCACGACTTGCCTGTTTTTCTCCAACTCTGGAATTATTGGTCTCTGCCAGTTTGGTAGGTGCATTTCTTTATTGCTGTGAAGTTGAGTATCTTTCCATGTGTGTTTTTTGAAGCCTGCCCTCGTGACTGTTGTACC
Source organism: Loxodonta africana (assembly GCF_030014295.1). Classification (NCBI taxonomy): domain Eukaryota; kingdom Metazoa; phylum Chordata; class Mammalia; order Proboscidea; family Elephantidae; genus Loxodonta; species Loxodonta africana. Next base: position 9,920,492 of record NC_087355.1, read on the forward strand.
TCTGGCCTCTAGCTCCCGTGGTCACTACCTGTGATGGAAGGAGAGGTGTGCATCTTGTGTTCTCATCCATTCTAGGACAGGAGAGGTGACAACCACGGGCTCAGACAGCAGTCTCAAGGATTATTCCCATTCTGCCACTTTTCCATGGCAGGCCACTTAACCTTTAACTCCTCGGTCCCCACTCCTGTGCTGAGGATGACAAGGATTAAATGAACAGGGGCATCTGAAGCCTGAGCACGCCCGGCCCACCAGTCAGTGCTCAGGAGGTGTGGGCCACACCCTCATCGCCAGGCACCAGCGTATGAAATGACATTCCCTCCTACTTCACTTCCCTGTTTGCATCCCCAGGAATCCTGTTCAGCTGCTTTGGATCCTTGTCAGAGCTGGGATTCCCTTGACAGTTGCTCTTTCTTTCTTTGTTCCTTCATGTCACTGGTTCTGCAGGGGAGGTCCCAGACCAGCGGCCTCAGCCTTGGTGTGGGGCTGGAGGATTTCACTTCTGAAGTTGGGGAATCACTGTACTAGCATATGGGAGCCTGTTTGTGGTATCGTTGCTTCTAGGCCAGCGGCCCAGATGTCAGAATGACCTGGAGGGCTTGTGAAAACACAGATCGCTGGGATTTATCTCTAGAATTTTGGACTTAGCAGGTCCGGGTCAACCTGAGAAGTCGTATTTCTAGCAAGTTTCCTGGTGATGCTGATGCTGCCGATGTGGGACCACACTTGGAGGGCCACTGCTCTAGGACACGTTGGCGAAGAAGCTCCAAGAAGAACACTTGTGGTAGGGGTCTGAGCTCTTTCACTCAACTGTAGAAGCCATCTCAACTCTCAGAGCCTCAGTCTCACCACTTACACAGTGGGGAAAATGTTTATCCTGCACATCTGATAGGGTTGTTGAACCAAGATGCAAGATAAAAGCTTTTGGATCCTCCTGTGATCTTCATACAGAGTAGCTGAGGTAGGATAGAGGATATTGCATTCTTTTTTAAAAAAGAGAACAAGCGAATGAGTGACAAAGTATTTTAATCATAAGCAGTGAAGCAAGAGTAAGGTGTTCCTTCCTTTTCTTCACTGTATACTGCTGGTCATCTGCTTTGCTGGCTGTTGGGACTTTCTCTTTACCTACTTCTCTAAAGTCCTTACCCCACCTGCTCTTAAAAGCCAGACTTTTTAGCCAAGTGGCCCTTATTGTGGAGGCTGCAATTCCTTCTTCTGACTCTTCCTTGTCAAGGATGTCTGGGGCTTTTTTGGTGATTGGGGCAGTGGAAAATACTGAGTTTGCCATGTTGAAAATGCTTCATGATGTAAATGTACATACAGATATTTCACATTTTCAGTGATGCCATTGACTAACAATAAGGGAGCTAATCATTTAGAGCCACAGTTCTCAAATTTTCTGGTCTCAGGACCAATTTACACTTTGCTTGAGAACCCCAAAGAGCTTTTATTTATGTGGGTTATATGTATTGACATTTACTGTATTAAAAACGAAAACTGAGAAGTTTAAAAATATTTAAAGTAACAGTAAATTACATGAGACTGTAAATAATATACTTTTTATGAAAAATAGTTATTTTCCAAAACAAAAAATGTTTAGTGAGAACATGTGATGTTACATTACATTTTCTGTAAACCGTTTTAATGTCTGGCATAAGCGGAGTCAGCTGGATTCTCAGATCTGCTTCCATATCCAGTCTGTTGTGATATGTAGTTTTGGTCGAAGAACATGAAGAAAATCTGGCCTCATGCAGGTGTGTAGTTGGGAAAGGGAGGAATATTTGAGTAGCCTTTTTCAGGCAATTTGGTACTGTATCACAGCTGTACAAGGAGTAGCTTCTTAGAAGATTTGATGCAATGTAGAATCTGAAATGATATCAGCGGAAAGTTTTTGTACTTGGTTTCATTGGCATTCATTGGTGTCTCTTGGCCTTTAAATGGCTCTTTTATCTGTGCATGGTTTTGTGGTATCTTGTATTGGTCGTTTGGAAAACATTGGTTCAGTGAGTTACACACATCTTTCAAGTGTTGACACATTTCACTGTACACTATGTACAGAAATCTCATTTATTAACATCACCACCTGTGTCGAAAAGCCTTAAAGTATTGGGAAGCTCTCCTGTTCATTGTGGAAGATCTAGGCTCTCCGAAATAATGATACTTGCTTGAAAACTGGCAACAAAACTGTCCGTTGTTTTCCTTGAAGTGGCAGACTTATTTTGTTCATTTGTGAGAAAACGCTTGCCAAATACTGAAGTCTGAATAACCATACTTCGTCAGTCGGTGTTTTTCAAGCAAAAATGGCATCCCGTGAGAAAAGCTTGCACCTCAGCTGCACAGTTGCCTTTCTGCAGTAACAGAGCAGGAGCACCCTATGTTCCTGGCCAGCAGCTCCCATGATGAGCATGCACTTAGCAATCTCAATGTTGTTGGGTGCCATTAAGTCAGTTTTGACTCATAGTGACTCCATGTGATGCACAATTGCTTTTCTAGAGAATTTCATCAAGGACATTCTTAAGTGAAACTGGCAGCCCCCTCACCCCAAGTGCTTGGCAGGGAAGGAGATAATTACTGATGGTGCATTGTAGGATCACTGCCTAGATTCGTGCTGGCAAAGGTGCCGGCAGTTTCGTACACGACTGCTTTTGCACTTGTGGAAATGTCAACACCAGGAAAACTTCTTAGTATTATTATGAAAATAGTTTTAATCTTGTGCAGCCCGTGACAGGTCTCACTTGGCCCCAGGACACATGCTTGGGCTGCCTTTTTTTTCTTTAATTTTTATCGTGCTTTAAGTGAACTCAGTTTACAAATCAAGTCAGTCTCTCATACAAAAATTTATATGCACCTTGCTATATACTCCTAATTGCTCTCCCCCTAATGAGACAGCCCGCTCCTTCCCTCCACTCTCTCGTTTTGTGTCCATTCTGTCAGCTTCTAACCCCTTCTTCCCTCTCATCTCCCCTCCAGATAGGAGATGCCAACATAGTCTCAAGTGTCTGCTTGATCCAAGAAGCTCATTCTTCACCAGCATCTTTTTCTGTCCCATTGTCCAGTCCAATCCCTGTCCTAAGAGTTGGCTTTGGGAATGGTTCCTGTCCTGGGCTAACAGAAGGTCTGGGGGTCATGACCACCGAGGTCCTTCTAGTCTCAGTCAGACCATTAAGTCTGGTCTTTTGATGAGAATTTGGGGTCTGCATCCCACTGCTTTCCTGCTCCCTCGGAGGTTCTCTGTTTCATTCCCTGTCAATGGTTTTAGCCGGGAACCATCTAGTTCTTCTGGTCTCAGGATGATGTAGTCTCTGATTTATGTGGCCCTTTCTTCTCTTGGGCTCGTAATTACCTTGTGTCCTTGATGTTCTTCATTCTCCTTTGGTCCAGATGGATTGAGACCAATTGATGCATCTTAGATGGCTGCTTGCTAGGGTTTAAGACCCCAGATGCCACTTTCCAAAGTGGGGTGCAGATTGTTTTCTTAATAGATTTTATTATGCCAATTGACTTAGATATCCCCTGAAACCATGGTCTCCAAACCCCTGCCCCTGCTATGTGGGTATTCAAAGCATTCAGTTTATTCAGAAAACTTCTTTGCTTTTGGTTTAGTCCAGTTGTGCTGACCTCCCCTGCATTTGGGCTGCCTTTGGAGAACCGCTTGTTCTCTTGGTGCTGCAGGGGCTTGCATCTGGACGTTGGACTGTAAGGAGCCACTGAGGCTGGCCTTGGCTCACCTTGCTGGTTGTTTTGTCCGTATACTTCCCTTTGCTATCCATATTTGGCTGTCACTCTGTTTTATTTACCTGTCACTTGAGCGGTTTGTATTATTTGGTTTTGGAAAAGAAATCGTTTTTTAGAACATAGGTGTTTTGGTCTTTATCTTGGTTATTTGAGAAAGTTTATCCTTTATGACGTTAAATCAGTAACTTTTTAACTAAAAATTTAGATTAGTTTAAATAAAAATAGGTACCCAGCTTTCTGTCGTAGTCCTTAAAAACATCTACCTCTCCATCTACTCTGAACCAAATGGCTTATGACATATGACATGCAGCCCTAGTCTGGAAGGGGTGCAGTGGTCAGGAATGGCGGCAGACAGGCAGATATCCTGTGTAGACAAGGGCCACTCGGTGACATTCGGGGAGGCGGGTACTCTGCTGGTTAAAAGGGAAAAAAATCCCTACAACATAATTGACTTAAAGTGAAATACACTAGTAGTTACGAAAGTGAGTGTTGCTTCCTTCAGAGTAGTGACCTTGGAGACAGTACAGTACATCCAGTGAACATGCCAAGGTTTGGCATGGCTTCCAATGCTGCCTTTTAGAATTTTTCACGTTGTGATTTTATCTTACTCCACAGATTGTGTCTGGATGTACTGTTTTAAAATCATATTGCATCAAAGTCTATTAATACTTTCCCGAGTACATACGAATACAGTTTTGTAGTCTGAGAGGACCTTGTTGCTCACCTAAAAACAGTGGACACGTTTTTAGTTTGGGAGATTTATTACAGTGCGGAGCCCTGCTGGTACAGTGGTTAAACATTCAGCAGCTAACCAAATGGTCGGTGGTTCAAATCCACCAGCCGCCCCTTGGAAACCCTAGGGGGCAGTTCTGCTCTGTCCTGTGGGGTCGCTATGAGTTGGAATTGGCTCAATGGCAATGGGTTTTTTTTTGTTTGTTTATTACAGTGGAACCCAGCAAGGTCTGGGAGCAAGTGCTCATCTGGGAGTCAGAGACCTGCGTCCTCGTCCTTCTCTCCCTCGGACTAGCTGGATGAAGCATGTAACTTCTCACCACCTCTAGCTGTGATTGCTTGGATCTTGAGTCTTAGCTGTCATGTTCCGTGGCTCACAGGTTCTAGCACCGTGGAGGCAGGATTCCCTTCCCCGTCTGTAGGCGGACCGCTGCGTGGCTGCTCTGCAGCCTTCCCTTCCCCGTCTGTGAGGCGGACCGCTGCGTGGCTGCTCTGCAGCCTTCCCTTCCCCGTCTGTGAGGCGGACCGCTGCGCGGCTGCTCTGCAGCCTTCCCTTCCCCGTCTGTGAGGCGGACCGCTGCGCGGCTGCTCTGCAGCCTTCCCTTCCCCGTCTGTGAGGCGGACCGCTGCGCGGCTGCTCTGCAGCCTTCCCTTCCCCGTCTGTGAGGCGGACCGCTGCGCGGCTGCTCTGCAGCCTTCCCTTCCCCGTCTGTGAGGCGGACCGCTGCGCGGCTGCTCTGCAGCCTTCCCTTCCCCGTCTGTGAGGCGGACCGCTGCGCGGCTGCTCTGCAGCCTTCCCTTCCCCGTCTGTGAGGCGGACCGCTGCGCGGCTGCTCTGCAGCCTTCCCTTCCCCGTCTGTGAGGCGGACCGCTGCGCGGCTGCTCTGCAGCCTTCCCTTCCCCGTCTGTGAGGCGGACCGCTGCGCGGCTGCTCTGCAGCCTTCCCTTCCCCGTCTGTGAGGCGGACCGCTGCGCGGCTGCTCTGCAGCCTTCCCTTCCCCGTCTGTGAGGCGGACCGCTGCGCGGCTGCTCTGCAGCCTTCCCTTCCCCGTCTGTGAGGCGGACCGCTGCGCGGCTGCTCTGCAGCCTTCCCTTCCCCGTCTGTGAGGCGGACCGCTGCGCGGCTGCTCTGCAGCCTTCCCTTCCCCGTCTGTGAGGCGGACCGCTGCGCGGCTGCTCTGCAGCCTTCCCTTCCCCGTCTGTGAGGCGGACCGCTGCGCGGCTGCTCTGCAGCCTTCCCTTCCCCGTCTGTGAGGCGGACCGCTGCGCGGCTGCTCTGCAGCCTTCCCTTCCCCGTCTGTGAGGCGGACCGCTGCGCGGCTGCTCTGCAGCCTTCCCTTCCCCGTCTGTGAGGCGGACCGCTGCGCGGCTGCTCTGCAGCCTTCCCTTCCCCGTCTGTGAGGCGGACCGCTGCGCGGCTGCTCTGCAGCCTTCCCTTCCCCGTCTGTGAGGCGGACCGCTGCGCGGCTGCTCTGCAGCCTTCCCTTCCCCGTCTGTGAGGCGGACCGCTGCGCGGCTGCTCTGCAGCCTTCCCTTCCCCGTCTGTGAGGCGGACCGCTGCGCGGCTGCTCTGCAGCCTTCCCTTCCCCGTCTGTGAGGCGGACCGCTGCGCGGCTGCTCTGCAGCCTTCCCTTCCCCGTCTGTGAGGCGGACCGCTGCGCGGCTGCTCTGCAGCCTTCCCTTCCCCGTCTGTGAGGCGGACCGCTGCGCGGCTGCTCTGCAGCCTTCCCTTCCCCGTCTGTGAGGCGGACCGCTGCGCGGCTGCTCTGCAGCCTTCCCTTCCCCGTCTGTGAGGCGGACCGCTGCGCGGCTGCTCTGCAGCCTTCCCTTCCCCGTCTGTGAGGCGGACCGCTGCGCGGCTGCTCTGCAGCCTTCCCTTCCCCGTCTGTGAGGCGGACCGCTGCGCGGCTGCTCTGCAGCCTTCCCTTCCCCGTCTGTGAGGCGGACCGCTGCGCGGCTGCTCTGCAGCCTTCCCTTCCCCGTCTGTGAGGCGGACCGCTGCGCGGCTGCTCTGCAGCCTTCCCTTCCCCGTCTGTGAGGCGGACCGCTGCGCGGCTGCTCTGCAGCCTTCCCTTCCCCGTCTGTGAGGCGGACCGCTGCGCGGCTGCTCTGCAGCCTTCCCTTCCCCGTCTGTGAGGCGGACCGCTGCGCGGCTGCTCTGCAGCCTTCCCTTCCCCGTCTGTGAGGCGGACCGCTGCGCGGCTGCTCTGCAGCCTTCCCTTCCCCGTCTGTGAGGCGGACCGCTGCGCGGCTGCTCTGCAGCCTTCCCTTCCCCGTCTGTGAGGCGGACCGCTGCGCGGCTGCTCTGCAGCCTTCCCTTCCCCGTCTGTGAGGCGGACCGCTGCGCGGCTGCTCTGCAGCCTTCCCTTCCCCGTCTGTGAGGCGGACCGCTGCGCGGCTGCTCTGCAGCCTTCCCTTCCCCGTCTGTGAGGCGGACCGCTGCGCGGCTGCTCTGCAGCCTTCCCTTCCCCGTCTGTGAGGCGGACCGCTGCGCGGCTGCTCTGCAGCCTTCCCTTCCCCGTCTGTGAGGCGGACCGCTGCGCGGCTGCTCTGCAGCCTTCCCTTCCCCGTCTGTGAGGCGGACCGCTGCGCGGCTGCTCTGCAGCCTTCCCTTCCCCGTCTGTGAGGCGGACCGCTGCGCGGCTGCTCTGCAGCCTTCCCTTCCCCGTCTGTGAGGCGGACCGCTGCGCGGCTGCTCTGCAGCCTTCCCTTCCCCGTCTGTGAGGCGGACCGCTGCGCGGCTGCTCTGCAGCCTTCCCTTCCCCGTCTGTGAGGCGGACCGCTGCGCGGCTGCTCTGCAGCCTTCCCTTCCCCGTCTGTGAGGCGGTCTGCTGCGCGGCTGCTCTGCAGCCTTCCCTTCCCCGTCTGTGAGGCGGACTGCTGCGTGGCTGCTCTGCAGCCTTCCAGCCCGTTCCCTCCAGCCCTGTCTCCTTAGCAAGGAAGCAGGCTTCTTGTGGTTCTGGTTTTTGAAAGGAGCCTTTTGATTCTTAATGCAGCAGGTAGTTTAGAACTTGGCGTGACTGCAGTTGAGTTTTATGCTGTCAGCTCCTAATCCATATACCCGCTTTGTTTGGTGGGTAAAACTGGGGAACAAGAAAAGTCAGGTGACGGGTTAAGACTGATGCAGAACTGGGACGAGAGCAACAACCAGCATGTACTGACTGGCTGCTGTGGGCAAGGCGTTTTGAATGGCTGCTTGTGAAAATTCCATGACATTGCTTCCCCAGCAGCCCTTTGAGGGATGTGATGGGATACTTATTTTCATAGATGAGAAAGCTGAAGTTCAGGGAGCTGCCTGAGGTAGAGAGATAGTGTTTGAGCCAGATCTAGGTGGCTGCAAAGCTGGTTTTCCCTACATTTCTGGATGGAGACCTTCCCACACCCCTCCCCTAACCATGAGACTTCTTTCTTCTCTGTGACTGTTTTAAGCTCTTCTAAGGTATTGAAGAGATGTTATGATGGGACATCATTAATTTTTGATGAGAGTTGGTGATTTTATAAATAAACTGCTTAACATTTATGGACTTAATTTTTGACAATGGGCAATAAAAACGTAGATGAGAGAATGCTGATGTTAAATCATAAACTTGGGTTGAAAAGGGGTCTACCTCAGGGGATTGGCTGTGGAAAACTGCAGACAGATGTGCTTTGTTTGGGCGAGTTAAAACAGTCGACAGGATGTGCCAGTGTGCGACATTCGGATGTTCCCAGTTTGCCTTTCCACATCAAGAACCAGAAACTCAATGTTTTGTGGATTATTTATTTTAAAAAATGCGTATATTTTATTCCCTTAGCAAACTCCTAGGGTACCTGCTTTGCCCTGGCTGTCGTGATGAGCACTGGGCACAAGAGGAAGCATGATCACCCTTCGTGAGCCCACGGCATGGGACGTGGGGGGGGCCTCTGGGATGGTTCTCCCCTCCCTCCCTGTCTCAGGGGAGGGCGCCAGGTGGGCATGGTGCTGGAAGCCCTGCATTGCAGATGTGTAAACACTACTGATGGCTGTTGTAAGGGCGAGAGATGTGCTGAAGGAATGTTCTGTGACCTCTTCTGAGTTGTGGACTTTGCAGTCAAGGATCGTTTGCAGATCGCTTTTGTGGTTTCTTGAGGAGAGACCTCTTCCATCTACATGGTCAGGAATTCTCGGGGAAGAAGTGTCCCCAGGTAGATCTTTAAGACCAGTTAGCAAAGAATGAGAATTCTTATGTGTTTTTTCATATTACTCAGCATACTTTTTGGAAGAATTTGAAGCAACGAAGTCATCCTCACAACATCTCTGATGATGAGAGTTGATGATATTAACCTAATTTGTTATTGGAAGAAGTTTAAGGAGGTTACTTGCAAATTTGTTCAGCAAATAAATGGGAAATGGAAGGAAAATATTTAGCATCTGGTTCAGTGCATTATAGGATGCCTTTTGGTTTTGTTCTGAACCCAGAAATTGGTATTTTAATGGAAGCATTCTGATTTTATTCCCAAAGAGCTCATGCTCCTGGTGACCAGGAGGGAGAGTACCCTGCCCCACCTGGCCGTTCCGACAGAATTGCTTCAGGTGACTTCTTCCACTTTGAACCAACACTCCTGACGTTTGGGAATGTGCCCGGGAGGAGTCTGAGGCCTTTTTTATAGAGATAGTACCTGCAGGGTTTTCCCTGGCCTCGACTTCCCTTCTGTAGGGGTCTGAAGCAGAGGGATTTTCCATGACACCCCGGGATTGTAAGTGAACATGCGAAGAGAAGTAGCTTATGACACTAACGCTGAAATACACAGCATTTGCCATATAAAAAAACAACAAAAACTCACCAATTGCAGTTGACTCATTTCGGACTCATGGTGACCCCAGATGCGTCAGAGTAGAGCTGTGCTCCACAGGGTTTTCACTGGGTGATTTTATGGAAGTAGATCACCAGACTTTTCTTTCATGGCATCTCCAGGTGGAATCGAACCCCCAGCCTTTCACTTAGCGCTGAGCATGTTAACAGTTTTCACCACTCAGGGACTCTGTTTACTTTGTGAACTCTGCTTACTATGCTAACTTATCTTTAGGGAGAAGTAGTTACTTTAGAATTGTTAGTAGTTCCCTGGTAAATTTTGTGTTTGAAACTGAAGCTTCACTGAATCATTTACATATTTGTACATCGAGTTATCTGCGTAATTGCTTTTTTACTTATCAGCGGTCTGTGCTTCTTGAACTTCTGGTTATTTTTTTCTGTCACCAGAAACATGACTTTCAGAAGAGGACAGCTATTCTTTGCATATTTCTAATTGAGAAGCTAGTTAGCTGAGAGTCACGGTGGAAGGGCAGCTCACCATCTGTCCAGCCCCTTTTCCTGTCCTCAAACCCATTGCTGTTGAGTCGATTCGTACTCATAGCGACTCTGTAGGACAGACTACAACTGCCCCACGGGGTTTCTAAGGAGTGGCTGATGGATTTGAACTGCTGACCTTTGGTTAGCAGCTGTAGCTCTTAACCACTGCACCACCAGGGCTCCTTCCCCTCTTCTACAGATAAGGGAACAAATCCAGAGGCGTTAAGTGACCCCATCAGGGCCACACAGCCTAGTCTGCATATTTACATGTTTAAACTTTTCACATCCAAGCAGAAAATGTTTGATCATCTGTACTGAGTAGTAATGATGAGCTGGGTATCCAGCCGAGTGCTTTATGTGCATGACCTAATTTAGAGGGATGGTGCCTGTGTTTTATCGAGAGAACATGGAGTTCTAGAGAGGGGTGAGTCACTTTCCAGTCGGCTCTCAGACCTTCACTGAGCTCAGAGTGCCCTTTGCATGTGCCTTTTTGTTCTGCCGATTCTTTCCTTAAAACTCACACCTCACCACCACCACTGCCCTCCGAGTCACCACGCCAAGAGAAGACATCAGCATGAGACTGCACCAACTCCTCCTTTAGCCTCTGCGTCTGTCCGCACGTCTTTCTGCGTGTCCCAGCGAAGAGGCGGAAATCCTGTCTCGCCTCACCTCCTCGGCGACCTCATTCTGTAACCCCCCTACTTTCTCTGCCCTTCTCGGATCTGTCCCTCTCTGTGGGCCCATATATTTTGTTTAACAAATGCTGCAAAGTGCTTACTACGTGGCAGGCACTGTTCTGAGCACTTTGTAAGCATCAACTCACTTAATTCTCTTAATAGCCCTCTGGAATAAACACTTCAAACTGAGGCACGGACGTGCCCAGGGCTAAGGGGCCCTGTTTGAAGGCAATCCCATTCCTCTCATTTTAAGGAGAGGAACACCAGTGCTTGACTGATCCCCTTCCACGAAGGCCCCATCTGTCTTTTTGCCTTCTCAGCTGAATGTTGGGAGCTGTTGACATTGCCGTTCTCCACCCATCAGCACCTTAACTTGAGCACAGCTGAGCTTCTGGTCCACTATTTAATAGCAACTACTCTTAACAAAATTACTAACAGCCTCTTGTTGCCTCTAATGGACACTTTTCTTACTTTCCTTCTCTGTAGCACTTGAACTTGGTGATTACCACCTTCTGAAAGCTTTTTCTTGGTTTTTCCTTCTCTTGTTGCTGAGTCTCCTGCCTGCTCTATAAGCATTGTTATTCTTCAAGTCTCTGCCTTTTTTCTCACTGTCAGTATGTTCTCTAGGTGAGTGAACTTATCTGCTCCAAAACTTGACCTTCCTTCTCTTGGTTAATGACATGAACAGTCAGGTCTTCAGCCCAGCTTTCTCTCTTGAGCACCTCACTTTTATGTTGTATTGGTTGTAGATTTTCTCTGCACCCCGCCACTACCCCAGGTAAATCCAGCTTCACTTCTCTTCCCTGTATTTTGGTGAGTGGTATCACCATCTGCTTGGTCATCCAAGCCAGAGTACTGTTTATCATCCTAGACTTTCTCACCTTCCGACTTTTAGTCAGGCACCAAGTTGGATGTTTGGGTGGTACATCTCCTCAGCATCTTTCTCCTTCTTTGCCGCACTGTTGTCTCTCTCCTGAATTCCTGCAGGAGCCTTCTAATTGGTCTCCTTGGCCTCAGTCTTGTACCATCCCTACCTGCCCTAATCCATGATCCACTTTTTTAGCAAGAGCAATTCTTTTAAAATGCGCATCTTTCTAAAATGCCGAGCTTAAAGATTTTGGAGTGACTTCTCAGTGAATTCAGAGTAAATGATAAGACCCCTCATCATCTGGCTTCCACTTACACCATATTGAGATATTTGCAGACTTTCTGCATCACTGCAGACATTTGTGTCTGTCCTGACTGTCCCATCCTTCCTGTGCCCTGCCATGCCTCAGTCTCCTGCTTGCCCCTCAGGCCTGGGCTTGGGCAGATCCTGCAGACCAGTATGTTTGTGAGCTTCCTGTCACAGTGAGGATGTCCCTTATTTGCTCTGTCCCTGTCTGTCGCTACTAGCCACATGCTAGCCTTTGGGCACCTGAACGGGGCTAGTATGGCTGTGGAACTGCATTTTAAGATTTATTTAATTTTATTGAATTTAGATGTAAATCACCACGTGTGGCTCGTGGCCACCATATTGGACAGGGAGGGGTGCCCGTGTGTCCCCTCAGGCCCTGTTCTCATTTCACTAGAGTGCTTTCTCGGAACAACAAAATAGTATTGGAGTTAGAAAAGCTACAAAAAATAAACGCAGGAGTTCAAAGCTATTTATATGAAGACTTAAGTATGTAAGGGTGCAAGAAAAAAGCTTTTTCTAAAGGCTGTTTCTGACTTATTGAGCCAATTATTGCCACCATATTCACATGGTTACTTGCTTTATATTCAGATTTATATCTGAAATGCTTAAATGTAAACTGCCAACTGAAGGGGATATGTATTCTAGGTGAATATAACAATCAAAATTTATTTCAAACATTTTATTGTCTATTATGCCAGATAATTTTATAGTTTTAAGAGATACTTGAATATTGGATTGTGAGTGAATATTGGTGCTGCTTCAGATAGGTGAGAAAGCGGCATGTAGAAAAGTTAGGACTTTTTGGATAAAAGATGTTCAGATATAACAAGAAAAACAAAACAAAAACAATAAAACCAAACCAAACCAGTTTCTTTCAAGTCAATTTCAACTCACGGCCACCCCGTGTATTATAGAGTAGAGCTGCTCCGTAGGATTTTCTTGGCTGTAATCTTTGTGGAAGCAGATCACCAGGCCTTTGTTTCAAGGCACTGCTGGGTGGGTTTGAACCATTAACCTTTTGGTTAGTAGTTGAGCGCTTAACCGATTATGCCACCCAGGGGATCCCTTTACAAGCAGGAGGTAGCGCTTAACGCATTTCTCTTTGGGGCTCACCAGAATATAAGTAGAAGGCAAAGCAGGGAGAAAAGGTTGCCAGGCTCTCTGGGCCTCGTGGTGGGAAACGACACAGGCCACCTCGCCCTGGTAGGTTGCCCTGGAGGCTGGAGCAGGTCATCACAGGAGCGAGAGGTTGTAAAGCTAGAAAAATGCCACCAGTGTGGTGTCTCCTTTTAAATGGTAGGTCCTTTAGTTCCCCGCCCCAGCCCAACCCCTCTTCCCTGAAGAGGCAGCACAGTTTAGCCACCCTTCTATGCTTCTGTTACCCAGCGGCTGAGTCTATCAACATTTTTGAGGCCTTGGGCCTGGCACTGGGATACAAAGCGACAGATGGAAAGTGCAGGGCTGCCTTGATGGACTCACCTGACCGGGGGCGGGGATGTATTTATAGAGAGTAGGGGACATCATGGAGGTGGTGCGGGGCTGGGCGATGTTTCATTCTGTTTTATACATCAGGTCACCGTGAGTTGGAGCCAGCGCAACAGCAGCTGACAATAAGAAGGAACATTTAAATGGGTTGTGATGACAGGAATGGAGTCTGTGTTCACATGTCAGCCTTTAAACAGGGCATCGCTTATTCAATGAAAAGGAATGTGGAAAGGATGCTTTCAATAGTAAAGTTGCACAGAAAATTTAAATCCACTCTACAAAAAAACTACCCTTGATTCTGACAGGTTAAAAGCTACTGACTACGCAGTTTGTATGCAGCCAATAAAGATGATTTGGGTACCGCTGATGTAAACAATTTCAAGCACCACGTGATCTTTAAGAACTTTTGGCATGAGCCATCTCCTCCCCATTTTAGGATGGCACAGTTAGAGCCAAGGGACTGTAGCAGTGACCTCGTGGAGCTCTGATGGTGACTAGACCAGTGCAGAGCAGCTGTGAGTTTGATTTTTGAAATAGGAAATTGAGGTACATGGTCTGACAGAACTTTTTTTTGTTGTTCTCTCTAGGTATAAGCTGCAATCTGGAAGATGTACTGTAGGCAAAAACATATTGTTTTGTTGGACACTTTGATTTACACAGAATTTTTAAGGCTCTTTTAGAAAATTACAGATATGTTTGTCAGAGCCTCTGATCTTTAAAAGCTCTGAATTCTTAGTAGTTGAGTTAGAAACCTTTAGCTTATATTTCTCAGAATAGTTTTTTTTTTTTTTAACACATGTATGTGAAGAAAAACTAATCTATGGCAATGGAAATCATAAAGTAATGGTGGGGTTGGGATGAAAAATTGACCAAAGAGGAGCAGAATGGGACTTTCTGAGTGATAGACATTTCATGGATCTTGGTTTGGATGGTGGTCACATGGGAGTATATAATTGTCAAAACTTATTAAACAGCACTTAAGATCTGTGCCTGTTATGGCATATAAATTATATCTCAATTAAAAAAATGTAATTTAAAAAAGAAGTACAGGGCATCACTGGATGTTTGTCAGTAACAATAGAACAAGTATCTTTTTTTATAGATTTAAATTCTTACCAAAACTGTCCTAATTTCTCCCCTACCTTTCTGACTCTTTGTATTATCTATTGCTGGGTAACAGAGTACCCAAAAGTTAGTGGTTTAAAACAATGATGGTTAGTTATTTCGTGGTTTCAGTGGGACAGGAACTCAGATGAGGCACTGGTAGGGAAGGTTTGCTTTTGTTCTGTGATGTCTGGGGTCTCAGATGAAAGACTTGAAGATTCACAGCCTTGATCACCTGGAATCACCTAAAGGCTTGATTGAGGCTGGAGGATCTGCGTTCAAGGTGGCCCACTCATCTGGGTGACAGATTGGTGCTGGAAAGTTTGTTCCTCTCCTTGTGGCCTCTCCACACCTGGGCCTCTCCACAGGGGTGCTTAAGTATCCTCACAAAATGGAGGCTGGCTTCAACCTGAAAGAGAGGTTCAGAGATTGAGAGAGCAAGGCACAAGCTGTCCTTTTAATATTACACAGCCTGAGAAGTTACGTATCAGAATGGCTTTATAGGAGTAATCGTGGACATTTCCAAATTGTACCAAAGTAGAAAATTTGGTGTGTTTGGCAATATAAGAGATGTAATAGATAATGGGAGAAGCAACCTAAAAAATGTAAGTACTGCCATGAGTGAAATTTAATTCTTCTGATTTCTTTATCTGGATCATAATTTTATTAGTGACTGATGTATAAAAGGTAAGCTGTGTTAAAACCATAAAAAGTGTTGGGTTCAGCAGTCAGAAGCCTTAGTAAAAAGCCAGTGTTTTAAAGCTGCGTAGGTGTCTGATTCTTTCTATAGTCTTTGATTAAACCAAGTACAAAATTTAATTAGAAGGCCTCACAGGTAGCCTTAAATTATTTTGATCATCCTCATTATGCAAAACGAATGTGGTGTCTGGTGGTAGTTTATCTTCTCACGTTCCTTTTATGTTGCCATCTCTTTTACTTGAGGCGAGCTTCAAATTGACCTGTGATCAAGGATGGCCATCTGTGGATCCCTTTTCAAACTGAAATACGGAGTTTACCTGTAAGTTAGAATAATATCCTAATGTTAAGAATCCTGTATGCTAACGTGTATAAACTCCTTAACAGTTAGAATTGAGTAGTCACATGATTTTAAGGGGAAAAACTCGAGGGGGAAGCAGGTCATCGTAGTCGGCTTCCAATGAGGTAGATTAATGTGGGGTACAGTAAAACAGGGCAAGAATTGCTTATAGACTTGTAGTTGGTTTTTTTTTTTTTTTTTGGAAAGAGGATTAGTCTATGAATTTAAGTACTTAGAATAGTATAAAAGCTGTTTCATAACATTAGTTTTCCTCAAAGCACACAGGTAATCGGGGAAAGGAAAACCGGAAGATTGCTGGGTAACCAGAAGGCAAGTTAGAGTTGAGCCTTTGTGGTAGGTGTAGGAAAATCTCAAGTTAAATAACAGTTCTGTTAACTGAAAGGTTGGCGGCTTAACCCACCGGCTGCTTTGTGCGAGAGACATGTGGCAGTTTGCTTCCATAAAGATTAAACCCATTGCCTTCGAGCCTGTTCCGACTCATAGTGACCTTCTAGGGCTGAGTAGAATTGCTCCATAGGGTTCGCAATGGCCAACCTTTTGGTTAGCAGCTGAGTGCTTAGCTGCTGCACCACCAGGGCTCCTCCATAAAGATTAAAGCCTTGGAAACCCTATGGGGTTGCTATGAGTCAAAATTGACTCACCAGCAAAGGGTTTGGTTTTTTTTGGTTTATTGAGTTGCTATGAATAGGAATTGACTTGATGACAACAACTTTTGTTTTGTTTTTATGGATAAAACCTTTGTCTTTATGGTATGCTAATATGAATGAACCAAAACCCAACCAACCCACTGCCACTGAGTAGATTCTGACTGATAGCAACCCTATAGGACAGTGTAGAACTGCCCCGTAGGGTTTCCAAGGCTGCAGAACCTTTACAGAAGCAGACTGCCACATCTTTCTCCCGTGGAGCAGCTACTAGGTTCGAACTAATGACCTTTTAGTTAGCAGCCAAGCGCTTAACCCCTGAACCACCAGGGCTCCTTAATATGAATGAAGACATTAAAAAATTGACTGAAAGATATATCAGGTCTACTTGGAATTGACTGCATGGAATTGACTCTGGTGGCGTTGTAGAACCTACTTGTCTTTATGATAAATATAAATACAGGACAAATGTTTTCCAACTTTGTTATAAGTTGAAATGATTATGAAATGGTGAATGTGAAGCTGTTTACTGTCTATTCCAGCCTTGTATCCTTTTTCTTGGTCAAATACAATTTATTTGAAACAAACAACGTGGTAGTCACTGAATAAGCTACATTGTTTTCCCTGTAAATTTGCTTTTCTGAGACTATGTGCAGTTTTCCAAAACACTTAATGTAATACTCTTCCAAAGACCTCTTCAAATTTCCTTAGCATTTCTGTTGGTTCCTTGATGAAAATTTGAATTACTATAATACTTGTGTATTTCCCTGTTGTCTGAGATATGGCGTCTTGGTAGGCATTGGCCTTAGAAAACCCTGCAGCTTACTGCAGTGCCCCCTGCCCCTGGTGTCCTGCGTCACTTAGCCTGTCTTTGTGCTCATTTACTCATGATGGATAAGCCTCCCTTCCCATCACACACTCCCTGCTATAGCAAAGAAATTGTTTTTAGCTGCAGTGTTGCCGAAGATTGGCTGGTTGGTCTCAATCTCTCTCGTCCTTCCTTCCTTCCCTTTTCCCTCCCTCCTTTCCCCTATTCCTTTCTCTCCTCCCATTTTTTCCTCTTCCCTCCACATTCTCTTTTTCTTCGTTCCTGAGAGTGTTGGTTGTGCTGTCAGAGAAGACTGTTTAATTCACCGTTTTTCTCTCTTCCTCTCAAACCAGGCAGGATCGGGTACAGTTTAAACTCTTCCTGGAATAAGGAAAAGAGCCCTGGTGGCATAGTGGTTAAGTGCTCGGCTGCTAACTGAAAGTTCGGTGGTTCGAACCCACAGGCCCTCCGTGGGAGAAAGCTGTGGCAGTCTGCTTCTGTAGAGTGCAGCCTTGGAAGCCCTGTGGGGCAGTTCTACTCTGTCACATAGGCTCACTATGAGTCAGAATCGACTCGATGGCAACAGGCTTGGTTTTTTCAGCTTTCTAGAAACTTCTAAAATGCAAAAAGTATGTAGGAAATTACCAGATTAATTTGTGACATCTACAGTCTGTATAAAAATACCACGGCTCCTAACAAGGGCATTTAGCTGTGTCTGTTGGTTTTCAGCCCCTGAGCATGTTGCCCTGGGCACCCCTGTGGGTTAGTGTCCAAGATATAGGAGTTGGTGGTTGCCAGGGTGCCCTTGACAGAGGACGTCCCAGGGGCTGCAGCCTCCTCCTCCCTCTCTCCTTGCATCCCCTCTCTGCCTCACCTCTTGCACGCTTGAGCACCTAGATGTTCTCTGTGTGTGCTAAGTCAGTAGCTTGAAACAAGTCTAGAGCGAGTGGGAAAAGATATTTTCTAATCATGATTTTTTTCGTTGAACTAATAAACGTAAGGTGTCATTGGCCTTTATAAACCCACCAAGTTTGTTTAAAATATTCCAGCATATTTTACAATATTAAGCAACAAATACTAGTAGTGATCAACTTTTTTAAACTTTATATTACACCCCCCCACCCCCCCACTCCCTCACCCCCCCACCCCCCCGCACCCAAGTCTGCACTACAGACATCCTGGCCAGGCTTGTTGAGATACATTTCTGAAATGTAATCTTCCCCTGTCACAGTTAAATGACTTAAAACTTTTCCATTTACGTATGTCTGTTCTTGTCACTTCGTTTGCTTTTCCCCGGCTGCATATTAAAATGAATTAGGATACAAAAAAAAAAAAAACATTGTATAGACAGAATATTGTGCACAGATACATATTTTATATGTTGTTAGTTGCGGTGGAGTCAGTCCTGACTCCTGGCGACCCCATGTGTTAGAGGAGAACTGCTCCACAGGGTTTCCAAGGCTGTGATCTTTTGGAAGCAGATTATCAGGCCTGTCTTCTGAGGTGCCTCTGGGTGGGTTTGAACTACCAACCTTTCAGCTCATGTACAGTTAAGTATATAGATGCATGCTTGTCCTCATCAGTCTTCTCTCATGTAGTGCTGGTACTTCAAGTGAAATTACAATACTACTGGTCTGTCGCTGGCCACTTGACGTTGCCTGTGGAAAGAGAGCCGTCCTGGATATGTTTCCCATGTGTCTTGGGCAGGACGAGTGGGTCCACTGTCACCTGGGTTAGGATCAGATGCTGGCTGTCTTCTCAAGGGGGTGTAGTCTTTGCAGGAGCTGGTTTCAGGGAGTCGTATTTGAATGTTGTATTGCAGGGTGTGAGGGTTGTTCTCTAAAGGGCATAGATTCCCTGTTTCTTATGCTTTAGTGATACAATTTTATGTATGGGAGAATATGTTCCTTTGACCGTTCAAAAAAAGGAAATAGTGCTGTGGGCATGCACTTAGTATTAGCTGTTTGCTGAGAGCTATCACATCAGTTGTCTTGAAAAGAAATGTGCTAACACTGGCACTCTTATGTAGAAGAAAAATAACCTTTATCTGAGAGGCAGCTTACGATATTCAGACTTCTCGAAGTTATGTGGAAATAACTGAAAGATTTCTGCAAGAAGCCTGTGAAATCATGTGTTATGTAACATGCCATTAGACATTAATGTTAACTGCATTTTTTGTCTTGCAAGCATGATTGGCAGCAGATGGGCAGATCTTTAACTTTAAACCACCTATTGATACCCACCCCTTGTAAACCATTACAGATTAAACTTTGTCACTGAGGGCTAGTTATAATTCTTTGGGTAATGTCAGTATTACTTCTTCGTCAGTAATAAGTGCCAATTCTTTTATTTCCTTTGGAAGTTTTTGAGTAAGTGTCATTGGATGTTGGTTATTCATTCACACAGTAGTCGAACAGTCAGTAATGTGCTAGGGCGCAGAGTCTCAGAGCAGGGCTTCACGAGTTTCACGTGCACAGGAATCTCCTGGAACCCTTATTGATAAAATGCAGATTCTGGTTCAGGAGGCCTGGGGTGGGCCTGAGAGTCTATATTTCTCGCCAGCTCCCAGGGGAAGCCTGTGCTGCTGCTCGCAGGACCCCGCTTCCAATAGCAAGGCTCTGGTCTCTAGGAAGGGGACCCTGAGTGGTGCAAACGGTTAAGTATTCAACAACTAACCAAAAGGTTAGCAGCTCAAACCCACCCAGAGGCTCCTTGGAATAAAGTCTTGGTGATCTACTTCTGAAAGGTCACAGCCTTGAAGAACCCTATAGAGCACAGTACTCTGAAACACGCGGGATTGCCAGAGTCACAGTCAGCTTGACTAGATGGCAGCTGGCTGGTCTCTAGGGAGAGAGGCAAGGAAGCAAACAAGAGCAATGGTGTTGATTTGTTGTAGACCTTGCCCGTGATGCAGTGGAAATACGGAGAAGGCTCCAGAACGAGCTTGAGGAGGAGAGGGGTGAGGGGTCAGAGGGGCAAAAGGTAACAAAGGAACCGAGAGGCCAGACTCTGTGCAGTGAAGGGGAGGCCAGCCAGAGAAGAAGAAACCGCAGGTGTGAAGGCAAGGAAGGTGTGAGAAAGGGCAGTTCCTTGTTAAACCTGCAAGGGTTTGATGTAGCTCGTGCGGACGTTGTGAATGCTTCAAGGGGCAGAAGAAGGGAGGGTGCGTGGGGGATTGGGAATGGAACAGTCGGTGGGGTTGGACTACCAAGTGCTGTCAACCATGCTGAAGCCTTTGGAAAGATATGGGAAGGCCTTTAAGGATTTTAATCAGGGAAGAGATATCAATTTGCCTTAGAAGATCACTCAACAGTAGTGTGAAAGTATGGAGACTGGACTGGGGAGAACCAGGGAGACCTTTAGTTTTCGCCCTTCACTAAACCATCAAGGCCTCACTCCATCAGACAAGGTCCATCAGGCATGATATGAATAGGGAGGAGGGGGTAGACTTGTGAGATATTCAGGAAGCAGAATTAGCAGGCTTGATGATGGGTTGAATATGGGGGAGATCCGAGGAGTATTTGTAAGAGTAAGCTGCATGAACAGTCCCTGAATATTACTAACGGTTGACACGGTTGGCTGCTAATGTAAGGTTGGACGCTCTTGTCCACCCGGAGACGCCTTGGAAGAAAGGCCGGGCAACCTACTTGCGGAAGATGAGCTATCATAAACCCTATGGAGTACAGTTCTACTCTGACACACATCGTGTTGACATGAGTCAGAATGGACTTGATGGCAACTGTTTTTTTTTAGCTGCGTAAGGTTTTTTTTTTTAAGGACAGGAGCCATGTTTGTTTGCTGTGTACTAAGTAGGCACTCATTAAATATTTAAAAAATAAATGCATGGAGGAGGGCTTCTAGGGCTATTTTCTAGTGTTTGGCTAGTTAGAGAAGTGGATGGAGTTACTACTAATTCAGAGCATAGTTTGCCCTATACAAATACATATCTTTTTAGTTAATGTCTGCAAAATTGGAGAGTACCTGGTGTTACGAATGAAGCAAGCAACCTATAAATACAATTCTTTATTATTTTTCATGATTTTATTTTTCATATGACGCTTGGAACTAACACAGACCTTCTGAAGAACTTTACATCCTTAACCTTTTTCTTCTAATAAAATAGTGAATGAAAATAATGCACAAAGCCACTAGGAAAAACGGGCCTGTGTAGATTTTTTGTTGTAAAAATTAAGCTTGCAAATACTTCATTAAATGGCAACAGTAATGAGACCATTATAAAATGAAAAGGATTTTGAAATTAATCGTCCCCAAGTTTTTGGATTTTGTATAGTCTTGGACGATCCCTTACATGGTGAAAATTATTATTAAGAAGTATAGAAATACATGTTGGAAAATAATTACATTTTATAGATTGAAAATGTAGTTAATTAATACAAAAATATGCTATATGGAAAGAATGTCACACATTTTATCCTAAGGGGTAGGTATGGATGGAACTGGGCGGCATTTCGTTCTGTTGTCCATGAGATCGCCATGACTCAAAGACTGCTCAAAAGCAACTACAGACGACAGTAACTTGGGCCTTTAAAAGAATACTGACCTCTGGGCAGGAGAAGAGTTGTTCCTGAGAGAGGATTGCTACTGTTTACTATGGTCTCTGTCTGCGCTGTCCATTGGATAGTCTGTAATAATGGAAATGTGCCACATACACGTTGTCTAGTACAGCAGCCATCAACCACATGTAGCTTTGACCATTTGAAATATGGCAGGTTTGACTGAGAAATGTAATTTTAAATTTTATTTAGCTTTAATTTAAATTTAGATAGCAATATGCAGCTAGTGGCAACGGATCGACAAGCACAGTAACAGTGTATTGACACTGTCCAGGCATAAACCAAACCAAACCCATTGCCATCTAGCTGATGCCTACTCATAGCGACCCGGGCACATTCATTAGGAAAGAAACTGTGGTCTATGTCAGGGTGTTGAGGAGGGCCATCATTTGGTCCATGAGGCAAATCTGGAACTGCCTTGTGGTAAAGTGATGTTGGTAGCTTGCAGACACTTCCTGATTCTTTATCTGGGTGCTTGTCAGTTGGATAGATACAACAGCAATCATAGATGCCTGACTAGACTTTGCTCTTTCCCAGGTGGTAATTGGTGAGGAGAGGGGGATGCTGTCCATAAGCTTCATGATCTAACTGGCTACTGAAAGTTTCTGCTGAAACGACTTTGGTTTGGAGCAGAAGCTCAGCAGTTCTGTGTGTTCCCCTATCAGCTTTGGCCCCTTTCCTTTTGATATGATTTGTAACCATGAGGGTTGAAAGGAGTCTCTGAAGGGGTGGCAATGGTGTTGATGTGTTGTTTTTCCAGCTGCTAGACATGCCTTTGGAAATTCTGATACATACTTTATCCCTGTCCTAAGAGTCATTGTCAGAGCTATGTTCTGTACCTCAGGGTGTTCAAAGGTGGAGGAAAGGAATTTCAAGTTCACAATTGAAAATCAAGCTACATACAGCAGAGTCAGAATCTAGTGGGCAAATGCTCTATTCCTTCACATTTGCTTGCATGTGTTAGATATTTGTGAATTTCTTTGAGCTATAGGGATATTTTAGACATGAAAGGTATTCTGAACTTATCTGTCTCCTTGCTAAGTTAGCCCTCCACACCTCTGAGGGAAAGGTTCACCGTGAAGCCAAATACAGTGTGGCTCCAGAACACCATTGAGAATAGTCTGATGGTGGAGAATTGCTTATTTACGTTTTCAGAGGCAAAAGATGTGCTCAAAATATTAACATATATTTTTAAATACTCTCATTCATCGTAGTTGGTTGTGCCACCTTTATCTTCCTCCCTGATTCTGTGTGTGCCATTTGTTTGTTTGGGCCTATTTTTCATCCTGCTTATTCCCAGTGAAATTGCCTCCATGTGGTGCTGATAGGTGCTGGCTTCCTAAAAGTTACATACAGTATAATAAGAAAAAAAAAATTTTTTTTGAGAAACTTTTATTTGGTGGCCTCAGCAATTGTTTTAGTAATATATCTGAATAAAATGGACCCAGCGTAGTCCTTCAATTTTTTGCCCTCTCTAATAAGTTGCTATTTAATCTATACATTTCTCTTTGATCTTTGGGAGTTGTTCCTCATCAATTGTTTTGTAGAAGATGTTTACTACGCTCCGTCTGTAAAAGGATTTTTTCATTTGTTAAACGAAGAGGGGTTTGGATTAGATAGATGGTCTCCAAAGCTCTTGCAGCTCTAACATTTTCGTAATTCATTTCACAGTGAGTGTGCAGCAAGTACTGACTAGTCTGCTAGTTGCCTAGTCTCCCTGAACCCCTCCCATACCCCCAACACAAACGTCTTCTGAAAATGCTTGCCAGTAGGCCACTGGGTAGAACCTTAAATGACTGTGTTTTTATTGTATTTATCTATTGTTGTCTTTTGTTGCAGTTGAGTTGATTCTGACTATGGCGACCCCACGTGCATCAGAGTAGACATGTGCTCCACAGAGTTCTCAAGGCTGACGTTTTGGAAGCAGATCATCAGGTCTGTCTTCCGAGGCACTTTTGGGTGGGTTTGAACTGCCAGCCTTTCGGCTGATAGACCAGCACTTAACAGTTCATGCCACCAGGACTGTTTACTGTACAACATCAGACATAATTAAAACAATTGTCATAATAAATTACCAAGGAATAGTTTATAAAACGATATCCTAAATTTTTACGATATAACTTCCTACATCTTGGTTCTTATTTAAGAAGATTGTCATTTTCAGAGGTATTACAAATGAGTGTAAGCTCTGTGAAGACAAGAGGGGATTTTGTTTGTTTTTGTTCACTGACATATCCCCAGCACCTATTCCAGTGCCTGGATCGCTGTAGGTGCCCAATAGATATATTTTGAATGAGTGACTGTGATATGAGATTTAACTTAATTTTTATTTAAAGCCACCCATTGCTGTTGAGTTGGTTCTGACTCATAGTGACCCTCTGTATAGGACAGAGTAGAGCTACCCCCATAGAGATTCCAAGGAATGCCTGGGGATTCGAACAACCAAGCTCTTTACCATTGTGCCACCAGGGCTCCTGAATATTTATTAACCAAGTCAGAATTATAATTATTTGAGACTTGTATTTCTGTTTCTTTTTAATAATCTGTAACTATGCTGTCCAGTAGCCAGTAGCCATATGTCTCCATTTTTACTTAAAATGTGGCCAGTCTAAATTAAGATGTGCTGTAAGTATAAAATACACACTAGGTTTTGAAAACTTACCAAAGTTACATACCAAGAGGTGTAAACTATCTTATTACTGCTTTGTATTGGTTATATGTTGAAATGATATTTTGGTTATATTGGGTTACATAAAAATACTATTAAAATTAATTTTACTCTTTTCTGGTTACTTTTAAAAATGTGGCTTCTAGAAAATTTAAAATGACGTGGCTTTTGTGGCTTATATTTTTCTCTATTGGACAGTCTGATCTAGACGTGGAAAATGTAAATACATTGACTAGAGAAGGGAGAAGCCTTCAAAAAGTAGTTTTAAATGAATGTCTTTTGTAGAAACACAAAATTATATGTTGCAGCTGTGACTTTGGGAGAGTGGGCATTCAAATGGTCTTGATCAAATAAAAAAGAAAAAAAGACCAAAATAAATGAATTAGGTTAGCTCAAATTAGAATTATGAACTCCCGCTCCCAGATGGATTCCTGGCATAGTTGTCCACAGTCTCCTGAGGTCAGAAATGGGGCAGGAAGCGCCATGGCTGCCGAGCGAGAGTGGTCACTAATGATAGATTCGAGCCACAGTTGTAAACTTCCCACTCTCAGCTCACTTGAGTGTGGTCACAGTTATGGTGGGCGACATGCTTACTTGATGCCACATTGTGTGGGCTACCTGTCTGCTGTCATTTCTCATGCTGCCAGGAAATGGACCCTTAGTGGGAAGGACTAGGGAACTGGAAGGCAAAGGAGCAAAACGCACATGTCAGATACGACTCCTCTAGAGGTTTCTGTTTTGTCCCTTCCCGTGCCTGCACACTGTGCATCTCCCCTTTCTGCCCAGCCTTAATGAGAACCAACCCCTCTGCCGGCCCCTCCAGGCCAGCTGTGCTTGTGCCACTGCGCGTCTGGCAGCAGGGTCACTGGTAGATGGTGCCGTCCCTTCCCTCTGGGACCCTTTCTCCCCAGAGCTGGCTGGGGACCCCGCCTCACCCACAGTGTTTCCTCCTGTGTCACTGGTGGACCCTGGGGGATAAACCGTTGTCCTATCAAACAAGGCTGTCGGAAATATAACCAGACACTATTTACCTAAAGCGAATTTGAAAGGTTGTTCTGTGTAAGCGCTTAGTCTGCATGGCTGGTTTAAGCTATTATCAAGTCCATCCCCGTATTTATTTCCTTGAAAGCTAGAATGAGCCTTGAATAAATGAATACTGACTGCCTCAGCTTTTTAGGAGTAAATTCAATTTATATATATTTGTTGCATTTGGCACTGGAGATTTCTCCTCTTCTTTATTTTGGGTTTTAGAGTAATTGTGCAGAAAGGCAGTGTCTTTCAAATAAAACGGCATCCACGCTCACCTGAGCTGCACCCGTACGACCTCTGCTTTTGGAGAAACTGAATCAGAAAATTCATGGCAGTTAGCGGCTGAGTGAGGAGACCTTTGGCTCGAGTTGACAGCTGCCACCTGAAGACGGCAGACCGGGAGACCCTCTCAGGGTAGATCTCTGCAGTTCTGACAGGAAGCAGGAGCGGTGTTTACATGTCCTGTAAGCAGAATCCTCCCCGTGTTAGGGGTATGTTAGACTAGGGCAGGCAGAGACCAGGTTCTCATCTGCTCACGGGGCTTTCAGCAGCAGCACCGGCCACCACGTTGCTTGCTCACACGCAGATGGAAGTGTACGCCCGCAGACTTGGTGACTGAGCCTGTGTGTAACATCACTTCTGAAATTCATCGGCATATGTCCCCTCCCTCCCTCTCCCAAGTGGGCCAGGATCACACAATGCTTATAAGACAGAAAGAAAAAAAAAGTTAAATTCCAAAGATGTTTAAGATTTCAGGCATTTTTTCCTGTGTGAATTAGTTCTTTATTAGGCCATTGATTCGATTAGCATTCAACAAAAACACTTTCCTGTTTGTGGAAAGATTCTTTAAAATTAGTCATTTTAATCTGTTACAAACCTGTTAGGAGCTATTGGGATAAAATGGGGTGTGTCAAGTGCTGTGGGTATGGGCTGTGAACGCTGTTTCTCCTACCCACTTAGGGTC
Source organism: Loxodonta africana (assembly GCF_030014295.1). NCBI lineage: Eukaryota > Metazoa > Chordata > Mammalia > Proboscidea > Elephantidae > Loxodonta > Loxodonta africana. The sequence goes on from NC_087355.1 coordinate 9,946,452, forward strand.
CTGCCTGGTTCCCCAAAGGGGTTAAGGCCATGGGAGGCCAGTGCGGATATTTTGAATTTCATTCTGTTGGAGTAATTTTTGGTTTTGACTAGTTTTCAGGCAAATTTTCTGTTCTTCGCTGATGAGAATAGCTATCCCGTACCAACCGCCTACCCAGCTGGAGTTCCTTCTGAGTGGTCAGCAGGATCCTGTTTTGTCACCAGAGCCCAGTGGGACATGGGTGGCCAGTACACCTGGTGACTGGGCCCCTTCGCCCTTGGCACCATTGGGCACAGGGTGGGGGTGCGGTGGTCCCATGTCCTACAAGGGTTCAGTCTGCCGGAGACTGGTCTGCCTGTAGATTGAGAGCTTTTCTTTTAGTCCCTTTCTGAGTCTTGTACATTCCTGCCTGATGAATCTGAATGAATTATACCGTTCTCCAGCCTCCTTTTCAACATCGCCACGGACACGTTCTCCACAGACGTCTCTGTGACTGTGTGTGACATAGTTTTATGTTGGCTGTAAATATCTAATTTGTATGAAATGACTGATTTCTATATTTATATAATCCTCTCCTCAGTTTAACTAAGTTGAGCTTTTCCCAACCCTCGGCGAGGCTGCCTCTCATCTGATTGCACTGCTCGGGGAATAAGGTTAAGGACGTGCTGTTGGTAACCAGAGCATTTCCAGGGCTTTGGTTCAGCAGATGGGCTGCTTGGCTGTAGTCATACGTCTGCTTGCCTGCTGTGGCAGCTGCTGCTGCTTCATGTTGTGTTCTTTTGTTCTGTTCCGTCCCAGAATGAACGCTAGGGAGTGTAGTGAATGGATTAATTTAAGGTTAAGGTTAGTGTTTTGCTTGCTTTCTAAGTAACCAATCATAATAATGCTTCTGGTAGAAGCTAATGAGTTTGTCTTAAAGTGAACTAGATTTATAAAATACTGCTCAGCGAGGGGCCTAGATTAGTATTGTCTGATGGGTAACAAATTCACGTGCGTAAAATACTGGCTTTTTTTTTTTTTTTTTATCACGTGTTCCTAATTCTTTGTTTTCTTCCTTCTTCCTCCCTACCCTCCACTCCCTTCTAGGACTTATATCCAGACTTTACCTGACACTGCAGGGTCCGAGAGAATTAAGGAAATATGGAATGACATGAAGAAGATTAGCTAAGGATTATAGGCTTTGAGGACAGACACCTCAGTGAAGTGAAGCACAGACAAGCTCCCTAGCTGAAGTTTGGAGGAGCCGTGTGTTGGAAGAAGATGGCGGATCCAGGAATGATGAGTCTTTTTGGCGAGGATGGGAATATTTTCAGTGAGGGCCTGGAAGGCCTTGGAGAGTGTGGTTACCCTGAAAATCCGGTCAACCCCATGGGCCAACAGATGCCGATAGACCAAGGCTTTGCCCCTCTGCAGTCGCCCCTTCATCATCCCTCCACTAATCAGAATCAAACCAAGCTGACCCATTTCGATCACTATAATCAGTACGAACAACAAAAGATGCATCTGATGGATCAGCCCAATAGAATGATGGGTAGCGCCCCTGGGAATGGACTCGCGTCCCCTCACTCGCAATATCACGCCCCTCCCGTTCCTCAGGTCCCTCACGGTGGCAGTGGTGGCGGCCAGATGGGCGTTTACCCCGGCCTGCAGAACGAAAGGCATGGGCAATCTTTTGTGGACAGTGGCTCTATGTGGGGACCACGGGCTGTGCAGGTGCCAGACCAGATACGAGCCCCCTACCAGCAGCAGCAGCAGCCGCCCCCGCCCCAGCCGGCTCCGTCAGGCCCCCCGACTCAGGGCCACCCTTCGCACATGCAGCAGATGGGGACCTATATGGCACGTGGGGACTTCTCCATGCAGCAGCACGGTCAGCCGCAGCAGAGGATGAGCCAGTTTTCCCAAGGCCAAGAGGGCCTCAGTCAGGGAAACCCTTTCATTGCCACCTCAGGACCTGGCCACTTGTCCCACGTGCCCCAGCAGAGCCCCAGCATGGCACCCTCCCTGCGTCACTCTGTACAGCAGTTCCATCATCACCCCCCTACTGCTCTCCATGGAGAATCCGTTGCCCACAGTCCCAGATTCTCCCCTAATCCTCCTCAACAAGGGACTGTTAGGCCACAAACCCTTAATTTTAGTTCTCGGAGCCAGACGGTCCCCTCACCTACTATAAACAACTCAGGGCAGTATTCTCGATATCCTTACAGTAACCTAAATCAGGGATTAGTTAACAATACAGGGATGAATCAAAATTTAGGCCTTACAAATAATACTCCAATGAATCAGTCCGTACCAAGATACCCCAATGCTGTAGGCTTTCCATCAAACAGTGGTCAAGGACTAATGCACCAGCAGCCCATCCACCCCAGCGGCTCACTTAACCAAATGAACACACAAACTATGCATCCTTCACAGCCTCAGGGAACTTACGCCTCTCCACCTCCCATGTCACCCATGAAAGCAATGAGTAACCCAGCAGGCACGCCTCCTCCGCAAGTCAGGCCTGGAAGTGCTGGGATGCCCATGGAAGTTGGCAGTTATCCAAATATACCCCACCCTCAGCCGTCTCACCAGCCCCCTGGGGCCATGGGAATTGGACAGAGGAATATGGGCCCCAGAAACCTGCAGCAGTCTCGTCCGTTTCTAGGCATGTCCTCAGCACCGAGGGAGTTGACCGGGCACATGAGACCAAATGGTTGTCCTGGTGTTGGCCTTGCTGACCCACAAGCAATACAAGAGCGACTCCTCCCTGGCCAGCAGCATCCTGGCCAGCAGCCATCTTTCCAGCAGCTGCCAACCTGCCCTCCGATGCAGCCCCACCCGGGGGTGCCCCACCAGTCTTCACCCCCACCGCACCCTCACCACCAGCCGTGGGCACAGCTCCACCCCTCGCCCCAGAACACCCCGCAGAAAGTGCCTGTGCGTCAGGTAAGTTGTGTTCTGCCTTTACGTAAATAATGCTATTCAACACAGTTATGTTTATCCAACAGAATTTTCTTTTAAGTGTGAAGATCTTTTTCATGATGAGTGCCTTAGTTTTTATCTTGTCAGCTGCCTCCAAATCTCATTTTTTGTCTTCTCCCTGTATTTACTCTCTTATTGCTCACGCATTTGTTCAGAAGTTCTTGAATTCCTCTGTAATAGGGACACATGGCTGTGACTAAGACTTGGTCTCTGCTCGCAAGGAGCTTTTGTCCTGCCAGCTGGGAAAGAGTATGGGACTTGAAGCTCGTCAGGCAAACATTTTTCCTCCTTCTCTCTCTCTGTTTTAAAAATACACTGAAACTTGGTTCCCAGCAAAATTTTAGGTGTTAGTGGTAGCCCCCTCCGCCCTTTATGTTGTGCTTTTTTCTTGGGCACTTTTATAATATTTGTTTTGCCAATTGTTGAATGCTAGCGTAAACTTAAAATGTAAACAGTAATCCACAGAATGTGTTTGGTTTCAAAGAGATTTGGATACCCAGCACTCAAAGAGGAGTCTTCCTTTTTTGGGGTAAATTGTGATGTTTGTTATCCTATGAAATTTATAAGAGAACAGATTTAAGTTTTAAGCTTTGGTATTAGTTCCTAGGACTGCTGTTAGTAAGTTACCACAAAGTGGGTGGTGGTTTATAACAGAAATTTATTCTCTCACAGTTGTGGATGCCAGAAGTCTGGATGCAGGGTGTCCGCAGGGCCATGTTCTCTCTGAAGGCTCTAGGGGAAGGTCCTCCCTTGTTTCTTTCAGCTTCTGGTAGCCCCAGGTGATCGCTGGCTTGTGGCGGCATAACTCCAGTCTCTTGCCTTCACGTGGTTGTCTTCCCTCTGTGCCTGCCTGTCTCATAAGTACAGCACTCAGATTAGAACCCACCCTGCTCCAATATGGCCTCAAGGTAACTTAACTAAGACGTCTGCAAAGACCTTCTTTCCAAGTAAAGTCGCCTTCATGGGTGACAGGTGTTAGAACTTCAACCTATCATTTTGGAGTATACAGTGTAACCCATAACAGGTATTCAGAGAGACATCTTTCTGTTATAAATCTTGCTTTTTGGGCTCTGGGTCAAGTAAAAACGAATTACTATGTGTACAGGTTATGCTGAATGCTGTTCAGAAACGTACATTGATTATCCACTATTGTTGCCACCCTGGTTTTGGGTGGCACAGTAGGTGAGTTTAGAGGTGTAAGGTGTAGTACTTGTTTCTAGTGACCTTGTCACCGGTCTGGGAAACATGGCCAGTACGTGCAAATGTACCGCAGAGTAAGAGACCACGCACGATGAGGTGACAGATGTCAGGCAGAGGAAAGGCCTGTGGGTCAGGTTCCATGGAGTTTGGCTGGGACTTAGTCAGGGCAAGCGAACCAAGGACACCAAGGCACGTTGGAGGATAGTTTATCAAACAATGGGAACATGAAGTAGAGCTTGCTGCAGGGCGTGTGGGGTTGGGGAGCAGGGCTTTCAAGTAGGGCCAGATTGTACAGGCCTTGTGTGCTGTTTTCAGGAATTTGGACTTAAATAGGGAGCCGGTGATATTGGTTAGACAGTGTGCATAGTGAATGGGGAACCAGAAGGTGACATGTGAGCCACTGTCCAGGGCGGAGACAACAGTTTGGATCAGGGATGGGGTCGTGGGAACGTGAAAGGATTTGATCAGGAAGCAACCATTCTGGGCTTCTCGGGTAGATGGAGGTACATTTATTTACTTATTTTTGTTATTTATTTATTTATTATTGTGCTTTAGGTGAAAGTTTACAGCTCAAGTTAGTTTCTCATGCAAAGATTTGTACACACATTGTTATGTGACCCTAGTTGCAATCCCTGTAATGTGACAGCACACTCCCCCTTTCCACCCCGAGTTTCCCTTGTCCATTCAACCAGCTCCTATGCCAGGTGCCTTTATGACAGAGCCTCGGAAGCTCCAGCATTGGAGGCGCTGCAGGAGTGGAGGTCGGGGGCCTCCTCAGGCCTGGAGCAAATGGAGGGGCGATTCCCAGGAGAGCCCCAAAGGCAGTGGAAGCCACCCTCCTGGACTCAGCTCCTTGCCTCCTCAGCCGCCTGAATCCTCTGTGGTGTCACTGCTGGCGGGATGTAACCTGCAGCAGCCAAATTGGAAGGGGCTCGGGGCACAGAGGAAAGTGTGGAAGGGGCACCTATAGGTGGTCTGACAAGATGCTTCAGAGAAGGGCGCTGGGGACAGAGGAGCAGGAACAGAGGAAGGACCAAGATAAAACTGATAAAATGCAGCTAATTTGTTTTTCTCTATATAAACCTGGAGGCAAAATGCCCCGCCTCAAAAAGGACCAAAAGTGCCTCCCTGAGACCTGGGTGGCTGCTAGGGCAGAAATGACTTGTTTCCAGCAACTATTCTTTTCTTTTATTCCCTGGAAAGGTTCTTAAACAAGGAATCTGAAAAGAGAGCAGTGCCTCTCAGGCTTTTCCCTGTCCCAGCAGGCTGGAGGGCAAGGCAACGTGAAGGAGACGCCCCTTGGTCCCCGCCTGATCCCTGGATAAGGACTGCTGATCTGTTCCCACTGCTCCGAGTTTTAAGAGTACAAGTATTTCAACAGGCATTTCAGCTGATGACTTTTGCTCATGCTGTTTGCTTTCTTATTTCTGCCTGCCCTTGCATCCTCTTTAGATTTTGAAGCACGCGCTTTTGAATATAATACTGGGAGGTGGTGTAATGTCTTGGGACTAGCACAGACTTTAAAGTCAGAAAAGCATTTGAATAGTAGCTGGATCACTAATAGCTTGGTGACCGTGGGCAAGTTACTTAGCTGCTCTGAACCTTGCTTCATAGTTGTATCATTCCACATGCAGATATCATATAACATTAATTTTATTTTTTAAGGAAGAAGTTGAATACTATGAAATATAGCCTTAGTTATGAAATACTAACTTCAATTTGTGCAAATAATACCCCTCTTTTAGCACATTTTTTACTCTAGTGAACATCTCTCTCTAAATAGGTTTTGCTTTAGAACTTGTAAAATTATTTTGCGTTTCGTCTTTGAGAGATTGGTGGTTCAAATCCATGCCGTGTTGCAGGGAAGCTACCAGGTCAGGTAGCAACATTGGTGTCGTTTGGATTACAGTGATGGTATTCATGATAGGCTCCTTGATTCCCTTCTCTTCTTGAGTGTTTCACTTTTTTAAACCTAGAAGTTAGGCTCTTTAAGTGTTTCATAGGTTCTGGACAGATATTTTCTAAATGATACAAGACAATTAAGAATCTTTAAAGATAAGCTTAACTTTACACCGAAGAGTCAACGAAGGAAAATATTTGAACAGAAAGCCCGAAGTTCATCCATCGGAATATACAAAATTATATGTTTAGGTATGTGAACATGTTCTTTCCCGGAAACTCTGGGCTATCCTGACTATTTGATGAAATTTAGGGGGAAAAAAGCCCTAGCTTTTACTTCTTTTTTAATAGCTAATTAGAAGACTGGTTCTCAAACTTTTTGATCTCGGGCCCTTTTACCCTCTTAAAAGCAGAACTTCAAAGAGCTTTTATTTTGTGGCTTATAGGTATTGGTATTTTCTATCTTAGAAATGAAAATTGAGGAAAGTTTAAGATACTTATTTGTTCATTCATTAAAAGATAACAATAAGAAACCAAACCAAAACCCAAAAAATTAGTGGGATCATCTCACGTGTTCACAAATGTTAGAGTCTCACATCTGTTTCTATGAGGAGTGTGCAGGCAAGTCCTGAGCCTCTGGAAAAATCCACTCAGAGTGAAAAGGCAAATAACATCTCAGTATCATCATAAAAATAGCTCTGATCTTGCCCCCAGGGTTCCGGGCCCACACTTCAGAACCATTGGTATGAAGGAGGGAGTGTGGCTTTGAAGTGTGGAGATTTTGAACACAAGTACCCTGACTGATGACTAACCCTGTGACCTTGGACAGGTCATGTGACCTCAGGGCCTCCACTTCACTATCTCTAGAATGAGGGCTGACCTACCTTCCTGGCTCAAGAGATAGTAAGTTAGCAGTCATGTCCCTGGAGTACCCAACCTGCTATGGCACAGATAGTGGGGACTCAAAAATATTACATTATCGTCCAGCAAATGTTCAAAGTTGTCTGATGCAAAATTTAAAAAATAATTTTTACCACTCCTTTCACTGTTAAAATATAGTCAGGGTTGTTTGACTTCATTTCCTGAGCTTCAGCAGACATTTGTCAAACATGGAGGCCCCCTGTAGGCCACGCACTGGGAGAGAGGAGGACCTGGTGGGGGAGGAGTGGTGCAGTGGAGTGTGTGCCATGGAAGTGCCCACAGAGATTCACCCTCTGCCCTTAGGGTGGGTGAGTGGCTGGGGCCTGAGAGGGTTTTCTGGGGGAAGCAAAGTCTTTGCTGAGATGTGAAGCATCAGTCTGTGTTGAGAAAAGGTGGGTAGAGGGGGAGGGAAAGAGTTTAAGGTCTAGGAAACATCAAGTGCAAAGATGAGAGTGAGCCGGTGGGTTTTGGTGGCTCTCAGTATTGCTGGGATGTGGCGGGGGGAGGGAGGACATAGAGCATAGGAGGGAGAAAGTGCAGATCCCAGGACCTTGTAGGTCTCAGGGAGGAGTCAGAGGGCCCTGTTGGGCAGGCTTCATCAGGGCCTCTGGCCGAAGATGGAACGGAGAGTGGGTGGGACTAACAGGCCAGCGTTTACGGGTACTGTGGACATGGATGAGGACAATGTAAAAGGAAAGCGCAGAATGTTCGTGTGCATTAAGAAAGCCTGGTTAATGGACTGTCCTTGTGCTAATAACCAAATTCCCAAGTTTCTGAATAACTTACACTGCACAGGTGCATGTATGTGTCGGCGTGGTTCACAGATTAATGGCGAGCTTGGAAAATTCTGTGGGAGTTTTTAGGGTATGCAGCATTGAGTTCTTTAGAATAAGCATGTTTTGGATCGATCTGTGCCCCTTTTGTTAATTTGGTCCAGATATATAGTTACTATGAAGGAGAACAGACTTAGGTGGAAACATTTTTTAAAGGACCACTAGGATTAAGGGAGGTAAGGAGCTCTGGTGGCGAGGGTTAAATGCTTGGCTGCTAACCAGAAGAAGCTCTGTCTTTGCGTGCGGCCCTTAAAACCACATGGCCTGAACGCAGGATGCACCCCATAGTTTGTGACAGCCTGGCCTTCAGGTAGCCTTTGCTTTGTGAAGAATTGTTTTCTGGGACTCTGAAATGTATTGCCAGTAAGAGGAATTCAGCTTTTTTGGTTTATTTGCAAAGGCTGGGTATTAAGCCTTTACTTGGTAGTGTCCCAAGCAGCAGATTGATTCTCTTAACTTTTAAGCAACCATGTTTAGCTAATGCATTTTAGCCATGTATCATGGTTGCCTTCATTCAGCTACATGAAAGAACTAGCGATTGAGTGCCGGCTGTGTGCCGAGCAGTATATTAAGGACACAGTTTGGTGGTGTGGTAGAAGGCAGGTAAGGTAAGGGCTGGCTGGAGGGGGTTGGCAGCAGTTGCATAAGATCCTGCCCTGACCAGTGTCATAGGCTCTGCAGGCCCCGTCCTCCTGCCCATAGCCCCTCAGTGCAGGGGGTGGGGAGATTGGGTTCCCTGCTAGCCAATAGGCAAGGATTTCAAGATCACTCTTTTTCTGAAACTTTTCAGAAATTATATTTCTGAATGTGTGTCGAATATAGGAATATTTGAAATTAAATATTCCGATCGTGTGTTTTGATTGACTCATAGCATGAAGATTCTTTTCAACCTAAAAAATCATATAAATTTGTGGGGTTAGTCATTGTTACGATGTGTTTCTTTTGCTGTTAATTTTAAAAACATGCCTAAACAGCCAGCGTTAAGAGACGGCCAAACACAGTTAAGTTCTGAGGCCGACAGAAATGGAACAGTGGGAACCAACTTGGAGAGTTTCATCTTGACATCTTACTATCAGTCTCCAGTCTCTGTAATTAGAGCTGTAAATCTGTAGATGATCTGTAAGTACCTGCTGAGAGAAATGGAACCAGGGCAACGAACAAGGAGGATGCGCTGACTTTACTATGCCAACCCCATTTTTGGCTTCTCTGATGTTGCAAAAACATCTTCATAAAGGAGAGTGTTGAAATACATGGGAGCATACTTTGGCTTAAAGGCAGTAAGCCAGAGGCATTAGGGAAGAAGCTTGATGATTTAGTAAGGAGCAGAGCAGTATTTCATTTTACCAACTACTCCTCCATACCCTTTCCCAGCCGGATGTGTTAATTGGCATACCCTCATCTTCCACGCTAGGCTAAGATGCTGTATAGCAGCTTTTGTGCTCAGAGCCTTACAGAATTTGACTTCTGACTCAACAAGTTATCCTTTTTACTTTTTTTTTGTTTGTGTGTTTATTGTGGTAAAATATATTAAAAAAAAATTGCCATTTCAACCATTTTTATGTGTACAATTCAGTAACATTAATTCCATTCACCATGTTACACAAACATCACCACTATCCATATCCCTCTTACTTTTGAAATAACAGTAGAAGACTTAACTTGAAGAAGGAAATAAATATTCCAGAGTCAGAATTGGAAAAGATCTGTCTTTAGAACTGAGCTTAAAGCTTACAGCTTTAGTTTTTATAAGAAAGTTAAAAACCAATACCTACATATAAATAAGGTCTCTAGACTAGGGTGGAAACCCTGGTGGCATAGTAGCTAAGAGCTCTGGTTGCTCACCAAAAAGTCTGCAGGTGGAATCCACCAGGCACTCCCTGGAAACTCTATGGGGGAGCTCTTCTCTGTCCTATAGGGTCTCTATGAGTTGGAATCGACTCAACAGCAGCGGATTTGGTTTTTTTGGTTTTTAGAGCCAAAATGATCTGAATCACAAGATCAGTTTTAATATGATTAGTATGCTTAAGACTTGGATGAGAATCCGTCTCATGCCATGTTAGGTACTGGAGTGGTCCTTTATATTAGACATAGATTTAATCCCAAGAATAGGTAAGTAGGAGGAGATGAGTGTCAGTTTACTGTGTCAAGTACAGTGTGTCCCTTGTATTTTCTTTAGTGCCTCCTGCCCCTAGTCTTCTGTCCAGTGGTCCACATATTGGGCAGCGTGGTCAGTTGTCTGCGACTCGCTGTCACACAGGTGAGACCGGGGCTTCATGCGCACCCAGAACTCCATGTGAAGTTTGGGTCTCCCGATTTTTTTGCCAGGTTATCTTGGTGACTTCTCTAACTTTCCTCACCCTTTGTTTCCTGGTAATAATAATTGCACCAATTGCACAAGGTTATTAGGAGAATTAGAGGAGATAACGGTATTAAAGCATGTATCACAGCACCTGGCATGCTGTAAGTGCTCAGTAAATATAAATGTTACATATTTTATTATAACTACTGTTACTGTGGTTGTTGAGATGGGCTTTTGGAAGGTTTCTTTTCACTTTCTACTTTCCCTTACTTTGTAAAACAGGACATTATACAGTGAAACCTGTGAGAGCCAGAGCTCGAGGGGACTGCCTTGTTTTTCCAGGTCTCACAGGTGTTCTGCCTCTGATAAGGTGCATTCTTACCACTTTTGTATCACTTGTTTTAGTGGACAATATTTTAGTTTTCCTTCTCTGACAGGTTTCTGCCTTTCGCAGGTTTTGCTGTGTATCAATGCATTAAAAAAAAAACCCATTAATTTATCATATACTGTGTAAGGCAAACTGACATTCACATTTTTATTTTGGGGGCCAAAAACTGATATCATATGACTAAGCAAACTCCATTTCAATCTGTGGGAAATGTGATGCTCTGTATAAAATGCCAACTTCTTGCCCAGTGTTTAATTTCTTCCTAATTCCCACCAAGGCAGAAAGTCATCACTCAGTTTTCAGAAACTCCAAACAGCCAAGGTCAAATTGGCATCCTGTTTTTTATTGCTGAGGAGATTCGCTCATATTCCCTCCAAGAGGTTAACCCTCTGAACAGTATATCATTCAGTAGTACTAAGCCTTTCTTTTCTTAAATATCAATTTAATCTCAGAGCTGGTAAACTTCAGTGCAGTACCCCCCGTCACTGAGTTTACCAGCGCCTTAGTGGACTTCTGTTTTTGTCAGAACCTTGGTGTACTTTCGCAGCGTGCTCTCAGATAACTGGAAATGATTCTAGAACTTTGTGAGTAAATGGATTCCCACTGGATAGCATTTATGGCTGTTTGAACTCAGGCTGATTTGCAAAGACCGTACTGTTTAAGATGTTTTTAATGTTTCTTAATCCCAATCTTCTTTTTTTTTTCCTAGTTAAAAATAAAAAAAAACTTCTGATGTTTTAAAGTGAGGCAGTCTCAAAAGAAAATAAAAAGGAGTTTGCAGTTTTAGTAGCTAAATTAAAGAAAAAATGCCCCCTACCCCCCCAAAAAAGTTCACATGTTTTTCAGCATGTGATGTTTTTATTTTTGGAGAAAATTTTTATCTGACTCACAGCACTGCTGCCACTTTCTAAAGTTTACCGTTTAGAGCTAGAAAGGGCTGGTGTTAGAATTGACCTGGAGCCCAGTGTTCTGTTCTTTAAGAAAGGTCATAGCAATGTCTTTGCTCTCATTTAACTAGAAACCATTTTGCTTGTCATATTCACACTTCATACACTTCTGTAACAGCTTTTCTTTTTCTTTAAAGAGTATTGATTAAAGAAAAATGAGACAGGAAAAAAATGGGAATACCTATTTATTGTCTCATGTCCCTTAGATATAACATGTATTTACTTTATTGAACCATAATCTAGACACAATCCATGTATAAAATGAAACGTCCCCTTCATGTTAGGGAAATACTGTAGCGTGGTTACAGTCTATATGTGTCATATACTTTCATTTAATTCAAGCTTTAGGAAAAGAAAAACCTTCTAAATATATTTAACTGTGTATTGAAGTTTATCCACACGTATCTAGTGTTTTCCCAAGTTATTTTTTAAAGAAAGTTGATCATATATTCAGATATCATACTAAAAATACAAAGTTTGTCAAAAATACATAACCTAACACCATCCAATAGGCCTTTCTGTGATGATGGAAATGTTTTATGCTTGCTCTGTTTGGTGTGGTAGCCACTTGCCACATATGACTGTTGAGCACTTGAAATGAGTCTAGCGAGAGGCCCATCGAGTTGATTCCAACTCATGATGACCCCATGAGCCTAAGGGACTGAAATTTAATTTATTTTAATTTTAATAGCCACAGTTGCTAGTGGCAGCCTGTTAGACAGCTCAGGTATAACCAAATAAGACAAATTATTTGTATTACTGGGAAATAAAAAGTAGAGCACAAGGAAAACTATGGAAGAGAGTTTTTTTTTTTTTTTTTGGTTCATGCAGCCAGTGTAAGCTTTGTGTTTCTACTTTTATTCCTTCTCACCTCTTCCCAGACGGCCCTAAATCCACGGGCCTCCGTATCTTTTGGCCCTGCTAGATAGTGATAGAATATAGTGACCCATACATGGTAGCGCTGGCACATTGCACTTCGTTATTTTTGGAATAAATCTTTGCTGTGTACCAGTCAGTTGTTGCTAAACACAGGATACTATTTTAAGGAATGTGAATAGGTCTTCTTATCTTAAGGTATAAATGGCATTGTAGAAAGTTATTTAATTTTTTCCTCAAAGAAGTCCTAGTTATAAATGCTTCATCTATATCAGTTGATTTCATAAGTTAAAAGCTACCATAGCTGATGATTTAAAAAAATATTTCTCACTACTTGGTATTAAAATCAGTCTCCTCATTTATGGGAGGAAAAAATTCAGGATATTTTCCCAAGTACTCATAGCAGCTGTATCTCAGTTACGGGTCTCCTAAGCTACGCCTTTTGTATTTCCAGGTTGGTCTGTATACTTGTATGGCTCTCTTTTAATCAGAAGGCACTTGTGTCTTTATTTAGCATTGAAGGCAAGCAAGAAACGTTAGTTGTTGTAAGGTGTTATCTTAGTGTGAACTTGGCCCTCTGTTAAAATTGTAATTGCCTCGTAATTTTACGATATATCGTTAGTGGCAGAGGGTAAAACACGTTTAATAGAGATTTAACTTATGATCATTTAGTTGATATTTTTCCAAAAAGGATTTGAGACAGTGTGACAAAAGGACAAGTGTGTGTGTGTGTGTGTTTAAATAAAGGAAGCCGTAAATCAGGGTTCTGAGATGGAAGAGCAAGGACATATGCTAATTATGGGATTGGGGTGGTGCTGGGACTGATCATCAAATTATTTTGTGAGATTCCTGGTGAGTGTGCAAAGGAAACAATGACAAGATGTATAATTCTCATTATAAGAAAAAAGGTAGTATTTCTTTTTCTGAGAGATGTCTTTTCTTGACATCAAATTCTAAAAAAATGTTGTGTGGTGTATTTTATATGTAGGAGATATGGAGTGACATTACAAACACTTTTCTTGACAAGAGGAGTTTTACAACAAATGCAGAAATTTATATTTTTTTGTGTGGTCGTTCCTTCAGTGCCCATTGATGGTAACATCTCTGGGCCTCATATTTGGTCTGCACGGTGAAGGCAGCCCATGAGGGTGCATCAGTCTGGCCTAGTGCGAGCATCCCAGAGGTCCTGCTTGGTAGAGTAACCAAAAAGAAACCCATTGCCGTCGGGTCGATTCCAACTTATAGTGACCCTATAGAACAGAGTAGAACTGCCCCATAGGGTTTTCAAGGAACAGCTGGTGGATTTGAACTGCCTACCTTTTGATTAGCCACCACATGCTTAACCATTGCACCACCAGGGCTTGGTAGAGTAGTCAAGCTTAAAATGTGTGAAGTGGTGGGCTGCATGTCCTAGGCAATCTCCTGTAGGTTTTTGGTCTGTTAATTAGGACATGAATAGAACCTGGGTAGAAGAAAATGTGACTTAAATTCTCTGGCCATCAAAAGTCTAAAGTATTGTGAAGGCAGTAAATGCCACTGGATCGTTCACTTGAAAATTATTAATTTTCTGTTATATAAATTTTTCCTCAATTAAAAAAAATGGGTCTAAAGTACCAATTTTGTATCTTAATCATGGAGAACAGAGCCCTTTTCTTTGGAAACCAGAAAAGAAGATTGTGGGGTGAAAGTGGAGCTCCTAACATGCCATCTCTCCTACACAGCAATCTCCCACCTCTAAGTCCAGGATTTCCTCTAGGAAGGAACTCAGCCCTTTATATTAAATAGTTGGACAAGGTTCTAGAGAAGCTCTGTCCGGTAGAACTTTCTGGGGCGATAGAAATGTTCTCTGCACTGTCCATTGTGATAGCCTCTACCCACGTGTGATTATTGAGCATTTGAACTGTGGCTGGTGTGACCAAGGAACTGAGAAGTTAATTTTCAAATTAATTTAAAATCAAATAGCTACATTTGGCTGGTGACTACCATACTGAACACCACAATTTTAGTGTCTTCAAACAGTTTGTCCCTTAAAATAATTTTGAAAAGGTATTTTTTTTTATTCTGACTTTATTTTTCAATTCAAATAAATGTGTTAAAATGTGTCTGCATGGCAGTCATCTCACTTACTAAACATGAATTTGTCACCTCCATGAAAAGGCACTGCCTCCTTTGACATTTCTTACCAAAGCTCTTTGCTTGGCTGTCAAGGGACTCTTCCTTAAGAGATACACATTCTCAAATTGCTTTTTGGTTGGTGCCCCAGGGGTTTTTATACTCCAGGGCAAGGCACTCTAATGAGATTTTAGATGAGTGAAAGACATGTTGGTAAAGAGAAGTCATTGTGAAAAGCACAGTGGCAAAGGAGAAGCAACAAAGGTTCAGATGGCTCTTATGAAACTGGAAAACAATCCCCTCAGACGATCCGTGCTTCTGGGAAGTTCTTTGGGGATCTCCAGGGTTTCACTTATCCTTGGTTGAAGACCACTAGGGTGGTCAGTTATACTGTAGCATTGGCTTTAACATCTTCAGGACAGGAGAATCACCCCGGAAGTGTTTTCTAAATAACGATGCCTGAGCTGCTGGTTTGGGCTTTGTGGACTTGTTTCGTAGAAGCTCATTAGGTGATTCTGCTGTGCATCGGAGGAAGAAGACATGCTTGAGAGCATGGCAGAGATGATTTTGGCCTGAAAAGTTTCGGAGCAGGCTTTACCAATGGTTGTCCACCTTGGTAGATATCTTTAGTAATCTTTCCATAGATTGCTGAGTAATATTGGACTGGGAAGTAAAGCCTGGTGATCTACTTCCAAAAAGAAGCCGACGAAAACCCTATGGATCACAATGGTCAGATCCCCAACTGATCATGGAGATAGTGCTGGATTGGAAAGCATTTCATTCTGTTGTACATAGGGTCAGCATGAGTCAGGACCAACTTGACAACAACTAACAACATATCCTGCTAGTGTATCAACTAGGATGAATTAGTAGAAGATAGATCCCAGGTAACCGAACAAGTTAACATACTGTATGGACTTAATTAGTACTAAATCATTAAAAGTTGGAAACAAAGTAGAAGGATTGGTACTTGGAAAAATATGGCCTTGGCAATAGAAATGATGGCGGAGATTGCATAATAGAATTTTGCAAGACGAGCGACTTCATTGCAAATACCTTTTTTCAACAACATAAATGGCAGCTATACTCGTGACCTCACCAGATGAAGAACACAGGAATCAAATTGACTATGTCTGTGGAAAGAAACAATAGAAAAGCTGAATATCATCAGTTAGAACAAGACGAGGGGCTGAACACAGAACAGACCATCAATTGCTCATATGCAAGTTCAAGTTGAAGCTGAAGGAAATTAAAACAAGTCCACGAGAGCCACAGTATAACCTTGAATATCTCCCATCTGAATTTGGAGACCATCTCAAGAACAGATTTAACACATTGAACACTAATGACCAGACAGATTGTAGAATGACATCAAGGACATCATACGTGAAGGAAACAAAATGTTATTAAAATGACAGGAAAGAAAGAAAAAGATCAAAATGGTTGTCAGGAGAGACTCTGAAACTTGTTCTTGAATGTAGAGTAGCTAAAGTGAATGGAAGAAATGACAAATTGAAAGAGCCGAACAGAAGATTTCAAAGGGTGGCTGGAGAAGGCAAAGTATTATAATGAAATGTGTAAAGACCTGGAGTTAGAAAACCAAAAGGGAAGAACATGGTTGGCATTTCTCAACCTGAAAGAACTGAAGAAAAAATTCAAGCCTTGAGTTGCAATATGGAAGAATTCTGTGGGCAAAATATTGAAATACACAGGAAGCATTAAATGAAGATGGAAGGAATACACAGTCACTGTACCAAAAAGAATTGTTGATGTTCAACCATTTCAAGAGGCAGCATATGTTCAGGAACGGTTGGTATTGACAGAAGAAGTCCAAGCTGCACTGAAGGCATTAGTGAAAAATAAGGCTCTAGGAATTGATGGAATGCCAATTGCAATGTTTCAGCAAATGGATACAACGCAGCGCTGGAAGCACTCACTTGTCTTTGCTAAGAAATTTGGAAGACAGCTACCTGGCCAACCAACTGAAAGAGATCCATATTTGTGCCCATTCTAAAGAAAGGTGATCCTACCGAATGTGGAAATTATCGAGCAATATTATTAATATCAGACACAAGTAAAATTTGGTGAAGATAATTAAAAATGGTTGCAGCTGTACATCAACAGGGAGCTGCCAGAAATTCCAGCTGAATTCAGAAGAGGATGGGGAACAAGGGATATCATTACTGATGTCACATGGATCTTGGGCGAAACCATAGAATACCAGAACGATGTTTACCTGTGTTTCATTGACTATGCAAAGGCATTCAATCATATGGATAATGTTGCAAAGAATGGGAACTCCAGACACTTAACTGTGCTCACGAGGAAGCTGTACATAGATCAAGAGGCAGTCATTTGAGCAGGACAAGGGGATACTGCATGGTTTAAAGTGAGGAAAGGTGTGTGTCAGGGTTGTGTCCTTTCACCATTCTTATTCAATATATATGCTGAGCAAATAATCTGAGAAGCTGGACTGTATGAAGTAGAATATGGCATCAGGATTGGAGGAAGACTCCTCAACCTGCTATATGCAGATGACACAACTTTTTTTTTTTTTTAATAATTTTTATTGTGCTTTAAGAGAAGTTTACAAGTCAAGTCAGTCTGTAACATATAAACTTATATACGCCTTACTCCAGACTCCCACTTACTCTCCCCCAATGAGTCAGCCCGCCCCCTCCTTCAAGTCTCTCCTTTCGTGACGGTTTTGCCAGTTTCTAACCCTCTCTACCCTCCCATCTCCCCTCCAGACAAGAGACGCCAGTACAGTCTCAAGTGTCCACCTGATACAAGTAGCTCACTCTTCATCAGCATCTCTCTCCAACCCATTGTCCAGTCCCTTGCATGTCCGATGAGTTGTCTTCTGGAATGGTTCCTGTCCTGGGCCAACAGAAGGTTTGGGGACCATGACCGCCGAGATTCTTCTAGTCTCAGCCAGACCATTAAGTCTGGTCGTTTTATGAGAATTTGGGGTCTGCATCCCACTGTTCTCCTGCTCCCTCAGGGGTTCTCTGTTGTGCTCCCTATCAGGGCAGTCATTGGTTGTGGCCGGGCACTATCTAGTTATTCTGGTCTCAGGATGATGTAAGCCTCTGGTTCATGTGGCCCTTTCTGTCTCTTGGGCTCATAGTTATCGTGTGACCTTGGTGTTCTTCATTCTCCTTTGATCCAGGTGGGTTGAGACTGATTGATGCATCTCAGATGGCCGCTTGTTAGCATTTAAGACCCCAGACGCCACACTTCAAAGTGGGATGCAAAATGTTTTCGTAATAGAATTATTTTGCCAATTGACTTAGAAGTCCCCTTAAGCTGTAGTCCCCACACCCCCGCCCTTGTTCCACTGACCTTCGAAGCATTCGGTTTATCCCGGAAACTTCTTTGCTTTTGGTCCAGTCCAGTTGAGCTGACCTTCCGAGATGACAGAACTTTGGTTGCTGAAAGTGAAGAGGACTTGAAGCGCTTACTGATGAAGGCCCAAGGCTACAGCCTTCAATATGGATTACACCTCAACATAAAGAAAACAAAAATCCTCATAGCTGGACCAGTAAGCGACGTCATGGTAAATGGAGAAAAGATTGAAGTTGTCAAGGATTTCATTTTACTTGTATCCACAATCAACGCCCATGGAAGCAGCAGTCAAGAAATAAATGATGTATTGCATTGGGCAAATCTGCTGCAAAAGACCTCTTTAAAGTATTGAAAAGCAAAGATGTCACCTTGAGGACTAAAGTGCACCTGACCCAAGCCATGATATTTTCAGTTGCTTCATATGCATGGGAAAGCTGGACTATCAATAAGGAAAACCAAAGAAGAACTGATGTCCTTGAATTATGGTATTGGCAAAGAATATTGAATATATCACGGGTCTTAGAAGAACAAACAAGCCTGTCTTGGAAGTACAGTCAGAGTGCTTCTTGGGAGCGAGGATGGCGAGACTTCATCTCACGTACTTTGGACATGTTATCATGAGGGATTAGTCCCTGGAGAAGGACATCATGCTTGGCTAAAGTAGAGGGTCAGCGGAAAAGAAGACTCTCAACGAGATGGATTGACACAGTGGCTGCAATAATGGGCTCAAACTTAGCAAAGATTGTGACAATGGTGTAGGACTGGGCAGTGTACGTAGGATTGCTGTAGTCAGAACCGACTTGGCAGCACCTAACAACAACAACAAATCATTAATGTTTAGAGGATAGATACCAAAGATAACAGTGTTAGTTTTGATGTAATGTATTTTGAACTCTTTGTTTCTGGCATTTAAATACCAGGACTATTCTAGATAATAAAACAGGATATAAGGATAAGAAAGAATCCTTGTCTTCCTGTTACTGAGGCAGGAGGGCATACATTCAGATAATTCAGTAAATGATGTAACTACCTGTAGGTCACTATTCATCTAGTTACAACAGGAAGTTTTGTTTAAATTAGTGGCTCTCAAACTTTTTGATCTCAGAACCCTTTACACTCTTAAACATTGAGAACCCAAAGAGCTTTTGTTAATGAGGGTTATATCTATCAATAAATACCTTATCAGATTAAAGGAAAAATGGAAAATATTAATTCACTTAAAAATGTTAATAGACCCATTACATTAACATAAATAACATAAAAACCGACTATTATCTAACAAACGATATAGAGGGAAGAATGGTATTTTATGTTTTTGCAAACATTTTATGTTTGACTTAATAAAAGACAGCTGGAACTTGTACCTTCTTCTGCCTTCAATCTTTTGCAATATATTGTTTTGATTGAAGTATATGAAGATAATCTATCCTCACACAGATATATAGTTGAAAAAAGGAGAGAAGTATTTCCATGGTCTTCTCAGAAAATCCTGGATATTTTTCTTTGATGCTACACCAAACTCATACCAAACCAAACCTGTTGCTGTCAAGTTGATTCCGACTGATAGGGACCCTGTAGGACAGAGTAGAACTGCCCTGTAGAGTTTCTCAGGAGTGCCTGGTGGATTCGAACTCCTGACCTTTTGGTTAGCAGCCGTAGTACTTAACCACACCAGCAGGGTTTCTGATACTACACCAAAACTCAACAAGTAGCAGTTTCTTACAGACTAGTTGGAATGTGGGATCTGAAGCTGTATCCATTAACTTTTCATACACTGTTATATTCAAATCCATTGATCTATGACTTGTACTTTGAATAGTTCTTCTAACCATGTATGAATTTTTAACATTATACATGGATTATTTGGAAAACATTGGTTCACTGAATTATGCTTCCTTTTTAAATATTAACATATTCTACTATGCACTATTAAAAAAATTAACATTTTTGAAAGTATCACCACCATCTTACCAGAAAAGACTTTAAAACTTTGAACTTGTCAAGCTCAGGGTTGTAGTTACAAGTTTTCAAACTTTCAGTTTTTGTTTGAAAGCTCATATTTTATCATTGGAAACAAACATTGTCAGTTATTTTTCTCGAAGGGACAGGCACACTTGTTCGTTTCAAGAACATCACTGCCCAATACCTAAGTCTGAATAACCACGCCTTTCAGTCGTTCTTTCACGTAAAAACAGTGCTGCCTGAAAAAAGGCAGCCAGTTCAACTCAGAACCCCTGTGCTCTCCTGGTGATGACCTGCGGGCAAGGGAAGGAAGTGTTTCAGGTGGACTTCTGGTTTTGTCACGCCAGACCCCGTGCCGTAGAGTCGATTTCTCCTCATAGCGACCTATAGCTGTGTGTTCAAGGGTCGAGATGTAATAAAATCAATTATTACAGTTTCATCAAGGACATTCTTATGTGAACCGTTTTTGTTTTTTTTTAATGGGAGTGTGCGGCAGTGAAGAAAATAATGATTATTGGTATAGTTTGGTGTCATTGCCTTGATTGCTTTCGCACCATCAGTGTAGTAAATGTCAACACAGTGAAAAAGGCAAATAATATCCTAGCATGTCACGGTAAACCCTGTGAAAGCTGGAACCCGTGTAAGGTGGAAACCTGTCAGAGGAGGAAAACGCAAATATTTCCCACTAAAACGAGCGATAGAGAAATGGTAAGATTGTGCCCTGTTGAAGGTGGACAACTTGCGAGAGCCGGTAAAACAAGGCAGCCCTATTAAGTTCCAGCTCTCACAGGTCTCACCGGGTAAGAAAGTTTTGATTTTGTGGATGCCTTACTCACTCTGAGTCCATAGAACACACTTTGAAGACCACTGGCTGAGAAGTAAATTCCAAATAACAACTTCTCCTTATAAAATTGCAAATCCATTTTTATCTGGTGGGGGGGACCCTAAGCCTTGCTTGGGCGTGGGCAGGTAAGGCAGAACCAGGATATTACTTCCATTTCCAGGCCCCATCTTGAACTGGAGTGCGTCTAGTGCCTGTGAGTGGAGGAGGCAGATGGATTAATTTTGCCCTTGAGTGACTCGAGGTTTCTAATGCTGTTTGCTGCTGCTGGTGCTTTTTTTTTTTACGGTCTTTTGGTAAGAGAGCATTTACAATAAACAGGTCACTTTAAATTGGGGCCTGGGACTGGATATTTAGTTGGTAAGCTTTTCTATTGCTCTGCAGCGGTAAATAGAGGTGAATTCCACTGCCACTCACATCAGCATCCCTGCTGCCCCAGGGAAGTGGAACCCACGACGGTCACTTCTCTTCTTACTTACTCTGTAGTAGCGTGGAGTTAAAGATGCTTTTAATGAAAAATCACATGTTAAGAAAAAATGGTTTAAGTTAGAACATGAAGAAATAGAGTTGTTGAGAAAGGAGAATGGCTGGGTCTTGGTGGGATCACTGGTTTGTTTGTTCATTCATTCACTCATTCATCAAATGTTTAGTAAACCCAAAAAACCAAACCCAGTGCCGTCAAGTCGATTCCGACTCAGTGACTCTACAGGACAGAGTAGAACTGCCCCATAGAATTTCCAAGGATTGCCTGGTAAATTCGAACTGCCGACCCTTTGGTTAGCAGCCATAGCACTTAACCACTATGCCACCAGGGTAGTGGATGCCTAGTATGTGGTAAATACTGAGAATGTAGAGATGACTCCACGTGGCTCAGTTATAGATAACACAGAGTGGTAAGCATGTGTTGGTGTTTGTAAAGAGCGACCACAAAGTACAGTTACGGTGTTAGGATAAGCCATTCAACTTCGGGTAGGCAAGGCTTCATGGAGGTTTTCAGCCTCAGAAATCTGGACTGAATCTGTACATCCCGAGTTGATTACACTCTTTGGGACTGAGTCAGTGATGAGGTGCCAGAAGCTTATGTGTAAAGATAATAAAGGCCAGTTGGTATAGATTGAATTGTGTCCCCCTAAAATGTGTGTCAACTCGGCTAGGCCATGATTCCCAGTATTGTGTGATTGTCCACCATTTTGTCATCTGATGTGATTTTCCTATGTGCTGTAAATCCTACCTCTGTGCTGTTAATGAGGCAGGACCCAATCTACAGGATTAGGTTGTATCTTGAGTCAATCTCTTTTGAGATATAAAGAGATAAGTGAACAGAGAGACAGGGGACCTCATACCACCAAGAAAGTAGTGCCGGGAGCAGAGTATATCCTTTGGACCTGGGGTTCCTGTGTGGAGAAGCTCCTAGACTAAGGGAAGATTGATAACAAGGACCTTCCCCCAGAGTCATTGGAGAGAAAAAGCCTTCGCCTAGAGCTGCCCGTACCCGTTGCGGTTGAGTCGATTCCAACTTGTAGAGACCCTATAGGACAGAGTAGAACTGCCCCATAGCTTCCAAGGAGGGCCTGGTGGATTCGAACTGCCGACCTTCTGGTTAGCAGCGGTAGCTCAACCACTACGCCACCAGGGTTTCCTCCCCTGGAGCTGGCACCTTGAATTCAGACTTCTAGCTGCCTAGACTGTGAAAGAATAAATTCTTCTTTGTTAAAGCCATCCACTTGTGCTTTTCTGTTACAGCAGCACTAGCTGCCTAAAATACCAGTCAATACTATACAATACTTAGCATATTTGTATACCTCCGTTTTCTGATGTCAAGGTACATAGGAGCCCAAATTCATGATCAGGCTTTGACTGGTGAGAATACAGTAGGAACCAAAGGGAGTGGATTTTCTGGAAGTTTGGTTTTTTGAGGATGTTCCCCCAGGCTTCTCTGTATCTGTCACAAAGTCAAGCACTTCCTGTTAGAGGTTTTCCTTGATCGCATGCACCCTCTCAATCCTGCTGGCTAAATTAATACCCTTTGGATTCTTACCATGCTATGTTCTTCCTAATAATAAAATGTTCTTTCTTTTCATTAGGTTTGAGAAAATTGATTATTGTACAACTTTTGGTTACTTCTTTTTTCTTGAGTGCATATTTGGTCACCTTGATTGGACTTAGCTGTTGGTATTTCCAAAACTCATTTAAAAAAAAAACTCATTTAGGTACCCTTTTTTTAAATATAATTTTTATTGTGCTTTAAGTGCAAGTTTACAAATCAAGTCAGTCTCACACACGAAAACCCGTATACACCTTGCTACACACTCCCAGTTACTCTTCCCCAATGAGACAGCCCGCTGTCTCCCTCCACTCTCTCTTTTCGTGTCCATTTTGCCAGCTTCTAACCCCCTCCACCCTCCCATCTCCCCTCCAGGCAGGAGATGCCAACATAGTCTCAAGTGTCCAATTTAGGTACCTTTTTACTATTCCTTAGGATAGGTTGCTTTGGTAGATGTTTCACCTTTATATTTTTATTAATTCAGTCACACTCAGAAAATATTTTTTGACTGCATATTCTGTGCCAGAAATTGTTCTAGACATTGTTATCGTTGTTAGGGGCTGTCGAGTTGGTTCTGACTCACAGGGACACTATGTGCAACACAACAAAACGTTGCCTGGTCTGGTGCGATCCTCACAATCATTGTTATGCTTAAGCCCACTGTTGGAGTCACTGTGTCAGTCCATCTCTTTGAGGGTCTTACTGTTTTTTGCTGACCTTCAACTTTATCAAGCATGATGTCTTTCTCCAGAGACTGATCCCTCTTGACAACATGTACAAAGTACGTAAGATGTAGTCTTGCCATCCTTGCTTCTAAGGAGCATTCTGGTTGTACTGCTTCCAAGAGAGATTTGTCCATTCTTTTGGCACTCCATGATATGTTCGATATTCTTCACCAGCACCACAATTCAAAGGTGTCAATTCTTCCTTGGTCTTCCTTATTCATTGTCCAGCTTTCTCGTGCATATGACGTGATTGAAAATACCATGGCTTGGATCAGGCGCACCTTAGTCTTCAAGGGGACATCTTTGTTTTTCAACACTTTATAGAGGTCTTTTGCAGTAGATTTGTCCAAATACAATACATCTTTTGATTTCTTGACTGCTGCTTCCATGGGTGTTGATTGTGGATTCAAGTAAAATGAAATCCTTGACAACTTCAATCTTTTCCCCATTTATCGTGATGTTACTTATTGGTCCAGTTGTGAGGATTTCTGTTTTCTTTATGTTGAGGTATAATCCATACTGAAGGCTGTAGTCTTTGATCTTCATTAGTAAGTGCTTCAAGTCCTCCGTTTTCAGCAAGCAAGGTTGTGTCATCTGCGTAACTCAGATTGTTAATGAGTTTTTCTCAAATCCTGTTGCCCCGTTCTTCATACAGCCCAGCTTCTTGGATTATTTGCTCAGCATACAGATTAAATAGGTATGGTGAAAGGATAAAACCCTGACACACACCTTTCCTGACCTTAAACCATGCAGTATCGCCTTGTTCTGTTCGAACGACTGCCTTTTGATCTATGTACAGGTTCCTTATGAGCACAGTCAAGTGTTCTGGAATTCTCATTCTTCATAGTGTTATCTGTAATTTGTTATGATTCACACAGTTGAATACCTTTGCATAGTCAATAAAACACAGGTAAACATCTTTCTGGCCTTCTCTGCTTTCAGCTGGGATTCATCTGATATCAGCAATGATATCCCTGGTTCTGCATCCTCTTCTGAATCCAGCTTGTTTTTCTGGCAGCTCCCTGTTGATATACTGCTGCAGCCACTTTTGAATGAGCTGCAGTAAAAATTTTACTTCTGTGTGATATTAATGATTTTGTTCTGTAATTTCCGCATTCGGTGAGCTCACCTTTCTTGGGAATAGGAATAAATATATAAATATAGATCTATCTCTTCCAGTTGGTTGGCCAGGTAGCCAGCCGTCTTCCAAATTTCTTGGCATAGATGAGTGAGCACTCCAGAGCTGCGCCCATTTGTTGAAACATCTCACTTGGTGCTCCGTCAATTCCTGGAGCCTTGTTTTTCGCCAGCGTCTTCAGTGCAGCTTGGACTTCTCCCTTCAGCACCATTGGTTCCTGCTCATATGCTACCTCCTGAAATGGTTGAACGTCAATTAATTCTTTTTGGTATAGTGACTCTGTGTATTCTTTTCATCTTCTTTTGAAGCTTCCTGAGTCGTTTAATATTTTCCCCATAGAATCCTTCAATATTGCAACTAGAGGCTTGGATATTTTCTTCTGTTCTTTCAGCTTGAGAAATGCAGAGCATGTCCTTCGTTTTTGGTTTTCCATCTCCAGTTCTTTGCACATGTTATAATACTTTACTTTGTCTTCTCGAGCCGCCCTTTGAAATCTTCTGTTCTGCTCTTTTAGTTCATCATTTCTTCCTTTCGCTTTAGCTACTCGACTATCAAGAGCAAATTTCAGAGTCAATTCTGCCATCCATTTTGGTCTTTCCTTTGTCTCCTGTCTTTTTAATGACCTCTTGCTTTCTTCGTGTATAATGTCCTTGATGTCCTTCCACAACTCTTCTGGCCTTTGGTCATTAGTGTTCAACGCATCAAATCTATTCTTGATATGGTCTCAAGGTCGTACTTTGGCTCTCGTGGACTTGTTCTAGTTTTCTTCACTTTCAGCTTGAACTTGCATATGAGCAATTGATGGTCTGCTCCGCAGTCGGTCCCTGGCCTTGTTCTGACTGATAATATTGAGCTTTTCCATTGTCTCTTCCCACAGATATAGTTGATTTGATTCCTGTGTTTTCCATCTAGTGAGGTCCACGTGTATAGTCGCTGTTTATGTTGGTGAAGAAAGGTGTTTGCAACGAGGAAGTTGTTGATCTTAGAAAATTCCACCATGCAATCTCTGGCATCATTTCTATCACCAAGGCCATATTTTCCAAGTACTGATGCTTCTTTGTTCCAACTTTTGCATTCCAATCTCCAGTAATTATCAATGCATCCTGATTGCATGTTTGATGAATTTCAGACTGCAGAAGTTGGTAAAAATCTTCAATTTCTTCGTCTTTGGTCTTAGTGGTTGGTGCGTAAATTTGAATAACAGTCGTATTAACTGGTCTTCCTTGTAGGTGTATGGATATTACCCTATCACTGGCAGTGTTATACTTCAGGACAGGTCTTGAAATGTTCTTTTTGATGAATGCAACGTCATTCCTTTTCAAGCTATCATTCCCAGCATAATAGACCATGTGATTGTCTAATTCAGAATGACCAATACCCGTCCATTTCAGCTCACTAATGCCGAGGATATCAGTGTTTATGTGTTCCAGTTCATTTTTGACAGCTTCCAATTTTCCTAGATTCATACTTGGTACATTCGTTCTAGATACTGCTGATATATTAGAAATGAGGTTTGAGGGATGAGAGACAGCAAGGCCTTTGGCTTGAGTAATTGGGAGATTGGGAAGATTGTGGGAGAAGCAGGTTAGGGCAGATAAATCAGGTTTGGTTTTAGGTATGTTAATTTGGAGATGCTTATGAAAAAAAATATTTTTTTAATGAAACTAAAGCAGAAATTTCAGGTGGACAGTTGGATATATGACTAGAGTTTAGGTCAGAGGTTGAGCCGAAGGTATGAATTCAAGAGTTGTCAGCATGTAGATGGTACTTTCTGCCATTGGATTCAATGAGATCATTTACGGCGAATGGGTAGAAGAACAATCCAAGGCTAGAACACTTGTACAGTTTATCATTTAATGCTCTAGACTAATGGGTCCAGGAAGTTCTGTACAATGAGAAGAGTAGTAAGGAAGGTAAAAACACCAGGAAAATGCAGGGCCCTGGAAGGCAAGTGAAAGAAGGGTTTCAATAGAGGATGATCGGTTGGTTCTAATGCTACTGTGAGGTTGAATAAGATGAGGACCAAGTCTTATGAGTTTCAGTCTTAAAGGTTAACCTTTCCCATGTTCTTATATACTTCCCTACACGTAGCAAATCAACTCATTTCTTTGTTGAATTTTAGCAGAATTCTAAATTTGAGGGAGCGGTTCACCAAGAGGTACTTAATATAGCACTTGGTATCTACCATGTCCCAGGCTATGTTGGCTCTTAAGATACCAAGATGAGTGAGAACAGCCCTTCTAGACCTCCCAGCTTTGTTGTCATCTGAGGAGAAAACGTGTGTGAAGTTGTTAGTGCAGTGCTTGCCACGATAACTATGTGAGATTGAATGTTTGCTGTATGTGAAGTTAATGACGAAATGGTTGCAGTTAATTGGTGGCAAAACTAGTATTAGAACCAAGACCTATTGCCTTTCAGTCTCTGCTCCTATCCTCCTGCTGACACCTGCAGATGTGTAAAAAAATAACCAGTCCTAAGGCTTATAAGGAAACCCTGGTGGCATAGTGGTTAAGTGCTATGGCTGCTAACCAAGAGGTCAGCAGTTCGAATCCACCAGGCGCTCCTTGGAAACTGTGGGACAGTTCTACTCTGTCCTATAGGGTCGCTATGAGTCGGAATCGACTTGACGGCAGTGGGTTTTTAAGGTTTATGAAGATATTTATGAGAGGACACCCACTTGAAAAGCAAAATGACTGTACTTCCAAGGTGCCACATTTCAGTAAAATTTTCCAGGCTGGGGTGTGGCAAGATATAAACATTGCTTATAAGGCTCACATTTCATCTTTAAAATTAATGTGAATTTTGCAGTCTATTCAAATAGATCATGTTTGCTTAGCAGTTAAATTATTTAATCCTACCCTGCCCCAAAGCCTCAAGCAAAAATTCTGATACTTAAGGAAGCAGTGCTTTTTTCATGCTGTGAATCCTCTTTGGTGCACTTGCAGTGTACCCCGGGGGAAATGCTTATGCCAGCCGTTTTGTAACATTTCCACTTCACAGCCTCATAAATTAGAAATTTTCTTAAACTCATGGATGTCTGTCTCAGTTGGATACTAGGCAGATTCTTTGGAAATTCAGATGTGCTGATGGGGAACATCTGCATGAGAATTCCTACCTTTCTAGAGGACAGGGGAGGCCCAGGTCTCTTCAGGCTCACTGGGATGTGGTGTGAGAACTGCAGAATTATTCTCATTTCTCAAATTCCAGGTCCCAGGAGGGGGACCTCCTTCCCCAGACTTCTGGACCGTTAGCATCCTCTCTCTGTCCAAGTCCTCTTGAAAGCTCCTCCTGAAGCCACAAACAAGCAAAGCCCTGTCTTCCCTTCTAGCTACTGCCGTTTCTTTCTCCTGCACAGGCACAGTGAACTCATTTTGTTCTTCAGAACCTCAGGGCTTTTACACCGGAACATTCATCCCCAGTTTAGAAAACTCTTCCTCTGCACAGTCAGTTCTGACCCCACTAGGTATGGAGTAGAGTCCCCTCCTTCATGCTTCCAGGGCAGCCTGTGCTTTCTGAGAGCCAGCCCCCCCATCTCCCTCTCGGAAGCACAGGACCTACCATGCCAGGATCACTTGTCTACTTGTTGTGCAGGGATGGGGCAGCACGCATGTGCCCTGGGGCCTGGCCCTCTCACCTATGAGCTTTTTGACCTCGAACAAATTACTTCTCTGGGCCTCAGTTTTCTCAGCTCTGCAATGGGAATCACACTAATATCTACCTAGTAGTGTTGTTAGGAAGATAGTGAGTTAATATGTGTAATATGGTTAGAATTGTGCCTAGTACATAGTAAACTGCCTGCAAATTAGTACTAATGCCATAAATGTAGTATTAATGTCACTTTATTACTATTATTACCGCTACTATTGTTGCATTTTTACTAGTACAGTCCATCGTCCCTGCTATACTGTAAGTTAGGTGAGTTCAGGGACCTTGCCTGTCATCTTCTCCATGTGTCATCAGAGTGTGGCACACATGTTCTGCCAGTATTTGTTGAATGTGTGATACCCTGTGATAGCAGTATGGGAGAGCAGGTTTCTTGGGGCTGGGGGGAGGGGGACGTCCTGCCAGGGAAGGCAGGTGCCTTCTGGGCTGAGTTATATGTGGCGAGTGAAGCGAGTCAGGACAGGGTGGCCTGACAGTGGCAGAGGCCAACTGGAGGGCAGGTCTGAGACAGGAGACTGTGCAAGTGGCTGGGCTGGTCTAGGGCTGCCTCGCCCAGTAAAACTAGGATGTCAGCCATGGTTGCCATTGGAAATTGCCTAGTAGTCACATGGAAAAGGTAAAAAGAAACAAGGAAAATTCATTTTAATAATATATTTTTATTTAAGTGAGTATATCCCAAACATTATTTCAACATGTAGCATTTGAATATCATTTTGACAAACAGCATTTACTATAAAAATATTAATGGCATATTCTGCATTCTTTGTTTACACTGAGGCTGTGAGATCTGGTATGATTTTCCAGCTACTACACATCTCAGTTTGGCCTAAATGCTCAGTAGCCATGTGTGGCTTGTGGCTCCTGCATCGGACAGTGCAGGCCTTGGTATGGGGAGCTGGGTGCTAATGAGGCCTTGAATTAAGACAGCGGCAGTGTGGAAGGAAGTTGATTGGAGAGAGACTGAGGTCGGATGATGGACAGGATCACTGCTGGCTTTCTTGCTTGGTTGTAGGTGAGTGGTAGCTTTTTTTTGGTTGTGTTTGCAGAAATACAGGGGCCAGGAGTTAACTTTTGGAGTTTGAGGTTTAGGTAGGACATTGGGCTTCATGCAGACGGGGCTTAGTAGAGGATTTTATGTTTTTGAGGCTGGGGAGATGGAGTTGAGGTGCTTTAAGCTCAACCCGGCCACTGTGGCCTGTTCCTTCCACTTCCTCACACAGACTCCCTTGCTGTTACCTCTCGACCTTTCTCTGGTTCAAGGACTCTCTTCTTGGGCCATAGGGAAGATAGATGATCACCGCACCCCATCAGATAGATAGGAGCTGTGGTCAGAGAAAAAAGGGGAAGCATACACGTGTCAACATTTGCACACATGCCTTAACCTTTAATCCAAAGTGACTGTAGTGGTTCATAAGCCATTTGACTTTTAAAATTTATATAAAATTTAATAAGGCATTTTTGATACAAATGTTTTATGGTGGATGTAGTTCACTGATTACCAAAAAATATCTTTTGTTTTTGGAGGTCAGATTCTGAGAACTTTCTGGATCTCTTTCCAGAGAGTGTTTTTGTTTGGCATAATTAGTTCATAGCAGGGAGGTCACCTCTGGTGCCTGTTGACTCTTACTTAAAATATTCAAAGGTGATGTAAGCACCTCATCCATCCATCCATTCATTTGTTCATTCGTGAGTCAACATTGTTGAGTGTTTACAGTGTGGCAGCCACTGTATGAGGTCCTGAAGGTATAGAAGTAAGCTCTTCTCCCCTAAAAAATTTCAGATTTCCTACTGTGATGGAACTGCAATGAAAAGAGGTAAATGCAGACTTCTATGGGAAGAGAGATGTAACTTAATTATTTCTGGGGTCAGGAGAGAAGGTGATTACTTGAGTCAGGTGGAAGGGGCGATGAAGGAGAAATTTATGCAGACACAAGCCCAGACCATGGTGCTCTCAAAGGACAGTAGATATGCCAACATTGCCTTGATTAGTCAACAACATGCACGATTATTGGCGCTATGCTTACCAACTCAACAGATGGTTTCAGGCCCTTTGCTGAGCACGGCGGAGGGACAAGATGCTGTAAGGTATAATAGACTGAGGCAGTGTGATGCCCTTGTAGAAAATGGAGAACAACACGTGGCTCGGAAGGTGGGGTACTATGTGAGCAGAAGTGAAGGAATGGTAAGGCTTTGATGCTCCATCAGTAAACACTAGCTTATTGTATGTATCAGTCATTATATTCCATGTCGAGGAGATGTACAACAAGCAGGAATGTAGCATGCTGCTGTCCTTCAAGGACTTCTAGTCCAGGAGCTGGAAGGATCCATGATGACTAGTCGAGGAATGTGGTAAACATGACTTGGCATTGTGAGTGCTCCAACTCTACCTGGGAGAGCAGGGGAGGCCTCAGCAAGGGTTATGCTTGACTTGAGTTTTGACATAGAGTAGGAGTTAACTAGGAGAAGAGCATAGGAAAGGATGTTCTAGGAAGTGATGTGTCCAAAGGCACTGGTTGGGAGAGCACATGCCTTTATGTGATGACAAGTAGGTACTCCTTGGTAGGGGCAATGTGTGTGGCTTGGGGGCAGTTATGAGGAGGGCCTCAACAGCTGTGCTGAGAGTTTTAGTTTTAAGGGTAGTGTACAAGGACTCATTGACAAATTTACAAAGGAAAGCAGCGTAGTTAATCAACATTTTAGAGTGATCTCTGTGCTAAGACAGAAAGGGTACATTGAAGGAAACCAGCGAGAGGAAGACTGGTGAAGAGGTGTTTGGCGTGGGCTTGGACTAGCAAAGGGGACAGAGACAGAGTGAGAGGGTTTGGAGGGAGGCAGGTGGTGATCACCAGTTGGATGTGGCCAGTGAGGATGAGGAGGGAACAAGGCTTCCATCTGGGCGGGTGGCGGGGTAAACACAGGGTCTTCAACCAAGGTGGAAAACGGGGTGGTTGGGGGAGAAAGGGGATTTTGAATTTTGGTCTGCTGATCTTGAGGTACCAGAGGGGCAGGTGACGGGAAAGGTGCTGTCACAGTTGTTGAAATAAGCTCCTGCGCCTGCCGGGCTACGGTCATGCCCAGAGCAGAACCCCGAAGACCACTAGCTTAAAGGAAGCAGAGAGCAGGAGAGGGTGAACAAGAGAAGGGTCAGAGACAGGGTACAAAAGAGAATCACATTGTAGCAAAGGGCTTTTCCCTCAGCTGCTAACCAGAAGGTCGGCAGTTCAAATCTATCAGCTGCTTCTTGGAAACCCTATGGTGCAGTTCTGCTCTGTCCTGTAGGGTTGATATGGGTTGAAATTGACTCAGTGGCAATGGTTTTTTTTTCTTTTTCTTTTTTGGTTTTATAGGTTTTATAGGAAAGTTGAAGGAATATGAGTGTTTGTTTATCCTTTACCTAGAATCAGCAGTTGTTAAATATTTTGCCACATTAGCTTTAATCGGTTGCCCCCTGAGCCTTGTGCAGGAAGCACAGAAAGTATATCTGAGTGAAGAGCTTTTTGGACAGAGACAGCCTGTGCAAAGGCCTAGGGCAGGAGCACACAGAGCTTGTTTGATGATGAGGGAGTAACCCATGTGCTGGAGAGGGAGAACAAGGAGGAGAATGCAGGTGATGAAGTTAGGGAGGTAGCAGGAGTCCATGTCACTTATGGCCTTGGGGAGGACCTTGGGTTTTGCTGTGAATGAGAGGGCAGGTGTTGGAGGTTTTGAGTAGAGATGTGACATCTGATTTACATTTTTAAAGGATGGCTCAGACTGTGTAGCACAGAGACTGGGGTTGAGGCTGAGGCTGGAGGCAAGGAGGTCAGTCATAAAGGCTACTGTAGTGGTCCAGGCAAGGCAGGGTGATTGCCTGGACAAGGCTAGCAGTGGGAGAGGCTGTGCGTTGAAGGTAGAGCTAATAGGATGTACAGGTTGAACTGGATGTGGAACATGAGACTGAGTGAGGAGTTGATGAGGCCTCCACCATTTTGAGTAGGAGTTAATGAGGAGAAGAGCTGAGTGGATGCACTGGGTGGCACAAGCAGTTAAGTGTTGAATTACTACCTGAAAGGTTGGTGGGTCGAACCCCCCCCCCCCAGAGGAGCCTCTGAAGACAGGCCTGGTGATCTACCTCCTAAAGGTCACAACCTTAAAAATCCTATGGAGCAGCTGTACTCTGCACACATGGGGTCACCATGAGTCGGAATCAACTCGATGGCAGCTAACAACATCAGTTGGTGGAGTGGAGAAACCGTTTATGGAGTTTGGTGGAGAAATCAAGAATTTGCCTTAGAATGTTTGAGATATCTGCTTGGGACATCCAAGTGGATATGTCAAGTATACAGTTGGGCAGACAGGCCTAGAGTTCAAGGGAGCTGTCTGGGCTGGAGAAAGAAATTTTTGAGTCATCGCATATAGATAGTGCTTAGAGCAATGGCACTGGCTGAGGGAGGGGGCATAGATAGAGGAAATCCAAGTGTGGAGGTTTGGAGCATCTCAGAAACCAAAGGTCAAGAAGTTGATGCGAAGAGCCAGCAAGGAGGGGGGGGAGAGGGCTGTCCAGAGGCCTAGGATGCAGGGCGAGTGCAGCTGTGTCAAATGCTGCCGAGGGCCCAGGCTAGGTGAGGAAGAGGGAGGAGGCCATTGGAGGCCACCTTGAGGAGAGCCCTGTTTGTGGAATATCTGTGTGTTTAGCGCAAATTCAAGAGCATATGGCAGGAGAGGAAGTGAAGACAGCAAGTATCGCCACTCTTTCAAGGATGCCTCCCCTTTAGAGCAGAGAAATGGCACGTTAGGAAGATGTGGGGCCAAGGGATGCTTTATACCTGAAAAATGAATGAGAGGGGTGGAGGGACATTTCAGGTGGACAGAACTGTGGTAAGGCAGGAGGCCAATTCAAATGTAGAGACTTGAAGATACATTTGGAGGGCATAGCTATTTAAATTACCGGGCGAGGCAGAACTCATTTAAGTGACTGTTTTTTAAACATGTTTATTTTTTATTTTAACCATTTTTAAGTGTACAGTTTAGTGACATTAATTATGTTCACAGTGTTGTGCAACTGTCATTGCTGTCCATTCCTTCCAAAAGTTTTCCAGCATCCTGAGCAAAAGCTTCCACCCTTGTTTCCCTCAGCCCAGTGACCACTGACAGACTGGTCTCTGTACTTTTACCTAGCCTGAATATTTTGTACAAGTGGGATCATACAATACTTGCCCTTTTGTGTCTGACTAATTACACTCAGCTTGTTTTCAAGGCTCATTTGTGTTAGAGCACGTCTCAGAACTGTATTTCTCTTTATGGCTGAATAATATCCCATTGTATGATGGACCACATTTTGAAACTACTGTTTTAAAGAGTGTTGCTGCAAGTGTTATGTATTGGTGAGAGGGGCAGATAATGGTGGCTGGAAACCAGTGTAGGATTTGCCTTATCTGGTGGTCATGGCTTGGGGTGCCCTGGTGGTGAGCCACCCACACCCTTGGCTGTGCCGTGAGGAACTTAGGTCCCAGAGGGTTCCCTATACTTGCCTCCGTGAGTTCAACATGGCCCTCCAAAGGTCTCAGAGGCCTAGGTGAGGGAGATGTTCCCTGTCCAGTGGCTCCTACATATGATGTGTGTAGTCCTGGGGCTCATGCTGAGTGACTTCTAATTTCGTTCTTTCTGCCCTGCCTTTGTTCGTCCCCCACTTCCCTGCCTCCTCCCCATGGTTTATGTGTGTGGATCTGTGACTTCAGAGGTCCGCAGCCCTGAGTGAATTTTCTATGTTTTAACATTATCCTGTGCATACTGAGGTGTGTAATACGTACTATTTTATGACATATTATTTTGAGCAGAGACTAGACTAGAAAACATAGTAGATGTTCAGTTAGGTATCTGTGCCATAAGATTATGTATGACTGAAATGCAGTTCTGAATGTTTTCTTTTTTATGGGAAAAGTAAATTGTATATTTTAAGGTTTAGTTGGATTGCTAATTCTGGTATGCTTTGTGTATTGTCTGTCTTTCTCTTGTAGTTTTTCAAATTAATTTTACTGATTTTTTGTATTTATTTGAGAAACTTCTAGTACTCTCCTCTGAAATTGTCTCCCGCACCACCTTGGAAATGCTTAATACTCACAGAATAAGCTAGGTGTGTGTGGGCCCTTATCATTCAAGCAGGACGGAAGCCAGAATTTAAAAGCAGAGACCCCCTAGAATTTTAGGCTTAAAAGGAGCTTCAGAGATCAGTTCATTCAACTTCTTCATCTTATGGGTGAGGAAATTGAGGCATATAAAGTTGATCATCTTCCCATTTGATCGCTAAAGCCCCCAGAGAGCCAGAAATCAAACCTAAAGGGAGCTGCCAGCATGGAGAGGGAGACCTGGGAGGAGGAGTCTGACTTTCTGTCTCGTCTGTGTGGCTGCAGACTCAGGCGGGCCCTGGGAGGAGGCCTGCCTCATGGCCCTCTGGGCCGCTCCCTGGTCCCTCCTGGTGTGGCCCTTCCTGGTCAGAGGTAAATCTGTTCTGCCTGTTGCTTCCTATTTGCCAGCCACCTCTGGGGATGGTAGTGGTACAAAAAAAAAGCAGAAACCTGTGAGATTGTTCCCAAAATAATCATAGTTACGTTTCTCAATCTGCTGTAGTAGCAGCTAAAGAGAAAACTTTCAGGTTCTTGAATTAAAGAAGTGGTCAACGTTGGACTAGATATTAGATGATTATTACAGTTTGGAACTCCAGAGCTTACTTTTCTAATAATTTGGAATAATAATGTTAAACCACCTTGGGAAAAAAAACACATTTCTTCGTTTGCTGATGTTCATACGTAAATATTGCCAAAAGACCTTTATCTTATTGTGAATAATGGCATTCTTATTTATTCCCCTAAATTGATTATTTTACATGAGGATCTGAAAATGTATTTAAAGGCAGAAATGATACCTGCCAAGAGTCATCCGAAGTTACGTATTTTCAGATCGGTGATGAACGTTGACACAAATTACTTAAAATAGAAACAAATTATTCAGATACAAATCCTTAGGTGATAGATTCTTTGCACCATTTTCAAATTGTTTGAATGTTTTCAAGCACACATGTATTTAAGAAGGCTAAAGAAGGCTGCTGAACGA
This sequence comes from Loxodonta africana, assembly GCF_030014295.1. Taxonomy (NCBI): domain Eukaryota; kingdom Metazoa; phylum Chordata; class Mammalia; order Proboscidea; family Elephantidae; genus Loxodonta; species Loxodonta africana. The sequence continues at coordinate 9,981,677 of NC_087355.1, forward strand.
TGTTGGCATTGAGGCTCGGGGTAAATCACACAGCCGTTTAAACGGAAACAGCTTGGTTCAGAGGGCACTGCTGTTTTATAACCATATTTAAAAATCTGCTCCTCTTTTATTCCCTCGAACTGAATTCAGGGACATAATGGATCCCATTATAGGTAAAAGGTCTGTGACTCAGCCATTGAGCTACTCAAACTCTTGGCTTTTTTAATTGCCACCATTAAAGCTTTAGTACTTTTATCTCATAAAAATAGATATCATTGATGTAAAATGTGTGCGTATTGAAGATACATATGTACCTCTGCCCTTCTGGTTAGCTAATCAACCATTCATGTTTGAAGTTCTTCATATATTATGCAGACTGGAACATAACATACATCATGAATTTGTTCAGGTTTAGTCATTTAATTAAAAAAAAATTCCATGTAATAATAAAGGTAACATCTAGCTAGACATTCTCCCAGAAAGAAACTTAACTTACTTTTGGTTTGCATTTTGACTACATTTAGTTGATGGCAGCGTAGCAGGTGGTTATTGTTCCCCTTAGGTTTTCACTAAGCTCTTTCTTGGACTCAAGAGAACAGTGTTTCTTCGATTCTTCTAGTACTGTGCCTTTTACCCAGGCGAACATATGAATCACCCTCCCGTCCCTATGTAACACACTTGTGTACAATTAAGTACAGCAATTGAAGGTGTGTCTTTGACCATCCTCCTGGTGTACACGTTACAGACAAACCTAAAGCCCTACAAAGTGGAAACTCTCAGTGTAAAGGAAACTCCAGCAATACCGAGGGGGCTAAGTGTTCAAATGTTGAAAGCAACTTTGTCCTGGCTTTTCCCCTTCAGCATGCTAGTGTGTCACCACCATTCATTATTCGCATTACTCTGTGCCAACAAGGCAAACGTCTCTGGAAGAGGGCTAAAACAAGTGCATCTCAAGAAAGTTTAACTACTGGAGTGAAAATACCTCAGCAAATAACTAGTGGGAGTCTGTTATTTTCCACTGCTCACTTGTAATTGTGGGATTGTATTCAGATGGAAAAAATCTGATGGTAACAGGGACTCAAACCTGAACAGTTCTAAAACTCAAACCCACCCACACCGAGCCTCTGTGAGCTAATATACATAACCAGGCTTCTAGCCTCGCCCAGCTGTGTAGATTCAATTATGATCATTTTCTCAGTTGCCTAACATTGCCGTTTGTTTATTACTGTGCTATTAGTCAGTGAATGAACCTCCCTCTTTTTGACCCCTCAGCAGTGTTTATAAAGTACTTAATTGCTTTGGTATATTCTGTCTCCTGGGTAATTCCAGCTGGAGGGAGTCCTGGGGACACAGGCCCCCCCCCAAGTGTTAAACTGCTTCTAATGCACTTTAAACTTTCTTTTTAAAATAGGTATTAGGAACCTTTCTTTTTGCTGAGAGTGCTGTTCACTATATTGTTTTACTTAAAGATGAGGAGATTCCCTTTTAAAAATCTTCTGGTGATGATTTTAGTGGTAGTTAGCCATCCAACAATGTCTGTAGTCCAGCTTTTTGAAATGCTGTCTTGTGGGTAATAGCCACAACCTGCATCTTGTCTGGCTGCTTATAGTGGAGCGGGTCCCCCGTCTGTCCAGGTGCCCCCTTATGCCCAGATGCCTCTGTCTTTGCATCTTCCTTTTTATTAGAGAAACTTTCACAGGAGTGCACGAGACACAGCGTTTGGACAGCACAGCGCCAGGAACATGGGCTCTGCAAGGGAGGTCGTCAGTTAGAATCCCGATTCCTCGTGTAGCCAGCTTTTTGTGATGTTTGACAAATCTCTTACCTTCTTTTGTGTGCCTTAGTTTTCCCATTTATAAAGTCGGGATGATTTCATAAGGTTGTTGTGAACAGGTGTCAGGTGTTACTTGCAGCGGCAGCGGGCATTAGAAGAGAGCAGGAAGTCTATGTGCTGCCTGTCTGTGGAGGGATGCATATCTGGCATGGACAGGGGGATCCTAGATGAAAGAATTTGAGAAACTTTCAGATGAGAGTCACAGAAGATTTTAAGATATGTTTTCAGTTATCTATTGCTGTGTAACAGTTACCACAAGCTTAAAGCAGTGTTTATTATCATATAGTTTCTGTGGGTGAAGATTTGGGCATGGCTTAGTTGAATCCTCTGCTCAGGGTCTCACCAGGTTGCAGTCAAGGTGTTGTGAGGATGGTATTCTCATCTGGAGTCTTGACTGGGGAAGAATCTGCTTCTAAGCCCATTCAGGTTGTTGATGGAATTCATTTCCTTGTTGGCTGCATGGCGAGGACTTTAATTCTTGTCGGCTGTTACCTGGGACACCCATAGGCTTGTAGAGGCTGCCTGCAGTTCCTTTCATGTTGGGTTCCCCTCCATGGTGACTTGGTTCCTCAAAGCCAGCAACAGAGAGAGGGTCTCTGAGAGGCCCACACCCTCTTTAAAAGCCATCTACCTGATTAGGTAAGGCTCACCCAGGATTCCCTTTGATTAACACAAAATCAACTGATTTGGAACCTCATGTACCATATTCTATTGGCCAAAAGTTACAGTCCCACCACGCTTAAGAGACACAACACCAGGAGATAAAGATCATCTTAGCATTTGCCTCCCATAAGATGAGAATGAAGTTTTCTGAGACCGAGGTAGTCCACCATTAACCATTTATTGCAAACTACACTTGCTGAACTCATGTTCTCTTATCCTGGGGAACTTGCATAGAGTGTATAGATTAGCTTTATCACTGAGTTCCTTAAATTTAGTTTTTTCCCCTCAAAAATTGTTCTATTCTCATTTATATACAAACCGATAGATTGTTCAGTGTTCAGTAATGACACACCTTCTTTTCAGTTTATTGAAGTTTGGCTCTTTAAATTCATGGGAACAGCAGAGTAAGTTCCTTTCAATATTGACCTTTTAAAGTTTGTAAAAACCTAAAGGCAAGCTTGGTATAAATTGATTTTTAGGGACAAACTCTACACATTTCACCTCTTCAATTTAAGGATCACATTTGCCTTTGGTTATACCAATGATTACAGAATACCATGTACAGTGTAAGTATACAGTAAAAAAAAATTGTTGAATTAAACTGTTTTCAATATGTAGGTTTGGTTTTTGTCTTTAGTGTCTTAGAATAGAATCTACTTCTGCAAACATTTTTAACAGCCTGGAAGCACTGTTGAGTTGTGTTTTGCTGAGGTTTGATCCCTGGTAAGCTCAGGTCTAGGTGTCTGCTGCCAAATTCAAACCTGCCATTGCACCTTTGAGGGCAACGTGAACTTTAGTTCTAACTTGGGATAAGCAAGACAAATGCTTGTGAAATGGGAACTGGCTCTTGTAGATTCTCTTTGACTGATATTTACTGAGTTGAGCCTGTGAGGGGAAGAATACTGTATGCAGGGTGGGAGAGAAGGAAGAAAGCAGGAAGGCAGAGACAATAAAGTTGACTTTATTACACCCTCCTGACTATAGTAATAACCTTTGCAATCTTCACTTCTAGAAAGCAGTGCCCAGTAAATGACAATGGTTTACTGCCCCAAATGAGCTTAAAATTCCCAGCAAGAGGGTGAAAGTGTGACTGTATCTCAAATTCTTCTAAAGAATGCCTGTTTTGGTTAGCTTATTGTAAATCAGAGGCACCATGATGTACATGACTGAACATTTGCAGGGTCTGCTTTGAGGAGAATGTGTATCATCTTTATAGGTGGGCAGAATGCTGGTGGTGGCCCAGGTGACCTAAGAAGTTATTCATCATTACTGTGCTAGCTTTGAGTTGTGTTGACTTTTTGGTTGTTTTTCTTTTCTCCCCTGTCTAAAGTAATGATGGGTTCTGGTGGCTCCTTCTACATTTCTCTTCCTTTTGTCAAAAGCACTTCAGGGATAGGAGATATTCACAACCAGAACAGTCTGACTACTGCCATACATTTTTTGGAAAGCTAACATGTTAAAAAAAAAAAAAATTTTTTTTAACACATGTAAAAACACCATTCACGTCTTGTGTAAACAATTAAGCCAGCTTTTCCAAGCATTTATGAAGCAATGAAGATGCATCAAAAGGATGCTTTATTTGACATCAGTTCAGCTCTGTGCCCAAGGGATGTGTGTGTGTGTGTGCGCGCACGTGTGTGTGTATGTAGACAAAACAGGAGACATGCACATTATTTCAACTATGTGGCCCCTAAATGCAAGCCTCCTACATCATCTGGTGCTTTTGCTAAGAAGTAACAATTCATGTGCTACAGTGCTGAAGAAAAGAACTGTGTTCAATTCCTTACCATATAGCACACTGAATAAAAAACCATAGGAACTGTTCTTTAGAGGAGGCTTTGGGGGGGTTTTCAAGGCAGGGCAGGAGCTGAGTTTTTCTTTTCCGGATTCTGAAACACCGGGTTCAGCCTCTGGCACAGAGGGGGTCTCAGCATCATACAACTGAATTCTGTTCTGCTGAACAGGGCAGTTTTAAGAATCAAATTGGATAGTGTTTGGTAGCTTCAAAGCACAATATGAATGTCAGTTCTTATCCACATTTTTATCTTTGGATGAAAAGTCAGCGATTACCCACAGCCTTGGTTTGGACCCGAGCTAGACTTTTCTCTGACGCTTCCAAGGCAAGAATTCCAAGTTTGTGCTCAGTTAAAAACCATCTTACCTGCAGATTTGCATTAGCATCTTAGAGCTAAGTCCTTTGTGGCTGTGGAGGAGGAAAGCAGGCTGTTCCCTGGTCTGTGGTTGGCCCACAGCTGGCGTGGGAAACTCCTCTGCCTCCCCTGCCACCTCCTTCCCTGCCCTGTGAGCGAGAGCACTGGGCTTGCCTGAGTCACACTCCACAGCCACGGTGTGGACGCTTGGTTAAGAGCATGGCCTTTGTAGGTAGCTCTCCTAGGTTAAAATTCCAGCTCTGCCTAGAATTCCATTTCTAGCTGTATGACTCTGGGTAAGCTAATATTAAAGCTTCAGTTGCCACATTTATAAAAGAGCAACAATGGCATCAACCTTATAGGGTTCTTATAGGGACTGAAGGAGAAGAGGCTTGTAAACTGCTTAGCAGAGCACATGGCACATGCAACTGTGTAATAAATGGTTAAAACAACAACAACAAAAAGGCATTTGGTCCGACGTCCTGGGATGGTTCCAGGACTTCCCAGTAGTCCTGGTGTTGTCTTTTCTCACCACCCGTGTTTCTCCTCAGAGGCCTCCTCACCAGCATGTCAGTGCTGTCCTGCACAGGACCAGGCTGGGGGCAGTGAGGCCAAGATTGCCTCCTCTCCCGGCGGCCACCAGGCACAGTGTGGTTACCCAGGTGAGGAGGGAGACCGGCCAGGAGGAGACAGAAGGGCCTGGCGGGTGAGCCGTAGAGGAAAGTGTCAGTGGGCTACCACTTCTCTACTGAAAGGGAGCCCACTCCAGCCTGACTCTCTCAGATGTTTAGAAAAGGGTTTTGCATTAGCTGAGTTTTAGTCAAACTGACTGTAAAAACTCTACAGTTGGGTGTTGCACACATTAAGAATGCTGTGTGATGGTTCTGGGGACATAACTCCATTCCTTCATAGGCAGGTAAAGCTCAGTGTGCTGAATCTGATGTGGATGGATTTAAAGTTAAATTAACACCGCCACTTGACTCTTTCATTATTCTTCATTTTACCCATTGCCATCAAGTCGATTCTGACTCGTAGCGACCCTGTAGGACAGAGTAGAACTGCCCTGTAGGGTTTCCAAGGAACACCCGGTGGATTCAAACTGCCAGCCTTTTGGTTAGCAGCTATAGCTCTTAACTGCTGCGTCACTAGGGCTCCATTTTGGATTTACTAATTCAAATGTGTGATAATTATAGATGCCACGGAAGTGTCTAATGTTAAATTTGTAGGCTTTTAAGATTTTGTATGGTGAATCTGCTGTAAGACAGCTTAAAAATACAAGCAGAAAACCAAAGGTTCAAAAATGGCTTAAAATGATTTTTATTTTATTAGGCTGACATCAAATCCCTTTATTTGTAATTAATTAAAAAAATTTTTTTTTAATTGGTACTTTAGATGAAGGTTTACAGGGCAAACTAGTTTCTCATTAAACAATACGTGTACTGTTTTATGATATTGGTTGTCAACCCCAATTAAAATGATTTTTAAATTAGGTACTTCAACAGCAATTTAAAAAATGTAATTCTAAAAGGTAATGATTCTGAGGTATGTGCTAAGACAAACTTTTACATTATATGTAAAAATGCATTTTATTTAACTTGGTAATTATCTTGTACAAATCACCCTTGTATGATTATACTAATACTCCTATTTTATTCTTAACCAGTGACTTAAATAAATTTTTTTTAAATAGAACATAAAAGAAACTGCCAGCCAGTGACTTGTTTCAGTGCATTATGTATAAAATTATATTTGTTCATAGTCATACACTGTCTTTTAAAACATTTAATAACCGTTATTTTGATAAACATACATGTACGTGTACACATAAAAAAAAAATTTTTTTAACACACACATTTATTTCCATGCCAGAGAAATTTGAATTTGTACTGCTTTAACCAGATCAGTGCAAGCCAAAGTATATTTTGAAGAAAATTTTAATTTATGTTTTGTTTGTAATTTTTAGTATTGAATGCTTATTTTTGTTAGTTGCCATCCTGCTGATTCCGACTCATGGTGATCCTATACAAGCAGAGTAGAGGTGCACTGTGGGATATTCATGGCTATGACCTTCCAGAAGTAGATTGCCAGGCCTGTCTTCTGAACTGCCAGTAGTTGAGCTCTTGGTCATTTGCGCCACACAGGGACTCCTAGAACATTTTTATTTTGAGATATTCTTATTAAAAAAAAGAGATGCCTTAGTTGAATACCTTTAGTACACGCTATGCGTACTGTACCCGCACTCCCTGGAGTCCTATGGTGAAGACCCCTGTTTAACTTTGGTTAACCTGGAATTCTCTAAACTCATGTGGAAACCCTGGTGGTGTAGTGGTTAAGTGCTATGGCTGCTAACCAAAAGGTTGGCTGTTCGAATCCACCAGGTGCTCCTTGGAAACTCTATGGGGCAGTTCTACTCTGTCCTATAGAGTCGTTATGAGTCAGAATCGAATCGATGGCAATGGGTTTTTTCCTGTGGGTTTCATGTGACACATAACAACTTCAAAAAATTTTTTATGTATTTTCGGAGAAAATATACATTGTAAAACCTGATGCCCTGCTACAGTTTCTAGACATAATGATCAGTGACGTTGGTTACATTCTTCACATTGTGTCAACATTCTTGTTATTTCTGTTCTAGTTGTTTCACTTCCATTTATTTAATCTCTCTGCTCCCCAATCTTTTCATCTGTGCTTTAAAATAGCTGCTCGCCCTTTGATCTTATGTAGATTTTGTTTAACGCAATACTCAAGGGTGACAATCTTTTTTTTAAATTTTTTTATTGTACTTTAGATGAAAGTTTACAGAACAAACTAGTTTCCCATTAAACAGTACACATACTGTTTTATGACATTGGTTAGCAACCCCATGGCATGTCAACACTCTTCCTTATCGACCTTGGGTTCCCTATTACCAACGTTCTTGTCCCCTCCTGCCTTCTAGTCCTTGCCCCTTGGCTACTGTGCTTCTTTAGTCTCTTTTTGTTTTATGGGCCTGCCTAATTTTTGGCTGAAGGGCGAACCTCGGGAGTGACTTCATTACTGAGCTGAAAGAGTTTCTGGGGACAGTACTCTCAGGGTTTCTCCAGTCTCTGTCAGGCCAGCAAGTCTGATTTTTCTTTTTGAGTTAGAATTTTGTTCTACACTTCTTTCCAGCTCTGTCCGGGACGCTTTGCTGTAATCCTGTCAGAGCAGTCAGTGGTGGAGGCCAGGCACCATCTGGTTGTACTGGACTCAGTCTGGTAGAGGTGGTGGTAGATGTGGTCCATTAGTCCTTTGGACTAATCTTTCCCTTGTACGTTTAGTTTCTTCATTCTTCCTTGCTCCCGAAGGAGTGAGACCAGTGGAATATGCTAGATGGCCGCTCACAGGCTTTTAAGACCCCAGATGCTACTCACCAAAGTGGAATGTAGAACATTTTCTTTATAAACTGTTATGCCGATTGAGGTAGCTGTTCCCTGGGATCATGATCCCCACAGCCCTCAGCCCAGCAATTTGCTCCCTTGGGGAGTTTGGATGTGCCTATGAAGCTTCCATGACCTTGCCTTGTACGGGTTGTGCTGGCTTCCCCAGTATTGTGTACTGTCTTACCCTTCACCAGAGTTACCACTTACCTATTGTCTATTTAGTGTTTTTCCATCGCCACCCCTTACCTCCCTCATAACCATCAAAGATTGTTTCTTTTTGTGTGTAAACATTTACACGAGTTTTTATACTAGTGGTCTCATACAATACCTGTCCTTTTGTGATTGCCTTATTTCACTCAGCATAAAAAAACGCCCTCCAAATTCATCCATGTTATGAGATGCTTCACAGATTCATTGTTCTTTATCATTGCGTAATACTCCATTGTGTATATGTACCACAGTTTGTTTATCCATTCATCTGTTGGTGGGCATCTAGGTTGTTTCCATCTTTTTGCAATTGTGAACAGTGCTGCAGTGAACATGGGTGTGCATATGTCTATTCATGTGACGACTCTTATTTCTCTAGGATATATTCCTAGGAATGGGATTGCTGGGTCATGTGATATTTCTATTTCTAGCTTTCTAAGGAAGTGCCATATCGTTTTCCAAAATGGTTGTATCATTTTGCATTTCCACCAGCAGTGCATAAGAGTTCCAGTCTCTCTGCAGCCTCTCCAACATTTGTTATTTCCAGTTTTTTTGATTCGTGCCAGTAATATGGGGTGAGATGATATCTCACTGTGGTTTTGATTTGCGTTTCTCTAATGGATAGCGATCTTGAGGATTTCCTCATGTGTCTGTTAGCCATTGGAATGTCTTCTTTGGTGAAGTGTCTGTTCATTTCCTTTGCCCATTTTTAATTGGATTATTTATCTTTTTGTTGTAGAGGTATTGAATTTTTTTAAATAGATTTTAGAGGTTAGGCCTCTGTCTGATTCGTGACAGCCAAAAATTTTTTCCCACTCTGTAGGTTCTCTTTTTACTCTTTTGGTGAAATCTTTTGATGAGCTTATGTGTTTAATATTTAGAAGAACCCACTTACCTCGCTTATCTTCTGGAGTTGGTGTATTGTTGGTTGTGGTGTGTATCGTATTAATGCTGTGTATTAGGGTCTCCAGTGCTAATCCTGATTTTTGTATGTTTATCTTGTATCCTGCAACTCTGCTGAAGCTTTCTATTAGTTCCAGTAGTTGTCTTGTGGAGTCTTTTGGGTTTTCTATGTATAGTGTCATATCATCTGGAAATAGGAAAAGTTTAACTTCTTCATTACCAATTTGGATGCCCTTTATTTCTTTTTCTTGCCTTATTGCTCTAGCTAGGACTTTCAGCACAGTGTTAAATACGAGTGGCGATAAAGGTCATCCTTGCCTTTTCTTGTTCTTGAAGGGAATGTTTTTAGCCCCTCTCTGTTAAAAATTATGTTGGCCATTGGTTTTGCATAAATCCAGTGCCGTCGAGTCGATTCCGACTCATAGTGACCCTACAGGACAGAGTAGAACCGCCCCACAGAGTTTCCAAGCATGGATGCCTTTTAATATGTTGAGAAATTCCCATTCTATAAAAAAAACTTTTTTTTTTTTTTTTTTTTTTTAACTTTTATACCTATTTTATTGAGCGTTTTTGTCAGGAATGGGTGTTGGAATTGTTGAATGCCTTTTTTGCGTCGGTTGGGATGATCATGTGGTTCTTACCTTTTATCTTTGTGGTGGATTACACTGATTGATTTCCAATGCTGAACCATCCTTGCATACCTGGTATGAATCCTGTTTGGTTGTAGTGTATTATTATTATGGAAAAAAAAAAAAAAATTTTTTTTTTTTTTTATTATGAGATGAAGCTAAATTCTATTGGCTAGAATTTTTTTTTTTTAGAATTTTTGCATCTATATTCATGAGATATATTGGTCTGTAATTTTCTTTTTTTTTTTTTGTGGTGTCTTTGCCTGGTTTTGGTGTTCGGGTTAGGCTGGCTTCATAGAATGAATTCAGAAGTATCGCTTCCTTTTCTACATTCCGAAATAGTTTGAGTAGTACTGGCGTAAGCTCTTCTCTGAATGTTTGGTAGAATTCTCCAGTGGAGCTGTCTGGGCCAGGGCTTTTTTTTGAGGGGGGGGGAAGGGGGATTTGTGTTAGTTCAGGTAGGTCGTGTGTTCCTAGAAATTTGTCCGTTTCGTCTAGGTTTTCAAATTTGTTGGAGTATAGTTTTTCATAGTACTCTGTTATGATCCTTTTTATTTCAGTTGGGTCTGTTGTAATGTCCCCCATTTCATTTTTTACTTGGGTTATTTGCATCCTCTCGTGTTTTTCTTTTGTCAGTTTGGCCAGTGGTTTGTCGATTTTGTTGACCATTTCAAAGAACCAACTTTTGGTTTTGTCGATTCTTTTTATTGTTCGTCTGTTCTCTGTTTCATTTATTTCTGTTCTAATCTTTATTTTTTCCTTTCTTCTGGTGGCTGCGGGGTTCTTTTGATGTTCTTTTTCTATTTGTTTGAGTTGTGTAGCTAATGTTTTGATTTTGTCCCTCTCTTTTTTGATGTGTGTGTGTATTGCTATAAATTGACCTCTGAGGACTGCCTTTGCTGTGTCACATAGGTTTTGGTATGACGTGTTTTCATTCTCATTTGATTCTAGGAATTTTTTATTCCATCTCTGATTTCTTCTTTTACCTGGTGATTTTTAAGCAGGGTGTTTTTCAGTTTCCATGTAATTGATTTTTTTCCCTTGCTCTTTCTGTTGTTAATTTCTGCTTTCATGGTGGTATGATCAGAGAAGATACTTTGTATTATCTCAGTGTTTTGGATTTCGTTGAGGGTTGCTCTGTGGCCTAAGATGTGGTCGTTTCTAGAGAACGTTCCATGTGCGTTGGAAAAGAATGTGTATTTGCTGCTGTTGGGTGGAGTGTTCCATATATGTCTATAAAGTGAAGTTGGTTGATTGTGCCCTTTTAACTCTTCTGTGTCTTTGTTGACTTTCTTTCTGGATATTCTGTCCTTTACTGAGAGTGGTGTGTTGACATGTCCTACTATTGTTGTGAAACTGTCAATTTCTCTTTTCTGTGCTGTTAGAGTTTGTTTTATGTATTTCGGAGCCTGGTCATTGGGTGCATAGATGTTTATTATGGTTAAGTCTTCATGATGGATCATGCCCTTAATCATTATATTGCACCCTTCTTTGTCTTTTATGGTGGATTTTTTTTTTTTTAAGTTTATTTTATCTGGGATTAGTATTTCCACTCCTGCTCTTTTTTGGTAGCTATTTGCTTGATGTATTTTTTTCCATCCTTTGATTTTTAATACATTTACATTTTTTTTGTTTCTAAGCTGTATCTCTTGTAGACAGCATATTGATGGATCCTGTTTTTCTTATCCATTCTGTCACTCTCTGTCTCTTTATGGGTGCATTTAGGCCATTTACATTCAGTGTAATTATTGATAGGTGTGAATTTATTGCTGTCATTTTGTAGTGCTTTTTTTTTTGTGGTGCTAACGTTTTCTTTGTTCCTCTTACTCTCTGTGGTGAATTCCTTTTGTTGGTGGATTTTTTGTTTTTGTAGTTTTTTTTTAATTGAGACTTTATGTTTTTCTTGTTTATTTTGATAAGTAGTTTTGTTAACTTTGTTTGTGGTTACCTGAAATTTACCCTTATCTTCCTAGATTTGAACCAGTCTATTATTACTTGGTATCACCTTGCCATTCTCTCCATTAGAAAGTTCTATACCTACACCATTTATTCCCTTTTTTATTCTTCTGATGTTGTTGCCATTTACAGATTAACCTCTCTTGTTCCCTGTTGTAATTCTTTTGGTTTTGGATAGTCCTTGAGAGTTCATTTCCTAGGTTGGTATCTGGCTGGTACAATCTTGCATCCTAGTTCAGGCTGTGGTCTGATGTTTGTCTGTTCTCAGACCTAAGGACTCCCTTTAATAATTCTTGTAAGTTTGGTTTGGGTTTTACACATCCCTTTAATTTCTGTTTATCTACTTAAAGTCATATGGTGTTTTATTTCGGACTGTACTGGAACCATCCTATCCTGTTTTTCTAAATATGTTTTGATATTGTCTGCTGTCTTTGGGACATTCAGTAATTTTCTTCATTTATTGATTGTAGATCTGCATGCTTCTTCCTGCTTTTTTGTTTCATTTGGTTATGTCTGAGCAGTTGGGCTGTGCGTTCTTTGTTGTTTACTTGCCTGTCGTCATGATGCTTTTCGCCTCCTTATCCAATGGGCAGGTCCAGTCGCTCAGCTGTTGTGCAGGAGGGCAGGTCAGCTGAAGGGGCGGGGCTGGGATGGGCTGTTTATGGTACGTACTTGGGCTGACAAGGTCGACTGGGAATAAGGGTTGTGCAGGTTCTGTTAGGCCATGAGTGTTCTGCTCAGGGATGTGATATTCAGTGCATGATGCAGGTAGGCAGGAAGGAGAGGGGAGGTTGTGATTAGTGGAGCTGATATGGGTATAGGAAAGAGGAGAGAGAGCAGAAACAAGAGCCAAAAAAAAAAAAAAAAAAGAGTACTAATGGAGCTTGTTTTGGAGCAGAGAGATGAGAAACTGAGAAAAACAAAACTGAAAAAAGAAAAAGGGAAGAAAAAAATAACTAGATAAAAATTTGAAAAAAAAAAAATCCCCCAGTGGTTCCACTGGTGCAGCTGTGAAGATGACAGAAGTGGTTCCCCGGCTGCACAGTATAGCCTGGCTGGTGGGGGGGCAGGGTATGGATGTCACATAGCTCCAGGTATTCAAGAGGCAGGGGGAAAAGGTAAGTACAGTGAGATGAGAACTGTGAAGTGAAAAAAGACAGAAAGGAAAAAAGAAAAAAAAATGCCCCCAGGGATCCCACTGACTTGGCTCTGTAGACTTGGAAAGTGGCTCCTAAGCTGTGTAGTGCAGCCCGGCAAGAAGGGGCTTCCAAGCCACAAAAAGAAAAAGAAAACAAACAAACAAGAAAAAGAAAGCAATTAAAAAAAAAAAAGAAAGCCCCGGGGATCCGAGCATCATGGTATCATGGGCCAGGGGAGTGTTTTCCCAGTTGAGTGGTGCTTAACAACCTTTCAAGAGGAAGCAAAGATGGCACATGAGGCCAGGTGTTGGAGAGAAAGGAGGGGAAAGTGGTGGGAGGCACGGAAGAAACCAAAAGAAACGGAAAAAAGCAATAGCAACAACAGACAAATGGCATTCAGGGAGTCGGCCAGCTTAGGCGGGGTGAATCCAAGCTGCCTGTGGCCAAAGCAGTTGCCTCCCAGCCAGGAGACTGTGGCTGATGGGAAGCAGAGGAGGCCGGGCGGGGGGCTGGGAGGGGAGAGAAAGATGGAGTTTAGGAAAGCACATATCACTGGTTGCATGGTGGTCTGTCTCCTCCTGGGAACCTTGTGAACCTGCTTTCCCATACTCCCTGTCCTCCAGTCTCCGATGTGGGTGGGGTGAATCCAAGCAGCACCGATGCTGCATTTCCTGGCTGGCTGAGCAACGGCTGCCAGCCAGGAAGCACGGAGGTAGTGCAGCAGGTAGAGGATGGGGGATGGGAAAGTGTGTATCGCTGGTTACTGGGTGCTCTCTCTCCTGCTGGGAGCTCCATGAAGCTGCTTTCTTGTGCCCCATGTCTGCCTTTCTCTGAAAGGAGTCCAAGATGGCAAATCCGTGCTGCATTAGCTAATAGGGGACCTCTGCACGTATCTCTGCTGGCCCTCTGTTCTCAGTTTCTTATTCCATTTGGTGCTTGGCTGAGTTCTTTATCTCTTCATTTAACCCTTTGGGTTCCAGGATTGATGTTTGTCTATGTTTTACTTAGTTTTTTGTGTCTTTGCTGTGGAGAGATGGCATGGTCCTTCTGTCTATGGTGCCATGATGGCCAGAAGTCAAGCATGACAATCTTTACTCTTTGGGCTAACCCATTACCTACTTTCAAGGTAACTTAGGGGATAGCTTCAATTCAAGGTTTGAAGAGCAACTCAGGGCCGTATAGTCTTGGGGACTCCTCCAGCCTCAGTAGGTCCAGTAAGTCTGGATTCTTTAAGAATTTGAAGTTCTGTTCCTCATTTTTCTCCTTTTTATCAGGATTCATCTATTGTGTCCCTGATCAGCAAGTTCAGTACTGGTAGCCAGGAGGCAGTGGTTCATGTAGACATATAGTCTAGCTCCTTCTCTGATTCTTTGGTTTCCCTCTTTCCCTTTTGTACTATTTGAATAAAGACCAATAGTTGTATCTTAGATGACTGCTTGTAAGCTTTTAAGACCCCAGATACTACTCACCCTACTGGAGGGTAGAACATAAACTTTAAGAGCTGTGTTATGCCAATTGACTGGATTGTCCCACAAGACCATGGCCCTGAGATTCCCAACCAAGAGAACTAATCTATGAGGTGATTGTTATGTCTAATTAATATCAGCATCTGTAGCCTCATTTCTTTTTTTCCCTTGGTTCTTGTTACTGTTGCAAACCATACACCACCTACCATGTGCCCATTTATCCCTTTTTCCTGTGTGCAGCTTATTGACGTTAGTTACATCAGCCATGCTGTACGAACTTCACCCATATTTGGTGCTACCTTTCCCATTTCTCTAAACAAAAAGCGACTAGTACCTAGGGAGTACTTCTCCCTCTTCCCCCATGCCCACCCCTGGTAACCTCTGATGAACATTAGCTTCTGTATATTTACCTAATTATGTCATTTCATGAAAGTGAGAACATACAATATTTGGTTCTTTTTGTGATTGACTTATTTTTCTCAACTTAATGTCCTCCAGGTTTATCCACGTTGTAGGATGTTTCAGGGACTCATTTTTCTTTATTGTTGAGTAGTATTCCATTGTATGTACACACCACATTTTACTTGTGCGTTCATCCATTGGTGGGCACTTAGGTTGTTTGCATCTTTTTTGCTGTTGTGAATTGTGCTGCAATGAACATAGGTGTGACTATGTCTGTTCATGCCACTTCTATTAGATCCCTAGGGTATATATGTAGGAGTGGAACTGCCAGGTCATATGGAAACCCTGGTGGCATAGTGGTTAAATGCTACGGCTGCTAACCAAAAAGGTTGGCAGATCGAATCCTCCAAGCGCTCCTTGGAAACTCTATGGGGCAGTTCTACTCTGTCCTGTAGAGTCGCTATGAGCTGGAATCGACTCGATGGCACTGGATTTGGTTGGTTTTGGTATGGCAGTTCTACCTCTAGTTTTTTGAGGAACCACCAGATTGTTTTCCACAACGGCTGTATCATTTTGCATTCCATTGGCAATGGATGGGAGTTGCAATGTGTAACAACATTTAATGTCCTAAACTTAAAAAAAAAAAAAAAGGTGTTCTGTGCCTTTTGCAAGAAACCCTGATGGTGCAGCTGTTAAGTACTAGGCTGCTAACAAAGATTGGTGGTTTGAACCCACCAACCACTATATAGGAGAAAGATCTGGTGATCTGCTACCGTAAAGATTTTAGCCTTGGAACCCTGTAGTTCTACTCTGTCCTTTAGGGTCACTGAGTCAGAATCTGCTTAATGGCAAGGGGTTTTACCTTTTGCTTTCTCAATTCACATGACCAGCGTGCTTGATATTGTTCACTTGTGTATTTGTGTTCATAAATGTATTCATCCAATAAATAATTATTCCTGGAAATTGCTAAGAATGAGCTGAATAAAACTAACTGGCATATAAAAGGCTTGATCTTGAGGCCCTGACTCCATTAATACCAAAATTAGCCAAAGAGAAAATACTCTAGTCCTTGGTTCTTCTTAAGAATTTTTTTTGTGCTTATAATTTTATATCAAAGAATGAAAGTTAAAAAATATTTCAGTTGTCAGTTCAAACTAATGCCGCCAATCTTGAAGTAAAAAAAAAAAAAAAAAAAAATTTTTTTCCCCCACAAAGAGGGTTTTGAAACCTTGCTAGCAATGCATTTTTATGCCATTGGTCACTCAGACTCAATGCCGACTTATTGCTCAGGCTGGTTCTGGTGAAGACAGGATTCCTGGCCAGCGCTGGCCTCCCTGTTCATCCCAGCGCAAGCTCAACTTCTTCCAGGACACCTCCGAGGTGTTAGCTTGGGCTAGGTGCGCCACCCCTTTCCTCTAACAGCTACCATGGCTGCCTTGTTTCCTGTTTTATCCTCACTAAATATTTGTTGAATGCGTAAATGGATTGGGCACCAGATGTCGGGTGTATCTTCTTTTTATCAATGTCATTGATAAGAAATGGGTGTTACAATCTCAAAAGGACTTCTTGAACCTTTGCTAAAACGTTCTTCTAACTCTGTGGTACACTCCTCTGGCTAAAGATTGGACTTCAGCTTTTATACAGAACTCTTTTCTTAAAAGAGTGTAAAGAGATCAAGACCTGAGGAATACTTGGAAAATAAAAAGCTAAGAATGGTGGGTGCAGAGGGCAGTAGCTTGCTCTGCTCATGATGTGTCTCCACAGCCATTTTTAAAATACAGGATAGCACTCTTCATATTTTAAATGGATACTTAATATATGTATTTTTACAAACCACTGAAATCATAGTTTAGTGCATTTTAAGCTTGCCTTTGTTGTTACGTGGGTCTTAACCGATCTGCCGCTGCTTCAGCAGAGCCGTTTTCTCTGAGAGCACAAGCGCTGTTCCTGCTGCATAATTCGGAGCCCTGGTGGCACAGAGGTTAAGAGCTATGGCTGCTAACCAAAAGGTCAGCAGTTCACATCCTCCAGCCGCTCCTTGGAACTCCTGTGGGTCAGTTCTACTCTGTCCTATAGGATCACTGTGAGTCAGAACCAACTTGACGGCAACGTGTTTGGTTTTGGTTTAATTGGTGGGGAGGGGCATGTCTCCCAGAAGTACCTCGTGACCCTGGTCATGTTGGTGGCATCTTCTCCTTTTTATAAAGCAGTATTTGGATTTTAGATTTGTTTAACTCACTCGGTAAAATACAGGGTTTGCCCACTGATGTATCACAGAAGGTTGTCAGTTTGCAGGGACTGTGAGCATCGGAAACGTTGCTTCCTGTTAATATTACACAACGTTCTTGCGTTGCTTGGCATAGCCAACAGGTCAAGGCTTCAAGAACACAATTAAGGCAAAATGTGATTAAATAAAATACCTTTTTAAGCCAGAAAGGGCTGAGGAGTTCTGGAAGAAAAGCACACTTGAGATAGGTTAAAAAAAAAGTTTCATCTCACTCTTTCCTCTTGTAATGAACTGAAAATGGGTACGTTAGCCCAGCAAGTGCCCCTGAGCATGGGAGTCATTGGTTTCATTCCTCTGAATAGGAGCAGGGGGCTTGCCCTCACTGCCCCTACCCCAGCTCTCTGTGGTTAAATTTTTTTCCTGTCCATTCTGCTCTTTATATAAGACAGCTAGCTTATTTGTGTGTTTTGTCTGTTGTATATCTTATGAGCAGTGACATTAAAATGAAAGCAATTATCTTTGGCCCCAAGAATTTTAGGGAAAAAAGAAAATCTCCTCGTATCACTTTTATTTATAGTTTAAATATTGAGCATACTGTTACAGTTGTAGAAGCTTATGGCACAATCCTTATATATCCTGTAATACTCCACGAGATGTATGAAATTACGATAGAAAATCTGTCCGGCAGTAAGTCCTATGGTGCATTTTTGACAGTACCTTTTGTATCTCACATTCTCCATGTTTGCTCTAAGAAGTGAGAGGTTTTAGGAAGGCCCTATTTATATGGAATATCAGATGTTAATGGCATTGATTAGCTGTCAGGCAGTGGGAATTGATGGGAAATGTCCACTGTGATGTTAAATGGCATCAGAGAAGAATGCCACACATTGCGGGGAAGGGGAGGGCTGGGCCTGGTAGGCTGTGGAGGGCATTAATCTGAGCTCCAGGTTCCTTGTTCCACCGCATGATTAAGGCTGGCCATCTGTTCTTTGTTAAATGTTTACAAAAACAGCTTTCTCCTAAAAGATTTAAGGAGATATGGGTCTGGTAAACACTGTAATATTTCTGAGCGCCCTTTTCACCCTATTTCAAATAACACCAAAACATAATTCTGCTACATATGCAACAGGATTACTACCTTTCTTTAAAATTTAACCTTTATGTTTTTTTTCGTCTTAATGGAAGATGAAATTCTTTACTGAGATACTAACTTATAGCTTCATTTATTACTAAAAGCAGCACTTAAGAGGAATTGTATGGTAAAGCGTGTTGATTATTTTCAGTCTTTTGCTGTTATGTGTTATGTGCTTTTTCTAATATGTGACTGTACACCACGGATCTCTCGTTGGAGGCTGGCACTCTGTTAGC